>NC_136069.1:1043937520-1044577520 GCF_964261635.1 Lissotriton helveticus | reverse complement strand
TATCAGAGCGCTTTACAAGGTATACATTGTTGAACAAACAAAATGAATAAGGTGCAGGGACAAACAAGAACAACAAGTATGGTTACAGTCATAGTCAGAGTCAGAAGCAAAAACAATGTTCCAAATGTTCTCGTCGAGGGCAGTTGGTGATTGGGAGGCGGTAGTCAAGGTGTAGCACGCTCAATGGGGTGATTGAAGGCAGGCCTTAGGCGAGGAATTTGCCCATGAGGAAGGTTTTGGTCTCATTTTTGAAGCGTGCTAGAAGAGGGATTTTCCTGATGGAGGGTGGAAGAGAGTTCCAAATTCTTGGTGCTACTCCGCTGAACGTCCTGTTGTAGGTTCTTTTTTTTTTAAGGTAGCAGGAGGTATCTGGCGGACCTGGAGTTCCTGCTTCCCCCGGATATCACTAGTTTCTGTGCCAAATAAGCAGGGGGGTTTGTGTACAGGGCCTTGTGTATAGTGCAGGCCAATTTCAGCTGGATTCTGGCTTCCAGGGGGAGCCAGTTCAGCGCCTTCATGTGTGGAGAGATGTATATATATATAAATCTTTATTCGGCTTATTCACGGTGGAAAAACCATAAAAGTACACAAAAATATCAAAACGCAGTAAAAGTAAACATGTTACATATGCTTCTAATAAAATTCATTTCACAATTAAAAAGAGAAAAATTAATCAAGAAATGTGCAAAATACCGCTTATGCTCAAACTGACAGGATTGTTAGAGATTCTTTCTATGTTTCATAATACACTTTAAGAAACTACTAATAAAGTAACAGACATTCGGTGTTTCCAACATTTGCAGTCTTAAAAGGGCGGGTCTGCACTGTCTTAGCCCCCAAGATTTTAATATTGGTAAAAGCCAGATCTTTCTGTGCGGTTGGTGATATTTACAAAGTAGGATCACGTGCAGATTCGACTGCGTCGATGTACCGTCACAGGGACACGGCGGGAGTGTGGCTTCCCAACAATTTTGTGAGGGAAAGGTGACCATTCTAAAGAAAATATTTAGCCTGAATCTTGTGATAAGCATTCTCTCGTAAGTTGATATTTGAAGTTCTAAGTACGGGTGAATGACAAAGGCTATTTGTATCATGTTTGAATGAATCACTGCCGTTTTTGTGGAGTTGGATGCGAGTCTTAACGATTCCAAATGACATAAGGCTCGGCGTTTAAGATCTTTTTTTGGAATGACCGTTATAGTTGTCGGGTCTGTATAGTAGTTCTCGAAGCCTAAATCTGTAAAAAAGTTCCTGACATATAAAAGCCACTTTATTTTTGCAGAATTGTCCATATTCATTGCATCTGTGATAATGGCTTGAGTCAGAGCGTTTTTGTTTGATTTCCAAATGCGGCGCCACAACATCAGAGGTTCAATTTTAATTAAATCCTCTAAGTAGGGTATGGCTAGTTCTAGGTGCATTGCGTAGATTGAGGTGCCTTTGGGGGTAGCTAATAAGAATCTTAAAAATGTGTTTTCCACCCTTTGAATAGGGCTGACATCTGTGTACCCCCAGACTCCTGCACCATATGTGGCTATTGCCAGGCATTTGGCGTTATAAATCTTAAGGAGCTCTATTGGCGGTCTCTTGCCTAATTTCTGGGAAAAAGTTATTAGTGCTGCAATTGATCTCCTGAATAAAAGTGCCCTAGTGCTCACTGCTTGCTTCCAAGAGAGTTGGTCATCTATCATAACCCCCAAGTAGGGATAATGTGGGGTAGATTCGAGCTTTTGATTGTTAAGGACTATAGGGTAGGTTTTTTTCCGGTGTCTGCCAACTGTCATTACGAACGTTTTTTTCACGTTCACCTTTAAATCTAGGTTGCCCATAAAGGACGTGTATCTGTTTACTGCTTTTTGAAGCTCTTTGGGTGTACGTGCTAAAATAACGGCGTCATCCGCGTAGAGCAGGGCTGGGATCAGGCGACGATTTATGCGTGGGAGGTCCTGGGCCCCCCCCAGCATCTCCCCCTCCAAGCCATTGGTATAGAGTGAGAAGAGGAAGGGGGCCAGGACACATCCCTGCCTGACCCCACGCCCTACACCAAACGGAGACGTCAGCTCACCATTGACGCCAAAGCGTACTCTGGCTGTGGCCCCAGTGTAGAGCTCTTTGAGAAAATCTAAAAGGGGTGGATCTATTCCCAATGGAGCTAAGACCCTCCACAGCTTTCTGTGCGACACGCAGTCGAAAGCTGCGGAGAGGTCAACAAAGGCCATATATATCTTGGTGTGAATGGCCTGTGTGTATTTCCCCATTATTAGAGTAAGATTGAGGACCTGCTCGAGGGTACCAAATCCTTCTCGGAATCCAAATTGGATATCAGAAATTATGCCCCGGTCCTCTGACCACTGCTGGAGACGCTCTAGAATCACTCTCCCCACTACTTTCCCGAGCGAATCCAGCAGTGATATGGGCCGGTAGCATTTTACATCTTGTCGGTCTCCCTTTTTAAAAATGGGAACCATTATTGATTTTGTCCAAGATGTTAGGATTCCCTCGCTTGCTGCTGCTGTACATACTCTGGTTAGGATGGGGGCCCAGAGGTCTTGGTTACTTTTAAAAAGGTCCACTGGGACCCCGTCGGGTCCTGGTGCCTTACCTGATTTACTACTCTGTAGGGCATCAACAAGGTCTGAAATATCAAAAGGGACCAGAATAGGGTAGTTTACCTTGGGAATGGGGGATTCTGTTGGGAGGGTATTCTTAAAAATTTCCTCAAAGTGTGAAACCCAAGTATTTTCGTCGATAGCGACTTCTATTTTTGGGGTATCTCTTTCTGTGAGATATGGGGTTCTGACCGTACGCCAGAAAAGCTCGCTATTTTGTGAGACTGCACCGTGGTGGAGATCATCCCACAGCTTTTGCTTTAGTTGGGCAGTTCTCAGCTTTCTTTCCCCTGTATATTGTCGCCTGAGCAACTGAATCTGAGCCGCATCACGTGGGTTATTTTTGAGTGCGGATTTCAACTTTGATAGGGCCGCTGTGCAGTTATGATTAAACCACTTTGGTTTTGTAGGGCGGTTTGATTTCGATTTTGTGGTGAGTAATTCTTTTATAGCGTCTAGTATTAGATTAAAATTTCTCAGGACTTCTTTATGGCTAGTTGTCAGATCCAGGCATTTCATTATATTAGGGTAGGACCGCGTTATTAATTTTTTCATTATGTCAGATGGGTTAATTTTAGCCCATCTGATTGTTAGTCCATTCCGTTTGCTAATGTCAATCTTGTTCTGCCTGAGAGTGGTCGCCATCTCTGATTTATGGGAGAGGTTTACAGGCATAGACATTGTTAATATTAGAGCTGCATGATCACTAAAAGGAGTGACAATGACTTCAAAGTTTTTGAATTTCGGGGTTAGGGTTTGGGAGAGAAATATAAAATCCACTGTTGTCTTATGTCCCCTACCCACGTAGGTCGGTATAAATTCATTTGGGTCTGCTTTTATATGATTGGCAATCTGAAGATCCAGATCTGATAGAGCAATGTTTATTAGATTTCCTAATTTGGAGTGTGCAAGGTGTGCTAGTGGAACGTTGAAGTCATCAACAATCCCACAACACATTAAGTTGGGGGCTGTGCAGGGATGGAGATTAAAATCGCCTCCCCAAATTAATTGGGTTGCTTTGTCTGCAGGGCTCTGATGGAGTACTTGTTTTAATTTATCAGTTATAGTGGTGAGGAGGATTATAAAGTTATCTTCCGATAAATTATTGTACGTGTTAGTCAGAATAATGATGTCTTTGTTTGGAAGGGTAAGTGATAGGATTTGATGATTGTCATCCTGAGAGAGTGTGACCACTTTATTAAGAGGAAGGGAATTTGAAATATATATTGCTAGCCCACCTTTTGGTCTGCCCATTGTACTGGTTAGGGCTGGAACATTGTAGGTTTTATAGCCTTGTAGATGATGTTCTTCTACGGACCATGTCTCCTGGAGACAAATTATTTGGTATGGGGCTAAAAATTTCTGCGCAGAGCCATCCTCGATTTTATTTCGGAGGCCCGCGATGTTCCAATAAGAGAGTCTAAGTGGTGAAGCATCATCGGCCGATTCTACTTCTGGGGTTATCGTGTCCTTGTTACTGGTGAGTAGGGCGATGGTATTAGACTGCAGAGAGGGGGATAGTTGAGTGTCGATGGGAGGAGCAACTATTGATGGTCAGTCGACCATTTCTAGGCCGCTGAACCTATTGCTTAGTGGGATGTTTTGCCATAGGTCCCAGCGTGGTTGCTCTCTATGTGGAGGCCAATGTGTATGAGATCTTCTATCGTCCCACCTTCCTCCCTGGCGACGTTGTCTCACTGGGTGCCAGGAATAGTCTGGTTCGTATTGATTATGGGGGGCGTTGTAACTGATGTTTGAAAAATCATCCTGCCTGGAGAATGGGACAGACCAAGGGGGCTCTTGATCCTGTATATAGCTGTCTACCTGCCTGAAAGGATAAAAGAAGGGGAGGGACTTGACCTTAATTCCTCCATTCGAGGTGATGTCTTCCCAGGCACAGACATAATCCACTATTCGAGGATCCTCAAATGTGATTGCGATACAGTCCCCGGAAATGGTTTTTCGAGTATTGCCCACCCATGGAACCCTGGCTACAGATCTAATTCTTCCACGCCAGGAAGATGGAATTGGGCGGTTGGTCTGGAGCCAGTGCTGAACTTTATTTTTTAGGGACCAGATCGGTTCTGGGATAGAGTCTATTAGTTCTGGCACTCCAGCCATGACTGCCACATAGGGTGAGGCCTCTGGAGGGAAATCTGCTGGGAATCTTGGCGGGCCAGGGTTCCCCGCAGCATTTCTCCTGGGCCTGCCCGCAGGTGTTTTTGGTGGTACAGGTGGGGGGGGTAAAGTTGTTATTGTAGCGTTGTGCGTGGTATTCCCTGTGGTTTTATTGGCTATGCTGCTCGGTGCCGTCGGAGTTGCGGCAGTGGCAGCAGATACAGCTGTAACAGGCACAGCTGGGGAAGTCGGAACGGTGGACTGTTGTAGGTTGCTAGTAGAACTTTGGGCTACTACAGTTTTTGTTATTTTAGTTTGAATTAAGGTGTTTTTATTATTCGGAGGATTTGACGTACTTATCTGAAGAGTCTTTTGCTGTGAATTAGGTAAAGATGGTTTAGGGATTAATGGATTAGTGCTTCCTGAATTTTTGCTATTGTTTTGTAATGATTTTTGTGGACATGGTGGTAGCAGTGGTTGCTGATTTTTTAGATTTTTTAGAAGCTCGGAAATTTGCAATTCCAGGGTTCCTAGCCGATGTTCTAAGGGTTGTAGGGCATGTTTGACTACCCTGGCTATGCTAGAAAGTGTCAATTCCCGCGCCTCGACTGCGTTAGATTCCACCGGGGTTTGTTTTGTAGAGTAAGGGTCCAAAACTATCAAGGGGGGTGGCTCCTTCTCTACCTGGTGGACTAACGCTAGAGTCTCAACATGTATCGCCCTATCATCTTGAATTTGAGGGATAGTTGAGGTTATTGCCAGGTTTACTGGGGAGGGTGGATTACCTGGTGCCCTTTTCTTACTAATTGCTCCCTCCCTCTTACCCCTTTCTGCTCTTTTCTCTGACGAGGAGAGTTCAGCGGGCGTTATTGGGAGCAGTTCAGGGGTTTGTTCTAGGTCAAAGCTGAGTTGAGAGTCCGCTATCTGGGATACCGACAGATCTACCGTATTTGGTAGGCTGCGTCTCTCTCTAGTTGGAATCAGCTCTACATTTGGGACACCTGATACTGGAGATCTGGCTTCTGCCAAGATACCTAGTGAGGATCTTTTAGCAAATGCTAGATCTAATGAGACCCTTTCCTCAATGAGTGTTATGCTTTCATCTATGAGTGTGTTAGCCTTCGCTAGAAAGTCATCCATGGGACCAAGCAATTTACCTGCTGCGCTAGGGGCTTTAGTTGTAGATTTATTCCCTCTCGTGAGGACCATTGCTATTCTCGTTAGGTAATGGGGACTAGGTAAGCCCTGAAAGGATTACTAAAACGTAAGATCAAATAAATATTTTAAAATCAAGGGAGGTGGCCCAGTCCAGTCTCTACCAGCCTCTAACGGCCTAAAACGGCCCAGTCTTTGCCCGGGTCTTCGCCCCGGGCTGCGACCCGCGGCGCGACCCGCGGCGCGTTAGAGACTGGCTAGATATGGAGGACGGAAGGAGGGCGTGGCCGCCGGGGGAAGAGGCGCCGGCTTCAAGGAGCGGTGGTTTCTGGGCCTCGCAGTCCCCCGGTGGGCTGTTCGTGGACACAGCCAATGCACTGCTACCTGGGCGGGTCGCGCTGAGAGCGAGATGGTGAACTGCCGATTGCAGTAACGCTCCCACCAGCCGACCTCAGCTCCAGGGAGTGCGGGTCAAGATTTGGGCAGACAAGCAGTTCCTCTTTCTGGCACAAAGAGCAGGTCAGTGAGCGGCACCCGCGCAGCGGGTGTCGCGAAAGGTTATAAAGCAGGGATCCAATCAGTGGGCGTGGCCGCCGGGGGAAGAGGCGCCGGCTTCAAGGAGCGGTGGTTTCTGGGCCTCGCAGTCCCCCGGTGGGCTGTTCGTGGACACAGCCAATGCACTGCTACCTGGGCGGGTCGCGCTGAGAGCGAGATGGTGAACTGCCGATTGCAGTAACGCTCCCACCAGCCGACCTCAGCTCCAGGGAGTGCGGGTCAAGATTTGGGCAGACAAGCAGTTCCTCTTTCTGGCACAAAGAGCAGGTCAGTGAGCGGCACCCGCGCAGCGGGTGTCGCGAAAGGTTATAAAGCAGGGATCCAATCAGTGGGCGTGGCCGCCGGGGGAAGAGGCGCCGGCTTCAAGGAGCGGTGGTTTCTGGGCCTCGCAGTCCCCCGGTGGGCTGTTCGTGGACACAGCCAATGCACTGCTACCTGGGCGGGTCGCGCTGAGAGCGAGATGGTGAACTGCCGATTGCAGTAACGCTCCCACCAGCCGACCTCAGCTCCAGGGAGTGCGGGTCAAGATTTGGGCAGACAAGCAGTTCCTCTTTCTGGCACAAAGAGCAGGTCAGTGAGCGGCACCCGCGCAGCGGGTGTCGCGAAAGGTTATAAAGCAGGGATCCAATCAGTGGGCGTGGCCGCCGGGGGAAGAGGCGCCGGCTTCAAGGAGCGGTGGTTTCTGGGCCTCGCAGTCCCCCGGTGGGCTGTTCGTGGACACAGCCAATGCACTGCTACCTGGGCGGGTCGCGCTGAGAGCGAGATGGTGAACTGCCGATTGCAGTAACGCTCCCACCAGCCGACCTCAGCTCCAGGGAGTGCGGGTCAAGATTTGGGCAGACAAGCAGTTCCTCTTTCTGGCACAAAGAGCAGGTCAGTGAGCGGCACCCGCGCAGCGGGTGTCGCGAAAGGTTATAAAGCAGGGATCCAATCAGTGGGCGTGGCCGCCGGGGGAAGAGGCGCCGGCTTCAAGGAGCGGTGGTTTCTGGGCCTCGCAGTCCCCCGGTGGGCTGTTCGTGGACACAGCCAATGCACTGCTACCTGGGCGGGTCGCGCTGAGAGCGAGATGGTGAACTGCCGATTGCAGTAACGCTCCCACCAGCCGACCTCAGCTCCAGGGAGTGCGGGTCAAGATTTGGGCAGACAAGCAGTTCCTCTTTCTGGCACAAAGAGCAGGTCAGTGAGCGGCACCCGCGCAGCGGGTGTCGCGAAAGGTTATAAAGCAGGGATCCAATCAGTGGGCGTGGCCGCCGGGGGAAGAGGCGCCGGCTTCAAGGAGCGGTGGTTTCTGGGCCTCGCAGTCCCCCGGTGGGCTGTTCGTGGACACAGCCAATGCACTGCTACCTGGGCGGGTCGCGCTGAGAGCGAGATGGTGAACTGCCGATTGCAGTAACGCTCCCACCAGCCGACCTCAGCTCCAGGGAGTGCGGGTCAAGATTTGGGCAGACAAGCAGTTCCTCTTTCTGGCACAAAGAGCAGGTCAGTGAGCGGCACCCGCGCAGCGGGTGTCGCGAAAGGTTATAAAGCAGGGATCCAATCAGTGGGCGTGGCCGCCGGGGGAAGAGGCGCCGGCTTCAAGGAGCGGTGGTTTCTGGGCCTCGCAGTCCCCCGGTGGGCTGTTCGTGGACACAGCCAATGCACTGCTACCTGGGCGGGTCGCGCTGAGAGCGAGATGGTGAACTGCCGATTGCAGTAACGCTCCCACCAGCCGACCTCAGCTCCAGGGAGTGCGGGTCAAGATTTGGGCAGACAAGCAGTTCCTCTTTCTGGCACAAAGAGCAGGTCAGTGAGCGGCACCCGCGCAGCGGGTGTCGCGAAAGGTTATAAAGCAGGGATCCAATCAGTGGGCGTGGCCGCCGGGGGAAGAGGCGCCGGCTTCAAGGAGCGGTGGTTTCTGGGCCTCGCAGTCCCCCGGTGGGCTGTTTGTGGACACAGCCAATGCACTGCTACCTGGGCGGGTCGCGCTGAGAGCGAGATGGTGAACTGCCGATTGCAGTAACGCTCCCACCAGCCGACCTCAGCTCCAGGGAGTGCGGGTCAAGATTTGGGCAGACAAGCAGTTCCTCTTTCTGGCACAAAGAGCAGGTCAGTGAGCGGCAGGTCAGTGGAGAGATGTAGTCAAACTTCCTGGTACCTGTGAGTAGTCTGGCAGCCGCGTTCAGGCAGGCTTTTAGAGGCGCTAAGGAGGTCTTAGGTAATCCTGTGAGGGTGGAACAGCCGTATTCCAGTCTGGAGATGACAAGTGCCTGAACTGCCGTTTTTAAGTCCGGTGCATCGATGAAAGGTTTCAGCTTCCAGAGGTAGCTCAAGTGGAACCTGGCTGCTTTGGCCATCGAGTTAATGTGGTCTTTCATATTGAGGTTACTGTCGAGGATAATGCTCAGGGATTTGGCAGAGTCCCCAACGGTCGGTGGGCAGTTCAGGGCTGTGATGGTCTTAATCCAGGTCTGAGTCTCCGGATTGGCTTTTGATGGGGAGATTAGGAGAAATTCAGTTTTCTTTGCATTCAGTTTGAGTTGCTTATTGGCTAGCCATTGGACAGTTAATTTCAGGGTCTCGTTCAGGGCGACGATCTCATTGAGAGAGGAGATGTTGATGTATAATTGGGTGTCGTCCGCATACATATGGTAGGAGATGTTGGCGGCACGAAGAACTTTAGTGAGTGGCTCTAGGTAAAGGTTAAGGGGAGAGGGTTGAACCTTGGGGTACTCCGACAGTGACAGGGGTGGAAGCTGATAGTTTGCCGTTGATGAGGAATCTCTGAGAGCGGTTGTGGAGGAAGGACCTGAACCATTCTAGTACCACGCCATCCAGACCCATCCTGAGTCTGAGGCGTTCAAGTAATATTTCATGGTTGACCGTATCGAAGGCGGAGGATAGATCAAGGAGGATTAGAAGGCATGTTTTGCCTTGATCTAGGGCTAGGAGGGCATCATCCACGATGTGGAGCATAGCAGTTTCGGTGCTGTGCCCTGGTCTGAATCCAGATTGGAAGTCATCTAGTAGGTGGAAGTTGTTGATGTGCTGGCTAAGTTGCTGTTGAACACACTTCTCCAATACTTTGGCTAGAAGCGGGATATTGGAGATAGGTCTGAAATTGTCAGGGGAGGCTGGGTCCAGTGAAGGTTTTTTCAAGATAGGGAGGACTTGGCCGGCTTTCAAAGGGTCCGGGATCAATCCCTGCTGGAGAGAGGCATTGATAATTGTAGTCCAGCAAGGAACAATGGATTGGGAGGCAGCGGCGAGGCAGTTGGAGGGTAGCGGGTCATTGAAGTGGTTGTTTGGTTTTAATGTAGAGAGGATTTTTGAGATGGAGTTTTCATTATAGTATTCAAAGTCAGTCCAGCGGGCTTTGTTTTTAGGAGAGGCCGGGATGGAAAGAGCGGAAGAGTGAGGCAGAGCAGGCGCGGGTTGGGGGCAGGTGGTGGTACTGAGTTCAATTCCTAATGTCGTGATTTTATCAGCGAAGAAGGAGGAGAATTCATCTGACGATATTAGCGATTTGGGGGATTCTTTTGGTGTTTTAGCCAGTTTATTAGATTGGAAATTGACCAGTTCAAAGAGCTTTTGGGGTCTATTCTTGGCGTTCCCCAGTTCCGATCTGAAGTATTCTTTTTTGCAATTGATGATGTGCTTGTTGTATGCATTTCTTGCCTGACGCAGAAGTTTTAGATGCGCTGCAGAGGGGTGTTGTCTCCAAATTCTTTCAGATTGACGTAGGGATCTCCTCTCCATGTTAAGGGAGCCAGTGAACCAAGGGTTTCTGTCTTTGCATTGTGTTCTTTTTAGTTTTAGAGGGGCAAGGTCATCCAGGATGTTTGAAATGGACGATGAGTAGTGTTCATTGAGATCGTTAGCCTTGGTTATGTGCAAGGGGGGGATAGTTCAGATCTGCAGCGAGCCTCGAGTTTCATAAAGTCTAGGTTCTTAGTGTCTCTGGTCCAGCGTTTGGGAATCACCAGTTGAGATGACTTTGTTTTGCGGGTCCCGAGTAAAATGAAGGATATGCAGTGATGGTCAGACCAGTCACAGGGGTCTATGGAGATAAGCTTTACAGCGGACTCCTTTGAAATGATCCAGTCGAGGATGGCTCCTTTGGAGTGTGTTGGCATAGAACAGGCTTGGGTCAGGGCTTGGTCAGTTAGAAGGTCTTTGATGGCATTGACGTAGGGATCTTTCGCGTCATTCCAATGCAGGTTAAAATCACCCAGGAAGACCTCTGTGGCCTTGGAGGAAATTCTTGTTGTCATGATTTCCAGAAGGTGATCAGTGAAAGCGTCGTTTGGACCTGGTGGGTGGTAGAAGATGTGCAAGTTGCAGAGGTGTAATGAGTTGCTGCAAACGGAGAGTGCAAGGTATTCGCAGGAGTCTGAGGTGTCCGTTACGAGTTCTGTGACAAGCAAGGAGGAACGGTAGATGCAGGCTATGCCTCCTCCTTTCCTATTGGAATGTCTATCCAGTCTGGCGATGTTGTAGTTGGGTGGGACTAATATATCCAGGCAAGGGGAAAAGAGTATTCCTTTAGCCAGGATTCGGTTAGTATGGCTAGGTCTAGGTTTTTGACCAGGATGAGGTCAGCAATATCAGCGGCATGTTTGACTGCTGAATGGCAGTTAATTAAAAGACCAGATAAGGGGGTGTCGGGAGGAGAGTGAGGAGTCTGGACAGATAGAACTACAGGCGCCAGATTGCTTTTTACCACACTTCTGTTGTGTAGGGTAGCTAACCTGTTTGGGTTGATGGTGACCGTGCTGATGGGGTGTTCGGGACTCGTATTTAGCGGACGGGGGATGGCTGGGGTAGAGTTGTGGTCTTGGAGGATGGCTAGGATTTCGTTACCCGTGAGGTCTAGAGGGTTGGAGGAGGTGATGGGAGCGTTGTATGCGAGTGCGAGAGCCCGGGATTCCTCTTCAGAGAGGAGGCAAGGTTGTTTGCGTGGGCGAAGATGTCTCAGAGGTAGCGGGAGAGGTTGCTTGAGAGGTTCGGTGTTCAGTGGGGGGGAGGTGTGCGGTGACTTGAGGTTAGCCAGTGCGACCTCGGCAAGGTGAAGGAGGTTCATAAGGTCCAGAATGGAGCTATGAATGTTCTGGGTGAGTTTGGTCGCTCTGGAGTGCAAAGTTTCAAGATTAGTATAAACAAGGGGTACGAAAGGATGAGGGTTCGATGTTTCCAGATCAGTTGAAGGGGCATGTGACAGTGGCAGTGGGTTGGCTGGAGCAGGCTCAGGGGTCTTTGGAGGGGGAGTATTTAGCTCGCGATTTAGGTGGATGACTGGCGGGGAGGGGCTTTGAGGTCTGGGGGTGGTTCTGTTATGGGTGCCTTTGTCAGGGTGACTAGTGAAGGTGGCCATTAGAGGTCTGGCTCTTTCAGGGGCAGGGGTCATAGGGAGCGTATCAGTCTCCTCAACAGAGGGGGGCACTGGGTGGGCGGAGATCGCAGGTGTAGGGGAAATGCTGATGTCAGGGACAGGAGACATGGTAGGGTGGATTGGGTGAGCCGAAGTGGGGACCCTCGGAGGACTAGTGAAAGGGTTGCTGGCTCTGTTGGGGACAGGAGATATGAAAGGGGGGATTGGGTGAGCCGAGGTGGAGACCCTTGGAGGACTAGTAGATGGCTGGCTGGATATGTTAGGATGGCGTGGTGGTGGGTCATTGGTACGGGTGTTGGTTATCCAGTCGGAGTTGTGCACGTGGTTTCTGAGAAGGATGAAAAAGTCTGAGAATTTGTTGAGGTTGTAAGTTGAGGCTTGGATTAGAACAATGCCATTTTTGTAGAGGGTGATGTTGAGGTCAGCTCGCAAGGTTGGGGAGGGTGCTATTGTGAGCTTAGTGCCGTGTGGAATGTTCCTGGTTGAACGAATATTGAGAAGGTGCGCAAGGGTTTTTCGCCAGGAAGCTGGTCTTCTGGAATAGAAGATGAGGTCATTAATGACTGTGCCGATGTTCGCGCAGTAGCGCATGTCGGATATCAGAGTCTCTGGATGTCTTTTTAGGGCAACGTGCTTGAATGATTTCGTGGCGGTTTTGGAGAGGTTTGGGGGGTAGACAATAGTGTAAGAGTTTTCCCCCGATGCAGATAGGACAGGACTCGACATGGTTGGGTAGGGGAGGGGCTAGTAGGCAGTAGAGAGAATGGGTCTCCAGTACCACGGCGGGGTGGAACTCAAGCGGCTGAGGTAGGTTGCTCGACAGTCATTGAGTGATGGGTCAGGATTAGCTTTGATAAAAGTCAGTTGAATTGCATTATAGGCCAAATTAGAAAAGGGGCGCTGTTTGTAGTGACACTTGTGTCAGCCCTAGTATGTTGGCCCATAATGCCCTGTTTAAGGTGAGTTTGCTATACTTTCATATACGTTGCTCCTTGTTTAAGGCTAATTTAATTTACTTTACTATACTTTATTATACATTATACGTGGTGTGGTGTGGCTCACTGGTTAGAGGCGGCAGACCCGGAAGCAGAGAATGGCCCGGGACCAGGGTTCTATCCCTGACGCGGCAGGGTCGTGGACCAGGGTCGGCGGACTCGATAATTCTCGCCTCGGTGCCTACTCTAACCAGGGATCACACTCGGCAACTCTGGGCATTAGCTTGCCTCATCTCCACAACGGCCCCCCACATATGCCGGGGATGCCTGGTTTCACCTTGGAGATACCCAGTAGGGACCATCTCACAGGGAAAGCCAGGACGGGTTCCCCAGCGGTCTACAGCGCAGAGATACTCCTTCGGGAGTCGATTCTAGCGCTTTAGAAACTCACAATTAATTAATTAATTAATACATTGCTGCATTAGTAGTCTCTTGTCTCATATAACAGCATAGAATAGGTGTATAATTGATTCTTACTGTAGTTTTTACTCCATTTCAAGATGACCAATGCTTTTCCTGTGTTTGTTTAGTCTTCTTTCAGTGTCTATTGTTTTGCAGGGTCCTCCTCTCCATGAAGTTTTGATGTACAACCAAGTTTTGTAGTAGAAAGACACAAATTCTTTAAGAGAGAACAAAAAGTTGGTGAAAAAGTAGAGGATTTTATTTCAGCATTAAGAGTTTTGAGTGCTGAATGTGAATTTGAAGGTTTTAGATATCAATTAATAAGGGATCAATACATTTGTAAATGTACTGATAAGACTATTCAGCAACACTTATTTCTCTAGGTAACCCAACTCTAGATGAGACCATTCATATAGCAAAGAGCATTGAGCTTTCAAAATTTTCTGTCAAAGAACTGGATGAAAAGGGGGCATGGTTGTATACCAAAGATGATTCTGTCAATGTTATAAGGTCAAAAGATGCTTCTATAAATTCTAATTTAAATCGTACAGAAAATACGTTTTTCAAACAAACGAACATTTGCTTTAAGTGTGGTAATTTTCCCCATTTTAGGTCGGGACTTCCCTGTCCTGCTAGAAATGTCACATGCAGAATGTGTGGTAAGTTACGCCATTTTTCAAAAGTTTGCCAAAATGGGAAAAGAAATCTCGATTTTAATCAAGATTCAAAACAAACAAGCAGATTACCGTCTTCAATTGCAAATGTTTTAATGGCTGATTCCAAGGTTGATGATTTTGATAAAATTCAAGATGATTTAAGAGACATGGTAGTTGTGGTCGGGGACATGAATGCGGAAATTAATGAGTCTTCTGAGTGTGTTGATCCTTATGTGGAGATTGGAGTCGGAACTAAATGTTTATGTTTGCTTGCTGATTCTGGTGCGAGAATCACTATGATAACTCAGGAAAAGTTTAATAAAGTTTGGGGTACTCGTGCTTTATTGCCACCAGATAGGTCTCCTGTATCGTGTGAAGGAAGAACAATTGAATTAGCAGGATATTTTGAAGATACCTTGGAATTCAGGGGTAGGAACATTTTTGGGGAAATATATGTGGCCATAAAGGGATTAAATATCCTTGGATGGTTCCATCAAGGGCGTTTCAAAATGGTACTTAGACCTGGTACAAGGGATCAAGTTTCTATTCTTAGAACAGAAGAGTTTGAGGATATTTTGAGTGAACGTTATCCATCAGTTTTCAGCAACAATCTTGGAAAGATCAAAGGTTTTACTCATTGTATTAAAGTTAAAGAGAATGCTATACCTGTTAAGCACAAACTCAGAAACGTACCTTTCAGTGTGAGAGTACAACTAGAACAAGAACTTAAGGGTCTTTGTGAAAAGGGGATAACTGAGCCTGTTGAATCATCTCTTTGGCTTAGTCCTTTGGTTGTGGCTAAAAAGAAAAATGGCGAACTTCGTGTCTGTATTGACTTGCGCAGTCTAAACAAAAACATTTGGATTGATTCGTATCCCCTCCCAAAAATTTCCGACATGTTATCGTTGATTAATGGTTCCAAATGGTTCAGTAAATTAGATTTGGCATCAGCATACCACCAGGTAGTTTTGGATCCGTCATCTAGGCACTTGACTGCTTTTGTTTCACCTATTGGAACCTTTCAGTACTGTCACATGCCATTCGGGTTGGCCTCTGCGGCAGCAGTTTTCCAAAGAATCATGTCTAATTTACTAAAGAACATCAAGGGTGTTGTTGTTTTTCAAGATGACGTTTTGGTACATAGTGATACTTGTGAGTCGCATGATGAGACAGTCTTTTGTGTATTGGAAACTTTACGTGATGCTGGTGTGGTTTTGAAAAAGGAGAAATGTGTTTTTAAGGTGCAAAAAGTTGAGTATCTAGGACATGTTCTTTCTGAACATGGAGTTGAACCAAGACCAGGTCTTGTTAAAGCTATTCTGGAATGTCCCGCTCCGTCTGACAAGGTAGGACTCAAATCCTTCATTGGGTTGTGTGAGTTTTATTCGCGATTTTTGCCAGATTATGCTTCAAAAGTACAACCACTTTCAAACATGCTTAAGAAAAGTGTTCCTTTTGCATGGAACAAAGAATGCAATGATGTTTTTGTGTGGATTAAGGAAAATCTTGTCGGTCCCATAATTCTCAAACCATTTGTTCCTAATGTAATGTGTACCATCCCAGTAGATGCCAGTGGTGTGGAATTGGGGGCTGTTTTAATCCAAAACATTAAAGGGAATGAGCACACTTTAGGCTATGCTTCAAGAGTGTTACGTGGTTCAGAATTAAATTTTTCGGTGATTGAGAGACAGTTGTTGGCGTGTTGGTGTTCTATAAGGAAATTTACTCCTTATGTTTGGGGAAAACACTTTAAATTGTGCACAGATCACAGCCCACTAGTATCCATTCTTTCTGGTGACAAATTGAAAGAACACACGCCAAGAATCGCACGTTTGTCAACCAAACTTTTACAATTTGATTTTGAGGTTAGCTACATTCCTGGAAATAGGAATGTTAGAGCAGATTATTTTTCAAGACATCCTGTGAAATGTGAAATTGAACTTGATGATGAAGATGCGGAGGATTGTTTTGTAGCTGCTGTGGTTTTGGATGAGATGTGTGCTGTCAGTGAAGCAGAATGGAGAGATAATTTGAACGGAGATGCTTTACGTAAGGAAGTCATTAAGTGTTTAAGAAATGGTTGGCCGAGGGAGAAGAATGCTCATTTTTCTTTACAAACGTTTGTAAAAGTTGCAGATGAACTATCCATCGAAGATGGTTTACTTTTGCGTGGTGATAGATTGATTCCACCGGACACATTAAGATCTAGATTGATTTATGGTGCACATGAAGGTCATTTAGGAAAAACTTTTACAAAAAAAAGATTACGTGAACATCTTTGGTGGCCACAAATGGATAAAGATGTTGGCACATTTGTTGGGGAGTGTGTGATTTGCTCAAATTCAGAGAAAAGTATGAAAATACGCACCCCACCCCGTTCAACCTATTGCTTTACCTAGTAGACCTTGGGAGAAAATTGGAGTTGATTTGGTTGGGCCTTTTAATTCTCTTCCTAACAATGCCAGGTTTGCCATTGTGGCCATAGACTATTATTCAAATTGGCCTGAGGTTTGTTTCATCAATGAACCTAATTCCAGTAATGTCATTGATTTTTTGAAAGACATTTTTTTGCGGGAAGGTTTCCATACCACAATTATAAGTGACAATGGAGTACAGTTTGTCAGCCTAGATTTTGAGAGTTTCTTGAAAAATAGTGGTATCATACATTCAAAAAGTGCGCTTTATCATCCAGAAACAAACAAATTGGTTGAGCGAATGAACAGAGAGATAAATAATTGTGTACAATGGGCCTTAACTGGAAAGTGCAATGTTCAAAACGCTGTAAGATCCATGTTATGGTTTTACAGCACTACACCCCATTCTTCCACAAAAGTCTCACCTTTTGAACTTCTTCGGGGAAGAAAACCTTGTTCGAAAATATGTCCTGGATGGATGTCAAGATGGGTGAAAATGAATACTGTAGATAACCTTGATAACACTGTAAGATCTAATGTGTCACAAGCTCAATGCCAACAAAAACTATATTTTGACTCCAGGAAGAGGTCTTTTTCTCATAATGTTAAAGTTGGTGATATTGTACGTATTAAGATTCCTACTCATACGAAGAAAGGCAGTTAAAAATTCACTGAACCATTTACTGTTGACAAAGTGCGTGGTAATGCTGTGAGAGTCAATTTGAGAAATTGGTGGAATGTATCTAGAATTGTTAAAGTCACTGATCGTTCGGGTCAAATTCCTCCAATGAATTCTGACACTTCTGATAATGATTTAAAACCTGTAAACAATGATGTATCTTCTTTTCCTGCCATGGTGGTTCTGCGGAGATGTTCTCGTAGATGTTCTGTTCCAGCCAGATATCGTTAGCAGTATGTTTATCGAGATGTTCTGTTCCAGCCAGATATTGTTTGCAGTATGTTTTTCTTCTGTTACTGTTTCTTTGTTTTATTTTTTTAAATTTGTATTTAATCTTTTTTTTATATAGTTTGTTTTGTTTTCTTTAAGAAAATATTAAGAGGAGGAGGATAATGTAGTATTCTACATCCTTGTCCTAGATTGCTTAAGCTGATTCTTACTATGTCATTAGTATTCTATTTAGAATGTTGGTCAAGGTAGAGTTGACAGTTGGCTCCTTGTGTTGGTGTGAGCCTGCTGCTGCGCAGCACCTGGAAGAAATACTAATAAACTTCAAGATCAATCCAATTTGACTACAGCAAATTACTACACACTGTCTATTGAAAGGAAAGAAAATATCAAATCTCTCACTGCAATGTATCTTAATACACGATCTATACTTAAACATGCTATAGAGCTAAGGAGCATCCTAGACGCCGATAAACCAGAAAATTGTTTTTTCACCGAAACTTGACTCCATAGCCAAGCCTCATCTGACATAGCATCTGCTTTTCCCCCAGAGTATTATCTAACCAGGCTAGACAGAGAAGCGAGCAGAGGTGGTGGCATAGCAATTGCGGCCAAACCTCCCTTACAGATTGAGGTGCTAGAGTCTTTTTTCAGCCCAACCGCAGAAATCACGGTTGTTAATATTAAAATTACCAGCTCCGAAACATGGCGAGGGGCCTTAGTCTATAGACCTCCGGGTCCCAAAACCAAATTTGTGAACCATCTTTTAGAAATCATAGTCTCTCACACACTGGCAACTGATAATTTTGTTTTACTTGGGGATTTTAATTACCATGCCGAGCTCCTATCTGATCCTGAAACAAGCCATTTAATTAGAACAATGGAAAGTCTAGGATTGACCCAAAGGGTAATGGGCCCGACCCACCTAGCAGGCCACACATTAGACTTAATCTTCACTAACTCATCCAAAATGAGTAATGAGACCCCGCTCCCCATGATTTGGGCCGACCATTATCTTTTAAAGTTCAGTCTTCCTAGACTCACCCCGGTCAAATCAGTAAGTAAAAAAAGAGCGCTCATACGACCTTGGCGCAAATTGACGTCTGAAACTTTTCTTAAACATTTTAAACCTCTAACATATCAGGGGGCCCAACTGGAACAAATGGTAACCATCCTAGAGACCTCCATCCTGCAAACTCTGGATGAGACTATCCCTGAAACGACGGTCAATGTAAAATCCGTTGCTTCCCCTTGGTTTACCGCAGCTCTAAAAACTGACAAGCAATCCAGTCGAGCTGCTGAACGGCAATGGCGGAAAACAAAAAAGAAGGAGGGTCATACGAACTATAAATTGTTGCATTCACTTTATGTAAAAAATATCAAAATGGCTAAAAAGACTTATCTAACCGCGCGCATAAACAACGCGGCTAATTCAAGTAAAGAACTATTTAAAATATTTAAAGAATTTTCGTCACATCGGGCCGAACAGCATCCGTTTGTACCCACCCAAAAATGGGTCGAGTCTATGTCCATCTTCTTTGATAATAAAATTACATCAATTTATTCCTCCTTCTCGAACACTGACTTTAGCCCACCCCAGCAAAATAACCTTCCACTAATAAAATCCCCTTCTGTTAATTGTAAGGATATTCCTTGTTTGACTGAATTTGACCCTATCACCGTCACCGAAATTCTTGAGGGTCTAAACAAGGTAAAATCTGGTTCCCCCTTGGATCCCTTCCTCCCTGCTGCTGCACTAATATTACCCCTTACTGGCTGACTTTCTCAAGGACATTTTTAACACTTCATTATAGCAAGCCATTGTGCCAACTAAATGGAAACATGCTCAAGTCAAACCTATCCTAAAAAAAACTCCACGGATCCCACATTACCAGGTCACTACGGCTTTCATAGAATCCCACGGGGTTCTAGACCCCTCTCAATCTGGTTTCCGCGCCGCTCATGGCACGGAAACAGCGGTCATTGAGATCGTAGATAACATCAGGCTTGCGGTGGATAGAGGCGATTCAGCTATACTCATCCTTCTGGACCTATCCGTTGCTTTTGATACCATCTCCCACAGCATCTTGAAACATCGACTGTGGGAGATAGGTATCAGAGGAAGGGCCCTCGGTTGGATTGAAAACTATCTCACTGACCGCCTCACCACTGTGCGAGTAGACACTCTGGTCTCAAGTAGCCGCTCGGTAACCGTTGGGGTACCCCAAGGATCGATTCTCAGCCCTCTACTATTCAATGTATATCTAACTCTGTTGGCGAAGATCATCAATTCATACGGTTTTGTAACCGTATCGTACGCTGACGACACCCAATTGCTCATTACATACGGTACAGACTATTCTGGCACACGTTCTCGTTTCAAGAACTGCATGATTGAGATTAGTAACTGGATGAATAACAACAAACTGCAATTAAATGCCAGTAAAACCGAAGTCATTCTGTTTGGCAAGGCTGAAAAATCCTAGTCGCAAGACTGGTGGCCTCCTGAATTGGGAGCATGTCCCTTTCCAAAACCAGCTGTACGTAATCTGGGAATAACGATAGACTGTGCCCTATCCATGAAAAACCATGTCAACCAGGTCACAGGAATCTGTTATGGTATCATGCGCAATCTTCGGAAGATCTTTAGATGGCTTCCTATCGAAGCCAGTAAACCTCTGGTACAGGGCCTTATCATCGGCCATTTGGACTATTGCAATGCCCTGTACGCGGCACTCAACGAGGACCTGCTCTCAAAGTTGCAGACTCTCCAGAATGCTGCAGCCAGATTAGTTCCTAACCTCCCTCCCAGAATAGCCTCTGCCCCATGCTTGAAAAAACTCCACTGGCTCCCTGTTCACCCGAGAAGCCATTTTAAGATCTTGAGTATGACACACAAAACGCTGTACAACACCGGGCCTGAATATCTTCGAAAAAAACTCAACTGGTATGTACCCAAAAGACCCTTAAGATCAAGTACCAAATTATTCCTGATTCAACCACGAGTCCGTACTTCCCGTTATGGCCACCGTTCTTTTTCCTATCTTGCTCCTTTGCTTTGGAACAAACTGCCCCCTCACCTGTTATCCATCACCGAACACAAACAATTCCGTAAAACTCTCAAAACCTGGCTATTCCCTAAATAACCCCTGACACCTCCCTCAATAGCTACCAACGTTGTCTACTGTTTTTGCTGCAAGCGCCTTGAGACCTCACGGTGAAAAGCTGCGCTATACAAAAACATGTGACATGACATGACATGACACACACACATCTAGAAAATGTAAAAAAAAAAATGGTTTGAAAAAATGTAAAAATAATAAGCTCAGATTACTTCCGAAGGAGGTGCAAAAAAAGTTCCCCGGCCTTCGCTGCCGAAATAATATTATACTTTAAAAACAATGGTCTTAACACGATTGATGTTGTAACAAATGTAGGACAGGAGAAACAAATACCACATTATTTAGATATTGGACATAATTCACACAAAGGTCACAAAGCTTCTCATCCTTAGGTAATTCTTCCCATGCTCCAGTAATAATTCAAAGCGGAAGCAATTTCAGCCTTAATAGCAAAATAGCTGTATGCACGGGAAAGGATCCATAAAACATATGGTCACTTTTTTTTTTTACAAATAATACTCTCCACAGCTATGCCATTCCTGGTGTGCTGAGTACACAGTGCAAATTCTCTTTTCCAAATAACTTCCTAAATTCATTATTTAAATCATATTTTTCAAAATATGTTTGGGAGGGGTGCCACCTCACTCTGACCAATTCGAAACGTAACCAACGCGTTCATATAATTTGAGAAGACAACACTTCTTCCCTTTGGATAATGAAAGATTTCATATTTTAATGCAGCCTGTATAGCACCCGAATCACTATTCAGTATTTGATCCCCCACTTTAGAACTGCTGTCATAGCAACTATTTTCATAGAGAGGAGCCCAAATTCGAGTTGGAGGGCAGAAGGAACATCTGAAAATGTCAGATTAGATATTTGGCGCCCAAGGCGCCCTTCAACGCTCTCAAAAAAGGAATAATACCGCTCTTCCATTATGTCACAGGAATATCTCAATGAAGGTGGAATTTTAATCTTATACAGTGGCAAACATGGGCAAAATGCCTTTGCCCGCAACACTTTTATAGCTTGCGAATTCCTGAAGCCGGGGATAATGCCTTATTTCTACACTGACTAATATGATCACTATTTAAGCAGTTACTAACAAAAAAATAATACCACCTAGATATGGGTACTGCTTTACCACTTCCAATTTGTCTTTCCCCAAGAACCAGTGCAAATCCTTCCGAAGTCTGCACCCATCCACCCCCCCCCCCATATTCCCCCCCACCGAGTCATAAAAACCACAACTTTGCTCTTAGAGATGTTTATTTTTAGGGAATGTTCATCAGCATAATATCCGAGCTCTGCAAGAAGCCGATGTAGTCCAATTGGGGTTAAATCTAGAAACCAACATCAGCATAGAGAAGACAACAAACATTCTTTGTTTCTAGTTTCGTTGGGTCCCACTTGCACTGCCCAACTCTGCTAGGTAAGTCATAAATATAAAGGGAAGAAAGAATGAGCGCAAGCACTCCTGCTCCAGCTCCTTGTGTGTCTCTACTTTACTGGACAGTCCCTGGTTCCCTCCCACCCAGACCTGAGTACAAGTTGAAGAGTGCAAAGTTACAATCAACTTAAGTAAGTGCACGAGGATCCCCAATATAATCAATTTCCTACACAGCATCCCACTATGAACCCTGATGCTGAAGAAGACCAGGAGCCATGCACGAGCTGTACCATTTCAGATGTTGATGACTAGGTGGTTGGTGTCCGGCGGGAGCACCAACAAGCCTTGTAGCCATAACAGGTATGCAGAACGAATAAGGAGCAACGTTGAGACCAGTAACGTACAAGGGGCTCACCAAAAGAGGGAGAGTCAGAGCAGGCCTGAGAAAGCAGGGGAGCTCACCGAAGCAGGAGTAGACCCTTAGGAGGACCCATAGGCTGAAGGTACAGGAGTCGCACAAGGACCTCGAGCAGTTCACCAAGAAGGAAGGCCCACGGTGCAGAGGATGCAGATATGATGCTGTACTTAGCAGGAAGAGATGCTGGAGGCCAGAGCTTCTTGTAGCCCAAAAGATCTCTGGAGTGCAGAGCCAACAAGCCTTGGCAACAGCAAGTGACCCGGTGCACAGGAGGTTGGTCCCAGCAGTTCTGACGAGGGATACTGGCCTCAAAATTGCAGAGAGGACAAGTCAGGCCTCGAGGAAGTTGCAGAATCAGTACTTGTGCTGCTGAGCCTTTGGAAGTCTGTGGAACGTCAGGAGCAGCAGACCAGTCAGCTTGTTGTGGTGCCTGCAGATGCAGGGGAGTGACTCTTTTCCAAGGCAGATTACTTTGGGTGTCCTTGTGTCATGCCTGCCGAGCATCCGCGGATAGCACAGACAATGTATCGAGACCAATGCAAGATGGCCTCGAGGAACTGCGCATGCGCAAGGGTATCGGGCAGGAACATAAGCTCGTTTCCCTCGGCATCTAACGCTTTGCGCTCTAGTCTCCCCGTTGGATACTACGTCACTTCCGCATAGCCGCTTTCCGTCTTCGCCATAGTTTTGTGTGGACACTTGTTCCTGATTATTGGATCACTGCTTTCCCTAGCAGTTTGACGTTCGTTGGTTTGATCCCGGTTTGGGGTCATTTTGTCACAGACCTCTGTTCTGAGCGTTCGCCTACGTGGAGCTCCCTTCCTATGTTTTGATTTTGCCGTCAACTATATTTGCAGTTCTCTGGCAGCTCCAATCTATTCTAGCCGAGTGTTTCTCGGTAATCACTTCGTGCAGGCTGTACGAAGTTCCCCACCTCAGTTACCCAATAGACCCATGTGTGCCATTTAACGTGGGATCTAGTGTTTATTATTTCTCTCGTCCAGAGCCGGCTATCTGACCCATGGGATCAGTGTGATCTCATACACCCTGCTGCTTGCGGACTCGTCGTTGGGCCGGACTACGGTCCCGCCGGACGGCCGGTATTTGCAGAGTAGGGGAGTGTGGGGTTGCCTGGCATTGTGGGATTTGTGGTCCGCCTGGCGAGTTTACTTTATTCCCCGTTTTACCTTATTATTTTGGCATTCTCTGGGCTTCCTGGATGCTGGCATATATTACAGTACAAAGACAAGAAGACCTGGTAAAGCGCTTGTAGCGCACTATATTTTCTTCGTGTTCTTGTTGAATACTATTGGGTGTTTATGTACGTTTGCATTACCTTACAGGCAAGGATTATTGTGACTTCAGACCTTGTACCATATCTATTCCTTAGTTGAGAAAGGAAACATGAGGTAAGGTAGATACACATACCAGTAGATAGTACAGATTTATTTCACACCAGTATTACAAAGCATTTTCCTCAATACAGGTCTTATGCAATCTCCATAGGGCTGTACACATACGGTTCCAGACTAGATCATAGTTGTTTTCCTTGTCACTCCTGTAGACTCTCAAGGTGATTATTGGTCTATGTACAGAACATTGAAGGGATTGAATGGCGGATTGATTGTTGTTGTATTAACCCCTTTATTCCTTGTAGCTTCATCATCAGACAGAAGCGGAAGAGTACAGGGTCCGAAGAGTCCAGTGTTTTGTCTCCCCTTACTTTCCTTGTTTTGTTCCCTCCTTTCCCTCCATATCACCCCTGTGTCCTAGAGCTTGATAGGCACAGGTGGTGTAGGGAGGAAGGGTTGGGGTTATCATCGGCTCCTGGCACTCCTGCGGAAACGGAACCCGGATCCTTACACCTTGATGCCCAGAGGTCTGTTGAAGATCCTGAAAGAAGCACATACACAGGCAATGAAGAAGACTTGCAGAACGGCAAGACCAGTAGCAACAGGAGTCTTCCTTGCTGCAATCTCGGTTCCAGGTAAAGTCCAACGAAGTCTAAGTGTCCAGATGGTCGAAGAGTGACGTGGTTTCAGGCTTGAGTCTTGTCCCACAATGAATCCAAGGAATAACCCACAAATAAACCCTTAAGTACCTTATAGAAGGAATTGGAACGACTCAGGGGTCCGTCCGAGAGGAGGGGCTGGACAGAGGGGATGATACTCCCATGTCCTTTGTCCAGTTTCACATCAGAATGGGAGCCAAGGGCTCCCTAAACTGGCTAAAACTAGAGGATGCAAAGAGGGTACCAGATGTGCCCTTCAAAGTCTGGAGGCGCTGGCAAGCTCTCCCACTGCAACCAAATACACTAAGTCCTGTCAGGGAGGTGGTCACACCTCCTTATGACAGGAAACCTATTGTTTTACCTTCCCCTGCTCCAGCTCAGCTAATCAGCAGGAGGGGAGAATTGTGTCTGTGGTCGGCAACATCACTAGATTGCTGTCAGACCCTGAAAGATTTTAACCAGCAGTACAGGGGGTACCGCAAGGTGCCCCCCCAGTACATGGGATCATACTTCCAACACTGGAATCGGTATTGGGGTGTGATTCCAACATGTTTGATACCAAACATGACTAGGTTCGGGGCAGCCACTATATAGTTATACATCTCGAAATGACTGATGTCCACTATATGTATTAAAATGGTTGACCACACTTACAAAGGCTGGGGAATCGACTCTAGGGTAGTAGGGCTGTCCTGCTCATGTATGGGCGCCCTCACACCCAGCCGTCAGGACTGAGGAGCCCACCATAGAGGTGACTTATAGGTTTTAGGTGCAGTGACCTCAGATATAAGGAATCGTATATCTGTTGTGAGAGGTGCAAGCATGAACTCACACAGGCTACAATGGCAGGCTTGTAGTCACAGTTTGAATGGACTCCCATGGGTGGCATAATACCTCCTGCATCCCATGGGAGAACCCTGGTGTACCTATGCCTTGTGTACCTTAGTATCCTATACTAGGGACTTACAAGGGTACACCAGTAGCAATTTGGGGATGTACTAAAGTACTTACCAGGGTCCATTTATGGAGAAAGCACAGTGACTGGGGGTCCTGATTAGCAAGATCCCAGTCAGACTAGGTTAAAAACATACTGACATAAAGCAAAAGGTTGGGGTAACCATGAAAGCGGATCCTACTTTCCTACAGTCGCTCTTTTTTCGGGGGCCTCTCTCACAGGAACCCGTCCGTCCGATGCTCACCTCCTGGCTCCAAGTTACTGACGGGCTTATGAGGTGAAAGTGCTGTGATGGCCCAGCGGTCGCCACCCATCCCCCGTAGGTCAGAGACGGGCCAGACACACACACTTTTCTCTGTGCCTCCACACCAGCTAGCACCCCTTTCACCACGTCCTTGCGTTCACGTCGCACCCACGTCCTCCTCACTCATTCAGAGCTGCCTGAGGTTGAACTTGTAGGAGAACACACACAGGGGCGTAGGAGACACTACATTTCTGGGAGGGACAACCTTTAGGACTTTCCAGTGTCCCGATACAAATCAACCATTGTCTGGGAACTGTACACAATACAATTGCATAGTTTTGTGGTGAAACATTGATAAAGGCAGGCATGTAGTCACAGTTTGCAAGTATGCTTCGATTGTTATTTACATTCACAAAGTAATTAGACCAAATGTGAAAAAACATGTTTTTGAATCTTACATCTTCATGCACCAAGCAAACAAAGATGGGACGAAAAAGGAAGATTAAACTGAATGCTCTTTGCAACATGTGCATGATTGTGAGGGACTGTACAATTTACTTGTGAGGAAGCACATCTTTAACAACTGTCAAAATCAGCAACTCCACCAGTACATGGTGGACTCGGATCTGACCTCTCCCCGAGTATTGGGAAAGAAGGCAGACTAGTGGGTCCGTACCAGAGTGCAACAAAAGTCTCATGGTGGTGCTGACCAGAAGAAGCAAGTTTATTCTAAGGCCCAAGAGAATGGTGGGGAGAAATCTAAAGAAAAGTCTTCTGATGGTCCTCATAAATCTTTCTCTGGGGGTAGGTCCCATTGCTCTTCCTACTCTAACAAGAAACCTTGGTGCTATTTGTGTAAGGAAAAAGGTAAAAGGGCAAAGGATGCAGATTGCTCTAAGTCTAGCACCAATACTACTACTCCTAAACCTCCTAGTGCCCCTAGCAATAGCACTGTTAGTAGTAGGGCCCCCCAAGAGTTTAGCGGGGTTAACCTTGTGTACTAAAGTGGGGTCTGGCCTAGTCAGGACACCTACTTAGGCTGTTTTAGTCTGTGATGGCGGCACTGAGCTTGCCACCCTTATTGTAAGTCCCACTAACTTGGGCAAATACAGACAACAGCCTCTCCTCAATGGACAGGAAGCTGTGGCATACAGGGACACAGGGGCCAGTGTCACTATGGTAACAGAAAATGTTGTGTCTACTGAGCAGATTCTACTTGGACACATTTACCAAGTGACCAATGCTAATAATACCAGGACAGATAATTCAATGGCAGATGTCAATCTCAGCTGGGGAGAGGTAACTGGATCTAAGAGAGTTGTGGCATCTCCGATCTACTTGTGGACTGTCTACTGGGCAATCTTTTGGAAACTTCAGCCTGGAGTGTAGTTCCGGACTCATGCAGAAATTATGGGAATGTCAGCCAGTGTCTTTGCTGTCACTAGGGCTGAGGGCAAGAAGTTACGCACTGAGGGAGCCCTGGATCCTGAAGAAATGGACCAGCCAGCTTCCAAGAGAAGGAGCAAGCAGGATAAAGATGTATCCTTCTCTCAGACTTACAATGAGAATCAGCCTCCTCATGGAGATGATCTCAGTACTTGTGAGGAGCTTGGGCCTGACAACGCAGAGCAACTAGGGGCAGGGGTCCTTCAAGGGATGACTTCAGTCTCGAGCAGAAGGCATGCCCCTCTCTTGAACAACTCAGACATCAAGCTGCTGCTGAGAAAGCAGGACATTTCAATAGGTTCCACAGGACTTATCAGGAAGAAGGGCTCCTGTTTTCTGAAAGTAGAGACCCCAAGCCTGGTGCCACCAGGAGGGTGGTCATACTTAAGAAGTTAAGGGTTTCTTATTGACCCTGGCACACGACATTTCCCTTGCAGAACATCTTGGGCAAGGCAAGACTTGGTGCAGGCTTGTCCCTTACTTTCATTGGCCCCACGTGTCTAAAGACACCAAGGAGTTTTGTCAGTCCTGTCTCACCTGCCAAGCCAGTGGTAAGTCAGGTGGCACTACAAAGGCCTTCTTAATCCCACTGCCAGTGGTTAGGGTTCCCTTTGAGAGGGTAGGGATAGACATTGCAGGTCCCTTAAACCCTCCAACAGCATCTGGACATAGTTTTATCTTAGTGGTGGTGGACCTTGCCACTAGATATCCAGAGGCTATTTCCCTTAGGACCACTATAGCTCCTGTAGTGGCCAGGGCTCTCCTGGGAATTTTTTTCAGAGTTGGGTTCGCTAAGGAGGTCTTGTCAGACAGAAGTACTAACTTCATGTCTAGCTACATCACTGCTATGTTAAAAGAGTGTGGTGTAAACTATAGGTTTTCCACACCCTACCATCCACAGGGCAATGGGGTGTTGCAAGGTTCAACAAGACCCTCAAAGGTATGATCATGGGACTCCTAGAAAAGCTGATGTGAAACTGGGATCACTTATTACTTTGCCTTCTTTTTCCCTACACAGAGCTTCATCAGAAGGGGTGGGCTGCAGCCCATTTGAACTTCTATTTGTACATCCCGTTAGGAGTCCATTATTTATGGTCAAAGAAGGATGGGAGCAACCTCTCAGCCTCCTAAACACATAGTAGACAATGTTCTGGGCCAGCGTTCTTACATGGCTGCATATGAAGGCAGCCAGCAAAAACCTTGAGGCCAGCCAGGAGTTTCAGAAGCATCACAGCGCCAAGACTCCCATGGGCATTCGCGCGCTCTATAAAATTATATATCAAATCAAATCAGAACGCTTGACATGACCAAAAGGCTGTACTTACTGTTTACCAGCCAGGATAGAAAGTGTGGGTGTTGGGGCCTGTTGCCCCAGCAGCTCTCTAAGACAAGTGGAGTGGCCCCAAGTTGACCTAGGTACCCCAAGAAGTCCCCACAGTGTGCTTCATGTGATTCGCCCGAAACCTTTTGTTTACAGGGCTGACATGAGCTTGCTCATGGCCACTGATGAGAGACAAGAGTAAGAGAGTGGTCCTGTTCCTAATCTCTCTCAGGACCCTGTTGACGGATCAGTTGAAGGAGTAGCCTTGGCAGACAGCCTCACTGATCAACAGCAAGCTGAGTGTAGACAGGTTCTCAGTTTTCTGGTCTCTTTTCTCTGACACCCAGTGAAACCACCTGGTGTACCCTTGAAGTGGACACATGTGACAGCATGCCTGTGAACAGTAAAATTTACAGACAGCCTGACCATGTCAGAGACTGCATCAGGACAGAGGTCCAAAAGATGCCAGAGTTGGGAGTCATTGAGGCTTCAGATAGCCCTTGTCTTGTACTCCCTGTACCAAAATCTCACAGCTAGGATGGCAAGAAAGAGATTAGTTTTTGTGTTGACTATAGAGGCCTCAATGCAGTCACTAGGGCTAATGCTCATTCAATTCCAAGGGCAAATGAACTGATTGATACTTTGGCCCCTGCCAAATATCTCAGTACATTTGACCTGACTGCTGGTTATTTGCAAATCATACTCAATGAGGATGCCAAACCTAAAACAGCATTTTCAATCCCCAGTGGAAATGATCAATTTATTGAGATGACTTTTGGTTTACAAAATGCACCTACCACATTTCAGAGGCTGGTGAATAAAGTCTTAACAGGTCTGGAAGCTTATAGTGCAGCATATCTAGCATTTAGCTGTCAGAAGGCATTTGATAACCTGAAGCAAGCAATGTGCTCTGCTCTAATTCTCAAAGTCCAAAGTACTCCAAACCATTCATTGTCCATTTAGATGCTTCTGAGATAGGGATAGGTGCAGTATTGTCACAACTTAATGCAGAGGGCCAGGATCAACCAGTAGCTTTTATAAGCAGAAAGTTGACCCCCAGTGAGAAGCGTTGATCAGCTTCTGAAAGAGAGGTATCTGCTGTGGTCTGGACCTTGACGAAGTTGAGGCCATACCTGTTTGGCACTCACTTCATTGTTCAGACAGACCATAAGACCCTCTTATGGCTTAAACAGATGAAGGGTGAAAAACTCAAACTTTTGAGGTGGTCCATTTCCCTACAGGGGATGGACTTTTCAGTGGAACATAGACCTGGGACTAACCACGCCAACAAAGATGGACTTTCCAGATATTTCCAATTAGAAAATGAAGCCTCAAATGGGCAAGGTTAGCCTCATCCTTACGTTTGTGGCCGGGGGGGGGTGTAGGAAGGTAGGATCTGCTGTGGTTACCCCCACTTTTTGCCTGGGGTCAGTGTGTTTTGACTATAGTCTGCTGGGATCCTGCTAATTAGGACACCAGCAGCTGTGCTCTCTGCCCTAAATTGGCTCTGGTGAGAACTTTGGTACATCCACAATTGGCTTCTGGTGTACCATTATACGTCGCTAGTATATGCCACTAAGGTACCCAGGGCATAGGTACACCAGAGGCTCCAATGGGCTGCAACATGTATTTTGCCATCCGTGGGAGTTCACTTAAACTTGACTACAGGCCTGCTATTGCAGACTGTGTGAGATGGTGCTTGCACCTCTCACAACAGCTAGAAGTTCCTTATATCTGAGGTCACTGCACTTAAAAACTATGTCACCCCTATGGTAGGCAGGGTGCTTGGTTATAAATGTGAGGGTGCCCCTGCATGAGCAGGACACCCCTACAGACCCCGGAGTCAATTCTCCCGGCTTTGTAAGAGCGATCAGCTATTTTAAGGTATATTGTGGACATCAGTTATTATGAGATGTCTAACTAAATGATGGCTGCACTGGACCTGGTCATGTTTTGTATCAAACGTGTTGGAATCATACACCAACACTGACTCTGGTGCTAGAAGAACGATCCCAAGTACTGGGGGGCTCCTTAGATGACCCCCCCCTGTACTCCAAGTAACAGTCTTTCAGGGTCTGCCAGCAACCTAGTGCTGCTGGCCACAGACACGATTCTGCCCTCCTGTTGCTGAGCTGAGCTTGAGCAAGGGAAGGTAGAACAATAGGTTTCCTGTCACAGGGAGGTGTGACCACCTCCCAGACAGGACTTATTGTATTGGGCTGGGGTGGGGGCGCTTGCCATTGGCACCAGACTGCTTTGAAGGGCCAAATTTGTGCCTTCCTTGCATACTTCTGTTTGAGACAGTTCAGGAACCCCTGGTTTCCACTCTGGTGCAAAACTGGACAAAGAAAAGGGGAGTATCCACCCCTATGTCCAGCCCCCCCTCTGGGAGGGACCCCTAAGTCGTTCCAATCCTTTCCCTAGGGTACTTAAGGGCTCCCATGTGGGTAGGGCCTCAGATTCTTCATGAAACAAGAATTACCTCTGAAACCAAGACACTTTTCTACAGTTTGGACACTTGGACTTCGTCGGACTTTGACTGGACCCGAGACTGCATCAAGGAAGGCTCCTGCTGTTCCTAGTCTCGCTGTTCTTCAAGTCTTCTGCATTGTCTGTGCATCATTAAAGTTCTCCAGAAGGCCTGTGGGCATCAAGGACATCCGAAGTAATCTGCCTTGGCGTGAAGAAGTCACTCCCCTGCATCTGCTGGCACCGCAACAAAGCTGACCAGTCTGCTGCTCCTGCCATCCAACGTACTTCACTCGACCCAGCAACATAGGTGGTGGTTCTACAGTCCCTAGAGGCATTACCTGTTTTCTCTGCAATTTTGAGGACAGTATATAGCTCATCGAAGCCACTGGGACCAAACTCATGTGCACTGCGTTTAATTGTCATTGCCAAGGCTTTTTGCCACTGCACTCCAGAGATATTTGGGCTACAAGACGATTTACCCTCTAGCACCTCATCCCTCAAAGATCAGCATCCTCTGCACCGTGGGCCTCCATCTTTTGTGGGCTGCCTGAGGTCCTCTTGTGACGCCTGTGCCTTCGGCATTTGGGTCCTCTCGACGGTCTTGCTTTGCTTGAGTGTACTCCCCTGCTTGCTCAGAGCCTGCTCTGACTCTCCTGCACTTGGTGAGTTGCTTGGATCTTACTGGTCCCAATGTTTGCATCTTTTTCCTTTCCACGCCATTTCCGGCTACCAAGGCTTGTTGGTCCTCCCGCTAGACACCGACCAACTGAACACCAACACCCAATATGGGACAGCTCGTGCATGACTCCTGGTCTCCCTTAGCATCTCCTGGTCCTCGCAGCTGCAGCAACACGGTCACCGTCTTCACTCTTGAACCTCCCAACATTGGTGGGGATTGTGCTTCTGTGCCTCCTGGTCACTTCCGAGTGGCATAGACTCTATCCCCTCTGCTTGCAGGTTCTCTTCTTCAAGAATCTACTCTTGGATTCCACCGGACTCCTTCACATGCTTCTTCAGGGGAATTTTCTTTGAAGTCTTCCTTTGTCATCTATGGCAGGTTCCGACGTCAATTCACCCATATGCACCCAGCTTCCCTGGTGCAGGTAACCTGGTTACTGGGGCATCCATGGGTGGGATGACTCTCCAACCTCCCGTCTTCCAAAGGGCTTCTTCGAGGTCCTCTGGGAAGGGTCCTTCTTCTGTAAAACTGCAACCGCAACTTCTCCATTGACTTCAATCAGGCATGCGGCTGTGTTTCTACTCTGTATTTAACAACAAGGGGTGGTGATGGACAGAGTTTCTGAATTAAGCAGAATACTCTCCCCCAGTCAAGAGATCAGGGCTAGATCCAACACCGTTTTTTTAGCTCACTGCACCATCCCAGTTCAGAACCTGGCTATATGCAAATTAGTCTGTTCCTGTCCCAGTGCATGATGGGAACAGGGCAAACCAAACTACCAAGCCAATTCTTACACTGGGAAGGAAACAAGCTTCCGGGGACCGGTTTCTGGCATTTCAGCCGTCGTCGGCCCGGCTTGCTTGAATCCTGATGGTGCAATGAGCAAGGGACTCACATCTGAGTATACCCTTCCACGCTTAGGGTGGACAAAATATTTAACAACAAGGGGTGGTGATGGACAGAGTTTCTGAATTAAGCAGAATACTCTCACCCAGTCAAGAGATCAGGGCTAGATCCAACACCGTTTTTTAGCTCACTGCACCATCCCAGTTCAGAACCTGGCTATATGCAAATTAGTCTGTTCCTGTCCCAGTGCATGATGGGAACAGGGCAAACCAAACTACCAAGCCAATTCTTACACTGGGAAGGAAACAAGCTTCCGGGGACCGGCTTCTGGCATTTCAGCCGTCGTCGGCCCGGCTTGCTTGAATCCTGATGGTGCAATGAGCAAGGGACTCACATCTGAGTATACCCTTCCACGCTTAGGGTGGACAAAATATTTAACAACAAGGGGCGGTGATGGACAGAGTTTCTGAATTAAGCAGAATACTCTCACCCAGTCAATTGGCTTGGTAGTTTGGTCTGCCCTGTTCCCATGATGCACTGGGCCAGGGACAGACTAATTTGCATATAGCCAGGTTCTGAACTGGGATGGTGCAGTGAGCTAAAAAACGGTGATGGATCAAGCCCTGATCTGTTGACTGGGTAGGAGTGTTCTGATTAACTCAGATACTCTGTCCATCACCACCCCCGTTTTGTAATTATTTTGGCCACCATGAGTGTGGAAGGGTATGCTCAGACATGAGTCCCTTGCTCATTGCACCATCAGGATTCAAGCAAGCCGGGCCGAAGACGGCTGTAATGCCAGAAACCGGTCCCCGGAAGCTTGTTTCCTTTCCAGTGAAGAATTGGCTTGGTAGTTTGGTCTGCCCTGTTCCCATGATGCACTGGGCCAGGGACAGACTAATTTGCATATAGCCAGGTTCTGAACTGGGATGGTGCAGTGAGCTAAAAAACGGTGATGGATCAAGCCCTGATCTGTTGACTGGGTAGGAGTGTTCTGATTAACTCAGATACTCTGTCCATCACCACCCCCGTTTTGTAATTATTTTGGCCACCATGAGTGTGGAAGTGTATGCTCAGACATGAGTCCCTTGCTCATTGCACCATCAGGATTCAAGCAAGCCGGGCCGAAGACGGCTGTAATGCCAGAAACCGGTCCCCGGAAGCTTGTTTCCTTTCCAGTGAAGAATTGGCTTGGTAGTTTGGTCTGCCCTGTTCCCATGATGCACTGGGCCAGGGACAGACTAATTTGCATATAGCCAGGTTCTGAACTGGGATGGTGCAGTGAGCTAAAAAACGGTGATGGATCAAGCCCTGATCTGTTGACTGGGTAGGAGTGTTCTGATTAACTCAGATACTCTGTCCATCACCACCCCCGTTTTGTAATTATTTTGGCCACCATGAGTGTGGAAGGGTATGCTCAGACATGAGTCCCTTGCTCATTGCACCATCATGATTCAAGCAAGCCGGGCTGAAGACGGCTGTAATGCCAGAAACCGGTCCCCGGAAGCTTGTTTCCTTTCCAGTGAAGAATTGGCTTGGTAGTTTGGTCTGCCCTGTTCCCATGATGCACTGGGCCAGGGACAGACTAATTTGCATATAGCCAGGTTCTGAACTGGGATGGTGCAGTGAGCTAAAAAACGGTGATGGATCAAGCCCTGATCTGTTGACTGGGTAGGAGTGTTCTGATTAACTCAGATACTCTGTCCATCACCACCCCCGTTTTGTAATTATTTTGGCCACCATGAGTGTGGAAGGGTATGCTCAGACATGAGTCCCTTGCTCATTGCACCATCAGGATTCAAGCAAGCCGGGCCAAAGACGGCTGTGATGCCAGAAACCGGTCCCCGGAAGCTTGTTTCCTTTCCAGTGAAGAATTGGCTTGGTAGTTTGGTCTGCCCTGTTCCCATGATGCACTGGGCCAGGGACAGAATAATTTGCATATAGCCAGGTTCTGAACTGTGATGGTGCAGTGAGCTAAAAAACGGTGATGGATCAAGCCCTGATCTGTTGACTGGGTAGGAGTGTTCTGATTAACTCAGATACTCTGTCCATCACCACCCCCGTTTTGTAATTATTTTGGCCACCATGAGTGTGGAAGGGTATGCTCAGACATGAGTCCCTTGCTCATTGCACCATCAGGATTCAAGCAAGCCGGGCCGAAGACGGCTGTAATGCCAGAAACCGGTCCCCGGAAGCTTGTTTCCTTTCCAGTGAAGAATTGGCTTGGTAGTTTGGTCTGCCCTGTTCCCATGATGCACTGGGCCAGGGACAGACTAATTTGCATATAGCCAGGTTCTGAACTGGGATGGTGCAGTGAGCTAAAAAACGGTGATGGATCAAGCCCTGATCTGTTGACTGGGTAGGAGTGTTCTGATTAACTCAGATACTCTGTCCATCACCACCCCCGTTTTGTAAGTGTTTCTACTCTGCACACAGCCCCTTGGGGTTCCTTGGTACTTACCTTGGGTAGTTCCTTGTGTCCCCATCTCCTATGAGTTTTCTGGTCCAATCCCCGTTCTCCTTGAAGTTTGCATTCCACTTTCTTCGCATATGGTTTGGTCTTCACCTGGACATCAGTGTATATTTGTGCTACTTACCTAATTATTTTGAAGTATTCTTGTGTGTATTCTTGATATCTCTGGGTAGGAGATATACCAATGTGTTAGTGATTGTGTTGCATAATAAATAGCCTTTTGTTATAAAACACTGTGTGGTTCTTTTTCATCTAATCTACACTGTTGATTAAATGTGGTAAAACAAGCTGCTTTACACTCAAGGCTTCTCACCACAGCTACCTTTTTGAGAGCTTTATATGGTTATCAAAGACCACTAAAATCACCATACGGGTTGCCTGTATTAGTGCAAGGTGCATCACTCCTGGGAATGTGCACCATATCCTAAGCCAGCTTCCCACAACCACCAACACCAGTTCTCTAATATACTTCTCCCAACAGGGAACAAGTCCTAAAAAAATGAAGTGGGGCACTAACCAAGTTAGGCAGTATGTAAGTGACATCACAGCGCGTGACATCGCACATGACATCACAACACATGACCTCACAGGAAATGATATCACAAAACAATTACACCAGATTCTAAGACCTTGTATATGTTAAGTAGGTCTATCATCAGTACATTCGAGCGCATGACAATATTTAACAAATTAGAGTTTGTGTCGAAGTTGTGCCAAAAAATGATGCAACCCCAGTGCAAGGACTAGGCCTCCACTACATTTATTTAATAAAACTCTGCCAGAAAGAAATTGGCAACAAGGAGAAACAAGGCTGTATATCTGTTCTGCTTAATTGGTTAGAAAGTCTGCATTTTAAAATATCTTATGGGGTTAAGGCACCTGGTGCAGTGATCTTTATGTACCCAGTAAATCTCAGGAAATAATGATAACAATTGTAAGATAACTCTGGTGGTGAATGCTTTTGCTGGAGAGACAGTTGTTTTGTCTAGTCCCAGTTTTGAATCAATGTAGCATAGAGGATTAATATGTCTCAGGCAAAGCACATCATGTGATATACAGATGACAGATCTTTCTTTTATGGGTTATTGATTTTGACACACGGATCCTTTATTTACTTGCAGTTTATAAATTGTAATCCCTATAACATAGCTCAGCGAATTATAAAGGAAAGGACATGTGACTCCTACACCTTGTAACCCTCACTATCTTATGTAACACATCCTGTAAATTGATTTACACACATATGGTTTATTGTGAATGTATAATGTGTATGTGTGATTTAAAGAGCTCCAACACCCTGGATTAGGTTGGGTAGCGCTATAAAAGAAATAAGGCAACATAGTGGTATTTAAATAGTTATTTGTGTAAATATTAGGACAGACCAACACATCTGACACAACATAATGCAAGATAGCGTAGACTATGTTTGATGCTAATTGTTCTCATGTTCCAGGGCAAGGTTCAACTGCTCAAAATAAACATTCCAACAAAACATTAGACTTTGAGTGGCTGAATTGCACAGTGTGAAACAGTCAAATAAAGTAGGGTCCGGGCTGATGTGGGGCAGTATGCATTCAGCCAGGGCCGACTTTAAGGCGGTGCGACCGATGCCACTGCACCGGGAACCAAGCCCAGGGAGCGTCATTTGCCTCTGACCAAAATGCATGCGCTGTCCTCTTCCATTTCCACAACATCGTGAAAATAGAAGATGGACAAATGCGCTCACGTGGTTGCGGATGGATGTACACGGACAATAAGTATGACCCTCTGAGGATGCCTTCTTTGCCGCTGCTGCTGGGCCCCCCGAGTCCACCAATGTACCAATGCTTGTGCTGTGCAACAACAGCTAGTCGAAGCAGCCGTGCACCCTCGGGCTTCTGAAAACAACCCCGAGGGCCCTCGCAGGAGCAACCCTCAGATATAGAAGAGGAACAGCACTGGCCTTCACCCGAGCGTCCGTCACAGGAAATTGAGGCAAAGAACTATGGCTGAAAACACAGCTCCTCTCTTTTGGTATGTACAAGCCTTCCTTGTCTCGCCGTTTTTCATGCCTTTACTTTTTATTGTGAACAGTCTGCTTGTCTATGTTTTTACTTTACAGCCTGCCCCCTTTACACTGCTGTCCTGATCCATACTGTCTTACTTTCCAGTGGTGGACAGTCTACCTGTGCCTATTTACATTGCTCTCCTGCTACCAGAGGCCTATAAGTGTATCATGGACCCCAGTGCAAGAAAGAAAATTGGCCCCAGCAACCCTGCGTGCTGTGTACAGTATGCCCTCATCTCTATTTATGCTACTCTTCTGGTGTACAGCCTACTTGTGTCTAAACTGCTATTCCCTTATATGCAGTCTAGCTCCTCTGCTGTAATGGTGGACTGGTTCAATTGTAGTACCATCTGAAATTTAAGCGCCAGGATACCCGTAGGGTGACAGCTTTGCGCTATACAAATGTTCGATACAATAACATTTTTTGACCCTGTTTACACTGCTGTGGCTTGTCTTAATTTAGACTGCTGCTTTGGTGTTTACAGTCTGCCCCATACCAGTTTTCCGCTTCTGTCATGATGTGTACAGGCTGGTATGGACTTTTTTTACGCCGCTTTCCGTGCATATACAGTCTGCCATCCGACTAATTCAAGTGGCCAGGATACCAGATGTCGCCTAACTCATAGAGCTTCTGACTTTGCAACTAGGCACTCAGGTTAAAGTCCCGGCGTTGGCTCACTATGCTGTGACTCTAGGCAAAGCATTTCATTTCCCCATACCTGGAAAAAAACATGAATCTGACATTGTGTACTGTAATCTAGTGTTCACATGAAGCACTGTGATCCCCTGCGGCCAAGTTTGCGCAATATGAAACCTACAAAAGTTGGTAAAATGGCTGGTGGACACCCTGGGACATGCCCGAGTGCCCGGACTTCCCCTCACAAGCCAGGACCCCTGTCTTACAATCTAGGCTTTCTAGCCACCAGTACCAGGCCTGTCACCCAGGCATCGTCTAAGCAGGCAGACTGTTAGGCTATTAGGCGAAATGTTACTGCTAAGTAATCATAGCAACTGAACATATCCTCCCATTCAAGAAGCCACTCTCCATTCATATCACCTCTGGGCATCTGTGCTCCTTTTCTTCTTGAAGGTCTGATACACAAGGGCCTAACCTGTTAATACTTTGTCTTCGTGTCTTATAGAGCATCAGATGTAATTTTTTTTGCATTTTCTTCTAGAAGTCTAATTTGTTTAAGCACCGTGCACTAGCTGTGCTTTTCGTAGCCTTGCATCTGTCACTGTGTGTGCCAGACAATGCTGTGCAGCAGTGTGCGCCTATTGCATTCTGGTCATCCCTTACAATTCCTTTACTTTGTGTGCATCTAGTCCAAATACCTATCTTGTTTTCAGGAATGCAGTAAATAGCACATTTTTCATCTCATGTGCTCCGAGCGCAGTACATCTGAGTCCCTTAACAAGCATTACACTAGCATTGTTTTCCAGCATAACTCAAATTAAAAAAGTTTGTAGGGGCACCCACCGAGATGGTTGCGCTGGGTGCCACCAACTCTAAAGCCGGCCCTGCAGTCAGCAATCAACAAACTACCTACCGCGCTTTGACATACCATTGGCCCTGCCACAGACAGAAGAGAGAGAGGAAATTCTTTCGTCCCCTCGTCCCCCCACCCTTGTCCCCAGCGTCACCCCACTACAAAATCGGGGGGGGGATATGTCCCCCGCGTCTGCCACACTTCCTACGCCCATGCACACACATAACATTTTAATGCTGTTTAAGTGTGTTAGTTAACAAGATACTTGACATTCATGCCAATAGACCCGATTTAGGTGGGAGACTTCAGATTTCTTAATCCAAAAATGGCATTATTATAGACGTCTCCCATTGAAAATTACATCTGCTTCAATAGAAGTCAGTGGGGAAAATAGATCTGTCCGACTTTTTTTCAAAATCTCACACTTCCCAGTTTGAACATTTTGGAATGTATGAATTTACAGAGCTTGTTTTTCTATGGAAGTAGCACAGAGAGAGCAGTCATGAGGAATGTATTGCCGTCTCAGCGCTAGGCTTGCCAATGCTGCACTTTCTCCTCATTTTTCTGAAACTGCAGTCTGCTGTGGAGCTTCCCTAACCATTCCAGATGCAGCTCTCATGCTATTAACCAGCATGAGAGGAGCACCAGGATTGAATGGAGCGGGTTGGCCGGATGCTCCTTCAGGCCTTGGAGGCATGTACTTGCTCTCCATCTAGCTGTCTAAGACAGCTCGGATGGAGAGCTTCAAAGTGCGCATGTCAGAAGCTCTCCCTGGTGAGGGGAACTGGGGCTGCGAGCTTTAGAGCAATTGTAAGAATTAGATACCTGAATAGCGCAATTTTAAAAGTGAATCTGGAGCGTTTTTATTTCTTTTTAAAACCGCCTGATTTTTCATGTGGGGGACACCAGAATAAGGGGAATTGTAAATGTAGGTACTCTGACACCTCTACACACCTTACTGTTGTTGTTCAGGCCAGCCGCTTCTCTGCCGAATCCCGGCGGCGGTGGGCGCCATCTTGAGTGTGGCAGGTGGGGACAGCGCTCACGTCGTGCCGTCCTTCCCGCCCTCTTTCTGTATTTAAGCCAGCCTTCCGCAACGCTCGGTGCCGTCAGAAGCTCTCCCTGGTGAGGGGAACTGGGGCTGCGAGCTTTAGAGCAATTGTAAGAATTAGATACCTGAATAGCGCAATTTTAAAAGTGAATCTGGAGCGTTTTTATTTCTTTTTAAAACCGCCTGATTTTTCATGTGGGGGACACCAGAATAAGGGGAATTGTAAATGTAGGTACTCTGACACCTCTACACACCTTACTGTTGTTGTTCAGGCCAGCCGCTTCTCTGCCGAATCCCGGCGGCGGTGGGCGCCATCTTGAGTGTGGCAGGTGGGGACAGCGCTCACGTCGGGCCGTCCTTCCCGCCCTCTTTCTGTATTTAATCCAGCCTTCCGCAACGCTCGGTGCCGTCAGAAGCTCTCCCTGGTGAGGGGAACTGGGGCTGCGAGCTTTAGAGCAATTGTAAGAATTAGATACCTGAATAGCGCAATTTTAAAAGTGAATCTGGAGCGTTTTTATTTCTTTTTAAAACCGCCTGATTTTTCATGTGGGGGACACCAGAATAAGGGGAATTGTAAATGTAGGTACTCTGACACCTCTACACACCTTACTGTTGTTGTTCAGGCCAGCCGCTTCTCTGCCGAATCCCGGCGGCGGTGGGCGCCATCTTGAGTGTGGCAGGTGGGGACAGCGCTCACGTCGGGCCGTCCTTCCCGCCCTCTTTCTGTATTTAATCCAGCCTTCCGCAACGCTCGGTGCCGTCAGAAGCTCTCCCTGGTGAGGGGAACTGGGGCTGCGAGCTTTAGAGCAATTGTAAGAATTAGATACCTGAATAGCGCAATTTTAAAAGTGAATCTGGAGCGTTTTTATTTCTTTTTAAAACCGCCTGATTTTTCATGTGGGGGACACCAGAATAAGGGGAATTGTAAATGTAGGTACTCTGACACCTCTACACACCTTACTGTTGTTGTTCAGGCCAGCCGCTTCTCTGCCGAATCCCGGCGGCGGTGGGCGCCATCTTGAGTGTGGCAGGTGGGGACAGCGCTCACGTCGGGCCGTCCTTCCCACCCTCCTGCCTCCTATAAAATGTGCACGGCGGCCAGACGGCGCAGCGGGCTGGCGCAGCGGAGGCGCCGGACGCGCGCCGAAGCCGCGCCTAAGCCAAGCCCGTCTGTGCCCGTCCGTGCCAAGTCCGCGCCGAGAGCCGGCCATACTGCCCAAATCCACCCAATAATCAGGTACAATTCGAATGACCTACTTACAATACGACGGCCAGCTGCTAGCCATAGTTGTAAGGATCATTCTCCCATCTACCATCTCTGGGGCCCTTTCTCGTGTCGTCGATGTAGATGGTCCTCCCTGACGCCCACCAGCAATTTACCACGGCAACCCCCCCCAATTTCGCAAAAACCACCTTCCTTCCACCTCGGACTTATTAATGCAAGATCTTTAGCATGCCACGCACAAGACATCCATGACCTTGTACTTTTTCATGACCTCGAGGCCCTGTTTATCACCGAGTCCTGGCTCCATGACTCATCTAACCCAGATCTGGCAATTGCCCTTCCCCCTGACTTTACCATCTACAGACGGGATAGACCAGCTGGCAGGGGAGGCGGGTTAGCTATCATAATTAGAAAATCCCTGAGGTGCCACACATTTGACCTGGCCACCCTCAAGGACTGTGAGAGTATAGGTTTTGTAATCCACATTAACCCTTCTACTTCCTTTTCTGGAGGCCTTGTCTATCGCCCTCCTGGTAACGCTACGCCCTTCCTAGATTCCTTGGATGAAACCCTTGGATCCCTTCTGTCCCACTATCCCAACTTCACCCTTCTCGGTGACTTCAATCTTCATTTGGAATCCCGCGTAGACCCTCACACTCTCACTTTCCTACAATCCCTTGACGTCTTCGGTCTCTCTCAATTAGTCATTCCTCCCACACACCAGGCTGGCCACACACTAGATGGCATTTGCTCAAATTCTATCACTCTTGCTGTATCCCCCCTATCCCACAAATTTGGACTGACCATTGCTTTATACCCTTCTCAGTCCTGGTAAAACCCATAGCACAACCGAGTACCAAGAACACCCCCCCAACCTACTCGACCAACTGGAAGAAAGTAGCGGATTCTATTAAACTCCACCCTCAGCTCCCCACCCCCCCGCCCACTACTGTTGGAGATGTATCACAAGACTCCATAAACTTTCACACCTGGATTAATCAAATTGTTCTGGCCAATTCTAATTCAACCCACCTAAAATCTACTCTTCACAAAAGAAAACCCAATGCCCCCTGGTATACCCAGACCCTTACCGATAGTCACCATAAGTGTAGGGTTCTTGAAAGAGAGTGGAGGAAAACCTATGATCCTTCTTCCAGAGCCCGATACACCCAACAGAGGAAACAATACCTGTCTCTCATAAAAAACGCAAAAAAGGAGTTCTTTTCTGCAGCAATTGAATCAGCCAATCAGAAACAACAGACGATTTTCAACATTGTCAAGTCCTTCACCCATCCCAAGGCCCTCACAGTGGAAATCCCCCCATCCCAAACCCTCTGCGACCAAATCGCCGACTTCTTCGTTGAGAAAATTAATAATATTCGTCAGGATTTTCCCCCCGCTTCCGGTCCCCCACAAGTTGCCACTACCAATTCGCCCCTGCTTGGTAATTTTCCAACAGTGACCTTGCTCCAAACCCAGAAGGCCATTATGTCTTGCCGATCAGGAGCCCCCACAGACTCATGCCCCCCTGCTATCCTCCACCTTTTCATCGAGGCCGTCAACCCTCTCATCAATTCCATTGTCAACCAATCCCTCAGCTCAGGCACCGTCCCCGCAGAATGGAAGAAGGCCATCGTTAAGCCGCTGATGAAAAAACAAAATAAATCCCCCACAGACCTTTCCAACATGCGCCCAATCTCCCTACTCCCGGTACTAGGCAAAATCACTGAGCAAATAGTACATGAGGAGTTAAAAGCATTTGTGGAAAATAACCACATCCTCCACCCACAACAATTTGGTTTCCGCCCTGGCCATTCCACTGAAACTGCCTTGATCGAGCTATCTGACACCATCAAGTTCTTGCAGGATGAGGGGAAACACGCTGTACTCATCCTGCTCGACTTGACTGCCGCGTTTGATACCATCTCCCATGACATCCTCATTTACAGAATGCGCGAGATCGGTGTGACAGGCACTGCACTAAAATGGATAACGTCATTCCTCTCCCAAAGGTCCCAAACCGTCTCACTTGGCCCCTTTCTCTCCGGTGAAAGAACCATTATATCAGGGGTGCCTCAGGGGTCTATCCTTAGTCCCCTCTTTTTTAATATCTACATGGCCCCACTGCTCGCCCTGATTGAATCCCATGGCCTCCTAGTAACATCTTATGCCGACGACACACAACTCGTCGTCACCTTGGATAAAAAAACACCGGATGGCGCTTTGAGATTCCAGAATTGCCTCTCCCAAGTATTTGCTTGGCTCAAAAACAACCATTTAAAGTGCAATAGTGCCAAAACCGAAATCATACCCTTAGGCAAAGACATCCGTTTTTCCCCAAAAGATTGGTGGCCTCAACATTCGGAAGCTCCTCCCAGTGCAGTCTCCTCGGCCCGCAATCTGGGCGTACAATTCGACTCTTCCCTCAGTTTTGACGATCATGTGCGCATCACGGCGGGATGCTGTTTTAACCTTATCAGACAACTTAAGAAATTCTTCGACTTTCTCCCTATCTCTGCCAGGAAATCAGTTGCCGTTGCCCTGATTCTATCTAGGCTAGACTATTGCAACGGTCTCCTGGCAGGCATAAAGAAGTCTACCCTTAAGAAGCTACAGAGCGTACAGCACGCAGCGGCTAGGCTCGTCCTCAAACTCCCCCGAAGGTCTTCTGCCTCCGCAGCCCTTAACACTCTCCACTGGCTGCCCCTCCCCAAAAGAATCCTTTTTAAACTTCTTGTCACAGTGTTTAAAGCTACCAAGAACACAGGCCCCTCCTATCTCATTAAGCGCTTCCCACACTATATTCCATCACGTTCCCTTAGGTCATCAGGAGCCAACCTGGTCGCCATACCCAGGTTTAAGCTCAAAACAAAGGGCGGAAAAACTTTCTCGCTCCTAGCAGCAAAGGCATGGAATAGCCTCCCCTCCTACCTCAGGCACGCCCCCTCAGAAAGCCTCTTCAGGAAACTCCTGAAGACATGGATATTCTCTCAGCTCGACTCTTCAGTCCTCGCAGCCATCTGATCCTGTTTCACGCCCAGCTGGCTTCTTCTGTTCTGCGCAGCGCCAAGATGCTCCTTCCGGAGCGATAGACGCGCTTTATAAAAACTAATAAATATCAAATATCAAATGTCAGGCTGGCTGTGGCAAGACAGCTGGCAAAACTGACATGCACACTTTGAAGGATCCTGCCAGTAACTGATCCAGTCCTCCATTCTGCAGCAGAGGACACGACCCACGAGCTTCTTGGCTCGGGGGCACTGGAGCGCAAACATCAGTAAAAAAAATTAAATTGCAATGAAATCATTTCACTGCCATTTTATTTTTTCATGCGCAGCTCGCAGCAGGTGGGGAGGGGGATGCTCCCTGGCCCTCATGGAGAAACGGCTACTGTTTGGATCCCTAATGCTGATTTTCTTTGCCGTAGGTGAACACGGATCATGCATATGCACCATTACATAGGCAGGTCTCATGGATTGCAGTCTTGTTGGTTTCAGGGTGTGCCCAAAGTGCTACCCTCGTGGTGGTGGAAGGCTTCTGCCTTCATCCAGAGTTAAACAGCACAAACGTTGTGGTGGCAGCATACAGTGTGATGATTAGTAGTAATGACCAGGTCATTTTACCCTGTGTCATTGGAGTGAGGCCATCAGGCTCACTCACTTTTTCAAGTTTCACTGCTGTGTGTTTAACTCACCCATGGCCTAGATCGGGTTGATGTAGAAGTGCATGCATAGTAAAAACATGCGCTGAATGCATTTGTGTACGCAAGAAATACACTACACAGAGAGTGCAGTGTGGAACAGTGTGCACATGGTAAATGTGGGTGTGTGCAGACAGAGGGTGTTTTAGGTGGCACACTGGTGCAGTACAGAGAGACTGTGGTATTGAACAATGTGCACAGACTGAGCGCGTGTGCTGCATGTGAAAATGCAGGTGGTAGCATGGTAGATGGGCACAATACTAGACAGTGGAGTGTGCTGTGAATATATGCTGAGTGCAGAAATGCCTGCACTGGCACATTACAAGGGGGACCTTGGGTTCCCTTTTGGGAAGCCCAGGCCTGCCTGGTGAAAACAGGAGGGGTAGAGGAATATCCCCTGACAGAATTGTATATTGCTTCATTCCTATATGCTGGATGGGATGAGCACCTGATGAGGGGGGAGCCAGGCTCTTCCTATACATTTCAAAGGGCTCTTTGATTCAGTAAAAACTGACAAGGAAGAGGGATATGAGGCTGCTAAGAGAATCATAACCCCTTCGCCGCGGGACTAATTCCCCTGCGAGGCGGTGGGAAGGGGGGACGTGCGCGGCGCCGCAGTGCTTAGCTCAGCTCGGCTCGTCACGCTGTACGGTGGCGCTGTGCTCATGACGAGCTGAGCTCGGCATGACCACGCCCGTTTTCATGGAACGCTAAGAACAGCAGGGGAATTATCCCTGCGTGGGCGTTCCGCGGCGGTCATGACGAGCTGAGCTCGTCATGAGCACAGCGCCACTGTGCCTCATGACGAACTGAGCTTGTCATAAGCACCGAAGGTGATAAAGGGTAGGGCTGAGGGCCCAGGATTAACCTCTGATGCTCTGCTCACTGGTGTGAACTCTGGTCACTCCCTTGAATAGTGTTGTGGGTTAATCAGCTTCTGAGTCCTACCTGCAGAAGGAAGGACAAAGGGGAGAGATGTCCATATCAAAGAAGCAGGACCTAAAAATAAAATGTCAAAGTTCCAGACCCTAAATCAAATTTTTTTGTTTGGAAAAGAACTATAAGTGGGGGAGTCAGAGACCCCATACTTTGTCATCTGCTGAGCAGCCAGCTGGGCTGCATGAGGAAGGTAAGCTCTGCAAGACGCCTGCCTGTGACCAGAACTAGGAAGCCTAGCCTGCTAGTCTCCCTGCTGGGTGAGGGGACATCAACAGGGAAACCAAAATCACCTGCCCTGGAGGCTGCAGCACCAGTACCTGCCTGCTCGCCAAGACCAGTGTCCCTGTGAGGGAAAGTAGGGCGTTGGAGATTGTAAGTTTTTGAGCGGAGCCCACACATGTGGGGCTCCTGAGCAACATGTGAGCAGCTGTGCCACACCGATTGGACTGTTAACCGTGTGCCGCGTTGTGAACTTTGGCTATCCCATATGTCAGGAGGGGCTGCCAAGGACGAAGGACAGTGCTGCATCAATCGGGCTGTTGCCCATGTGCTACGTTGTGAACTTAGATAACCCTGTATACCAGGAGGGGCCACCGTGCATGAATGACAGTGTCACATGGATTGAAGTAGCACCACTAACTGACGTACGGATTTAGGAATTTGAATGACATATCCCAACACTACAATAGCCAGTGTATTTGGTATCCTCCAGTGGATAACAAAGGATATCTCATTCAATATTACCCCACAGCAGTCAACATGCAACCGGCAGTTCCACACTAGATGTAAGAGGTCTGCTTAGGACTGGACACGGGGCATTCATGAGATCTAGTGTTATCTTTGCTATATAGACTGACAGTTGTATAGTACACTCTGTGTAAAAACTCTAAGTGGATTTGCTTCTATTTGTAATTACTGGCATTTGTTTTCTAATGGAGTGCAACAATAAGATCACTTTCATACATTCCATAAATCTTCCAAATTGTGTTTCCAAAGAATCATCACAGGCATGCATCCTATTAATTGATACGTGATCCTCAATTTATATGTTTTTAGATACACCCTCTGGAGTATGCTCTTGTACATATACCCCAACTCAGTCATATCATCTTCAATGAACAAGACTTTTACAACCTTTTTCAGATATGAGAGGCAGTGCTGGGTTACTGAGCATGGAAAACCTCGGTGAATAAAGCATCTGTTCACAATCTGTGCCAATCATCATTGGTAGCTGCCACTGTAAAATCTATGGTAGCTGCAATTTTTTAGAGAGAGGTGCAAAGCACATCTGGGGCTACAACCTACGTTTCGATGACCATATATGGCAACATGGTTGAGGAAGGTACCAACAAAGTGCGAAGAAGGCTTGAGCAGACAAATAATACAATTCAGGATCTGGGACTGTCAGTCTTCCTTCAATAAGCGGAAGTGTCATAATGTCCTATCTAAATCTTGCCTGCCCACCAGCCGAGATTAATCGAATAAGCCCAGACCTCAGACTTTTCAAGAAGTTCTGTGTCAATGGTATAAGTATACTTTTAAAGAATGATTTAAAAAAACAAGGTAAAACCGCCATGTTTCTAATTGCTAATCTGCCAGCTATTGAGAGGGGGAGTGTTATCGATGTATACACGTGTATGTAATTTGTCTAATACTGGGCCATAGTTATGTACAACAATCTTTATCAATATGTATTTTATTGCCCAAATATTGGATAGATTTGTCTCTACATATCATAAGGTATTCTGATGTAAAAAGCATGAGCTGTGGTGTTTAATGGGCATATCACTGATGGTTCCAGTTAATCACAATACCAGAGACTCACCAAAATTAGTGTCTCACTTAGTGTAGGAGACAGGTTTTCTTCAGTGTTTTTATAAACAGCATGACATAGTTCATACATTGTAGGAAGTAGGCTCTGCTGCTCATGATTTCCCCCACTTCTTGCTTGATGTCTCACCATTTTCGAGTAGTCTGACTGGGATCCTGCTAATCAGGACCCCGGTCTATCTGCTTTCTCCCTTAAATTGACATACATATACTTTGGTAAACTCCAGATTGGATACTGGGGTACCCTTATCAGTCCATAGTATATGGTACCCATGTACCCAGGGCATAGGTACGCCAGAGGCCTCCTATGGGCTGAAGCATGTATTATGCCACCCATGAGAGGCCATGCAAAATGGAACTCCAGGTCTGCTACCGCAACCTGTGTAAGCTGGTGCTTTCACCACTTACTTTAGATATAGGTTCACTGTATCTATAGGTCACTGCACTTAAAACGTATAAGTCACCCCTATAGCAGGCCTTAACACTACTGAAGGCAGGGTGCTGAGTTTTATGTCAGAGGGTGCCCCTGCATGAGCAGAGCCTCTCAGCAGCCTTCGGAGACCATTCTCCCGGGTTGTCTGTGACTCAGGTAGAGATGCATTTTAACCTTGTGGCAAATGCCATCTCGAAAACGGCTACATAGAAACAGATTGTTTTTGGTATCAAACACCTTGGAATCATACCTCTACACCGGTAACCGGTGTGGGAGGTATAATTCCACCCTTCGGAAACGAGCTTCGTCGTGTCACTAGTCTACCCGGTGCCAGCCTCCTCGACCCGGACAGCACAAAATGGATGCTGCCGACCAGAGACACATTTCTGCCCTCCTGCTGCTGAGCCAAACTCGAGCAGAGGAAGGCAGCACAAAAGGCATCCTGTCACAGGGAGCTGTGACCACCTCCAACACAGTGTTTAGTTTATTGGGGTTGGGTGGGTGCACTCTGAGAGTGCCTGAAAGTCTGCACCAGGGGCACATTTGGTGTCCCTGTGGAAAGTCCAGCTCAAACCAATTCTGGGAGCCATTGGCTCCTGCTCTGGTAAGAAACTGGACAAAGGACATGGGTGTAACCACCCCTCTGTCCTGCCCCTCCCCTAGGAGGGTCCCCGGAAATCTGTCCAACCCTCTCCCGTGGGTACAAAAGAGCTTACCTGGCTGTAAGACTTTAGATTTTACGTGGGCAAGATTGTACAAGAAGAAACCACTGACCCCCGACCATCTGGACACTCTGGACTTTGCTGGACCTCGACTGGGCTCGACTTCGTCCCCCTTTCTGTCCGAAGCTTAGTTTGTGCCCTTGCTCCATACAGGCTCCATGCATACTGGTCTGCTGCTCCTACAGACTCCGAAGATTTCAGCAACTTAGAGGTGAGTTTCTGAGGGTTCCTCAGGTCTATCTATCCTCTCAGCAAGTTTGAGGTGAGGTACTGGGTTTTTAAGAACCGGCACAGAACCGGTAACCCAGCGGTGCCAGGGGATCAACACGCCATTTAAGACCCGTGCTCGCTTGGATTTTGGCCAATTTAAGTTTAAGCGTGCCATTGTAACATTCCACTAATCCAGCTGATTGGGGGTGATTTGCAGCGTGGAACTTCTGCCTAATGCCTAGCCCTTCACACACCCTTTTCATCACACAACCCACAAATTCACCTCCGTTGTCCGACCAGACCATTCTAGGCATTCCGAACCTGGGGAAGAACTCTTTCACAAGGGCTTTCGCTGTGGACAAGGCAGTATTGTCTCTTAGGGGATAGGCTTCTACCCAACTTGAAAAATCACAAACAACCCCGAGCACATATTTTAAGTTGTTGCACCTCTCCATGTGTATGAAATCTAGCTGCAAAACCTCGAACGGATACGTAGGAGGTGCGAAATGACCAGCTGGAGTTGGGGTTCCCCTACCAGGATTGTGCTTCAGACATACCATGCAATTCTTGACAACATTCTCTGCACACTTGGGAATCCCTGAATTCTTCCAAACTGGGGCCAACAACTCGCAAATCCCTTTCGCGCTGATATGGGCCATCCCATGAGCCATTGTAACCACTGCAGGCACATATGCATCGGGTAACAACCATCTCTGTTGCTCTGTCGATTCAATCCAACAACCATTTGCATCCATTCTCCCTGTACTTTCTCTCCACATGCTTAACTCTTTCTCCGTGGCCTCAGCTTGGATGGACTTCACACTTTCTATCGTGTCCTCACATATTCCAACATCACCAGTCCATCTTTCTGGGCTCGCAACATACATTCGGCTCATCATATTCCTTGCAGTATCCTTAGCAGTTTCATCAGCAAATGCATTTCCACGACCAACATCATCAATCACTTTCTTGTGTGCACTACATTTCACGATCGCTACTTTCAGGGGCAACGTCAGTGATTCAAGAAGCTCATTCACCAACTGACCATGCTGAATCTTAGCTCCATGCGAAGTCAGGAACCCACGTTCTCTCCACAATCGTCCAAAACTGTGAGCCACTCCAAACGCATACTGACTGTCGGTATAGACAGTCACTTTCATTCCTTTGGATAACACACATGCTCTCGTTAATGCCACGAGTTCAGCGGCTTGAGCTGAACCATGTGGTATTCGCGCAGTTTCAACGATTGTGTGCAAAGTTGTGACAGCATATGCTGTAGTCACGTTACCATTTGGGAGTTTAAAGCATGAACCATCCACCCATAATGTACCATCACATTCAGCAAGAGGAGTGTCGAATAAATCAACTCTTCCTCTTGTCTCTTCCTCCGTTCTGAGGAAACAATCGTGCTGTTCTGAAGCATCCGATTCCTCTGTAATTGGTAACAATGTGGCTATGTTCAAGGTACTACACCTTTTGATGTGCACATGGCTCGCTAGTAGCGTCAATTCATAACTGGACAGTCGAGCACTAGTTAAATGCTGTGTCTTGGTCCTATTTAACAATGTGTCTACTGCATGCGGGACCATCACGATTAGTGTATTATTCATTACTAGACCTGCAGACTGTCGAATAGAAACAGCTGCTGCTGCTGTGGCTCTTAAACAACTTGGCAATGCTCGTGCTACCGGATCTAAAGTTGACGAAAAATAGGCGCATGGCCGCTGTCTATCTCCGTATAACTGAGTCAGCACGGACAATGCACAACCCTCCTTCTCGTGGACATATAATGTGAAAGGTTTATTGTAGTTGGGGTTACCTAACACAGGGGCCGAACATAATGCTGTGCGTAATTCGAGAAAACTTTTCTGACACTCATCAGACCAAGGAATGGGATTGGGTGTATTTGTACACGTTAGTGCCAACAAGGGTTTGGCTAATAACGAAAAATTTGGAATCCACTGTCTACAGTACGATGTAATGCCCAAGAAAGCGCGTACTTCTCTCTGCGTTCTTGGCACATTTAATTTTGCTATTGCCTGAATTCTTTCTGGGGTCAGTTTCCTTCCCTCCTTCGATAAGAGATGACCTAAGTAGGTCACTTCTTGTCGACAATATTGAAGCTTGGAAAGTGACACCTTGTGGTGCAGATCACATAGATGACGCAGTAATTCCAACGTGGCCATTTTGCAAATTTTCTCAGTATCCGCAGCTATGAGCAAATCGTCCACGTACTGTACGAGAGTGGAACCTTTGGGCAAAACCATTGCGTCGAGCTGACTTTTCAGAGCTTGACTGTATATTGAGGGGCTTTCACAGTAGCCTTGAGGAGCGCGTTTAAAGCGGAAACTGCGACCACCTAAACTAAAGGAAAAAATATCCCTGCTTTCCTCAGCAATCGGGATACTGAAGAAAGCATTCTTCAGGTCAATCACCGAAAACCAGGATGCGGACGCTGGAATCATAGTCAATAATGTTGTAATGTCGGGGACAACTGGGAATTGCGGCACCACTATCTTATTTACTTCCCTAAGATCAATCACGAATCTATACACAGGTGGCTGAGAAGGGTCAGTTCGTTTTAAAACAGGCAGAACAGGACTATTGCAAACGTTGCCTCGTGTTTCTTCAATTACGTCTTTCTCAATCAACTCGTAAACAATCGCTAGCAAAGCTTTTTCGCCCTCATTGGATATTCTGTATTGGGCAATTCGTGGCATTTTGACATTCGGTTTCAATGTTACAACATACGGTGGAATTTCTAAAAGACCTACATCATTCGGACCAGTAGCCCAAAGAATATCTGGAAGAAGTGCCAATTCTGCTGGAAGTGTATTTCTCGACAAATACATGGGAGAAACCACTTTCTTACCTAAAGTCAGTTGTACTCCTGAAGGAGAACAGTACAAAGTCGCATACAATCTTTTTAGCAAATCTAATCCTAGCAAATTTTCACCACAACCTGTTGTCAAAATAAGGGGTGCTTCGAATTCACAAGGACCAACAGAAAGAGATAAAGGGTCAGAAATCGGATTTCTAACCGGGGCGCCAGAAAAACCTACGGAAACGTTCATTTCGCCAGACAAAGGTGCGCCAGGGAGTTTGGAGTGCATAATAGAACTCTTTGTAGCACCAGTATCCAACAGAAAAGGTTCTGACACACCCGATGTAATCACCTCAACGTAAGGTCCACTCTGATCTACTGGAACTGAAACAACTCCCTCTCCTTGTCTAAGGCTGTCCTAGCAATCATTATTCTCCCACTGCTCATTTTCTGTGTAATACTCGTCAACGTAGTATTGAGCTGTCCTGTCAGATACGTTATTTTGCTGATCAAACCTGTTCATAGAGTTTTGTGGTGGAAGGGGACGTGCGTCCTGAGGGGTGTTTCCACGCCCTCTACCTCTAGGCGCTTGCTGACTATCACGACCTCTTACGCCAGAAAACCATTTGTACGTTGTGGCAGGGCAGGACAGTCATATTTGTAATGACCCTCTTGTTTGCAGTATAAACACTGGTTGGGACCTACGCGGTTTTGATTGTAATCGAATCTCTGCAAGTTTCTCTGAGGCTGCTGAAAAGTGTTCTGGTAGTGATTCGGACTATTATTACTTTTATTACCACCACCACGTGGAGGATAGGCTTGCTGTAGCAAAACCTTCATTTTGAGTTCTCTAGTTTTCTTCTCTACTTTATCTTTCTCATCCTTGTCTCTATTCTCGTAGTATTGTGCGGTAGCTAATATCTGGGCTGAAGATGAGACTGCCCAAGAACTTTCTGAATCTTTTAATTTTCTACACAAGTCTGGAAGTAGATTGTGCACAAATTTATCGACAAACAATCTCTGACCACCTTCTGTGGTCATATCTTGACCGCTGTGGTCAATAAATGTTTCTTCAAATCTGGTGAAGAAATCTGAAACAGTTTCTTCTTTCTCTTGCTTACATGCAGATAACTTATCCCAATTTACGCGTATTGCAGGCATTATCGTTTTCATGTAATCTACTATTCTACCAGGTAGTTCCGCTATCAGAGGCTCAGGCTTGGCACCACCAACTTGTCGTGCGTCTGCAGCAGTAATATTAGCCCACGTGTCACCTAATTCCTGGTCATGATCTACATGGCGAATTTTTCCCCATAAAGGCTGTGGAACAACGTTCCCGAATAACATATCGATATCGGCCAAATTCATTATACATGACCCAGCAGTTTGCGACAATTCTTTATAGTACCCTGCAGGATTTTTACGCGGATCTGGTAGTGTTTGTTTGAGTGCTAAAACTTCAGCTCGCTTCCATGGAACATGTACCCATACGCGGTGAAAGTGGGGCAGGACAGGTGGGACAACTGTCGCGTCACCCTCTCTCCATTGTGGGGGAACTTCTCTCATAGGGTATTGTCGTGCCTTTTTCCTACTAGATGCACTAGATTCCGATGGTGACCCAGAACTACTTCCCTTACTTCGATATGATAATAGCATATCAACTGCTTTTTCCACATCGGGACCTACAATCATACCTTGACTAAACTTAAACCTTATACGACACATCTTTTGTGGGAGGCAATCCTGATCATTGTCTTCTAAATCCTCGCAAAGAAAAACACACATCTGTTCGAACACATATCTCTGTGTCGCTGTTTCCCATTGAGGAAAAACTTCCATGACAGACTGTAAATCATATTTTGCAGTGTCCAAAACCCATTTCCGAGCTAAACTATTCAGGGAATCTCTCTCTTGATAATCAGGCAGTTGACTTCGCAACTGTCTTCTACTTATGTTAGGGGTCGTAGCAGGCGACCCGAAAAGTGGTAAAAGAAGATTAGTAACAGTGCTGGCCATTTTCTGCCGAAGGGAAGGTGAAACGGAAGAACAAACAGATGAAAAAACAGGGTGAGATAAGGCGGGGGTAGAGATGGCAGAAGAGGTATGAGGAATAATAGATGTGGTACTAGGCGAAATCATAGGAGGGGCATTAGGAGATATAGAAAGTACAGTAGGCAAAATCGTAGAAAACACAGGAGGAACAGAAGTTGTCGGTGGGCCTGAAGGAGGCTGCACCGAAGAAGTAGGAGCCAGCTGAAGAACAGCTGGTGAGTGCTGTGGAAGAGCCAGAGGCGCAGTTTGTGCAACTAAAGGTTGCGGGGGTGCTGTAGCATTCTGCGCATAGGGGGGTGGCGAAGTTAATAATTGCGACATTAATTGGTCTTTTTCACGCTCTTTTGCTGTCCCTTGCTGAAGAGACGGCAAAACTGGATAACACTTATCTATTGCCATTTTACGTTGCCTGTGCAACTGCTCATTCATCTGCTCTTCCTCATTATCTTTAAACTGCACGGCAGCTTGTATTACTGAAAGTCCCCCTTCTCTCTTATTTTTCTTAGCTAATTTAATTTCTTTTTGTTTGGCTTCTTTGCGCCATATGCGAAAAGAGTCAAACATCGCCGGCCGGGCTTTCTTTTTGAAGAGTTTAACTTCAAGGTTGTCTAAGATTTCAGAATCGAAGCTACCATATTGGGGCCATTTTAAAACACCGTCTTTCCTAGTGTATTTAATCCATACCTCGTTGTAAACGATGGGGCCTACCCCATGTTTAACGTACAGCTCGTAAGTCGGAGTTCCAACTGGAGGAACCGGACATGAGTCCTCCAATCGGGAGTCCCTATTATTACTACCAAGACAAAACCAATTCCCGAGTCTAAGACTAGGCATCCTCGCTCTCTAGTCTAGTTCCAAAACTTCAAAGGATTTATCGATTACGATATTTCTCGTGAATACACGAGTCCTTCGGTTATGGTGCTTGCAAGTACCAATAAAAACCTTTATGTATCTCCAAGATACCACAAAGTAAGTCCAACTAAGGACTGGGAGACGCTCCACTTATACTTAACTGAAAATATCGATGGCTTCACCAGAAGACTCGTCTCAGCGTTTCGCTCTACCGAAAATTTCAAGGGTCCAACATCAGGGCGATAGCCAGGGCAGCAGACCTTGTAGCCGTCGGGAAGCGGGGAACCTCGCAGTAAAGACCTTCGGACCACGTCGACATGCAGGGGTCGATGAGGTGGTGGGCCCTCCTCCGGAATTTTCACACGAAGCTCCTCACGATCTTCAGGCTGATTGGTACCACTGGAATCGCCCCAAACGCTGGGCGCCAAATGAGGTACTGGGTTTTTAAGAACCGGCACAGAACCGGTAACCCAGCGGTGCCAGGGGATCAACACACCAGAGACCTCGGGTTCTCCTGAGTCAGACCTACAGAAACTTCAGAGTCTTCCAGGTGAAGTCAAAGATTCGTTTATTGGCTGCAACCAAGGTGACAGGGTCCTAGAAGTACGATACAAGTATATTCAGGAGACTGCACACTTTCACGAAGTCAGGCTTCTCTTCTTATACCTAATATTTAGCCTTGAGCAATACATTCCTTGGATTCGTGGTATTTCATTTATGGTTACTGATTACAAAAGAAAAGCAGAGTCATGATGACATGTACATATTTCACGTCGTGCTGCTCATAACAAATCATCCGGCAAGGCCCAACATTTCATCAGATATCGCTGGACCCCCAATAAAAATGGTCACCTCCCCATCATAAAGCAAGTGAAGAAAAGGAGTGGAGAAAGATGTGAGCGAGATATGGCAGGTGTGCGCGCTGAAATGGTTTTATGGCTGGTTGAGCCTAGATGCTATCTTGTTCGGCCACTGGGAGGGAACTGACCTAACGAGTTCGGCCTGGGGCAATGGTTCTAACTTGTACTGGGGTCAGAGAGAAGTCGATTAAGGGGTATGTGTCCTTGTGGAATCAAATTCAACTGGATTAAGGCCTATGTAAAGGGCAACATGCAGCTAAGGGTTCAGAAGGTAAATGACGATTTCGAGGTGAAATCGTCACTCGAATATGCCGAAAATACATGTACTTGATGTACTCGTCATTCTCGGTCTTTTGATACCAAATTCGTCCTATTTCGACGAAGTTTTTATTCTCGAGTCCGGTACTATAATATGAATCCAGATTTTTCAGAACCACAGAGGCCAGTATCCCTCGTGGGGACTGCATATCCCGAACCCCTGTGCGCCACGTCCATTTGCAGTTGCATATGCTTGTTGGTGATTCCCAAGCTTGTGTAGTGTAGTCTTGACTCTGAGCAGCATTTGCACCAAAGAACTCCGGCCTCCTCGCACCAAGTGCTCTGTGGGCTGGTACTTTGCAATCTTGCTCGAGGTCCCCTCACGACTCCTGGTCATTCCGCCTTTGGGTCCTCCTGAGGGTCATTTTGATTTCTCTTGGGCTTTCCTGGTTGCTCCAGATGTGCCCTGACTCCCCATTGCTTGGTGAGTCCCCAGGACCTTTCTGGTCCACACCGTAACCTGCTTGACCTACCTGTGTGGGTTTCCTTTGCCAAGGCTTATTGGTGCTCCACCCGGACACCGACCCCTCAGCTCTCTACATCCTTTGTGGGACAGCTCGCATCCGGCACCTGGTCGTCCTCGATGTCTCCTGGTCCTCGTGGCTACAGAGTCTAGCATCCCTTCTTCGCACCTGAAGCACCCAATATCGGTGGGCATTCATCTACCAAGCCCCTGGTCACTCTGTAGTGACCCAGACTCTGTCCCCTCTGCTTTCAGGTTCCTTCCTTCCAGAATCCAGGCTTGGATTCCTCTGCATCCTTTTCACCTTCACAGCAGCAGTACTTCTTCACATCCTTTCCACTGAGAATGACGGCGGTTTCCAACACCACTTCAGACCTATGCACCCGGCTTCTCTAGGATAGATAACTCGGGTACTACGGTATCCACAGGTGGGGTGGCTCTCTAACCTCTTAAGTTCCAAAGGGTTTGCTTGAAGTCCTCTTAGAAGGGTCCTTAAACTTTAACTTTCCAACCGCAACTTTTCCATAGAGTTGTACGGAGCACGAGGTCATGTTTCCTCACTGCACCCGTCCGCTGTGGGCTCCCTGTGTCATCACCTTGGGTGGTTCCTTGGGGTACCAGCGATTCTTTGTGCACTAGGCATTATCTCTAGTCAAGTTGTGATTGTTATACCACTATCTTAGTATATGGTTTGGTCACCCCCTGGAGCCCACTGTGTATTGTGCTACTTACAACTGTTCTATTGATCCCGTATTGTGTGCTTTGTGTTCTAACCTCGTGCAGAGGATAGTAGAGTGTTATATTAATAAATACATATTTTTATATAACTACTGTGTGGTTCCCCTTAATTTAGTCATTCGGGAGGTGATATTCTGGTAAAAAAAAGCTGCTTTACATTCCTTCAAGATTAAGCCTGAAGGCTGCTCTCCACAGCTACCACTAGGATAGCTTTCTAAAGGTTATCTTGGACCTCATACATCATAAGGGTCGTTTGGACTGGTGTAAGGTGCCCACTTTATATATATTGAATGCCAAACACCTGTGTTCATAGCTTGCACACCAATGGCACCATAGCAATAGTGAACAAGAGTAAAAAACAGGGGGCAACTATCTGTGCCTCGAGTAGATGCCATTGGAGCCATCCACTACACTTTGTGGCTTACTGCCAGGCCTTGATCACATTTGCTGTGGGGGTTGATAGCATCGTCAGTTTCCCTTTGATGTAGATCCACCCATTATATACCCCATGCTCATCGCCATCCCGTCCATCACCATCAAGGGCTCCCTTTGGTCTGTGAACAACCAATCAATGAGGACTACCACCTCTGGCACCCAGAAATATAGTTGGTTTGGCGGTGCAATGCCCCCGTCACATGTTTTCTTGTTGTCTTGATAGTGCTATCCGTGTGGCCCCACCTTTCCAAACAAGTAACCGGGTGATGGCCCCAACATACTGTTCCTAACAAGTAACTGGGTCGTGGCCTCAACCTGCTTACAAAAACCTATCTGGAATCTCGAAAAAGAAGTTCGGCAAGGCATATAGAATTTCAGACAGATGTATAATTTTATAGCGTGCCACAGGGCCAAGTAAATATATCGTACTATAGTATATAGTAACTTGGCAGCTCAACTGTCCACAGGCACCGTGCTTGGGCCTTTAGCAGAATGTGATCCCGGTCCCTAAAGTTTGGCAAGCTGGCAATATCAGTAGTTGAGAGGTGGTGGTCGTCCAGGGACTCTGTGTGTGTGCTCAACCGTATACATAGTGGAAGCCCGGGCCCTCAAGCACCATTTCTAGCAGCCATTTTTCAACGTATATTTTAGTGCTGTTACCCTCCACGTTTTCGGGAATCCCAGATGCACATTATTGTGCCTGGATCAGACTTTCACATCATCCAGTCGGGTTGTCAGCTTTTTGATTTCCGACTGAAGGTGTCGCAGTTGGGAGGTATGGCCGGTGACTGTTGGCTCAACCTCATTTAAAGTATGTTCAGTGTCTGCCACTTTGGCCACCTGCTTCTTATGATCCACTCATAGCAGGCCTGTGTCTAGGGCCACATCCTCAATTTTGCGCTCTCAAGTTGTTCTGGTGTCCTGGATGCCTCCAGAATCAGTTCTGCGTGGGCCTCCAGTGGCGTTCCACTACCCAGCAGGGTCACGTCGGCTTCCCTACTTCCTTGCGCTCCCACTTCTTCATCTTGGTTTAGGGTGTACCATGGCTCCCGGATGGACCCTTCTAATCCCAGCTTCAGTGTAATGAATGGGGACCAGCTCCTTTGGTCTCAGGCCTTGTGCCCAGTGGGCGGTGCCAGTCTTGCTATATCCAGGGGGAGTGGTGTTTAAGGGGACCTGTTTCCTATCAGGCTCTCTTTGATGGTTCACAGCCCACACCAGGGCCGGCCAGGTATCACCAAGCATCGCTCCATTGGGAACCCCGGATTATGTTATGTCCAGGAAATTTATTAAGCACACATACACCATATGGTTTCATGCCATTGATAGTCGGAGGGGACTTAACAACAAAAAACAGACTGCTGACAATAGAGAAGTTCTAGTTGAGCAGTTGTCGTAAAAGCCAGGTCTTAAGAGCCTGTCTGAACTTTATGTAGCGTGGTGCCATCTGTATATTAGGAGGAAATGAGCTACAATTTCGGGAGGGCAAGACAGAAAATCTGGAATCACCCATTCTTTTCTTTTTGAACATGAGTACAAACAGAAAATTCATGAGTCGAGATGTTATAAAGGCAGGGCTCTTCTCATCAAGAGCTTTAAAGATAATACACCCGATTTTAAAGGCAATCCTTTGTTCCATTGGGAGCTAATGAAGGTCCTTCAGTAAAGGGGAAATATGACAGCGTTTGGGCTGTTGAAATATCAGTCCAGCTGCCTGCTCTGGACCACTTGGAGCCCGTAAAGAAAGGTCTTAGGGAGTTCAATATAAAGAGAGCTGGCGTACTCCAGCTGAGATATGACCAAGGCGATGATAACCTGGATAAAGGCTTCGATGGTAAGAAACTTGAAGATTTTTGTTAACCTGTAAAGCAACAAGAAGGCGGACGAAATGTCTGCACCTAACTGGGGTTTTATTGATAACTCATTATCAATGATGACCCTGAGGCTTTTTACAGATCTCTTTGGGGGGGGCGGGGAATCCCCAATATTAGTCAGTCAAAATGAAGCATTCCGATAGTACATTTTGCTTTCTGTGATGACTGCCTCATGTTTTTTTTTATTATAACCAATTTTTATTTCATTTATACAGTGACACCATCCAAAGTTAGAAGCAGTAAAAGCTGAGCATTTAGAGTTACAACAGTACAAAAGGTGACCTCGCCATAAGTCAATATTTTCAGCAGGACAGTTCATAATAAGACAACCACTTATCAGGCTTCTGAGGGCATCCATGTGCCTCATAGATTGCTTTTTCTTGCTGAGGGCACCAACCCAGTTTGGGGGCCCAATTCGGTCAGACACTCCAGTACCGCTGAGATCTCCTGCTCCAATACACTCCAGAAGGATCCCACATCATATGAAATGTCTGCATCGGGGAGTGCGCAGTATGCACAGCAGAAGATATCCATTGCATGCGATACGAGAACAAATAGGTCGTGTGGAGGTAGTTCACTGTACCCTTCGCAGGTGTGTAGATATTGCCAATTCCCTAAGAGCAAGGCATGCTTCCCTCCAGTCACCATTGTCCAGCTTACCCACCCAGCACCCTCTCCCCAATTTCTGCAGAAGGAAATCAAAGGCATCAGGGGCATGGTAGTTAGGGAGCGGTATATCTGGGAGATCGCTCCCTTCCCTAGGCACCAAATTAAACGCTTGGCTCTAGGAGGCTTTATTAAGGGAGCTGAGGGTGATGATCTCAGTTTTATCCGCACTGAGTTTAAAATGACTAGTGTTCATCCAATCGTGGATAAAATGCATGGTATTTTGAAAGTTTTCCTTAGATAGTGGAGAAACATCTATCCTAAAAGTAGCTGCAAGGAATCTGCATAGTTCTAGATTAAGCAATTCATGATTTTGAGTGCATCAATGAGGGGGCGTATGTATATTTTAAGAAGATGCAGTGGAAGGGTGGAGCACTGGGGTACTCCAGAATCCAAATAAGCTTCTGTTGCCCTAAAGGGGGTAGGCCATACTGAATAGGAATGTTCCTCCAGGAATGATTTGATCCAGTCAAGCACAGTGCTGCGCCACCACGACACGGTCCACCAAAAAAGTATGGTCAATCGTGTCAAAGTCTGCTGAGAGGTCCAATAGGACTAATGCCTGTGTAGAGTTTTTATCACACTCCTGACACGCAGTCTACCACTGAAAAGATTACTGATTCAGTGGAGTCTGTGGGACGAAAACCAGCTTGGGCATGGCTCTAAGAATTTTGATTCTTCAAGAAAAGAACAAAGACACTGTGCCACATGAGCTTTCAGAACTTTTGCAAGGAATGGCAGCAAAGATAGTGGTCGATAGTATTTCAGTATGAGGGGCTCCTCATCAACTTTCTTCTGAAGTGGAATAATAACCACAGCGACCTTCAAAGAGCTAGGTGCCTGGCCTTTAGAGAGGGAGAAATTAATGAGGAACAGTGGAGGACTTGGGAGAGCTGAGAAAACTGATTTTAGCACCTTAGGAGGGCAGGGTTCATTAGGTGACCGCACCTTTAATTGGACAGGAGTTCCATGATAAGTTTATTACTATTAGAGGAAAAGGTGGCTGGTGTAGTGAGGTTTCTATCCTCCGGTGTAACAGTTTATGAAAGTCCTGTCCTGTTTCCCCTCACTCCTCTCCTTTGCAGCGTGAGGCAGGGCCCACTGCCCACTGTCCTTTCATTGCACCCCGAAACCTCTGAGGCTCAGCTACTTCTCTGAGCTTTGGGCCATAATGCAAGTCTAGTGCCTTCCAGGGATAAACCTCTCACCAGGTCCCAATCATGGCCATGAACTTCCGTTCCTCTCCAAGTGTCAGCTCCGGAGTGAGCACCAGTATTCCGAGTCCTTTATTGGATACCAATCTCCCGGTGCCTCTGACATGGGGAAGCTCCTCCACTTCCACGCCGGTGCCTCCAGGGACACGTGTATCTCTCCCAGGCCCGTGCTGGCTACGCCTGTCACCTCCGACCACTCTGGTGGCCATGCTCAGCTCGGTCCAGGTGCCCACTACAGGGTCCCTGCCTCCCCGTTCCAGGGACTTCCACACCTCGCAGCATCTCGGCCAGCATCTGCAGCTCACTTGTTGCCCTGGGGTCAGATGGTTGAGATCAGATGGACAGAGTCTCCTCTGTGTTTCAGGTGGGCAGAGGGAATGGAGTTCACTGACACCCCCCCCCCCACCCCTCACCCCCCCCCTCACCCCCGAGGCCTCCCGGGGTGGGAGGGCCATGGGCAGATGGTGGCAGGGTAGTATGTTTGTGGGGCCTGCATGAGTAGAGCGTGGCCAATATCATTCCTGTTCAGGCCATGCCCCTCATCTGTAGCGTTTGACACTGTTGACACTCTTTCCAAGTACTATTTAGTGTTGGTGGCTAGAGTTCATAGTACTTAGATCAGCTTAGGAGTTGCTTCTTAAATTAAAAGGAGCGAAGAGTTAAGAGAAGGTCCCATTTCTCAAGCTCGGTTCATTGCAAGATAGATTACTGAAATGTTACAAAATACACATAAAATGTAGTTAATATGCATTTATTTGCACACAGGACAGTGAGACCATCACCCAAGAGGATCAACCTGCAACCGACTTTCTTAGCATTCTAAGATATCACATTTGAAATACTGCGGAGTCAGCATGGCCATCTATGCATTATACAATATATTCCTTTCACTTACATTCAACAGAATATAAAAATGTACAAGTAATGATCAAAGGACACAAACAAATAATCAGAAAAAAACCTAGTAAAGACCACACATAAAGCCACTCATGAACATTCCTAGCGCTTTTACGAGAAATGGAAGGGTTCTCGATCTTGCTATAATTCCTTATCGCAAGTAAGATACATACCGGGGTCAGTTTCTCGCACACAGTTTTCCTTGACCCAACGACATCACACTGTGGCATGCGCAACACTTCCATTGTGCTTTACATTGCCATCAAACTGTTGCACCACAAATCTTCCTACACAAAGGATTAAAAAATTTGGAAAACCCCCTCCATGCCTTCTTTCCCATTTTTACTTTGACTCAATAATCAAACCTGGACACGGTCATGATCTCCGGAAACTTGTCCTTTCCAATACTTACATCTCCTTTGCGCACTGTGCAGCAATTTCCATCCAATATCTAGCTCTGCTCAAACATGGAGCAAGTATTCTCTTGATCTCATATTTGTACTGTGTTATTTATATCAGTTACTGCATTTGGGGTGGTGCTGGATACCCACAGAAAATTCTTAACCACTTTCCTCCAGACTCCTTCTTCACATAGAGTACTTTGTAAACTCTGTCTCTTAAAATTCTGTACCACCTTTCCACAAACCTGTTGCTTTGGCAGTGTAACACTGATGTTCCTAAGTGCCTTAGCATTCCAAAAACGTCTTAATTTCAATTGATACAAGTCGGACTATGTTGTCCTCAAACAATTTCTTCCTGCACACCTTTTCTCATAAAGAGAACTTACAGGAATTCTATAATGTTCTTTGTCTCCACTTGTTTCACAAGCATCACATCTGGCCAACGTGAATAGTATTCCAAAGCCAAGGGGACGTTTCCTCCATGGACCACTGGCATTAACCATTTATGGTCAAGTATAATTAGTAGTCTTCGATGACATGTTGCTCTATGCACAAGGTATACACTGCCTAACCATACCTTCAATGTCTTTATCCAACCTGCATCATTAAAAGTTCACATTAACCTTCTCTTTTTGGAACTCATCCCTCATGTGCCAAGTTCATTATCTGTTCCCTTAATCCTACCCATCCCATTATCGTCCCATTCCTCCTGAAAACATCATCTTACCAAAACAATTCTGACTTGACATTCTCCAAGCCTTAAAACGCCTCATCCAGCACCTTTCTGCCAGGCCATTCAGTCCAGACCTGTTCCCCCACTCTCCTTAGATTCTCCTCTAATTGCGATGCCTCCACCGATTCCGAAGGCAACACACAGTCCCATGTAACATCTATTGAATTAACCTCCACAAATTCCTTATTGTCTTCAGATTCCTGATCCTCGAGACGCAGCCAAGACAGACCATTTGCTGTCACATTTCTTATTCCAGGAACATACTCCATATTGAACAGAAAATCTTACAACTTGCACCACCACTTGACTGTGCAACGCTTCACCTTTGCAGCTCCTTTTCATGTAGGCAAATCAACCAATTGTGTACACATAACTGTCTAAAATGAGCTACACCTCAGTGCCACATAAGGGCTTCCGTCTTTATTACACAATAGTTCTGTTTAGCATGCTTCCAAGTTCTCCAAGCGTACATCACCAAAACTTCTTCCTTATCACTCACCTGCATGGGACAGTGCCCAATGAACAATTGCTTGCATCTGTCAACACAGCTGTGGACAATTTGGTGTCGAACAGCTTCCAACACTGGGTTGCACAGATTTCCTCTTTTACTTTAATACAATCCCACTCACACTGCTGGCACCATACAGAGTTGTCTTTCTTGATCAAACTTTGCATCTTTTTAGTTCTGCTTGCAAAAATCTCTCTAAATTCGGCATACTACTCTGATAATCCTAGAAAGGAGTAAACTGCTCCTTGTTGATGGAACTGGATGCTTCCTGTATCGCCCGTATCAAATACTCCTTGGGCTTGCTGCCACTCTGGTTGGTATTATGACTTAAAGAATAAGTTACCTACCTTCTGTAATGCCTTTTCTGATAGAGCCTCTAACTGCAGATTCCTTATCTTAGAATATTCCCGAGGTGTCCCACAGAATCCGGGAAATCTTGAGAAGTACCTTTGTGCGCTAGTAGGAGGCACTGACAGCTCTGCGTCGACCGCACCAGATGTGAGGTACACGGAGCCTATATAGGCACCACTCAAGTGTGCGAACGCTTGTTTCTTCGATGACACATTCCATGGCCACAGGCACAGAGGCACATCAGAATGACCGTGAATAGTGTGCTGAATCTAATGAAGGGCTTCCAGAGGAAGAAATCTAGTTCGCAGAGCAAGCGGGAAGGAAAGGTCTAGTAGGAATCTGTAGTTAGAGTCTTTACCAGAAAAGATGTTACAGAAGGCGAGTAACTTGTTTTTCTGGAAGTGACTTCTAACTGCAGATTCTTTCCTTTAGAATAGATATCACAGTAATAACCTCCCAGTGGAGGGACTGTGAACTAGCTTAAATGGGCAAAATACCCATCTTGACAGACCTAACGGTCCAGACAGTAGCACTCCGTGAACATATAGAGCAATTCCCATGTAGCCGTCTGGCAGATGTCAAAGCTAGGAAATCCACGTGCCAATGCATTAGTTGCAGCTTCTGGTGGAGTGAGCCCTAAAACCTTCTGGAAGCTGTTTTTTTAGTTAACACTTAGCAGATTTTTATGCAGAGTATGATCCATGAAGCGATAGTCCTCTTCTGCACTGCCTTGCCATTCTTTGCTCTGGTGTATCCAATGAAAAGCTGACCGTCCAGTCTTTGGTACATTTAAAGTAAGAACTAAGGGCTCTCTTTGGATCCAAATGATCAAGTCCCTCCTTCTCATAGGAGGGGGTGAGAGGGAGCAAAGAACGTCAGAAGGGTGATCGTCTAACTATGTGAAAGGGAGTCCCCCACCTTAGGTAGAAATAAGGCATGCATTCGATGAATTAATTTGGCCTGGTAGAAAGTAGTACACAGTGGGTGAACAAAGAGGGCCTGAAGCTGATATAAGAGCCACCAAGAAGACTGTTATGAGAGTTGGAATCCTGAGAGGACATCTATGCATGTGTTCAAAAAGAGAACATATCAGATAGGTTACAATTAAATTCAAGTCCCACTGGGGCATATTAAAAGGGGAAGGCGGAAACATTTATTGCAGACCTTTCAAAAAACGACTCATAATGGATAACCTCAACAGGGAAGACTGATCCGGCAATCACAGTAAGGGCGAGATAGCCTACATAAACCCCTTAACAGTATCCAGTGCCAGACCTTGCTGGGCCAATGATAACACAAACAGTAACACTTCAGTCAGTTTGGCAAGAGGTGGTTCGAACACCCAGCCACAAAGTTGTCCCAAAGGCAGGTGTATACAGATTTTGTTAGGGGACACCCAACTCCAACCAACGTGTGGATTTGTGCAATGCACAACGCTGAATTATAGGTCCGGGTGACTTAATGTTTGCAACATATGGTGAAACCTGAGAATGATAACACCATGGGTTGATTAAAAAGACTGAGAGTAACGATCAAAGGGATCAAATTCGACCCCTCCCTGAGCTTCAAACAGCAGGCTACGGCCGTAGCAGGGACCTGCTTTGGAATTATAAAAGGGCTCAGGAAATTTTTTGACCCGATTCTCATCTCCGCAAGGAAAACGGTCGCAGTAGCCCTCATAACCTCCCGCATCGACTACTGTAACAGTCTATATGCAGGGACCAATAGAGAAGTCTGCCACAAACTACAGATAGTGCAACATGCTGCGGCAAGATTAGTGTTAGGATGGAAAAAGAGAACCTCGGCCACAGCAGCAATGAACATCCTACATTGGCTGCCCATCTACAAAAGGGTGCTCTTTAAAATCCTACTGATCACTTTCAGGGCTTTCAACGGAAAGGAACCCAACTACATACTAAGAATATTCAAACACTACACCCCCACACGATGTCTTAGATCTCAAAGGGCCAATCTTCTCACCATCTCCAATTTCAGACTCAAGACTAAAGGAGGAAAATCCCTGGCGGTGCTAGGCTCCAAAGCCTGGAACACTCTCCCCCATCTTCTCCGTCAAATCCCCACAGAATCAATCTTCAGAAAAACCCTCAAAACTTGGATCTTCACCCTTTCCGAGGAACAATGTAAAAACCTTGTATAGAACTTCCCCCCTTCCCCACCACACTTACCAGACGTCTGATTTTCTGACCCTCTTTCTGTAGCGCAAAAACGCTCCCTGGAGTGCAGCCTGCGCTTTACAAAAACCCCATTACATTACATTACATTACGATGACGCTGATCAATGCCTGATTTTATCGGAAAGCTCTTTTTCTACGCCCCGTGGTGTACTTTCGTATAATAGACCCATAACAAAGGATGTAGGATCTATTTGACAAGCCAGGAAATGGACCTGACACATTACACTCCTGACTTAGGTAATACCAATTTATAAGTATGAGTTTGTGAGATTTTAACAAGTCCTAAGGAAGGTGGTCCCATTCCATGTTTACCACTGAAACGAGTCAACGTAATACTGAGACTAATTCCATAAACGTCTGGACGCACCAAGTGATGATTATGTCAAGTACTAGGCCTTCATGATATTGATTTTAACAGATTAGTTTTGTGCATTGCCCGATGTGTTTTTGTCTTTTTCTCCAGTGTTTTGTCTTCTTTCAATAAGTCAAAGTAAATTTACCCTGCCGTGTTTTACTCTATACATTTTGCTACTTTCAAATGTAATGTACATTGGGGATTTTACTTTATGAGACAACACATTGAGTAGGGAATCAAATTGTGATCATTTTACAGATATATGACTTTAATCAAATATATGAGATAGGTATATATGATATTAAAAGCTTGATACATTTTTATCGTGTGCCACAGATTTTTGGTTAATCTTGGGAGACCACTGAATGTGGAATATTGAGAATGGTGGTGTATAATTGTTTGAATTGAAGCAATTTCTATCGAGCCCCAAAGGGATATTTGTTCAACTTTACAAGTCTTATTTACTGCCCCGTCCTTTTGGAGTTTAGGGGGGGGGGGGGCTCTCTATTGACTGCAGTTTTGTCAGAATAACTACCACAACTTTGGAAGGATGATCAAAGACACTCAGCTGCCGCTGCTTAATCTCAAACATGAAGATGTAGTGTGAATAGGTTAAGGTGCAGGACCTTTCCTGCTGCTGCAGCAGGAGATCCTCCCAAAGAGACAGCCTAATCAGAAGATGGATGCTCATGCCCAAGAATTCGGAATACCATACCCTATGTGCCTAGTCCGGAGTCACAAAGATGACTGAGGCCCGGTTCTGATCATCTTGAGGACTCAAAGCAAAAGTGGTATCCGTGGAAAGGCGTACAACAGTCCCGAGTTCCACTCCAAGCGGAATTAATCTCCTAGCGAGAGTCACTTTTGAAACTTCCACACACAGAAGAGCTGACACTGTATGTTCTCGGCGATGGCAAATAGATCGAGCCAACATTCTCCCCATTTGCAGAAGACACATTGCACCACCTCATGGTCTAAACGTCATTTGTGGTCCACAGGCCGTGGACGGCTGAGTAAGTCTGCCCTGGCATTCAGACTTCACACCAGGTATTGTGTGACCAGGAAGATGTGCAAAATATGCAAAACCAAAGACATGGGTCCCTTGCTCACTTTGCCACTGGATTCAAGTTAGCCTGGCTGATGACGTCCGATTAGCCAGAAACCGGTCCCAAGATGTTTGTTTCCGGTCCAGGGAAGACATGGCTGGGCCGTTCGGGCTGGACTGTTCCCATGAGGCACAGGGTCAGACTGATTTGCATAGGCCATGTCAGAACTGGGGTGGCGGAGTGAGCTAAAGAATGATGATGGATTAAACCCAGATCAGTTGTCTGGGGGTGAGTGCTTGCAATGTTCAACACTACGTCCATCATCCCCTTTGGTTTTTCTCAGGAGATGTTCAAACATTCGAGCCACGTCTGAAAGTGCAGAGCATCTTGGGGCAGGGTCAACGACCCCCTCCTACTGCTTATTGCAGTAACATACAGTAGTGGTGGTGGTGTTTGTGCACAGCTGCACCAGCCTTCCTTTGATGGACAGCAGGAAGGCCTTTAACGTCAAGTGGCTGACCCTCAACTCCAACAGGTTAATGTGGGGCAGGGTCCTCATCAGAGACCAGTGTCCTCTGATCTCCACCTCTCCCAGGTGGCCACCCCATCCAAGAAACCATGCATCAGTCACCATTGACAGATCTGGAAGGGGATGGGAGAGAGGTCGGTGGCTGCTGACCGGATTACGATTCAGTAACCACCACTGCAGATCTCTTACAGTCTCCTCCGAACGGGGGGAGGGAGACAGCTGGAACTGCGGGAACGGGGCAGAGTGGAGTCCACTGCGCTGCCAATTTAGACAGTCCAAACACATTATAGTGAATTTCCCTGTGTTTCGGACTTCTAGCCTGGCACGAGTGAGAATCGCATATTCTTCTTCTGGGACCATTGATAGCACCAGTGCCACCGAGTCCCACAGAGCAAGAGCGCAGCAGCCCAGAAAGCAAGAGGTATTAACGGTCGAAAGCCCAGGAGCAACACTCCAAAAAAGTGCAGGTGACCATACAAAAAGAGTCATTTTCTTACAAAACCTCTAATCACCATGCAACTAGTCACTCATTGACCCATGCAGCCCAGCCTCCAATGTCCATCTATACAATGATTGCACAAGGTTCAATAATCAAATATGTTGCAAAACATATCATATTTGCAATTGTTTTCATAAATTTCTTGGGGAAGCACTGCCAACCCCCCTGTTCCATAGCCAGACTTGTTTGCACACTACATGTAGTATAGGGGAGGATCTGACAAAATTTGCCAGGGTTCCCAGTCCAACCCTGACAACTAAGGCAAGTCTCTCTAGTCAACAACATCTATTAATGCCCCTCAGTGCATGTCATCTTCCCAAGTGTTTCTTAGTATTGTAGTTGAGCACCGATTGCTATGTTCAATGTGAAACCAGTGGCAAGGCCAGTTGGGTACCTGTTCACTTATATATGGAAATTAATCGGCAGACAAGGCTGCTTCTGAGCACTAATGTTGCCGATTTGAAAGCGTGACGGCTAAGAGATAATTGTGTACACAGTACGAATCAATTTTATTTTCGTAATCTAAAATCTATGCAAGTTATAACGCTGCATTTTTTTTCGAATGATTTAAACTCTACCAAAAATATATTTAAAATGCTTACATTCAGCGCCAACAATGTTTTTATATGATTTAAAGACAATTTACAAACAACACTCAGAAACAAAGGGAGTTACCTAAGCATTTTAATGCTATGTAATATTAAATTACGCAGTTTAATAAATGCTTTCTAGAAAATGTACATACATTAGTATAACACTAATTTGCCTTTATCAAAACACCTTTGGTACTTTTTCGTTGCAATTAAAACTGTATGCGGATCTTGTGATATTGGTATTTATGTAGTGCAACTTATAAATGTAACCACACAAACAAATTCTCCTGTAGTTACAAATCCACTACTGAGTTCAATTACCAATCAAATCAAGTTGTATTATGTATGTACAGCATGTAACTAGTTTGACTGACAATACCCTTTCAACTCGAGACTAGTCTTTAACAACATCGAGCCTACAAACCTTGTTCCTAGAGTATAAGGCAGCAGTAGCACATTGCACGCTGAGATGTCCTGAAATTTTCCTTGGCGGTAAAGAGAGCTAGATGTATTGCAGCAGTTCTACAGAGTGCCAAATTATATCGAACAGCAGCAACTTGTAGCAGAGCAGTGTCTGCAAAATGGAATCTCATTCTCCAAAACAAATCCAACAGACGAATAATACAGTTACGACGACTAAAACTAAAAAAATGAACTAGAAACTATACCTTATGCATACTGGAACCCAGTTGTTATCTTGGCGCCTAAGAGAGCTTCCCTGGTATTGTAGGACCAGAATTTCAGGTTAAAGTTGTTTGGCGCGAAACCAAGTAATTGGGATTGGAAAACAATGGGGTATTTGTTGCGCACTAGCTAGAGAGTTTGAGCAGCATGAGCTTTAAGAGATTTCTGGTTAGAAGAACCATGAGGTCTGTGCAAGGTTAAATTCTAAGAGCTGGTTTACTCCCAAGTAACACGTATTGTAACATTAGGGGGCACCCAGCAAACCCAATATTTGTTGCTATAGATAGTGTTTCATTTATCCTTTTAAAAAATCTTTTTTTAATGTATATCTTCTCCAAGATACTCCTGCTCCTTCTCTCGAAATGACTGCATCTCTTTCGACCAGTTTAATCGAAGAGAGACCTGCAAACAGATAATTCTGGTTCATGAATGCGTTGTTAGGTTTCCTACCCTTATAGTCCTGGTCATAGAGGTGGGCAAGCCAGGCACTGGTCAAGCGTGACGCCGTCCCTTACATGTTGGTACGGACGAGACAAAATGGAGCCGTATTAATTCATAAATGCTTTTTGAGCCACTTACCAACAAGAAGCCTCCCATTACAGCACAGCACGGTCACACAAACTACGAGGACTCAGTATGTGGCAAAATGAGATCAGGTCAGCAGTGCGTGGGCACATGTTGTACGTAACTAAAGATAGCAAAGCATTTTAAATCAATATGACAAGATTGCAAATTTTTTCGAAATAATATAAAGTCACAACATTTCATTCATTGTTTACAAGCCACAAGTGGATCCCTCCTTTGTTTTAAAGTACACCAGTCTAATCAGCGCTTCAAAGCACCCCAGAATATTACTTTCCTAAAACTGTTTATTCCAATCCATTATGCATTACGATAAATGCTGTACCCATAATTCAGTGATCAGCTTATTTTGTTCATGTTTTATTTGCAGCTCACACTTGCAGTCAAAACAACGCAGCCTAAGGAAACGTTTATAGAAGGGAATTTATAAACACATGAGGCTCTGATGCACCAAGATGTGCACCCATGTCTCAAACATTGTAAAGAAGCTCTCCACGTACAACTTAATGTGCATCAAAAGCAGAGTGGCAATCACAGCGGCCAAGCACTTGTGCGAAACAGAACCAAACTTGTCGGTGGATGATCCCACAAAGTTTTGTATTACTTCTTCAGCTGACTGAGTTATCCGTTTGATTCACAGTGGACAACATCTTGTCTGAGAATAACATAGGCTGTGTTCTGTGTCCTTAAGGTACTTTCTAGTGCTACAAAATAGTCTTGAGCGTTTGGTTATGCAACATAGTGGTACTGGTTTGGGTTGTCTTTATCCCGCTCCATATAGTCTCGGTCTATAAGGGATTCTATTCTCTTCTTCAAGTCTCCCGGCTTCATAAGTGTTGAAAATTCGATGTTTTGTTGATGCAGAAAAGAAAAAAAAGAACAGTTACTTTAGGTAGCAAACATCCATTCGGCAATTTTTTTACATCTTGCATAAATGTGCCAAGCTATTTCTTTCGTCCACTTATATTACAGAGGTAATATTTTGAAATACAGTCACTTTCTACGCATTATATCAAAAAGGTGAAGTCACCTTTAAGTTGATGCTTGCAAATACAGTACATGGCTCTCTCCCATGATCAACCATCAGGACATGTTTCCCACTGTTCGAGTGACATGGACCCTACTTCTCAAAGATCTTCAAACCAAAATTATGCACTACCAGTTTGGCATCTGTATCTATATTCATATGTGCATCCTGGCTCCTTTCACCCATGCAGCTGATTCAGGACAGTCAGAGAAGCACAGTCAAATTCAAATTCAAAATTACTTTATTCGATTAATACATTATTAATCATAAAAGTTACAGAGATACAATACAGATAAAAATTCTAAAAAAAACAGACAATTCATAGCAGCAATTGGTCAATTTCCTTGTTCTCAGAGACGCACATAAGAATGAGGCGACACTCAAACAGATTAGGGGATCAGACAACATTCGTAAAGAATGTAAGGCAGGGCGACCGTCTAAAATCAAATTTACGTAAAAGAGGAATTAAAACCTTTTTACGGTGATTACAATAAAATTTACAGACGAAGAAAACGTGCAAATCAGTTTGTAGGGAAAAATCATCGCATGGGCAACATGTAAGATCACTACTAGAATAAATACCAGCAGGGTAGCCCAGCATACATGGGATATAATTTAGGGGAAATCGTAACAGAATACATCTGTGCCAAGGGCTTGTAACAAACTCCAGAAAGGAGGGATCTCTTCAACCTGCAGTGGGCCCTCCCAAGTATTCCCTTATAGTAGATTTATTATAAAGTACATTCATTCTCGCATCATTAGCACAGTCTAAAAAACAAGTTTTTAAAAGTTTTTTTGAGACAGATACACAATTTCCCGGTGACTCAAACAAGCTCCCAGAATCTAAAGTATATAAGGTATTTCTCACGTATTTTAACCATTGAACATTCTCTGAATGTTTCAGGGCTAAACAGTCAGTTATTATTTGTTGGGTGAGGGACATGGTATCTCTGGACCATACTGAGTGCCAGAGAAGAATAGGGGCAATCTGATCGGGTATATAGGGGATATTTAACTCTTGATGTAGTTTAAAACTGGAACAACTATTGGGAAGACTCGACATAGATTTCCAGAAACTATCCTCTATTATTTGTATATCCTTTACTTTAACATGGCCCCACACTCCAGCACCATATGCAGCTACTGCACTAGATTTTGCCCCATAGACCTTCCTTACAATTGCTGGGCTTCTTGTTCCCAATTTTTTCGAAAAGGAGCGTATTGCATTTGTACTCTTTACCAGCATCATCCATCGATTCTCCACCATATTCCCCCAAGATGCTCGATAGTCAAAGGTCACCCCTAAGTAGGAAAATAGGTATGTCTGTACCACTTTACGATTCAAATAAAGAAAGAAAAGGGTGTTTTCTTCTTTTTTCCTGCAATTAATACAAATGACTTAGATTCATTTGTATGAAGATCCAGACTTTGCATGAATTCTACATAATTACTCAACAGTTTCTGGAGCGTTCTCCCCGTGCGCGCAATTAAAACTGCATCATCTGTATACAATAAAATTGGAATGCGCATCTTATTTATTCTGGGTACATCTATGGTTGATTCAAGCAGACAAGACTCCACCCCATTGGTCAATATTAAGAAATGTGGGAGGTATGTGCAGCGTTAGCAGAGTTATCAGAAGCATTAGAGTCACCATGAGCTATATCACTCACAAGGATAGCTCGCTATTACTACCAACAATTTGGACAGACTTTCCAAAACAGAAATTCTATAGAAGTAGATAGATGTAGCTGGTCAGGCTTCAGGTACACAAGAGGCCAATTGGATAACTCTTCATGAAAATCTGTCCTGAGATTAATGACTTTGCTTGACATGCCTGCATGGCTAGCACACAACTACGCTTGATAGGTTCATGTCAATAGAAAGCCATATATTGATATTTAGCTGTGGTATATTTTGCATCGATCTCACGGAAGAATGCAGCCCTATTAAACTTTTACCCACACGTAATAAAGGAGTCTTTACACCTAGCAATAGCCTTTGATTCAAGTATACACACGTTCAAGCACAACAGAAAATATGTTCAGAGAGAACTTAATGTCAGTTTAAAATACAACTATGTAGAACATCCATGGCTTAGACAGAATTAAATAAACACAAGCTGATGAGAAACCAAGGATCTCATAGAGCCCTACCAGTACCACACCACTAAAGTAGCTGCAAACCTCCCAAAGAATGGTAGAGCAAAGCAGGGTTTAATATCCAGTTTGTATAATCCTTAATATTTATACATTCTGTTTTCGATAGTGCTATGACTGAGACTAGTTTGAAGGGGAATTTTATTTTTAAAGAGAAAAATATTTAAAAAAGAACGCAGCCTGTCACCTGCAATATGTGGAATGCTTCTTCATACAGGCAATCCTTTGCCAGCACCAGTATGGTGCTTGGAGGGCTCACCCTGAACTCTTTATGCGGAAGTGTTTTTTATAGGTTGTGAAAGAATAAAACTGTATAGAAACCACTGTCTCTCAAAAATACTTACAACAAGCAAGTGAATGCTTTATGAAGTAAAGACAGTAGCTCAGTGTAGGAAGGTAGGATCTTTCTAGCATGGTTACCAACACTTTTTGCCTGGTGTAAGTATGTTTTTGACCTAGTCTGACTGAGATCCTGCTAGTCAGGGCCTCAGTCATTGTGCTTTCTCCCTAAATTGACCATGTTAAGTACTTCTTTAGAGCCACAGTTGCCTACTGGTGTACCCTTGTAAGTCCCTAGCAAACAGAATTAAGATACCTAGGGCCTATGTACACCTGGGATCTCCCATGGGCTGCAGCATGTCTTATGCCACCCATGGGTGTCCACTTAAACTGGGACTACAGGTCTGCCATTGCAGTCCGTGTGAGTTGGTGCCTGCACCTCACAACATATATACCTGGTCTTATATCTGAGGTCACTGCACTTGAAACCTATAAGTCACCCCTAAGGCAGGCTCTTCAGTCCGGAGGGCAGGGTGCTTGGTTTTAAGTGTGAGGGCACCCCTACATGAGCAGAACACCCCTACAAAACCCGGAGTCCATTCTCCAGGTTTTGTAAGTGAGGTCAGCCATTTAATACATATAGTGGACATCAGTCGTTACAAGATGTCTAACTATATAGCAGCTACACCGAAACCGGTCATGTGTGGTATCAAACATGTTAGAATCATAACCCAACACCGATTCCAGTGTTGAAGTATGATCCCATATACTGGGGGGTGCCCCTCCCCCTGTACTCATCGTTAACGCCTTTCAGGGTCTGACAGCAAGCTAGTGCTGCTTCCGACCACAGTCACGATTCTGCCCTCTTGCTGCTGAGCCAAGCTTGGGCAGGGGAAGGTAGAACAATAGGTTTCCTGTTGCAGGGAGGTGTGACCACCTCCCAGACAGGACATAGTGTATTGCCAGCACCACCAGACTGCTTAAAGGACACATTTGGTGCCATCCTTGCATACTCCATTTTGAGCCAATTTAGGGAGCACTTGACTCCTGCTCAAAACTGGACAAAGGACATGGCCAGCTTCTCCTCTGGGAGGGACCCCTGAGTCATTACAACCCTTTCACTAGGGTACTTAAGTGCTTATTTGTAGTTGGTTCTTTAGATACGTGGTGGGACAAGACTCAAGCCTGAAACTACATCCCTCTTCGACCGTCTGGGCACTTGGACTTCGCCCGGAACCGCGACTGCACCAAAGAAGACTTCTGCTGCTCCTGGTCTCGCTGTTCTTCAAGTCTTCTTTGTTGTCTGGGTCTTTGCTTCTTCCAGGATCTTCACCAGACCTGTGGGCGTCCAAGACACCCAAAGTAATCTCCCTTGGAGTGAAGGAGTCCCTCCCCTGCAGGCACCGCAACAAAGTTGACTGGTCCGCTGGTCCTGATGCACCACGGACTTCCAGAGGCTCAGCAACATAGGTGCTGATTCTACAACTCCCTCAAGGTCAGACCTGTCCTCTCTGAAATTTTGAGGCCAGCATGCCTCGTCGCAACCGCTGGGACTGAACCCCTGTGCACCCTGTCAACTTGCAGTTGCCAAGGCTTGTTGGCTCTGCACTCCAGAGTTCTTGGGCCTACAATAAGCTCCAGCATCTCTTTCTGTCAAGGACGGATCCTCACCGCATCCTCTGCACCATGGGCCTTTTTGCTTTGTGAGCTGATTGAGGTCCTCAAGTGACTCCTGTGCCTTCGGCCGGTGGGTCCACCGGAGTCTTCTCCTGCTTCAGTGGGCTCCCCTGCTTGCTCGGGCCTGCTCTGACTCTTCTGCTTGTGGTGAGTCCCTTGCTGGTCCCAACGTTGCTCTTCTTTGTACTGCCTACCAGTTGCGGCTGCCTAGGCTTGTTGGTGCTCCCGCCGGACACCAACCACCTAGTCACTAATATCTGACTTGGACCAGCTTGTGCACAACTTCAGGTCTTCCTCAGCGTCGCCTGGTCCTCAAAGCTGCAGCTAAAAGGTCCCCGTCAACTCGTTTGAACCGTCCATCATCAGTGGGCATTGCTATTCCGTGCCTCCTGGTCACTCCTGAGTGGCATAGACTCTTTCCCCTCTGCTGGCAGGTTCCTCACTTCCAGAATTCTCCCTTGAATTTCACCGGACTTCTTCACCTTATTCTCCAGAGGCACTCTTCTCCAGGTCTTCCATTGTCGTATATGGAGGTTCGTGACATCTCTTCACCCCATATGCACCTACCTTCCCTTGTAAAGATAACTTGGTTTCCAGGGCATCTATCGGTGTGGAGGCTCTCCAAATCCTGCAGTCTTCCCAGAGAATTATTCGGGGTCCTAAGGAAGGGGCCTTCTTCTGCAAAACTGCAACTTCTCCATTGACTTCATTGGGCACGCAGCTGATTCCCACTCTGCACACAGCCTTCGGGGGGTTCCTGGGTACTTATCCTTGGTGGTTCCTTGTGTGCCGGATGCTCTGGGTCTTCTGATCCAAGTCCTGTCCTTTGCAGTTTGTATTCTACTTGCTTGGTAAATGGGTGGGTGTCCACCTGGAAATCATAGCTTCCTGTGCTACTTAACTTATTGCATTGAAGTATTGTTGTGTATCTCAGGGTAGGAGATATACCAATGTGTTAGTAGTGCTGTGTAATAAATAGAAGTAAAGCACAAGTTACTTACCTTCGGTAACGATATATCTGTAAGAAACAGTAGTTAGTGTTAGATTCCTTACCTTAGAATATCCCCAGGCGTCAGACTGGATCCTGAAAGTCTTGCGTAGCAGTACCCCTGCGCATGGGTAGGCGTCGTCTGCGGCTCCGCGTCCGTCGTGGGCGTCGTGATCGCCGGGATGACGTAGTCGGAGCACTAAGACGCCACTCTCGCATGCTGACGTTAGTTCTTGTACATAGCTTTCCGCACCAGGAACGCAGAGCCATGCCAGAGACCGACACTGGTGCCATGAAACTAGGGCCCTCAAAGGGAGATACCTTAACCCTAGATATCGGTTCGCAGAACGGGGAGGATGGGTGGGGCGGTACAGAATCTAACACTAACTTCTGTTTCTTACAGATATATCGTTATCGAAGGTAAGTAACTTGTGCATTAGAAAGAAACAGGTTAGTATTAGATTCCTTACCTTAGAATAGATACCCCAGCAATACCAACCCTGGAGGTGGGTCTGCAAACCAAGATCACACCAGAAAGTCCTGGAGAACGGAACGGCTGAAAAAGCCATCTCTCCGGACCTGGCTGTCCAGGCAGTAGTGTCTAGCAAATGTGTGCAGCGAAACCCACGTTGCTGCCTGACAGATGTCCTGCAAGGGGTCTCCTGGACCCAGGGCAGTAGTAGCCGCCGTGGCCCAAGTGGAATGGGCCCTCAGCCCGACAGGAGGCTCTTTTTTCGTCAAGGAGTAATAGACTGTGACAGGCTCGAGAGAAATGGGCAATAAGGGGGTCTTAGTTTTAACGGGTTTTATTATGTAATATAGGTGATCAGTACACGTTTTCCTTAGAGGCACATTTCGACGTAGAGATCGACTTCTACTGGACCTCCTATGGCGATGTTTGGTTGGGTCGAGTCGGCGATAGCCTTCAGGACTCCGTCGGGGCGTTGCTTCCTCCGTGTCCGTCTTGACTCTCGGGGTAAACAGACAAAAATAATGTCTCGTGAGAGTGGTGTTCTTAAATATACAAGTGGAGGGGAAAAAGGTGTGAGGACGCAATAACCCGTGCAACACTCTTTGGTACAAGGTACTAGATGTGAAGGGTAGTGCTCGGGGAAGGGTAAACCGGGACAGGGAGATACCAAGTTTAAACAGTTGAACCGCCCTTACGTCCCACCCAGCTCCGGATTGTATTGCGTACCTGGGTTAGCCACACACCTCCCCTGGGTGTGTGGCAGGGCGACTCGTGAGGACGTTGGCTTCCTGGCTTCTCCTCCGTCCCAGGCGCCGTTGCTCCTCTGCTCTCTACGTCCTCCGCTCTTTCCGTCTCCTCTTCAATACTGCTCCGCTCCTCGACACTCTTCCTCCGCGACTCCTCTTCTCTCCGGGTGAACAAACACACCTGGTTCTGGCGTTCTTCCGTATAAGACGTCTCCGCCTCATCGTACAGACCCGCCCATTCCTCCGCTGTCTCAGAATTAAAGGGCCAGTGTATCCCTTCGTTCTCCTGTGCGCTGGTTCCGGTATCGACGGGCTGTGAAGGGTAGAAGAGGGGTGTTGAAGGTGGTAAAACCTCCTGTAATGTCCCGTGATCATAAACAGGAGTATCCTGCGAGTCTACCCTGTTCCACAGACCTTGATGCACAACACGACCCATCGAGAGATGGTCCGCTTGTGCACCGCCCGTCCCTTCTTAGCGCCCACGTAACCAACAAAGAGCTGGTCGTCCACCCGGAACTGGCGTGTGCGGTCTAGATAAAAGGAGAGCGCGTGTTTTGGGTCCAGAAGGTGGAGCCTCTTCCTCTTTCGAGGGATGCGGAGGCGGAAAGAAGATGGGCAAGGTGATGGACTGCCCGATATGAAAGTCTTTAACCACCTTGGGCAGGAAAGAAGGACGAGTTCTCAAGACAACTTTGTCCTAGTGGACAAATAGAAAAGGAGGCTTGGAAAAAAGCGCCTGGAGCTCACTCACCCGTCTGGCAGAGGTGATGGCCACCAGGAACGCAGTTTTGAGAGTTAAAAAGCCTCAAAGGACAGTTGTGAAGCGGCTCAAAGGGAGCACACATTAAATAAGTTAAAACCAGGTTCAAGTCCCACCGAGGCATAACGAAGGGAACAGGAGGAAAGATATGAGTTATGCCATTCAAGAAACGATTTGCAACCGGGGACTTGAAAAGGGAGGCTGATCAGGAAGCCGAAGAAAGGCTGAGATGGCCGAGAGAAAAACCCTTGATAGTGCCCAGAGCAGAGCCCTGCTGGGCCAAAGAAAGAAGGAACAAAAGAACCTCAGAAAGAGGGGCAGAGAGGGGATCCACAACCTTTGCTGTGCACCATTCCACAAATTTGTTCCCCCAGCAGGTGTATACCCTCTTAGTGGAGGGACGCCTGGCTGCCAGTCAGTCAGTCAGTCAAATTCACTTTATTCGATTAATTAAAACCATAAAATCATACTACATAAAAATACAATAAATATTAAAATAATTAAAAAACACAAACACCAACAGGACACAACTGAGTCATCAATATGCAGAGGAACAATTCATTATATAAAAAAATTAAGATATTCTGCAAGTAATTAAAGGTATTCTAGTTGATGGCAAGCCTTCTCTTTTTCTTTATTCTGACCGCTGCAGTAAAAAAACTAGCTATATTAAAAATTTCCCAAACATTGGTCAACATTTGTAAATACATCAAAGCAGGTCTGGCCTGTAAAAAACCTTTGCCCTTTAAAATAGGTAAGATTAACTGATTTCAAATCTGCAAAAGATGCGCACAAGAAAGTACAAAATGAAATGAGTCCTGAGTGGAAAAATTATCACATGAACAAACACCCAGGTCCTCAGGCTTTTTCCATCCCAAAGGTTCAGCTAGAAGATGCAATTGATTAAATCTGAACCTCACTAGAAGGAAAAGATGTGGATGCCAGAATTACATCGCAGACTTCGGCACGCAGGTCGAATGATGTCAACTGCAGCCGCTCAATCTCCAAACAAGGAGGTGGAGGCTGGACAGGTTCGGGTGGAGGACCGTCCCCTGTTGCTGCGACAGAAGATCCTCCCGAAGAGGCAGACGGGTTGGAGGATCGATGGCCATGTTGAGCAACTCGGGATACCAGACTCTTTGTGCCCAATCCGAGGCCACAGGAATGACTTGGGCCCGATCGCACCTGAACTTCTTCAGCACTCTGGGCAGAAGTGGTATAGACGGAAAGGCGTACAACAGACCGCAGCTCCACTCACGACAAAAAGCGTCGCCTAGTAAGTGCCGACTTGGAAATTCCAACACGCAGAAAAGCTGACATTGCGCATCATCTTTGGTGGCGAATAGATCTAACCAAGGCTCTCCCCGCTGTCGAAAGAGACCTTGCGCCACGTCCGAGTGAAGATGCCATTCGTGATCCATCATGCACCTGCGGCTGAGTTCGTCGGCCCTGGTGTTCAGTCAACCCGCCAGGTGTTGAACCACCAGGGATATGACCTGATGTTCCAGCCATGTCCAGAGGCGGAGGGCCTTCTGACATAAGCTCCATGACCCCACCCACCCTGTTTGTTGCAGTACCACATGGAGGTGGTGTTTTCCGCAAACACCTGCACAACTCTTACCCGGAGAGAGGGAAGGAATTACTTGAGTGCAAGATGGATCACCCGGTGCTCCAGAAGTTTGATATGAAGTCGGGACTCCGTCGGAGACCAGAGGTCTCTGATTTCTGCCTCTCCCATGTGGCCACCCCATCCCAGAAGGGATACGTCCATCACCACTCTGTGTTCTAGTTGGGGAAGGGATTGCCGTTGACCCAATGCTGGTTCATAAGTCACCACTACAATTGCTGTGCAGTGCCCTCCGAGATCTGGACGCAATCTGACAGATACCCCTGATGCTGCGCCCACTGGAACTTCAGGTCCCTCTGCAGAGCCCCCATATGTCACCTGGCGTGATCGACTAGCAGGATGCAGGAGACCATGAGGCCCAGCAGTCTCAGGGTCATTCTGACCGAAACCCGGGATAGAGGCTGAAAGATCGGAATCATAGCTTCAATATCCCGGACTCGCTGTTCGGGAGGATAGACCCGAAACCGCGTTGTGTCCAGAACAGCTGCGATGAAGAGCAGGTGTGACTTCGGCACGTTTATAGTGAACCCCGGCGAGTGCAGGTCCGCCGTAGTCTGGAGGTGGGAGACGACTGCCTGGGGCGAGCCCTCCTTCAACAACCAGTCTTCGAGATAGGGGAAGACTGAACCCCCTGATCTGCGCAGATAAGTTGCGACCACCGCCATCACTTTCATGAAAACCCAAGGGGCACTGGTAAGGCCAAAGTGAAAATGCTTGTGGCCAAAGTGAACCACAGGTAACGCCGATGGGCTGGCAGTCTTCTGGGTCGAGGGTTGACAAGACCCGAGCAAGCGTCAACATCTTGAACTTGTCCTTCCGGAGGAAGCGGTTGATGTTCCTGAGATCGAGGAAAGGACGAAGGCCCTTGTCCTTCTTGGGGACCAGAAAGTGGTGGGAATAACAACCATGACCTACTTCTGGGACAGGAACGCGCTCAATGGCTCCCTTGGCCAAGGGAGCCGTAACTTCCTGCTGGAGATGGGCCATGTGACCCTACGACATGCGGTGGTATTGCGGTGGCATGGCTGGAGGGGTAGCCTCGAAGGGGAGGGAGTAGCCCCTTCGGACTATCTGTAAAACCCACCTGTCCCACGTGATGGTGCGCCAGTGGCAGAGGTGATGGCCGATCCTGCCGCCCACTGGCATGTGATGGGCCTGGAAAGTCGGACTAGGAGGGTTTGGAGGCTGCTGCAGAGGGGGATTGGTGGACAGGCCCGCCCGCTGGCCCCCTGAACCACGATGTTGGTTCCCACGTCCCCGGTAGCGTGAAGGTGGGTAACTTGCTGCTGCCTGTGGCTCTAGGAGGAACGTAGTGGGTCACCCCTTCCGTAGCCACGAAAGGGACGTAAAGCAGACTGCGCTGGGCGGCTGGAGAGGCCCAAGGACTTGGCCGTAGCCTGTGAGTCCTTGAAACACTCTAAAGCGCTATCCGCTTTGTCACCAAAAAGGCGACGGCCTTCAAAAGGCATGTCCATCAAGGTGCTCTGGACATCCCCCGAAAAGCCAGTTGATCTCATCCAGATGAAGGGCTACAGACGTGGAAATCGTCTTGCCTAGAGAGTCGGCAGTATGCAGCCCACAACGGATGGTAAACTTAGCCACATCCCTCCCGGTGAGCACTGTGTGGGCCTCCACTGGACACTGAAGCAGCACCTACGCAACCGTATCCCACACAGAGTGGTAATAACAGCCCAATACTTTTGCGCACACGCGCCTTGTTTTGCTGCTGGGGCATTTCTTTGAGCCCATACCTTGTGCCTGCATTACCACCGCTACCCGCATTGCTGCCCGAGGTCTCCTCCCGCCGCCGCAGCTCCACAACATCCTGAGCGCGGCCGCAGAGGGGGGGGGGGGGGGAGACCTGCCTGCCTGGGGACACGGACTACCAGTCCCAGCTTGCTTCGCGGCCGGAAGCCGCCTTCACCCGCGCCAGGAGGCGCTTTAAATTCAGGATAATCCCGGCAGAGCAGGGGACATTACTTTTGCGCACACGCGCCTTGTTTTGCTGCTGGGGCATTTCTTTAAGCCCATACCTTGTGCCTGCATTACCACCGCTACCCGCATTGCTGCCCGAGGTCTCCTCCCGCCGTCGCAGCTCCACAACATCCTGAGCGCGGCCGCAGAGGGGGGGGGGGGGGAGACCTGCCTGCCTGGGGACACGGACTACCAGTCCCAGCTTGCTTCGCGGCCGGAAGCCGCCTTCACCCGCGCCAGGAGGCGCTTTAAATTCGGGATAATCCCTGCGTCACGGGATCGCGCGCGGGTTGCGCCGGGCTAAGCCCAGGCAAAGGGCGGGCCCTCTGAGGCCCTCAGAGGTCGAGGAGGCCGGGCCGGGCGCACCCCCCCAATATTGCCTTCGTATGCCTCTTGAGGTATGTGTTCTTTACATTTCCTGCTTGCTTTGGATTGACTCTGACTATTACATCTTCAACCTACTAGTCGTGGGACTCACATAGTTTCATATATACCGCCCTGCACTTGTTGACTTCATAGTCTCCGCTGTATGGTATATTGCTCTTCGCTTTGCTTGCTTTGCCACCCGAACGACTATAACCACTGTTTATATTGTATTTGTATCCGCTCCCTGCATCGCGATTAGCGCGCCGCCGGGTCTGTTCAGATACATCCACCTCCGTACAATAGTTACCCTATAGGGGTTTCTCTTACAATTATTGTTTTCCAGCAAGGAGAGTGTGAGGGCCCAAGTCTAGCATAATATCTTCTGTTTTGGAATTGAGTCACATTCCATCTGTGATAAATACAAACGCACCCAAAGCTACCATTATGACTACTAGGGGCACTAGGAGCAAAACAGCAGCTGGGGGGGCTCCAGTGACAGGGCCGATAGATAATTTTATAACAAGGGCCAACGACGCCATAAACCAGGGCATCACACTTCTGGAGCGCAGGGGTTCGCAAGATTTAGCCCTAGCCAGACGATCATCTCTTGGCCTCATTGCATCAACCAGTCCAGGCCAGAAATACCAACACTGGTCCTATAACTACAACTGCTGTTCGTGCTGATATTCATAGTATACCAAATGAAGTCAATTTATCTGCATCAAACCCCCTAATAGATTCTGACCTAGATTCTACTACGGACCTGGAAAGGACCCCGGATCTGCCTATTGACCCTACACTAGTCGAAGTAGCCGTAGATAGCACAAGGCAATTAAGGGGCAATCGGGAAGGAGCAGTACGAAAACAGACTAAACATACAACACAGCTCAGCAGGTCCAAAGCTAGAAAGTATAGCGCGCCAAAGCGAAAGGCCAGGAAAGTCGCTAACCTACACACAAATGTAGATGGAATGAATGCAGTAATAGAAATAGAAAATTAAGTGTCCCATGGGGCACCGCAGGGCATAGGGGACAAATCTGATGCAGACGCTGTAAACAACCACCTGTTGGAAAGAATGGGTGAACCTTTTAGCCTCTACTTGTCCCCAATAGAATCTAGACTCATACGGATTGAAAAACAACTAGCTGAGCTAAGCACACCCACTAAAAACACTCCTAGTGATGGTGCGCCAAACCGTATGGGACCTAAATCTAAGAATAACACAGCCCCCATTACGGCTGTAAAGCCTAAAACACCACAAGCCCCATGTAAGGGAACTGCTGCCAAACCACCAGCAGCAAACACCATCAATACTGCTAATCCCACTGTCAATTCCCATAAGACTATGGTAGCCACACAGCCAGGGAAGGGGCAAAACATTGCCCAAAGTAAGGAAATCCAAACTAGTCAAACTATCGATTCCACCCAAAATCCCCCAAGGGTCCATCCCGCCCAAAATATGGCAACTAATACGAGGCAGATTTCTCCACGCATTAGTCTGCCGCCCGAATGCGGGGCCTACGTGCTGGTCCTAGTTAATGTTCCTAAACTTAGGAAGGATCAGGAAGAAACTCCCATATCCCTTAAAAATAAGACCCTACACTGGTTAATTGCAAATTGCAATTTCCCAATGGAAGGGGCAAGGGAGATCATTCACACCCAGAGTGGGATGGGTAGGCCCGCTGAGGAAAAAGTTTGAGGGGGACTGTATCATTGTAAATTTTAAAAACCCTCAATGGGCGGAAAAAAACCTTGGCTAGTGCACCACTACCTTCACCATGGGAATTCAATACCACTCTGCTCCCATTGGGCTATTTTTACAGACATTTGATTCCTCCTAAGCCAAATATGGCAAATAACTCTGTTGTGCCCTCCCGGGACTTAAATTTTGGTGCTGGGAATAGGTCCCAACTTTTTCCCCAGAACCTGGACGTTAATTCCCTGAAGGGCCCTGCACTGCGCCACCAGGCCCCAATGTTAGCACATCAGCTGCACCATACCTACTCTCCAATAATGCCCCAGTATGACCACAGGGAAAGATTTTACCCCACAATTATTCCCAACCAGTTCATGTATCAAAATGAAGTAAGGCCACTATTTAACATCCCAACCTATAATCGGTCTGAACAGGCCTTCTCAAATTTAGATGACCTGGATTGACCGGATACTGGGGCAGGTGACAATATTGGAAGTACAGCCACAAGCAATGATTACAAGGGGTGCCATCTAACAGAGGAAGAAATTACAAGCCAGGGAAAATTACTTGGTGCCATGGATGTCAATAGTGGTCACAAAGCAATAGGCAACAGCAGCGAGGAATGTTTATTAGCATTACCAGGCAATGTTGACCCGGGAATATCATCGCCTGATTTGGACGTGAACATACTGAGCAAACCCTGGAACCAAGCCTACTAGACACCTCGGCCATTGTGGTCTGAAAATCCTAAGCTGGAATGTAGCTGGGTTAGAAGCAAGGCTTTCAGACCCTGAATAGGTTAAGACAATTGATGACATGGACATTGTTATGTTTCAGGAGACTTGGGCTGTTGAAAACCTTTACATTGAGGGATACAACTGTTTTAGTGTAACAGCGCCTAAACCCAGCCTTGGCCGAGCAGTGGGCGGTTTGTTTATAGGGATTAAGACACTGGCTGGTGGCACAATCAAAGACTTGTCAAGAGGGAATCTGAACATTCAAATTTTGGAATATAAAACAAAGACCAGGATTTATTTAATCAATTTTTATAATAATGATTTTAATTGTGTACCAAACAAAAACTTTGAGGCTCTTTCAAAGACCTTACATAATTTGGAATCTAGCCTACAAGCAGATGTTGGGACAGGGATTTTGATTGGGGGTGACTTCAACGCAAAGATACCAATAGATTCTGAGACCAAGGATAGGACCTATTCAGACCAAGCAGAACGAAGGGGCACTGAATTAGGGAATATTTTATCTGAGTTCAACCTTGGTGATGCCATGGAAATAGGCCATAATCCAAGTGCTCCCCATGCTCCTACGTTTAGAGGTAGGGACTGCAGTTCCACCATTGATTACATCTTTATGACGCCCCATCTAATAGATTGTGTAGTTAAATCTAGAGTGATGGAGACATCGTTTGGGGACCACAACCCATTAATAGTCACCCTAGATGTAGCCCCCAGTTCTGTTTACTCAAATATAAATGGTGCAAGAGATATTACACCCTCGGTTGATGGCCTGAGATTAAAATGGAGGGGGATTGATAGTGAGGCAATCTTGAACACTGTACAAGTTAATCACCCCCACCTGATTAACTCTTGTTTATTCATGGACGGCAATTATCATAGGATAATTGCCGACTTTGGCAAATTATGTTTAGCCATAAAAACTCTTCGGTCAGTCCCTCTACCAAGGGTAGAGACAGAACCAAGATGGTTCGACTCGGCTTGCTCATTGGCAAATAGGGACTTAAGAAGGGCACTCTCCACTAACCCTAGGTGTACAACTGCTGTTCAAACAGCCAGGAAACAGTATAAACTCACAATAACAGGTAGAAAGGCCGCACTGCTTTCAGAACAGTGGCATTCACTGGTCGCCAGCGCTAATTTGGGGGGCAGTGGGCCCTTCTGGTCTGCAGTTAGGAAAACTAGAGAAATGGGCAAAAAGCTAACACCAATTAGCTGTAACATAACTAGCAGTGTCTGGGAGGCCCATTTTTCAAAAATGTATGCTGCCCCATCTGAGGAGGCTATGACTTACAGCCTAGGACAGCTGAGTGGCCTACAGATTGATATTCATGAAGTAGAAACAGCTATAAAAGAGAGTCTTGGAAACAAAGCTCCAGGCCCTGACGGTCTGCCTATCGATATTATTAAGTATAGTCCAGACTTATGGGCACCAATCCTAGTCAATGTCTTTAACAGTCTGCCAACAGTGCCCATGCCTACCACCTGGGCAACTAGCACCATCGTCCCAATTTTCAAAAAGGGAGATAGGTCGGACCCAGTTAATTACCGTCCAATCTCCCTTTTGGATAACACCTTAAAAAGTCTGGGACGAGTAATCTTTAACAGGGTGCTTGAATGGACTGAAAACACAGAGTTATTAGACCCGTGTCAGATGGGATTCAGGAGCGGGGTGGGGACAGTAGAGCAATGTTTGAATTTAAAATTGATAATTGATAAGTATAACATTGCTCGATCATCTCCCATTTACCTTGCTTTTATGGATCGCTCTTCCGCTTTCGATCTAGTGAATAGATCCAAACTCTGGACTATCCTATTGAACTATGGCCTAGATGAGACCCTTGTTAATTTCCTGGCTTATCTACACACTGATCTAAAAGCACAGGTCCGGATTGGGATGGGCGGAGAGGTCTCTGGAGCCATTGATATTGGTAGGGGGGTGAGACAGGGGTGCGTTTTAGCACCCCTGTTGTTTATCATCTATATTAACGGCCTATCTGGAACCCGCAAACAAGTCACCAGCGATGTACCGATAATTATGGGGAAACCTCTTTCAGTTTTATTATACGCGGATGACGCAGTGCTTATGGCCCGCACACCAAATGCCCTCCGTTTACTTGTTCAAAGTTTTGTCAAACATATGGAGGGACTGGATCTGCGTGTACATTTTAAAAAGTCTTTTATTATGTCATGTGGCCCTGGGAAGCGGAAGCTCAATACTATATACATAGGGACAGACAAACTCGAATCTATCCGTACGTTTCCTTATTTAGGGTTGGTTTTCGCTGCGAACGGCTCGTGGAGTGGGCACTTGGCCCACGCCACGAGCAAGTTCTCGAAAGCCACCAATTCTATTTTGAGCTTGTCCCGTCCGAAGAAAATAGGTGCCACAAGAGCCATTTTAAAAATATTTAGATTACAGTGCTCACCGGTAGCTTCATATGGAGCAGAGGTTTGGGGGTTGGGAGAAAGCGCATGCATTCAGCGGGAAGAAAGCCACTTTTGCAGAAAAATACTGGGCGCCCCAATCTCATCTTCTGATTTTATGTGTCATAATGAATTAAACCTCCCCTATGTATGTGATTTTATTAGAGCTAGACCAGCATTATTTTGGGTTAAGGTCTGGAGGAACAATTCAGCCACTCTCACACAAAACATTATAAAAGATTGCTTGAACTGTGACCGTGGCATGAAGATCCCATGGCTCCTAGGAGTTTCTAAAACACTAAGTGCCGTGGGCAAAGGTGATCTTTTCTCCGACCCCTCCAAGATTGAGCTCAAGGATAAAACAGAGGTCAAACAAGCACTGTATGCACATTTTGAATCTCAAAGGATGGGAAGAGAATTAATAAAATCAACTGTTGCAAAATATATGGGAAATGAATTGTGCAGATATCCACTCCCGCCCTACCTCACTCTACCCATGACCAACTGGGAGAGATCACTTTTGTTTCGTTTAAGAGCGGGTTCAGTGACATTTTTGTTGTCTTTCCCTCTGGGTTATCGTCATAGCACTGACTTCAACCCATGCCCGTGTGATGGTGTCAGCACACAGAATGATTTGCACTTCCTATTCTTCTGTAAATTTTATCTAAGATATATTAATTGGTTTTTAACTCCATATTTTAGGAAACATCGACCCCTCTTGCTGGAAAAGTCTTATTTGATGTTGGTTTCCCTGGACTCAGATGAACTAATTTTTCGCACTAGCACTTTACTGAGACTGTTAACGCGAGTGCGTAAAATGATGGAAAATCCTTGAAATTAGCCTCACTAGAACTGTATCGTACTGCATTACATATATTTTTTTTAACTTGATAATCTTGTAATAATGTGTTATGCAAATGAATTGTTGTTTTTACGTGGTACTTTTATGAATTTTATGAAATTCGAATAAAGGTCTTTTGAATTGAATTGAACAGCCCAATAGACATGCAGTGTTTACCGACCGCAGTCCCAAGCTGGCGGAAGAGAACATTTTCTTCCCAAGTTTGATTCCCTTTCCGGGGAGCGGTAGGGAATGCACCCTTGGAAGTAAAGGCTTGGACCACCAAGCTCTCCGGGGTGGGGTGTTGGGAAAGGAAAGTAGTGTCGCCCGGAGCCGGGAGGTGGAGTCTGGCAATCATCATCATCATCAATAGCTTTATTCGACAAATTAAGTCATAAAAGCATTTACCAAAAACAGATAAAAGAGTGGATAAAAACAATTACCACAATATAATACATAACCTAGTTAAAACAGCGTGACAATGAAAATTGACCTTTAAAAAGAGAAGAAGTAAAATATGTACAATTCACTCTAAAATCAGTATATTAAAACCAATTATTGGGCACAATAATTTTACAATTTTCAAGGCGAAGAACGGGCTTCCCACCAAGTTCGATCACGCATCTACCAGAACGTCTCCATTAGAAACTGTAATTTACTAATTCACTTTTCTTAGGTTTGGTGTAGAGAATTCGATCTTAGCGCCCACGACAACCTTAGATATTTTGCCATTGCTATAACAATGGATGCTGTTGTATCAGTCCGCACAATTCTTTCAGCATCATGTGGTGGGCTCACTAGCTAATTTTGTCACCCCTGTTTTCTGTGGTCCCCTCGCCCGCCCCCTCCAGTATGGGAAAAACTGTACCCTCCCTCTCGACCCCTCCACTTTGTCCTGGATATTGGTGTTCCATGTACCATCATAGAACGTTTAACTTTAAACTTAACATAGCAACATGAATTTACATTTCTGTGTCATTGAACCATTCCACTCAGTTCGCGGTCTATTCTGTAAGGCACATTCCAGTTATCTCATGAACCACAGGAAATCTAAAGAAAAAATACTGTATAAAAAAAAAAGAAAAATTAATTTTTGCTGACTGCTAGATAATGGTCACATAATGGTTACCGAAGGCGCTCTAACGGGGACAGACCATCTAATATGAGGTGCATGACCTCGTACAATTCTTCAAGTTGGGTGCGGTAGCTTTGGATCACGGAAACTCTGGGAGGCGTGGATATGGCACAAGCTTAACTGCTGAGCCAGGCCTTGAGTGTCGACACTCCCTTGTCTCATCAGATGACTTAGATGGACGGGCCGAAGATCTCTGATTGGGAGAAACCCACAGGTATCCACAAGTATTGCCATGAAGAATTCCACTGGTCACAGTTATGTTCTATCCATGAGAGTTACCAGATGTGGTAAAAACATGGTACCATAGTGGAAATTGATGGACTTTGTTATTGGTTAATGGTTACCTTAAACTATGTTTTTGTTATTTGTTGTACCTTACAACTCCTAAATAAGTAATTGAATATTTAGTATATGTTAAAAATCATGTACATTATGTGCTGTATTAAGGGGAAAGAAGTGTGGTATGGTTGCTCTTTTTCAGAGTTCTGCATGAGACAATAGTCGATTAGAATGTAGGAATGTGAAGGATGGAACAGAGAATGGTTATAACGTTTCATACTTATGTCCTGAATAAAGTTATACTTCTACTCAGCACCTGCAGTCTGCTTCCCTTACATTACTGTTTGCTGCAACAGTCTGTTTATTCCTATAAAGCCATCTATACTCTTGGTGAAATTATATTCTGTGTCTGAATAGGGAATATCCATTGTGGCTTTACATAGCATCTGCATGGTGCTTTCCCACACACTATACATATTCCAGTCTCTTTTTAATATTGAGCGAGGCAGAGACTTACTTAATAAATAGAAATGTGGGTGTAACATACTTCAGTACCAATTAGGAGCTGATGACGTCTGAGAGCCTTGGGCAGAGGGTGGCAGAGATGGGGACCTGGGTGTGCACTGTGGGGGCTCTGGTCTTGGGTAACATGGACTAGGGTCAGAGGAGCTCTTATCCGTAACCTCTGTATCACAATTTGTTAGTAAGTAGCATCTGTTTCCTGGGCTCACAGTGGCCTCACAATAATCCTTGTATCTGGTGGATAAGAATGACACCATGTTCACAAGTAGGTCTCCACAGCTCCTACTATCTACAAAATACTATAAACTCATAATGATTTCTTAAATTACTTCAAATGGCCTGCTTCTAAACTGCCTGTCACCACTGGAATGCTCGCGGATGAGAACAATGCACGGAAACCACTGCCGTAGATGTCTGCCTCCAGGTCTGTCCCTGCATCTAAGTGAGAGCATAGGTGTTTTCCTAGCCTTGGTATTTGGGATCACCAACATTCATAGTTCAGTACCAGCTCTTCGAACATGATAGGCCCTGGTTAGGCTTTCTCACAGAGCTCCTATTAAGAGCCAGATGGCCATTTATCTCAACAAGCATTTTGCCAATGGGCTGGAGCCTATCACTTTACAGCAGCAGAGAGAAGCATAAACAAAGATAGACAGAGATAGGAGGGAAAGAGAGCACAGGTCAGAGAGAGGGAGGAGAGAGAAAGAAAAAGATGGAATGAGAGTGAGAAAGTAGTGAGTGGGGCTGGTTTGAATATTTTTGCTAGAGCTGTTTTTGGTTCCCATTTCAGCCCTGCTTTTATTTCACTTCAGGAGGCAGGGTCACAATAGACTTTTCCCATTCCTTTAACTGTACTTGCGAGGGGGCAAGAACAATTTAAGGTCTTAACAATTATGAAATGAACAGTGAATTTGGAACAAGATTACAGCTGATTACCATTACATAGGGTAGGGGAAGAAAACAAGTTACTTACCTGTAACTACAGTTATCCAGTATTTGTATCTTTCATAGATTCACATGCCTGAATCATTCCCAGTATTATTTGTATTCACACACATATAACAGTAGCAACTATTTTAGGAGCAGTGGCCCTGATGAAAGCCAAGGGACGCTTTGCCCGGTAGGCAGAAACATGTTGGCCCTATTTTCGACAGTCATTTGTTCCATACTGTCGTTTGCGCTGTTCCTGTTTTTTAATTAGATGGTTGTGCCTTGTTCCCATTAAAGAGTTGTTTAGACACATCACCCTATTTTATATTCACCACTCTGTCTGTATGTTGCACTGTGTCTCTACCACCTTTCACCAACCATCATAAACTGGCCAACAATTGGAGGTTCATTCTACTGTGGACCGCACCCAGTATTCACTATCTACTGTGGGGCGTGGGGTCTAGATGATCTAGGGACCCGCCAGGCCACAGTGTGGACGGCCAAATGATAGGACGGATCACTTGGTTTGTTTGATGGTTATCCACAAAGTTCCTGTACTGGATTTGGTTGACCAGTCTGTGATCGTTGTTCTAGACACTATTTCTCTAGAGAGTGCCTTTCTTGCTTCCCAAACATGTTTCTTCTGTTCTTCTTTGTTTAACCTTCTGAATTCATTATATGGTGACTGTAGCACCACCTGACATAGTAGAAGATTTGTCAGTATGGCCAGTACAATTTATGGCTCATAGACAGACTGTTCAGCTGACCACGAGATTCGAACCTGGTTCCCCAGTTCCACTGTCGACAGCTCTGGCCGTTACCCCACATCCTCACTTCACATCAAAGCTCCTCAACTGTTTCTCACTATCACTTCCACATTTGTTCAGCAAGACCCTGTCAACACTGAATAAGCATTGTCAAGGACATTAGATCTCTGCAAAGCCCGTGCTATTGGCCATGTCAATGTGAATGTCTTTTGGCCATGTTGTCTAGCAGCACATCTGCTTGTTCTCACTACGGCTTCTTCACTAATTTTCCTGGCTCTTTCCCAACTATGATAGTGTACTAATACCTTCCTCTCTCACTGCACTACCATCTCCCTTTCTGCTCTGATCCTTTAACATTTCATTAGTTCTGTGTAAATGTGTTGAGTCTTTGGTCATTTCATTCTATTTTTCTCTTTTCCATCTCTTCCCGCTCAAACTCTGCCTCTTCTGTTTTGTCTGAACCATGGGCTTCAACCTTTGAGTCTGTATTATATTTAGAACGATCGCCATTCTTAGAAGCCTGCCCAGTCTCAACTTTAATGTGCTCAATTCAATTAGCAATATTCATCCTGTCAAATAAATCAGGGAAAAACACCATTGGCTCTCATTTCTTTTTCAACACCTGTAATCTTTAACAGTTTACTAACTGTTTCTGCTATGAACATTTTTCAACATAATTTATTGTTTTCCTCAAATTACCTACATGTCTGCTCCTCTCTGCTTCACTGTTTGCTTTCTTCTATTATTAAAAAAGAGAACTGAGTGCATAAACATGTGGCTGCTCTGTTCAACACTAATGCAATATTCAACAAGAATACATTTCCGCTTGCCGACAGAATAGTCTAATGAAAGTGGCTGAAAGTTCAAATGAATAATCCTTTGCCCTGCACGAGATCAGAATGCACCTGTACAATCAAAGTGTGCGAGTTCCATTTACAGATTTACAAATGTAGTTACCTTAACTGGAAATTTAAGTTGATTAAACAACTCAGAAACCAAAAGGTTATGGAGCAGTGTCTTTCTCATCTTCATAATTCTCACAATAGCAGCATCAATCTGGTATTGTCGGTCCTGAAATACTCTTTCCGTCGTGCTCACTTGCTCCTCCACCTGGGTAACAGAGAAAGAAGAGTGGAGTCAATACACTTACTGATAACATTTTGCATACCCTGTTAGAAGTCTGAAAAGAGTTGATTAATAGGCCTTTTTTTGTGGCTGAGGGTATGCAAGTACAGGTCAACGTATGCATAGTTATTGCCTTTTTCGAGGTGCCTGCAAACCCGGCCAGTTCATCTTGGAGCTACCGATACGGGAGGGTGTACTTTTAACTACAGAGGAAGGTGGTAAATATTGCCGACCGGTTACAAGCAAGACCATTGGCGTTCTCTGAAAAATGTATTGGGGAGAGGCAGCTGGGGTTGTAGTTGGAATTGGTAATGCTGGATCATATTCTGAGGGCGATTCTTCATTTTTTTCTGTATTTTACCTGGATATTTCCCATGTTAGCAGGTGAAGGTGATAGATACTGGGCATGCGGTGTTCCTGTGGGACTCGTAATTCCGATGGGGCCAGTAACTTCTTCACGGTTGACCTCTTAATGAGGTCCTTAACCCAAAGTTAACTGTAAGAAACCAGGTTATTCATTGAGTGGTTGGAAACCCTACTCGGGCAACAACCACAGTCCTTGCTAGGGTGAACTACAAAGGTAACTAAATTAACCTGAGCTTAACCCTCTGGCAGCCTGGTACAAAATCAGTCAGGCTTAACTTCGAGGCACTGTGTAAATATTTACGCAGCACACAAACCGTAATAAATTGAAAACACAACACAAGAAAAATTCCAAAGCAATAAAAAAAATAGTCAATTTTAATAGATAAAAGTAGACCAATCAGTAGTATAGAGCCTAGAAGCAAAAAGCGCAGCTTACAGTCATCTGATCCTCTCTTGTATGTGGAAAATCAAAACTTCAGGGCAACCGTGCTGTAGCACAGGCCGGATACCGAGACCAGGTTAGTCTCACTGAAAAAGTTACATTCGAGTCCAGAACTTCTGAATTTTTCCTTTTTTTGTAGAGAAGCGCACACTAATGCCAGCCAAGAGTCCAGGACCTGGGGAGACACATCTTGAGGATCAGGAACTCACTCTAGCAGAGGCCAGCAGGGGTCAAGCAGGTCCAGGTGCAGGTCCAGTTGGAGGGAGGCCTCTGGAGCTTGCTGTGTCTTTATATCTCAGAACGGGAGGTCAGCCAACTGACCCTTTAAGTCAGGGACTCACTCTAGCAGAGGCCAGCAGGGCTCAGGCAGGTCCAAACAATTAAACACCGAAAACAGGACAGCCTTATTATCACCTATGAAAGTACTTATAAATACCTAAGTTCAGGTTGTGCGCTGTACAAGCAACTCTTATATTTGATTTAATAGACTGTAATGTTGCACCATCTAGAAGAAGAATCTAGGTCATGTTTAGGGTTTACATGGCTACTGACTTGCCTTTTATTTCCCTAATGGCATGGTCGCTGGTGGGCGGTGCCATGAATGTTTCTAAAAACGATAATTTCTAATAAATGTCTGTGTAGGTAGTGATATAATCTGAGGTACTAAGGTCAAACCTTAAGCATGTTAAAGAAATAAACTTTTTTGAATTTTGAAGAAACTATCATATTTTTACATTATGTTTGTGGGACAATATACAGGTAAAAAGCTTTCATGGCTTGGCTTGTGAGCAGACTCTTTTAGCCAAGCCAGACCCATAGCTCGATCTAGCTTGGCTCACTCTATTAACTTGTGTAGGAAGGTTGATCCCTGACTATGGTTGCCCCCAATTTTTTTGCCTGGTGTTTTGCTGGTTTTCTGACTTAGTTGACCTGGGGCCCTGCTATTCAGGACCCCAGGCCTACTGCTCTCTCTGTAAAATGGATTCCATGTACCTTGGGTACATATCTAAATTGGATACTGAGTCACCTTATCAGTCCCTGTACTGTGTACCTTAGGTACCCAGGGCATAGGTGTACCCAGGGCCTACCAGGGGCTGCAGCATGTATTATGCCACCCCTGGATGGCCATCCAAATCTGACACAACTGGCTGCTTGACAGCTGGGGCAAGGTGGTGTAATCACCCTTTGCTTTAGATATAGTATACCTATATCTAACCCTAAAAATGGACACACAGATCTCCTATCAGTCACTCCTATGGCAGGCCTTAACAATCCTGAAGGCAGAGTGCTTGGAATCGTGTGAGATGGTGCTCTGGCATGAGCTGAGCCTGTCTGCGGCTTTCGGGATCCATCCCTTAGCCGTTTCCATGATATCGCATACCATATACTCTTAAGTGCATTATAATCCTCGCGGTTATGTGCCAACTCTGGTATCGCTTTATCAAAACATGTCGAGTAAGGTGTCGTACGAATTGGAATACTAACCCCTCGCCAATTCTGGCGACGGGGTTAGCATTCCACCCTTCTAGAGGGACACGACATGTATGTAACCCCTAACCCCGGTTAAAGTCAGACAGAGCCTTAGCATCCACAAAATGGATGCTGCCACCGAGACACAAGTCTGCCCTCCTGCTGCTGGGAGTCCTCCCAGAGCAGGAGATAAGGACAAAGGGTTTCCTGCCAGGGGCGGTGCCAGCACCGTCCCAGACAGGGTTTTGTGTATTGTAGGTAGGCAGGGCTTTAGAGGAAGGTGACTGCACGTGGCACCCCGGTGCTCACTGTGCATAGGCTGGCTGGAACCAGTTCCAGGGTCACTCCAGACCCTGTGCTGGGGAAAAGCCCGCCAAGGAAGTGGGTGTAACCACCCCCCTCCTAGTCCCACCCATAGGGCAGGACTTAGTCGCGTGCCAGCCCCTTTTTACAGGATAAAGGTAGAGACTGGCCCCCTTCCAAATCAGATCATCTTTGAATCCTGAAACTACTTTCTGCGAAAGGAACTCAAGACTTCTTCCTAAGATTTCTCCCTTGTGGCTAAGGAGTAGTCACCCTGCACCCGCAGGCACCATCTAAGAACACTGCGGTCTGCTGCAAGTCCTTCCTCCGGAATCCGACTGCCCAGCTCGACGAGAACCGGCTTCCCTGGCACCTCTGACCTCTACCTGCATCATCAGTCACGCTGAGATTCGTGGGTGTGACGAGACCTCGAGGGACCGGCCATCTTCAAGACTGCACGACTTCTTTCCAGCAAGCCCGCCGAGTGAATTCCTGGTGAATGCTTTGGGGTCCGAGAAGCCCCCACCCTGAGCAGCTCCAGCACCGAAGAGCAGCCCCCCAGCATCTCCACGATCTGCGTGGGGCCCTTCTGCTTTTTGCTGCTCACCGCGTTGTTTGGCTACTAGCCCGCTGGCTTGTGGCCTTCCTGACGACGCCCGACGACATTTCTGCTGCTGGTCTGGTTGCTCCAGACTGGCCCTTGCTTCCCTCCATCGGAGAAGTACCCTGGACCCTCCTGGTCCACTCAAGACGCCATTTTAGGTCCACCGCGTGGGCCTTGCATTTGCCAAGACTTGTTGCCCAATCCTGGGTCCAGCGACGTCGACAGCAAGAACCTTCGTGGGACAGCTCGCACCTCCATCCTGGTCGCCGACAACGCCTCCTGGTCCGAGAGACTGCAGAGCCCAGCAGCGCCCACTCACCTGACTGCGGTGACTTCGCCCGGTGCCATCCTGGTGCCCACTTAATCACTGGCTAGTGATTCAAGAACTTGGTCCCCTCTGCTTTCAGGTTTTCTTCTTCCTTGATCCAGGCTTGGATCCATCGAACTTTTCTTCACTGGTCGCCTGCCAGCAACTTCTTCCTTCCAGGCTCCTGGTCCGGCAACGAGATCCCCGACGTCTTTTCAGACCTATGCAGCTGCAGCCCCTGGGCTAGGTAACTTCGGCACTTCGGTGTCCCAGCATAGCCTCACTATCCTAGGGTCAGGATCCACTGTTGTTTTCTTCCTACCAGGTCGGGTTCGCCCGTGAACACTAACTTTGCCTTTACTAGCCTCCATAGACTTTGTCCCGCATCCCGCGTGAGAGTGCACACTCTGCACCCGAGTCCCCTGGGTCTCCTAGTAGTAATCTAACGATTCCCTAGTCCAGTCCTAGCGATTCCAAAGCCTATTAGAACTGTTACGTACCTGCTAGTAATTCGCATTCCACTTTTAAAGTATATGGTTTTTCGTGCCCCTCGGGCATTTGTGTATAACGTGCTAACTTAAGTATTTTCGTAAGAGTTCTGTTGTGTGCCTAGCACCCTGTCCTCATAAAGAGTACAGGGTTGTTGTGATTCTAATAAATACACTGTTTATTTTCATAACACTTGTGTGGTGTCCTTTCACTGGGTGTTCAAGGGGTAATGTGATGGTAAAACAGCTGGCTTAACACGCCCTCTAGAGTCTTAGCCTTAGACTGCTCGTATCCATGCTACTAGGATAGCTGGTCTATAAGGTTGACTTACAACCAATCATCAATAAGGGTTGTTTGGACTGATATATAGTGATCACTAGAATAGTGAGCACTGCACATCAGGCCAACTTCTCACATTGGTGAGCAGCGGTTGGGATTTGAGCTTGCTGTTGTTTTACCACACATGCCCTAAGAATATCTTGTGAAAGATCACATAAGTACTAAAGGTACATATAACTTAGCTTAGAATACTCTGAGTTCTACTGAACCAGCTGTTGTAGCTCCTAGGGCCTAGCACACCCTAAACTACAACTCTAGCAAGGGATCAGTAGGCAAACATATAGTGTAGGTAAGTGCACCACTTACACCTCACTAGAAAAGCATGTCGACTCAGGGGGACTCTACTGAGACTCCCCTGGTCAGTGTTGACCCTCCACAGGTCACTTCAAGATATGCAGCTCTCAGTTTCCAGGAGATGAGACAAATCTGTGTCTCCAGAAAACTGAAGCAGGGGTCTAACCCCACCACTCCCTTTCTGATAGGTCTCTTAGAGACATATGATGCCAGAAAGCTTTCTCAGTTACATGAGAACATGCCAGCCTTAGAGGGAACCTCTGGGGATCCAGATCTCCCCAACACTGATTCAGCAGTTGAGGAGGAGGATCAGGAGGTACTCTCTGGGGATGAGGTAGACAAGGGTCTTGAGGTAGTCAGAAGGCTAACTAGGACCAACTTAGACTTACTTGGGCTAGGATCTGGGGGACCCCCAGTACTAACCCGAAGTGGGCCTAACCTTGGAGTTAGGAGAGATAGATCTCTTTCTAGGGACTCCAATAGATCTCTGCACTCTAATGCCTCTTCTCAGGGGAGAAGGAATCCTCCACAGAGGAGATTTACTTCCCCTCAGAGAAGGGAGCATGAGGCTAGGATGAGACAAGCTGAACTGAGGATTGAAAGGGAAGAAATTGCCCTGGCCAAAGAGAAGCTTGCCCTGGCAAGAGAGCAGCAGATGAGTGGGCTAGCTCCCACTGGTGGCAGCAATCTCCCAAGAGATAGAGAGAAGGGTTTAGATACTAAACACCTGACTAAAATAGTGCCCCCCTTTAAGCAAGGGGATGATATCCAGAAATGGATGGCTGCTCTGGAGAGGGCCTGCACTGTGCAGGGCATTCCCCAGAGTCAGTGGGCAGCTATACTGTGGCTCTCCTTTGATGGTAAAGGTAGAGATAAGCTCCTCACTACAAGAGTGGAGGATGCTAACAATTACCAGGTCCTGAAGAACACACTGGTTGATGGGTTTGGTTTAACCACTGAGCAGTACAGGTTGCTGTTCAGAGACACCCAGAAAACTCAGTCTCAGGACTGGTCTGATTTTGTGGATTGTGCCACTAAGGCTTTGGAGGGCTGGTTGCTGGGTAGCAAGGTTACAGATTACACAGGATTGTATAATCTAATTATGAGAGAGCAAGTCTTAAATAATTGTCAGAACCAGTTATTACACCAGCACCTGGTAGACTCTGATCTGACCTCTCCACAAGAATTGGGTAAGAGGGCAGACAAATGGGTCAGAACCAGGATTAGGCCCAAGAACCAAGGTGGTGACCAGAAAAAGGAATCAACCAAGCCTCAAGAGAAGGGTGGGAATAAATCTACAGATCAAACCACATCAGGGCCCCAAAAATCCTCTGAGGGGGGTGGGTCCCAGAATCCTTCCAACAACCAGAAGAAACCTTATTGTTATCCCTGTAAACAGGTGGGTCATTTAAAAACTGACAGCAGTTGCCCAAAGAATAACAATAAGGAAAACATACCCCCAAGTAACATTCCCAAACCTCCTGTTACTACTAGTAGTAATCCCCCAGGCGGTGGGAGTGCCCCCAAGAATTTGGGTGCATTTACTTTGGGAGTTCCTGGGGACTCTGGCCTAACCAGGTCCCCAAACTTAGATACTCTTGTCTGTGAGACTGGCATGGGGTTTGCCAACTTCACAACTTGTCCCAACACTTTGGGCAAGTACAGACAGGAGCCCCTCATCAATGGTATAAAAGTTGAGGCCTATAGAGATACAGGGGCTAGCATCACTATGGTGACTGAGAGTCTAGTCCCCTCAAGGCAACTTTTACCTGGTGCCACATACCAGGTGACCAATATTGATGGAGTACAGAGAGATCATCCCATGGCAGTGGTCAATCTCAGCTGGGGAGGTGTCACTGGCCACAAGAGAGTGGCAGTGTCACCAAACTTGCCTGTAGATTGCCTACTGGGGAATGATTTAGAGCTCTCAGCCTGGGCTGAAGTAGAGCAAGAAACCCATTCTAAAATGGTAAATACCCATGGTAAGGTTAGTGGGGCAGTGATAGCCACAGCCCCAGTCCAAGATGTCCTCCCTGAACAGGTCAGGAGGGTTGTGCCAGTCACAACCCAATCTCAGACAACTTCCTTCCCAGAACAGGTTGTCAAGGCTGTCATGGTAACAGCCCACAACCAAACTGAGCCCCCTCCTGAAAAGGTTGGGAGAGTTGTGATGGCCACAGCTCAAACTCAGACAGATGACAGTGTTGTGAAGAATGAAACTATGGATCACTCCACTCAGACAGAGAGTATTGAGGAGGAAGAGAAATCTCCCTCCCACCAGACTTTAGGAAAGGATCAGCCTCCTCAGGGAACTGATCTGACCCCTTGTGAAGAAACTGCCACAGAGGTAGTCAGGCCTAGCCTGGCAGAACCCCTGATGGCAGTGGACCCTTCCAAGGTGGGACCCAGTCTGGAGCAGGTAACCTGCCCCTCTCTACCCTGCCTCAGTCAGCCCAGGGCTGTAGAGGTCAGGAAGGCCAGTGTTGGACCCCAAGGGGCCCCCTGTCCAAAAGAATTTCCCAATCAGCAGATTAAGGGCACTGAAGCTAGTAGTCCTAGCCAAGTGAAAATAAGACACACTCCTGAGGGATCCCCCTTAAAATTAGTTAGGGACCTCCCACAGATGGACACTGTTGGGCACAGCCAAACTTGGGACCTGAGGGCCCCAGACCTGACCTGTCCCCCCAGTAAGCCAACCAGAGGGACCCAACCTCCAGCTGTAGGTAGCCAGAGGTTGACCCTGAGAGCCCAAAACAACTCAGTCTTGGAAAGAAAGGCCTCTATGGTGGAAAATGATTGGAGGAAGCTGAGCCCAAAATTAGTGGAGCCTCACTTCAGTACTCCATTTCAGCACCAGCCTTTTTCTTTGACAAAACACACCACAGGTAGAGATTCCCTATGGTGGAGACCCTCAGACACCCTTAGGGTGAGGGGTTGCTTAGTGGACCATGACATAGGGGGTAACCATGCCAGTGCTGGCACTTCCTTAAATGGCCACTTAGGCAATATAGGCTTACCTGGACAAGGATAGCCTTATCTCCTTTCGTTTGGGGGGGGGGTTATGTAGGAAGGTTGATCCCTGACTATGGTTGCCCCCAACTTTTTTGCCTGGTGTTTTGCTGGTTTTCTGACTTAGTTGACCTGGGGCCCTGCTATTCAGGACCCCAGGCCTACTGCTCTCTCTGTAAAATGGATTCCATGTACCTTGGGTACATATCTAAATTGGATACTGAGTCACCTTATCAGTCCCTGTACTGTGTACCTTAGGTACCCAGGGCATAGGTGTACCCAGGGCCTACCAGGGGCTGCAGCATGTATTATGCCACCCCTGGATGGCCATCCAAATCTGACACAACTGGCTGCTTGACAGCTGGGGCAAGGTGGTGTAATCACCCTTTGCTTTAGATATAGTATACCTATATCTAACCCTAAAAATGGACACACAGATCTCCTATCAGTCACTCCTATGGCAGGCCTTAACAATCCTGAAGGCAGAGTGCTTGGAATCGTGTGAGATGGTGCTCTGGCATGAGCTGAGCCTGTCTGCGGCTTTCGGGATCCATCCCTTAGCCGTTTCCATGATATCGCATACCATATACTCTTAAGTGCATTATAATCCTCGCGGTTATGTGCCAACTCTGGTATCGCTTTATCAAAACATGTCGAGTAAGGTGTCATACGAATTGGAATACTAACCCCTCGCCAATTCTGGCGACGGGGTTAGCATTCCACCCTTCTAGAGGGACACGACATGTATGTAACCCCTAACCCCGGTTAAAGTCAGACAGAGCCTTAGCATCCACAAAATGGATGCTGCCACCGAGACACAAGTCTGCCCTCCTGCTGCTGGGAGTCCTCCCAGAGCAGGAGATAAGGACAAAGGGTTTCCTGCCAGGGGCGGTGCCAGCACCGTCCCAGACAGGGTTTTGTGTATTGTAGGTAGGCAGGGCTTTAGAGGAAGGTGACTGCACGTGGCACCCCGGTGCTCACTGTGCATAGGCTGGCTGGAACCAGTTCCAGGGTCACTCCAGACCCTGTGCTGGGGAAAAGCCCGCCAAGGAAGTGGGTGTAACCACCCCCCTCCTAGTCCCACCCATAGGGCAGGACTTAGTCGCGTGCCAGCCCCTTTTTACAGGATAAAGGTAGAGACTGGCCCCCTTCCAAATCAGATCATCTTTGAATCCTGAAACTACTTTCTGCGAAAGGAACTCAAGACTTCTTCCTAAGATTTCTCCCTTGTGGCTAAGGAGTAGTCACCCTGCACCCGCAGGCACCATCTAAGAACACTGCGGTCTGCTGCAAGTCCTTCCTCCGGAATCCGACTGCCCAGCTCGACGAGAACCGGCTTCCCTGGCACCTCTGACCTCTACCTGCATCATCAGTCACGCTGAGATTCGTGGGTGTGACGAGACCTCGAGGGACCGGCCATCTTCAAGACTGCACGACTTCTTTCCAGCAAGCCCGCCGAGTGAATTCCTGGTGAGTGCTTTGGGGTCCGAGAAGCCCCCACCCTGAGCAGCTCCAGCACCGAAGAGCAGCCCCCCAGCATCTCCACGATCTGCGTGGGGCCCTTCTGCTTTTTGCTGCTCACCGCGTTGTTTGGCTACTAGCCCGCTGGCTTGTGGCCTTCCTGACGACGCCCGACGACATTTCTGCTGCTGGTCTGGTTGCTCCAGACTGGCCCTTGCTTCCCTCCATCGGAGAAGTACCCTGGACCCTCCTGGTCCACTCAAGACGCCATTTTAGGTCCACCGCGTGGGCCTTGCATTTGCCAAGACTTGTTGCCCAATCCTGGGTCCAGCGACGTCGACAGCAAGAACCTTCGTGGGACAGCTCGCACCTCCATCCTGGTCGCCGACAACGCCTCCTGGTCCGAGAGACTGCAGAGCCCAGCAGCGCCCACTCACCTGACTGCGGTGACTTCGCCCGGTGCCATCCTGGTGCCCACTTAATCACTGGCTAGTGATTCAAGAACTTGGTCCCCTCTGCTTTCAGGTTTTCTTCTTCCTTGATCCAGGCTTGGATCCATCGAACTTTTCTTCACTGGTCGCCTGCCAGCAACTTCTTCCTTCCAGGCTCCTGGTCCGGCAACGAGATCCCCGACGTCTTTTCAGACCTATGCAGCTGCAGCCCCTGGGCTAGGTAACTTCGGCACTTCGGTGTCCCAGCATAGCCTCACTATCCTAGGGTCAGGATCCACTGTCGTTTTCTTCCTACCAGGTCGGGTTCGCCCGTGAACACTAACTTTGCCTTTACTAGCCTCCATAGACTTTGTCCCGCATCCCGCGTGAGAGTGCACACTCTGCACCCGAGTCCCCTGGGTCTCCTAGTAGTAATCTAACGATTCCCTAGTCCAGTCCTAGCGATTCCAAAGCCTATTAGAACTGTTACGTACCGGCTAGTAATTCGCATTCCACTTTTAAAGTATATGGTTTTTCGTGCCCCTCGGGCATTTGTGTATAACGTGCTAACTTAAGTATTTTCGTAAGAGTTCTGTTGTGTGCCTAGCACCCTGTCCTCATAAAGAGTACAGGGTTGTTGTGATTCTAATAAATACACTGTTTATTTTCATAACACTTGTGTGGTGTCCTTTCACTGGGTGTTCAAGGGGTAATGTGATGGTAAAACAGCTGGCTTAACACGCCCTCTAGAGTCTTAGCCTTAGACTGCTCGTATCCATGCTACTAGGATAGCTGGTCTATAAGGTTGACTTACAACCAATCATCAATAAGGGTTGTTTGGACTGATATATAGTGATCACTAGAATAGTGAGCACTGCACATCAGGCCAACTTCTCACAACTTGCCTGTATGCCCTACTGTTATTTGCCAATCAGGCTAAGTACATGCGGCCATCCGTCACTTGATAAAATGATTTGTAAAAAGAGAGGACTAGAAATATGGAACCCTGCCAACATGCAACAATTTGACATCTACCATCAAGGCTTATTGTAGCAGAGATGAAGAGATGTGTGTGGAGTGAAAATACATTTAAAATAAGTGATCCCAGGGCAGGGACTCCAGGCAGTTGAGTTGTACATGACCATAGGCATGAGGGCCCAGGTAGGATGGACAGGGACATAGCTTTTTGGGGGTGTTTGTGTTGTGACACCCCTACAATGCTTTCTTTGTTTGGTAGTTGGGGCTATGGGCCCCGATTTGGGTCTTCTAAGTCTGTTGGTTATTTGTGTTGCTATTAATTCACTAAGAGGTTTTGACTGGTTAAGTGTTTTGAATCAGGGATATATATATATATATATATATATCCCATATTCAAAACACTTAACCAGTCAAAACCTCTTAGTGAATATATATATACATATATATATATATATATATATATATGAAAGCTCGATGGGGTGACCAACAGTAAGAAGCACTCTACCACACACCGGCTTTTCCCCAAACAAAGCCTTTATTCGGGATGCACAACTTCCATCTGGGTCCGTATTGCAAATAACAGCAGCCTGACGCGTTTCGTTTTTCACTTCCTCAGAGGCTGTATTCCGAGCACAACGAGCCACACCTTCTTTTATCCCTCTTCGTGCGCTGATATGCAGCTGCTCCAATGAGACCACACGGAATTCTGGGAGATGTGGTTCGTTCCATCGGTATGTGCTCTTGTTGTTGCACAAATCAAACTCTGGATGAGCCCCATGATAAAAGTTGGTGCTCTATCCCTGGTGCGTGTTCCATAGTCAGAGCCCCGGGATGGAGCTCCGTGGCCCCCTTCTCCTTCACAAAGAGGTGGTGCTTGCTTTGCGGCAGGCCGGCACATATGTAACATGAAAGCTCGATGGGGTGACCAACAGTAAGAAGCACTCGACCACACACCGGCTTTTCCCCAAACAAAGCCTTTATTCGGGATGCACAACTTCCATCTGGGTCCATATTGCAAATAACAGCAGCCTGACGCGTTTCGTTTTTCACTTCCTCAGAGGCTGTATTCCGAGCACAACGAGCCACACCTTCTTTTATCCCTCTTCGTGCGCTGATATGCAGCTGCTCCAATGAGACGACACGGAATTCTGGGAGATGTGGTTCGTTCCATCGGTATGTGCTCTTGTTGTTGCAAAAATCAAACTCTGGATGAGCCCCATGATAAAAGTTTGTGCTGTTGGTCACCCCATCGAGCTTTCACACACATATATATATATATATATACATATATATATATATATATATAAAAACCAAATTGCCCAAAAGCAGCGAGAGGGCACACCACAGCGCTTACACCATCAGGTATTAGAAGCCTCGCTGCAGCACGTTTTTCATTTCCCAAAGTTCATAATCTGCCGACGCGTTTCGAGGCCAATACGCCTCTTCTTCTTGGGCTGATGAAAAGCACTGATCAGCTCCCTCGATTTTGACCAACTTTTATTTCGTACAAATCCCTTAGTGGGTGTGGCACAGTTCATTCACACAGCAGGATGCTGGGAGATGTAGTTACTTGGGGGAGCGTTTTAAAATTGATATCCTTTGTAAGTTCAGTGTCATTCTGCCAAATTAACAGTCCTTTGTAATGCCTTTAGTAGGAAGGGGAATTTTGAAAAAACGCGCTCTGTAGCAGAAAAGCGCTGTGCTGTATGGGTTCGGAATCCTTCCATCCCACAGCCTTCTGAGTTGACGAAGTGGCAAGTGACCAGACAACGCGTCGAGCAGCAAACAAGCAGAAGGGCCCCACGCAGATCTCGTGGATGCTGGAGGGCTGATCTTTGGTGCAGGGGCTGCTCGGGGCTGGGGCTTCTCAGTCCCCAAAGCACTTGGTCGAGTTTACCTCGGGAGTCGTGCTGGAAGCGAAGTGCAGTTTCTTTCAAGATGGCCGGTTCCACGTGTCTCGTCGCACCCACGGGTCTCAGCTTTGCTGCAGATATGAGTTGAGGTCGGAGAGGTCTGGGAATCCGGGTCTCGTCGGGCTCCGAAGTCTGGATCCTCGAGGGAAGACGACAAAGTGAAGCCGCTGGACGCTTGATGGTGCCTACTTGTGCAGGGTGGACACTCCTTGCCCACAAGGGAGATTTCTTCAGTCTTCTGTGGAGCAGAACGTCGAAGTCCAGAGTTTCTTCTTGCAGAGTAGTTCAGGATTAATCTAATTTGGAATGGGACCAGCTCCTACCTTTATCCTGCTAAAGGGGGCTGTACTGCTGACTAGGTCCCTCCCCTGAGTGGGACCAGGAAGGGGGGTGGTTACACCCCCTATCCTTTGTCCGGTTTCCCGCCAGAGCTGGGGCAGGGATGCCCCAGCAACTGGTTTGAACCGGTTTATGCACAGGGCACCTTGTATGCCCCAGGCATGTCTCATTCCTTTCAGGCCTATCCTACCCAATACACAAAATCCTGTCAGGGGTGGTGCTAGCACCTCCCAAGGCAGGAAACCCTTTGTCCAAGCCGCCCTCGCTGGAAGGACTCCCAGCAGCAGGAGGTCAGACTTGTGTCTGTGGTGGCAGCATCCATTTTGTGATGCCATGGCTCGAGTTAACTTTAACCGGGGTTCACAGTTACATACATGTCGTGTCCCTCTAGAAGGGTGGAATTCCACCCCGTCGCCAGAATTGGCGAGGGGGTAGTATTCCAATTCGTATGACACCTTACTCGACATGTTTTGATAATGTTATACCAGAATTAGCATTCAACCGCGAGGTCGATAATGCACTTAAGAGTATATGGTATAGCGTTATCATGGAACAGCTATTAGGACTTGGTTCCGCAAGCGCAGACGGGCTCAGCTCATGCTAGAGCACCATCTCACATAATTCCAAGCACTCTGCCTTCAGGATTGTTTTGATAAAGCGATACCAGAGTTGGCATATAACCGCAAGGATTATAATGCACTTAAGAGTATATGGTATGCGATATCATGGAAACGGCTAAGGGATGGATCCCGAAAGCCGCAGACAGGCTCAGCTCATGCCAGAGCACTATCTCACACGATTCCAAGCACTCTGCCTTCAGGATTGTTAAGGCCTGCTATAGGAGTGACTGATAGGAGGATATGTGTCCATTTTAGGGTTAGATATAGGTATACTATATCTACAGCAAAGGGTGATTACACCACCTTGCCCCAGCTGTCGTGCAGCCAGTTGTGTCAGTTTTAGATGGCCAGCCAGCGGTGGCATAATACATGCTTCAGCCCCTGGTAGGCCCTGGGTACACCTATGCCCTGGGCACCTAAGGTACACGGTACAGGGGCTGATAAGGTGACTCAGTATCCAATTAGATATGTACCTAGGGTACATGGAGTCCATTTTACAGAGAGAGCAGGAAGCCTGGGGTCCTGAATAGCAGGATCCCAGGCCAACTAAGTCAAAAACCAGCAAAACACTAGGCAAAAAGTTGGGGGTAACCATAGTCAGATATCCACCTTCCTACAGGCATGGGGATGTTTAGTTTGGAAGCCCCCCTGGCCAGAACATCCTGGAAGTGCTTACGCCATCCACCGGAGATTTTCTCAACAGTGGACTATCCGGAAGAGTGGGCGAATAGTCTCTCTTTGAGGAGTACGTTAAGGAGGTGGAAGGAGTAGGAGACCTGTGCTTTCTCCTGCCGCTGCAAGATCTTGACCTTCTCCTAGGGGCTGGTACAGGGGAGCGAGTACGCGCTCTTCCTCTTGGAGGCGACAGATCTGCCTCTTGAGCTAGGCGAGCTAGCGGAGACCTGTGAGTCGGGCTGGATTCTCTTCTAGCCTCCATAGTACAAGTACGATCCGCCCAATGATGCAGGGGTTGCAACCATCTGGGAGGGAGGTGGACAGATGCAGGCCTTTGTGCTCTACCAGGGGAACGTGATGGAGACTTCCCCACTTCCGCACGAGCTTCTGCAGCATGATGGGAATCCGAGTGCGAACCCTGGCTCCTTGAAGAAGAGATACCCACCTCTGGAGTACGAGACCTGGAGATGGACCGGTGTGAACCTGCTCTCGACGTCGATGAAGGAGACAGAGAAAGGCTTGCTGGGGCTGACACCGACAGAGACCTCGGTCTCGACGTCGCTTGTGAAGTGGATCTATGCTTAGATGCCGATCTGGAATGCATGTGCCCCAGTGTTGATCATCTGGACCGAGATCTGTGTCTCGACGTCGACCCCGATCTTTGTACTTTGAAGGAGTACTGTGTCTCAACGTCGACTGCTGCGCCAACAGAGGACTGTGCCGCGACCTCGATCTTCTCGCCAACGGAGACTCCTGCCTCGACCTCGACCCTGCTCTTTTCGACGGAGGACTGTACCTCGACGTCGAATGATGCCTCGACAGAGACACTTGCCTCAACGTCTATCTTGGTCGTTTCGACCTAGGGCTGTGTCTTGATGTCGAGCTTCTTTCCTTCGACGGAGGGCTGCGCCTCAACGTAGAGCTTTTTTCCTTCGACGGAGGGCTGCGCCTCGACATAGAGCTTCTTTCCTTCGACGGAGAACTGTGTCTCTGCGTCGACAAAGGAACCGACAGACTGGTGCCTCAACGTCGAGTGTCTTGCTGGCATCGACTGAGGGCCCTGCCTAGACGTCGACGATAGAATATCCGACGATCTCTGTCTCGACGGCTATCTACGCTGAGACCTCGACGTCGAAGTAGATGACTTACGTCTCGGCGTCGATGATCTGTGTCTCGACGTTGATCGTCGCTGAGGAGTCGACGGCGGAGGATCTTCTCTCGACGCCGGACGCTGTTCCAACGCCGACAGAGACTTGGCTTCGGAAGCTGAAGAGCGGCGCTTCTGCACCCGGTCCCTCGACGACGACGACGGAGCCTTCGATGTCGAGCCCGACGCCGAAGGGGAATATACCGGGACCTTGCTCCTCGACGTCGAATACGCCCTTTTCTTCGACTTCGCAGGAGACCCACCTCTTTCTGAGAGGCCATAGAGCCCGATTCTTTCCCTGTCTTTGAGAGTTCTTTTAGACAGCTTCCTGCAGTGTGGACATGAGGAAGGAGAGTGGGAATCAGGCAGACACAGAATACACTCCTCATGTGTATCTGTCTCAGCCTTCTTCTTGCCACAGGCAGGGCAAGGGTCAAATAAAGAATGCCTTTTTTACTGAAAAAAATTACTTCTGTCACAAAAAAATGGGTTACCGTGCACTCAAATGCCAAAAGACGTCGAGTGAAGCCAAGAAAACCCCCCAAAAATCAGAGAATTTTTGGCCAAAAAGTAGAGAGCTGTGACTCCAGAGTCCTGACAAAAGGAGCCGGAAAGAACAACTGACCCAACTGTCACCCCTGGGGCATGATGGGAAGCTAGGGGTCATGGCTGCCTTAAAGGCACAGTGCCAGTTTTTGTTGAAAATGCTTTCATTTTCCATGCTATTGTTTTACAATGCAGCCTGTAGGCTAACAATGTCTGCTTATGTGCAGGTTTTGCTCTTTATGAGTGTTTTACTCATTAAAAGACAGAGTTCAAGTGCTAATTGCCCTCTTGTGTCTTTTATGTATTGGCAAATACTGTCCTTGTGTGTGCAATTACATTGTTTAGCCTCCATTTGGAGGCTGCATTGGTATGGGAAAAAATGATATACGTTTGTATATATATGTAGAGCTGTACATATATGGTTTCCATATATAATTGTTTATTATTTGCGGGGTCCCAGCACATGAGCGGGAATATTCAGTGCTTATGACTATTGATGAGGATCCCCTGGAGGAGAAGTGATGACGACATCCTTAAGCTGCCACAGCTGTTTGCAGACAGGCAGAGCTATGTGGAGTGAACAGACAAAGGGATGTGGAAGTTTGTGTTGGCAGAAAATGAGGCGTGGAGCCTCATTACTGATAAAAGAAAGACACGAGGCTGCCATGCTAAAAGATGAAGCGCGACGACGGTGAAGCAGGCGCAATATTGATTAAAGAAAGTTGCACGCCCTCCTGAAGCGGCCGGTATGCAGACGCCTGATCAAGGGAAACGTTGCTGCTCTACTTCGCTACCATGCCAGTAAACAGAGCCCTGTGCAGCTGTAGACCGCAACGGAGCTCGGAGCAGAGCGAGTGAAAAAAAAAGACTCCCACAAAAACAACACATGAAGAGGAAAGTGTAAAGATACAGTAGTTAGGCACTGCATCGTGAGAGGATGAAAATGAGGGAAAAAGAAGAAGGATTAACCACTAGCAAGCATGTCTTTTTGTTGGACAATTGAAGTGATGATTAAAACGATAATGGGCGGGCTGTAAGCACACACAGTGAATACAGCATGTCTTGAAGAGACCGTGCATGCGCTGCCTAGGCTTGACCTACAAAAGAAGTAAGGACTGGCCAGCAATGGTCAGGCTAAGTCATTGCATTCTGTGTCTGTGACGGGAGAGAAGAATCGAGGTCTAGACAAGGACGGTTTAAGCTTGGGTTTATTTTTCTGTAAACTTTTATGAGTGGCCGGAGTCAGAGTTATAAGGATAATACGTCTTACCCGGTCTTCTGCAAATGGCTAGGAGTCCTTTCCTTCTTGGTCTTTAGAGCGTGGTCTTCCCCTCTTGGGCTGGGCACTCGGGCGAAAGAAAAGAAGGGAGAAGGTTGTAACTACTTCTAAAAGCTACAAGCAATGGGAAAGGGAGTAAGGAACACCCATTTAGTACTGTACGTTTTAGGAGTGAGTGCTTGTGTTCAGGAACCGGGTAGCCGCAGGTAACAGAGAGAGAGAGAACCGCCCTATTCGTCAGACTTCTCCCGCCTCCCAACCCATCCCGCAACTCATTCCGTACCTGAGTGAGCCACGCTCCTCCAGGAGCGTGACTGGGCGCAGCGCGGAACGGTTGGCCTCCTGGTGTTCTAATCGTCCCCGATTCCTCCGGAGTCTTCCTCAGGAGCGGTTGTCCCTTGGCTGGTGTCCCCTGCATTTATCTTGCGGCGCCCTCTTCCTCGTCGCTTCTCCTTCCGGAGGTTCTCCACACCTTGTTCTGGGTCCCGCCTTCTGCTATGGGTTTTGGAAGTGTATTTGAGCAGCAGAAAATGCATTTCTACAGCAAGTCTGCTGATATACGGCACCTGTTCGCTTTACTCAAATTCCAGTTGCTCTGTTTACTACAATCTTTCCTACTGAGGACTATTGCTTTTTATAAAACCCTTGTCATATATCAGAGACCCAAATTCTAGACCTGTGGCTCATCGAGGACGCAGAGAGTTACCAAAACCTGCCTGGAAGTATTAGTATATGAGGCACTTTTAAAACACTGCACACCTCCGCCCCGAACACACATGATGCTCACAAAGGGTTTAATTAGGAGCAATTGCCTGTTAGAGCAATGTTTAGGAAAGGTCAAGCTTTTTCTGGGTCTGGATGAGTTTGTCATGCAGTCGATTTCGTCTCCAGTCCAAGAACCTCCTGCGCTGGTTGTTAGCTTGCCACCCACCAGCACCCATGAGGCATTCAGGCTGTGCTCGAACACATCACCAATGGCAGTCCCTTCTGTCAATGTGCACACCTACTGCCGCGCCGTGCTCCGGCTGCTTCGAATCCAAAGTTACTGAAAACAGTTCTACTCATACAGATGCTTCCAAACCCATTGACAGCTCACACAGAGCACAAAACATCCCGGGCAGTGCGATCACGACGGCGGCCAACTTAGAATGGTGAAGTTTACTTTTATACACAACAGAAACATTGTAACTAAATCAAAACTAATTTAGATGATGTCATAGCATCACTTAGACAAATTTGTGCTTTTCCCAATCTTACAAATCTTTTTCGCAATTCTTGAGAGCCATACATGATCGATTTCTGTGCCCTTTCAATTGCCTTTTCGCAGGTAGGACTGCAACACACTGGAAATAGTCAGTTTCCATATACTCTGAAGCGCTCATGTGCAACAGGCATCTCAGTTGCTCCTCTTATTTTTGGAATGTAGGCGGCCAGCACGCTCAGTGTGCATGCACATTTGATGCCAGCTCCAACTGTGAGACAAAAGGCACGTGCATTGCGCGCCTGTGAGAAGTTGGCCTGATATGCAGTGCTCACTATTCTAGTGATCACTATGTATCAGTCCAAACAACCCTTATTGATGATTGGTTGTAAGTCAACCTTATAGACCAGCTATCTTAGCAGCATGGATACGAGCAGTCTAAGGCTAAGACTCTAGAGGGCGTGTTAAGCCAGCTGTTTTACCATCACATTACCCCTTGAACACCCAGTGAAAGGACACCACACAAGTTGTTATGAAAATAAAGTGTATTTATTTATAACAAGTCTACCCTGAACTCTTTATGAGTCAGGGAGCTAAGCACACAACAAAACTCTTACGAAAATACTTTAAGTCGCACAATTTACACAAATGCCCTAGGGGCACGAAAAACCATATACTACAAAAGTGGAATGCGAATTACTAGCAGGTAAGTAACGATTCTCAGAGGCTTTAGAAACGCTAGGCCTACAATACTGAACACTCAGGTTAGGAGTAGGAGGCCTAGGGATGCCACGTGCAGAGTGGGAACTCTCACGCGTAAGGCGGGAAAAAGTCTATGGAAGCTAGAATTCACAAAGTTACTGTTCTCGGGCGAACCCGACTAGCTGGGACGAAAACGGGAGTGGATCCGAACACTTGGAGTGTTGGACTATGCTGGGGCACCGGAGTGCTGGATTTACCTAGCCCAGGGGCTGCGGCTGCATAGGGTTCAAGTTGCGTCGGAAACCCACGTTGACGGACCAGGAGCCTGAAGACGAAGTTGCTGGCAGGCGGCCAGTGAAGAAAAGTTCGAAGAGATCCAAGCCTGGATCAGGGAAGAAGAAAACCTGAAAGCAGAGGGGACCAAGTTCTGAAACACTAGCCAGTGATTAAGTGGGCACCAGGATGGCACCGGGCGAAGTCACCGCAGTCAGGTGAGTGGGCGCTGCTGGGCTCTGCAGTCTCTCGGACCAGGAGGCGTTGTCGGCGACCAGGAGGGAGGTGCGAGCTGTCCCACGAAGGTTCTTGCTGTCGACGTCGCTGGACCCAGGATTGGGCAACAAGTCTTGGCAAATGCAAGGCCCACGCGGTGGACCTAAAATGGCGTCTTGAGTGGACCAGGAGGGTCCAGGGTGCTCCTCTTTTGGAGGGGAGCACGGGCTAGCCTGGAGCAACCAGACCAGCAGTGTTAGTTGTCGTGGAGCATCGTGAGGGGGCCACTAGCCAACGGGCAAGCGACCTGGACAACGCGGTGAGCAGCAAAAAGCAGAAGGGCCCCACGCCGATCTCGTGGATGCAGGGGGGCTGGACTTCGGTGCTGGAGCTGCTCAGGGTCGGGGCTTCTCTTACCCCAAGGCACTCAGTCGAGGGTCACTCAGGCGTCGTGCTGGACAAGCGTCGTGCAGTTCTGAAGATGGCCGGTCCCTCGAGGTCTCGTCACACCCACGGATCACAGCTGGGCTGATGATGCAGGTTGAGGTAAGAGGTGCCAGGGAAGCCGGTTCTCGTCGTGCTGGAGCAGTCTTGATCCGAAGGAGAGACTGGCAACAAACCGCGATGCTTGGTTGGTGCCTGCTGCTGCAGGGTGACTACTCCTTAGTCACAAGGGAGAAATCTTAGGAAGAGTCTTGAGTTCCTTCTTGAAGAAAGTAGTTTCAGGATTCAAAGATGATCTGATTTGGAAGGGGGCCAGGTCCTACCTTTATCCTGCAAAAAGGGTCCGGCAAGCGACTAAGTCCTGCCCTATGGGTGGGACTAGGAGGGGGTGGTTACACCCCTCTCCTTTGGCGGGCTTTCCCCAGGCCAGGGGCTGGAGTGCCCCTGGAACTGGTTTCAGCCGGCCTATGCACAGTGAGCACCGGGGTGCCACTTGCAGTCACCTTCCTCTGAAGCCCTGCCTACCTAGGATACACAAAATCCTGTCTGGGACAGTGCTAGCACCGCCCCTGGCAGGAAACCCTTTGTCCTTGCCTCCTGCTCTGGGAGGACTCCCAGCAGCAGGAGGGCAGACTTGTGGCTCGGTGGCAGCATCCATTTTGTGGAGCCAAGGCTCTGTTTGACTTTAACCGGGGTTATTTACAGGTTACATCCATGTCGTGTCCCTCTAGAAGGGTGGAATGCTAACCCCGTCGCCAGAATTGGCGAGGGGTTAGTATTCCAATTCGTATGACACCTTACTCGACATGTTTTGATAAAGCGATACCAGAGTTGGCATATAACCGCAAGGATTATAATGCACTTAAGAGTATATGGTATGCGATATCATGGAAACGGCTAAGGGATGGATCCCGAAAGCCGCAGACAGGCTCAGCTCATGCCAGAGCACTATCTCACACGATTCCAAGCACTCTGCCTTCAGGATTGTTAAGGCCTGCCATAGGAGTGACTGATAGGAGATCTGTGTGTCCATTTAGGTTTAGATATAGGAATACTATATCTAAAGCAAAGGGTGATTACCCCACCTTGCCCCAGCTGTCGTGCAGCCAGTTGTGTCAGATTTAGTTAGTCAGTCCAGGGGTGGCATAATACATGCTGCAGCCCCTGGGAGACTTCTGGGTGCACCTCAGCCCTGGGTACAGGGACTTGAGAGGGCCCAGTGCCAATTCAGTACCTGGGTACAATTTGGATTAGAGAGAACAGCTAGGCTGTGGGTTTGATTAGCAGGCCCACAGCCAGGGAAAGTTGTAAACCAGTGAAGCAAAAAGCAAAAATCTGGGTGATCATAGGATTGCAGACCCTACTCTCCTACAGCGCCACCCGTTCGCACTGCTAGAAGAACAAGTTACTTACCTTTGGTAACGCTTTTTCTGGTAGATACAATATCTGCCTGTGGATTCCTCACCTTGTGAATATCCCCTTGCATCAGCAACATTCGGAAATTCTTTTCGTAGCCTCGCGCCGATGTGGAATTGGACGTCATAGAGACACGACATCACTCGCGACTCCGCTGACGTCACCGACGCCTTTAATAGGCCCACGCCGGCGTGATGACATCAGTTCCGCCCTTTTTTCCGTGCCTTCGAGGCACACGGACGGACCAATGACAGTAGACATATACACAGTAAACGCAGTACAAATATCAAGGTAACACACACAGTGTGAAGCAATTGCAATAAAACATTTGAAATAAACAACTCCTTGACAATAAAATAAACACATTACATAAACTCTGGTATAGAAGAGTGGACAACGTGGAGGCGGGTGGGTCAGTGAGGAATCCACAGGCAGATATTGTATCTACGAGAAAAAGCGTTACCGAAGGTAAGTAACTTGTTCTTCTGATAGATACATCTGCCGTGTGGATTCCTCACCTTGTGAATAGAGTCCCACAGCAGTCCCGACTCACGGAGGAGGGTGTCCACTCTTCTAAACCAGGAAATCCTGGAGGACAGAGCGTGCAAAATGACCATCCCTCCTCACCTCGGAATCCAAGCAGTAATGCTTCGCGAAAGTGTGGAGGGAAGACCAAGTTGCCGCTCTACAAATATCCTCTACAGGAACACCTCTAACCAATGCAGAGGTTGACGACTTAGCTCTTGTAGAATGAGCCCTTATACCCTCTGGTGGTTCCTTACCGGCCAAAGAGTAGCAGATCTTTATACAAAGGACGATCCATCTTGACAAGGTTCTTTTATGGACCGCTCTTCCTTTCTTGCAGCCAGCAAACCCAATGAAGAGCTGGTCATCCAAACGAAAGTCTTTAGATCTGTCCAAGTAAAAGGACACCACCCTTTAGGGGTCCAGAAGGTGCAACCTATCCTCATCCTTAGGAGGGTGTGGTTGAGGATAAAAGGTAGGGAGGGTAATGGATTGACCAAGGTGGAAAGGAGTAACCACCTTTGGAAGAAAAGCAGCCCTGGTCCTAAGAACCATTCGATCAGCATGAATGGTCAAGAAAGGGGGCTTGGTCGTATATCCCTGTACGCCGATGACATGCTGATTTATTTAACAGATCCCGATAGGGGCATTCTGGCGCTCTTATCACTATGCGACACGCATGGGAAAACGTCGGGATACACACTGAACTGGGCCAAATCAGTGAATTACGTGCTAAGGGAACCGAGGCCGGTGCTACCTCACTGACCACAAGCTCCTTTAAATACTTGGGCATCCAGATCACGGATAACGCCCCAGAATTCTTTGAGCGAAATCTGAAGCCCCCTTTGGAGCGCCTCCGCACTGACGTTAAACACTGGGCGAGTCTGCCGTTGACCCTCCTAGGGCGCGCTGCATTGTACAAAATGATGGCGCTGCCAAGATTTTTATACGCCCTGGAAAACACACCTTACATTGTCCCACCACGTTATTTTAAATAGATACGGGCTCTGGTGTCCGCCTTACTGTGGAATAATGGTTCAGTACGCATTGCACATGACAAGTTAACAAAGAGCTGGTACGAGGGAGGTATTGCCCTACCGGATATACACCTATACTACTGGGTGGCGCAGCTCAAGATAGTGAATCGGTGGATCCATGCTCCGAGAGACGACCCTCCTTACAGGTCCGACTGGGCGCAGCTAGGGACGGAAGGTATGCTAGCGCCACTGTATAACAAACAGCAGGTCATGCGCTTAAAGGGAACCACTAAACACACGGCACTGATATGGCACGCAGCGCAGGCGAAGCTGGGATGGAAGGGGAGGATTACTAAACTGACCCCCCTCTGGGACACTAAGGCTCTAGGGCAACTTCGGAAGAGTAAGGGATTTGCACAGTGGGACATTATTGGGATCTCCACGGTTGGGGATATGTGGGAGAAGGACACTGTAATCACGTTCGAGAAACTCCAACACTACGGGCTGGGCCCGAACGAACTATATAGATACACTCAAATCAAACACGCGTTGCTGCAGGCGATACCACGTGACAGTGAAGTTCCAGACTCATCCCCACTAGAAGACCGATTACTCACAGATTTCATGCAACAGGGAGCCACCGCACTCACGTACAAAAAGTTGATCAACAATATGAAAGACCCCACATTGGCATTACGGGAGAAATGGGTGGAGGATGTGGGCGGTATCGATGATTCCGAGTGGAATGAAGCACTGGCGTCACCCAGAGAAGTGGGGATATCGGCGAAATTTAGATTAGTGCAACTTAAAATTCTACATCGCATTTATTACACACGATGCATGCTGCATAAGATACATAGAGCTCCGAGCCCCTTCTGTCTCCGCGGTTATGGGGAGGAGGGTACACTGTTCCACACGCTGTGGGATTGTCCTCCAGTGGTAGAATTTTGGCGGCAAGTCATGCGTACTGTTTCACAGACACTTAAGGTCTCTCTTGTCCCCGAGCCACGCAAATGCCTATTAAACATCTGGGAACCGAACGATTTGACGAAGTATGGATTAATATGGGCTACACTGGCAATAATGGTAGCGAAAAGAGACATCGCACAAAAATGGGGTGCCTCGGAGCTGCCAACAGCATCCATGTGGAGTAGAAATGTGGACTTGCTAATGTTTACAGAGAGGGCAGTATATGTGCTTAGGGCCTGTCCCCGTAAGTGGAACAAGGTATGGTCAAACTGGAATGTGTACAGAGGTGACTTATGTGATCCCTTGCCAGAAGATGATGACATAAGCTCGGACGAAGATGAGGAAGGTGTTTAGGAGATATGGGTGGGTAATACAGCTAAGAGGTGACATTGGGTGCGGCGCTGGGATTGCGAATTGACACATGATTTAATAACAAACGGCAAAACTACAAATCAGTGCATAGTAACTGACGAGGTAATGACAGCTACTTGTGGGTATCTATCTTGAACATTGTTATGGTTCTGGTCGAGAAATGTTTTATGTTCGAAATAAGAAAAGAAGGACAATGACAAAAAAAAAAAAGAAAAAATTGTTACACCTGTACGTCGCTGTAATTATGATGGAGGAGGGTGTGGGAGACATGGCAGACCATACGCCACCGGACCTCCGGGTTGTCGGATGCACGGCTGTGTATTCTGGAATAGTAAGCATCATGGCTATACTTGTAGCGGCCGGCCCGATGGGTTGTAGGCCCTGGAATGCATCGTCTCCCGCTTATGTGTATTCACTCAATAAAGGTCTTTAACAAACAAACAAAAAAAAGGGGGCTTGGAACTAAGAGCTTGAAGCTCACTTACCCTCCTTGCCGAGGTTATTGCAACGAGGAAGACTGTCTTAAGAGTCAAAAGCCTCAAAGGACATTTGTGAAGAGGCTCAAAAGGAGCACCCATCAAAAAAGTCAAGACAAGATTTAAGTCCCACTGAGGCACAATAAAAGGAGTAGGAGGGAACTTATTTGTGAGGCCCTTCAAAAACCTTAAAACTACAGGAGACTTAAAAAGAGATGGCTGATCAGGCAAGCAGAGAAATGCAGACAGCGCTGAAAGATAGCCCTTAACTGTGGCAACAGCAAGTCCTTGCTGCGCCAGAGAGGGCAAACTGGAGAACTTCAGACAAATGGGCTCTCAAAGGGTCAATAGATTTATCCCCACACCACGTGACAAATTTTGACCATCTATAAGAATAGATGGACTTAGTGGAGTCACGCCTGGCTGACAAGATGACATCCACAACGTCAGGCGGGAGGGAAAAGGAATTCAGGTTGCCCCATTCAATCTCCAGGCATGAAGGTGTAATGTCTGGAAGTGGGGGTGTAGAACCTGCCCCTCCATCTGAGAGAGGAGGTCTGCCCTGAGAGGGAGACGGAGCGGCGGGTGAGAGGAGAGGTGGAGAAGATCTGTATACCACACCCTTCTTGGCCAGTCCGTGGCGACCAATATGACTTGGGCCCGGTCTTAGCGAATCTTCCTCAGAACCCGAGAAATCAAAGCTATGGGAGGAAACGCGTAAAGGAGTTGATTTCCCCAACTCTGAAACGCGTCCCCCAAGGCTCCTTGCATCGGATACTGGAAACTGCAGAAAGACAGGCAGTGAGCATTCTCGCGAGTGGCGAACAGGTCCACCCGAGGAGTCCCCCACATCTGAAAGATGTCGTGAACCACCTCCGGGTGAAGCCTCCACTCGTGGTCGGCAGAGAACTGCCGACTGAGACTGTCTGCACGAACGTTCAGAACTCCGGCCAGATGATTTGCCATCAGACAAATCTGATGGCCCTGAACCCAGGACCAGAGACGCAGAGCCTCTCTGCAGAGACACTGCGACCCCACTCCTCCCTGTTTGTTGATGTACCACATCGCGGTCGTGTTGTCCGTCAGGACCTGGACTGAACGACCGCGAAGGGAAGGGAGGAAGGCCTTGAGCGCCAAACGTATCGCCCGCAATTCTAGAAGATTGATATGAAGCAACCTTTCCTCTGGAGACCAAAGACCCTTGATCTCCAGATCCCCCAGATGAGCACCCCACCCTAGAGTGGATGCATCCGTTATCACTGTGGCCACCGGATGAGGCAACTGAAAAGGCTTCCCCTGAGACAGGTTGCCTTCCACGCCCCACCAAGACAGATCCGCCGCAGCTTCTCTGGAGATCCTCACTGACTCCCTGAGATCTCCGTTGTGCTGATACCACTGCCTGCGGAGGCACCACTGGAGCGCCCTCATGTGCCAGCGTGCATGGTTGACCAACAGAATGCATGAAGCCATCAGACCGAGCAGGCGAAGGACCTTCAGGACTGGAACGACCGCTCCATTGTAAAATAAAGGAATCATTTCCTGTATGTCGCGAATCCTTTGAGGAGGAGGGAATGAACGACATACAGTTGTGTCCAGTACAGCACCTATGAACAGGTTGCGCTGGGAGGGCACCAGGTGAGATTTGGGCACATTTATCGAAAAACCCAACCTGTACAACAACTGGGTTGTCTCTTGCAGATGACGGAGCACTATCTCTGACGACTCTGCTTTGATCAGCCAGTCGTCCAAAAAAGGGAATACAGGAATCCCTGACCTTCTGAGATGTGCCGCCACCACTGCCATCACCTTGGTGAAGACTCGAGGCGCAGTAGTAAGTCCAAACGGAAGGACCGCAAACTGATAGTGCTGCGATCCCACCGTAAAACGGAGATACCTCCTGTGCGACTTCAGGATTGGGATGTGAAAGTACGCATCCTGCAAGTCGAGTGACACCATCCAGTCTTCTTCTAACAGCGCTTGAAGAACCTGAGCAAGGGTGAGCATCTTGAATTTCTCCTGCTTCAGATAGAGATTCAAGATCCTGAGATCCAGGATTGGACGAAGTCTGCCATCCTTCTTGGGTATCGGGAAATACCGGGAGTAGCATCCCTGACCCCTTTCCTGCTCTGGAACCACCTCTATCGCACCCTTTCTTAAAAGAGTCTGCACTTCCTCCTGCAGAGGTAACAGATGTTCCTCGGTGCAAAAACCTTGGCAAGGCGGGTAATTGGGAGGGAATTCCCGAAAGGGAAGGGCAACCCATTCTCTACAAGATTGAGAACCCAAAGATCTGATGTAACCGATTCCCAATCTTGTAGAAAATGGGTAAGCCGACCCCCCACCGGACCCACATGATCCTGAATGGCGGATCTAGGACTGCTTTTCTGAGGCAGGGGGATTAGAGGAAGTGGAAGAGGAAGAGGCCTGACGTCCACGAGGACGCAATCTTTGCTTTCCTCTGTACGACCTGTACATGGAATTTTGCTGCTGTTGTTGTTGTTGTTGCTGTTGACCTTGTCGGTAATTCCGAAAGGAAGAGCGACCAAAACCCCTGAATCTCTTGTTGGTTGAAGAGCTCCTTATTTGAAGACCCAAAGATTTAGCAGTTGCTCTACTATCTTTAAAACTCTCAAGAGCTGTATCAGCCTTCTTCCCAAAGAGGCCAGACCCATCAAAAGGAAGATTCAATAAGGTCGCCTGAACATCCGCTGAAAAGTCTGAGGATTTCAACCAAGCAGCTCTTCTAGTGGCGACAGCAGTACCCATGATACGTGCCACAGAGTCTGCAGTGTCAAGACCACTTTGTATAACTTGGCGAGCTGCTGCTTGCGCATCTGAGATCACTTCCTCAAATTCTTTTCTGCTGGCATCAGGAACTTTAGGAGTTAGAACACACAAAGAATCCATAAGGGCATGTACATATCTCCCCATCAGACAAGTGGCATTAGTTGACTTCAAAGCCATGCTTGCAGAGGAGAAGGTCTTTTTAGCCACCTGATCTTGTTTCTTTGCCTCCTTTTCATAAGGAACCTGGGGAAAGGCACTTACATTCTTTTTAGAGCAAGCAGCTTGAATGACTAAACTCTCTGGTGAAGGATGAGAAGTCAAAAAAGCAGGGTCCTCAGGTGCAACCCTGTATCTCCTTGCCACACTCTTGGAAACCGCAGGATTTGACAGTGGCTTCTTCCACACTTCCAAAATGGGCTCTGTCAAGGCGTCATTAAATGGAAGTAACGGTTCTATTACAGAACTAGGAGAATGTAAAACCTCAGTCAGAAGATTGGACTTAAACTCCACTGTAGGTAAAGTTAATTTAAGAAGATCTGCCGCCTTCCTCATAACCATATGGTAAGGTTGGACATCCTTAGAAGGTGCATCAGAGCTTGAAGGTAATTCCCACTCTGGGGAGAAATCAAGACTACTAGCATGAGCTAGCTCATCAAAACTATCTTCATCCCATTCACCTTCCTCTATATCAGGATGAGATTCTATATATCTTCTTTCCTCCAAAAGGCGTTGTGCTTCCCTTCTGGACCTCTCCTTCACACGTCTTGCAGCCGGATCCACCAACGGCTCCGACGGAGTCGGGATCGACGTCGGTTTTGAATGCGAAGGTTTAGTCGGATGTTCCAGAGGTCGCTCTGGAGCGGGTGACGTCGGAATCGGCGTCGACGGCCTCGGTGGAGCCGGAAATTGCCAAGGCGGCGTCGGGGCTGGCATATAAGGCATAAAAGGTGCAGGAGGATAGGAGTGAGGGACTCCTAGATTGAAAGCCAGCGGACCCATGGGACCAGAAGGTGCACCAGAGGGGTACCATGCCTTTGAAAAGACACCATACATAGCATTAAGAAATGCAGATGGATCTTGTCCTGGGGTTGGAAATGGAGGTTGGAAACCCTCAGGCTGGTCTTGTGGAGGAATCGGATTCGGCTCTTCGGTAGGCGCGGAATCCACATCCACTTGAACCTCTTCTTCGTCACGGGCTGAGGACGGCGCCGGAGATGGATTCGGAGCCGGAGCCGGTGACTGAACACGCGACTCCGAAGGTGAGGCCTCACCTTCTGGTTCAGAGACATTCAGAGTAACCACCTTAGAACGTACCTTCTTCGGTGACTTCGTTCTCGAATCCGACTCCTTACCAGAACGACGTCGGGATTCATGTCTCCTCTTCTTATGTTTCTTCTTCGACTTCGAAGTATGATCCGAAGCCGACCTCGAAGACGACTCCTCTCGAGATCTAGACCTCGACTTCGACCTCGATCTTTCTCTTCAAGAACGAGACCTCGATGTTCTTCCTTTACCAGCTTTTAATTTTGCCACCAGGAGTTTGGCCTCTCTTTCCCTCAGAGCTTTCGGGTTCATCTTTCGACAAGAGGAACAACTATCGGCGTCGTGGTCGGAGCTCAAGCACCAGATGCAGTCATCGTGCGGGTCGGTAATCGACATAATTTTGCCGCGTTCTCTGCAGGGCTTGAAGCCGGTCTTCTTTGTTGACATTTTCGAAGAGACAGGATACAAAGAAGCAGAAAATAGAAACAAAATAGGCAACAAAGTACCAGTTGGCTACAGAGATTCCCAATAACCGCTAGCGTCGACGACGCGGAAAAAAGGGAACTGATGTCATCACGCCCGCATGGGCCTATTATAGGCGTCGGTGACGTCAGCGGAGTCGCGAGCGATGTCGTGTCTCTATGATGTCCAATTCCACGTCGGCGCGAGGCTACGAAAAGAATTTCCGAATGTTGCTGACGCAAGGGGATATTCACAAGGTGAGGAATCCACACGGCAGATGTATCTATCAGAAATCCGGGATTGACCCTAATTTGGTTAACCAGTATATCATTCTCCATATTAAACTTTTAGTACTCCAATACGTAGTCCATTGTTAATCCAAACATTTAGTGTAGTCGCTCGAAGACATTCAAAACCACTGCGAGGACAGCGCATTTCTCAAAGGTCTTTTATTATGTAATCTTCAACTGCATTCAGCGTGCCTATCCGGGCCTCAACTAAAGCACGTAGAGGTACATAGTTCATACTCTAGAACCACATGAAATTCCACCCAATGTATTTCGGTCTCTCATAAGACCTTCGTCAGGGGTAACTACAAAAGACAGAAACAGACATTTCAAACTGTAGTTCAGAACCAAATATATATGAATGCAAATGAATCCCTATATGCGTGTGTCTTTAAATTAACTCAATTTCAGTCATTGCACCCCGCCCAAATCTCTATGAAAACATGCCCATTAATATTTACTCCTCTCTGCGTGTGCTTTAAAAGTGCTTAAACTTGTGATAGCAAAACGAAAATTGTGTCCATTAAAACGCCAAATGAATGTCAAGAAAAACCATTACCTAATATGTGCGCAAAATCCTTGCCTTTCTCAAACCCAAATCTTTCCCAACTCCCTGCTTCCCGCCGGAGTCCTAGTGGCACTCTCTCTGCCTCTATTTCATAGAGATTTGGGCGGGGTGCATTGACTGAAATTAAGTTAATTTAAAGACACACGCATATAGCGTAAAGATACAGTACTTGGTCCCTGTTACACGGGAACAAACAGATGACAAAAAGGAGAGATAAAGAGGAAGGACTGACCATTAGCAAACAAGGATGTTTAAAGGACACAAACAAACAAATGAAAAGCAGTTGGCGGGCTGTAAGCCCACAAATAGGTTTATACTAAAGAATATACAACAGGTCTCAAAAGGTCGACTTAAAAAAGGATCCTGTTCAAGACTCTGGTCCTTATGCACAGAGCTTTGAGTCACTTAGGCAAGGAGTACCTGTCTTCCAGTAATCAACACTACAAGTCTGTCCCTTCCTACGGCCATCTGGCTAAAGTCCCATGGGTCAGGGGACAAAAACAGGAGGCCGATCCTTCTCCCTTCTAGGCTCCCAAACCTGGAATAGACTACCTGCCGAATTACGCAAAATTGAAATTGAGAGGCCTTTTAGAAAGCAACTCTTAGATTTTCCCTCTCTTATTCCGACATCCTTTGGTCTCCTACATTCCATTCAGTGCCCGGATACTCCTTTGTGTAGCTGTGCGCTCTAGAAATCTTAATATTCATTCATTCAGGGTCTTGTTCGATGAAAAACTGCCAAGTGTCTTGACATTGAATCCTCAATATGCCCCTCGTCTTTCTCGACTATATCTTAAAGTCTTTTTACACCTGAAGGCTTGGCAAAAGGTACACTCTGACTATTGGTGATATGGAAAGAGACAAAGCTTTCAAACCTTGTGCTGATCAGATCAGGGATAATTTGAATTCCAAATGTCCAGGCCCGCAAGGTCCAGTCCAAGAGTATTTTACGTCAATCCTTCGATGATGTATTTGGGTTAAAGATGCCAAAATATGGATTTGATCCGGGATTGCTGCGCCGGAATAAATGAAGCGATGTATGGCCCGAAGTTTACACACACAAACTGAACGATATCGTAGCCATTATTTTCCACATCTGGATCCAATGGTATAAAAAAACAATCTAAGGATTGAGCTGAAGCCTATGTGCATTGCAGAACAAAGGAGGAGCCAGTCTACATCTTGTGACTCAAAACTTTTTTGAAGAAAAACAACCTGCAATGTCTGGACCCTTCATTTTATCTATCATTATTTCGGCACTTTGTGGCCATAAAAGATGCATAAAACTAAAAGTACATTTCACAATAGAGGAAAAACAGTTTACATGATGTGGATGGGGTTTGCAGGAATACATAAAATCCATAAATTAGTTAAGAAGGCATGTATAAAACATTTACTGAAGAACAATTGTACAAAACTAGTTATCTGAATCCTAGGAGCAATTCATTATTATACAATAAATAAGAAATCAGAACAACCTTATCCACCACAAATAGATATACACAGACCTAACCATTTATAAATCCAGTCCCAATTTTTTACAGGTATAACATACTGACAATAAAAATCTGCTTATACAAAAAACAACCAATTGTCTGGAATCAGTTTTAATAATCCTATATGCTTCCACATAGGAGCGTACACCCATGGCATTACACAGTGGTTTTAATCCATCTTTTTCTTGCTGATAAATATGCAGTACAAAAGAACAGGATGTGATTATCATCCTCTTTTGGACTGAACGGACACCACATACACCTCACACTTTTTGAAGACCCCACCGTCAAAGACCAACTAGCTAACATTGCGTTAGTTTTAAGTATTCCATATCTGAATTTCAGATATAGGCTTTTTGCCAGGGGTGGTTGAACCTCGTCTAAAAAGTCCCCAAAATGTGGGGAGTCCTTGAATGCCAAGAAACTCCTTGTAATGGCCTGTGTGGCTATTTGGGAGATTGTATGCTATGTACGCCCAGAATTTTATTTTAACTAGTTTTTTGCAGCTGGGTGTAAGACATTGGGGTTCCTCCCAAAAATGAGACAGCCCAATTCTACTAAGCCATGTATAAACGTGTTTCAGCCAGGGGTTCGAATTGTAAAGATCCAGACTCCTAAGTTCGAGGAGTCCATCTCTATAATCTCCAAGTTCTGGTGTGCACCAGAGTCTCACCCAGTATGAAAGTGGACGTAAAATGGCAAAATGATCTGTACGTTTTGCACTTAGGTCTAACAATAATGGTAAAAGTGGGGTACGTTTGGGTAGTCTTAAGATACTTCTATAAAACTTGTTTTCACTCTTTGCAAATAAATTCCCAGCTTTTGGGCCCCAAATTTCTGCGCCATATAAAGCTGCAGACTGGGCCTTGAATTTAAACACTTCTAATGCTGGTGAAATTGATTTGCTAGGACTCGCCCCATGTTTCTTTAAAATTGGTAAGGAGTTCTGGGTTAAAATAGTTTTACTTTTTTCAATTTGGGTTTTCCATGAATTTTTCAAATCTAAGGAGATTCCCAAATAAATAAAATTAGACACAAGTTCCAGTTTTTGATTCTTTAGAAAAAAGTTCCCCTTAAATGATTTATGGGGATTTAGGGCCATACATTTAGTTTTTTTCGCATGTATCTCTAGCCCTTTCTCGTTACAGTAAAGTTGGAATCTACTTAAAAGGGTTTGAAGACCATTAGGCGTCTGAGAGATCAGGATAGTATCGTCCGCGAATAAGAGTGTGGGGACCGTGGTTCCATTCAACTTGGGTGAATCGTTGTTACAATCTTCCACGTGAGCTAGGATGTCGTTAACAAATAGTGAAAAGAGCGTGGGAGCCAGCACACAACCTTGACGGACTCCCCGCTTTATGGGTACAGATTTGGACAGTTCCCCATTTGGTCCCCAACGCACTCTAGCATAATTATTGTCATGGAGTCTTATGATCTGATGAAGTAAGTAGACCGGCAACCCCAACATAAACAAACAAGCCCATAGACGATCACGTAAAACTAAACCAAAAGCTGCCCTAAGGTCAACAAAAGCTACATAAATGTGCCCTTTCCTTAAAAAAACATACTTCCAACAAAGACAACAGAATCTGAAAACTTGCTCAATTGTACTAATGTTTCTCCTGAAACCAGCCTGGAACTTTGTGAGGATAGCATTCTCGTCTATCCACAAATCCATTCGTGTTAAAATATGCCTCGCAAATAGCTTTTGTAAAATGTCCATTAAACTGATCGAACAATAGTTAGATGGAAATTAAAATGATCTCCGCACCCCTCCAACTATCAGGTAAATCTGCACCATTAGCTAAGATATTAAAAAGCCGATTTATATAGGGTGCCCAAACGTTAATCTCATGCTTATACAAATCGCCTGGAATTTTATCTAGGCCTGGTGCTTTGTCGTTTTTGACTGAGTTAATGGCTAACTCTGTTTCCTCTAGAGTGAACATTAGAATATTGGCGCAGACTGTATACCGGGGGTGCTCCATTGCATTTACCTCAATATGATCAGGAATTTCATAAAGGTGAATAAAGTGGTTGACCCAGGTCTGTTCATCGATGAACACATCCTGGGCCAGTCTGCCTGCATGATTCCCATTTGCTACTAATCTCCAAAATCCTACGTTGTCCTTAGTTTTTGCTGCCAATAACATCTTCTCCCAACATTCCTCATCCCAGTTAGTTCTTGCTAGTGCCTGGATTCTTCTATAATCCTTCCTAATTGTTTCAGGAGATTTACTTTTGATTGCCTCTATAAGCAAGGTCTTGCTTATACGACAATCCTTGTTGTACCAAAGTTGGGTACCTACTGAACTAGTTTTCCTTAGGCACCATTTTTTTAGGCATTTTGGACACATAGGGCAATAAGGATAAGAAAAACCCTTTGTGCAAATCAATAAAATCATTATCTCCTACCGATTGACTTATGACACTAGCAAACGTGTCAGCAAACATCTTATAGATACCTGCTAATGCTTCTCCATTATTTAATAAATGGGCCCATTTTAGTGATCGTCTGTTGTTACTTACCAATGGTAAATCATTACAGCTAATAACTAGGGGACAGTGGTCCTTCTCCAAACCATCACTGAAAAACAAACTGTGATCTATTAGTAATTGGAGAGGACGATGATCACTTTCAAACCGAGGCATAATCTCAAGGTCTATCAGGTAAGGCCAGATATCAAAAGATGCTAAAATGTAGTCAATTCGACTTTTGGAGTTATTTTTGACAAAAGTTGCAGCTTTGGGAGAGTCAGACGGGAGACGGCCATTGCAGGCCCTTAACCCATACGTGGTAATCAACCTCATTATTTGAACTGCTAAGGTGGTACAACGCACAGTTTCAATATAAGATAGAGGTGGGATGTTATTAGCCCTATCCTCATTACCAAAAACATCACCGAACCCAATTATCGGCTCAAAGTTGCAGTTCAGATCCCCGCCTATTATCATGCTTGGTAATTCATCCTGGTTACCTATAACATTTTCCAGCTTTTCCAGAATCGGGGACTCTTTTGATGGATTACCTGGACGGTTATATACATTAAATAGGAGAAGACATCTCCCATCTTTCATCATTCCCTTCAGCCCTAGTATATCTACTGAATCAATAGTTAATTGCGTAATGGTAATTTCCAATGATACTTTTACCCATATAGTTAGGCCTCCAGATGGTCTACCTCTAACTGACGGTACAGCTTCTATGTTAAAGGTCCTGTAGCCAACTCTATGTGGTATTTCTAGGGCCCATGTTTCTTGTAAGAAACAAATATCACCAGAGTCTCTAAATTTAGACCAATCAGGATCGCAAAGGTTTTTCAACAAGCCCGCAACATTCCAAGATATCAATGTTAAATTCTGTGGAGTATATCCAATACTATCTACATGAGGACCTGCCAGGGGAACATCATGAATGCCTGTCCTAAGGACAATAATTGATCCTGGAGTATGTTCTTTTGCAACCCCAAACTTAGAGACTCAGCACATCCCACCTGAGTATCCGACCTACCCAGATCTAACCCATCTGGAGACGACTCCTGGATTCCCTTCTTCGATACAGGAGTCAGGCCTGTTATTTCATACATGGCACCCAGAAAAGGAGCAGGACCCAGTCACACCTCAGTACTCACACCTGATGCCTCCTTATTTAACTCTTGAGTGGCTATCACGACATTTCCCGCCTTTCTTACCCCAATTTCCTCTATATCTAAAGCCATGGTCGTTGGTTCAATTAGTCAGTCAACCATCTCCAAGGATGGAAGATCCCAGTATCTATTAGAAATATGAAGGGGCAGAGGTGGGTCCGACCTGTTACCTACAGCCTGGGTAGATGGGCGGTAGAAATAGCATAAGGGGAGGGCATGAATATTAGTTTGTACCTTGTGGGTTTCGTCGCAAACTCTCAAAAGGTGACGTACCGTATTCGGACGTTTGAAGTTAATAACTATACAGTCTCCTTCAATATCTTTTCTTTGTTCACCAACCCAACCCACCCTGCGGACCATAATGATTTCATTTGTTTTCAAGGGGCTAAAACCTCTGTACTTTTGCAGCCAGTCCACAACTTTATTCCTCAGTGTATACCAGGTTTCATTCTGGTCACTCCTAAGCGTGGGTACTCCTGATAAAACTAAAACATAAGGACATGCTGCAGGAGGTAATCTCAAATTATCACAATTAGGAGTAATAGAAGCTTCACTTGTCTTTGTATTAGGTGTTGGCAATTTACTATTGCTGAGGTGCGCCTGACTCACAAATGCTCTATCAGACTTTTCCCCAGCTTGTCCCATTATATTAGACCTCAAGTCAGTCACAACTAACGGTTGAAGACTTGAGCTTGGAGCTGCTACTTCAGCCGGAGCACCTACACTTGATTGGGATATAATGTTCAACCTAGTGGCCATTTCTTTGCTTCCTGCTACGCACACATTTTCCCCCACATTGGCTTTAATACATTCTTCAAAGATGTCATTCCCTTTTTTAATCATAACTTCCATTTCCAATAACCCCTGGTTAAGTTTTGTTATTTTATCGTCTAGATCCTTTGCTCTGGAAACCATAAGATCATTTACTTGCTCCTGAATGGGATGTAGGGTGGATTTAAAAATATCGGTAACAACCGATTCCAGTGTTTCAGACGCGCCATCAATTCCAACAAATGGAGATAAGAAGACCGCCTCGGTTTGAGTACCGAGCGATCTATTGTTAGGGCTCAAATAGTCTGTTTGCACCGCCTGAGTGGTTGCTTGGTTTAATTTTATCCCTGCTATACCCTTATTTTTGTGTGGCTTTTTCCTTTGCCCTATGGGTTTTGTTTTGGTTTTGTCCTGAGCCCCCCTACGTGCCCCCCTCGCCTTGTCACCATAGGCGGGGATGGCGATGCCTCTGAGCCTGACCGAGTTCTATTACTGATCAGGGTGGAGTTTGCTATACCCGTCTCGGGTGTATGCGTGGAGGGTGGTAAAGATTCACACAACAGTTGGGATGTATCTAGTGGAACAGAAAGACCGTGTGCCTGGTGTAGCGCTAACGATGAAGGATCCAAGGACAGCCTTTTCTCCACTAAAGCAATCTCATGACTAATTAGTGATTCAGCACGTAGGAAAAACCCATCCAATGTACCAGCTAAGCATTTCTGATTATTGGTCTTAGTGGTCTGGAGTCCTGGAGTTGGGCAGTCCATGATTAATTGGCTAGCCATCAGGCTATGTTATAGGAACGGCCCAATTTGAAAAAAGGAAGTTATATGCACGAGCAACAGACCCTTGATACCAGCTATAAGGCAAACAGTATTTACTCAATCAGTGTACTAGAAAATAATAACATACCCCTGATCAACCACGACTTTCCACACTGTTCATTAAGGGTACACAATAGAATGAACAAGAGAGCCTAAGCTATACAGCTCTTCTAATGATTTTACAGGAGCAAGGATATTGCATAAGCACCAATACAAACTTAGTCCCCTATTAAAAGAAAAAGCTTAACATTCTAGCCAAGACAGATGGTCCAGCCTGGCCTCATCAGGCCCCGGATGGCCACAGATGGTCCCGGGCTTCTCCCGGCGCGTCCCGCGCGCGTTCCCGCGACGCAGGGGGTGAGCGCGATTTAAAGCACCTCTGGGCGCGGATATTGACGTGGGCGGCTTCAGCCGCTAAGGAGCCTGGGGGGCGTAGTCCTCCTCTCAGCGGCCATGGAAGTTGTATGCGGCGGCGGGAGGACAGGAGGGCAAACGGGACGACCAGCGTCGGAAGAGGGAACCAACAGGAACCAGCAGGTAAAGTTACAAATGCCCCCAGAAGGTTTCAGCGCCACCCGCTCCACCGGGCGTGAGCGCGATTTAAAGCGCCTACGGGCGCGGGAATGGACGTGGGCGGCTTCAGCCGCTAAGGAGCCTGGGGGGGTAGTCCTCCTCTCAGCGGCCATGGAAGTTGTATGCGGCGGCGGGAGGACAGGAGGGCAAACAGGACGACCAGCGTCGGAAGAGGGAACCAACAGGAACCAGCAGGTAAAGTTACAAATGCCCCCAGAAGGTTTCAGCGCCACCCGCTCCACCGGGCGTGAGTGCGATTTAAAGCGCCTATGGGCGCGGGAATTGACATGGGCGGCTTCAGCCGCTAAGGAGCCTGGGGGGCGTAGTCCTCCTCTCTGTGGCCGCGGAAGTTGTAGGCGGCAGCGGGAGGACAGGAGGGCAAACAGGACGACCAGCGTCGGAAGAGGGAACCAACAGGAACCAGCAGGTAAAGTTACAAATGCCCCCAGAAGGTTTCAGCGCCACCCGCTCCACCGGGCGTGAGCGCGATTTAAAGCGCCTCCGGGCGCGGGAATTGACGTGGGCGGCTTCAGCCGCTAAGGATCCTGGGGGGCGTAGTCCTCCTCTCTGCGGCCGTGAAAGTTGTATGCGGCGGCGGGAGGACAGGAGGGCAAACAGGACGACCAGCGTCGGAAGAGGGAACCAACAGGAACCAGCAGGTAAAGTTACAAATGCCCCCAGAAGGTTTTAGCGCCACCCGCTCCACCGGGCGTGAGCGCGATTTAAAGCGCCTCCGGGCGCGGGAATTGACGTGGGCGGCTTCAGCCGCTAACGAGCCTGGGGGGCTTAGTCCTCCTCTCTGCGGCTGCAGAAGTTGTATGCGGCGGCGGGAGGACAGGAGGGCAAACAGGACGACAATCGTCGGAAGAGCGTACCAGCAGGTAAAGTTACAAATGCCCCCAGAAGGTTTCAGCGCCACCTGGACACAACAGTAGATGGTAGGAGTATGCAAACCATCTGTATCTACAGCAACAGATGCTAAGAACAAACGTTTTTTCCTGTTTTACGCCACACTCCAGGATGTGTTTTTTTATGGAAAGCTAGGTTTGATCATTGTAGATAAAGCTTTGTGGTAAAAAATAAAACATGGGTGGTAGCAATGGATGGCTTAAGTACCGCCCATGGGACGCCCATTTGATGAAATGTAGCACAAAGCAAAACATAAAGCTACTTGTGCTACAAAAAGGGCACATTTCCATTGCAAAACAATAAAAAAAACATTTTGCACTGTAAAGTAATTTCCCCATCAAGACTTTGTGCCTCTTTGTGGTAGCACAAGTCTTGATAAATTCAACCCTTGTGTTGCACCCCGGCATGGGCCACTTCAATCTAGTCAGGCAAAAGGAATTGTAATGCATTTTACTTCTGAAATGCAGACAATTAAAACAATTAGCCAGTCAGTCAGTCAAACAATCTTTTTTCGTTAAAAAAATGCACAAAAATACATAAAATTACATGTAAAGATGTGGCTGCTAAAAAGGTACGCCTACACAATAATATACTATGTGCTACACAGGGACAATCCATCGCATGAGCAAAGACCCGGGCAACAGGAATCAATATTGTGAAATATAATACATAGAAAATGCTTAACAGGGGAAATTGATCACATGAGCAAAAGGTTTCAGACAAAGTATGGGCAATAGAAATGAATAATGTGGCTTAAATATGAGAATAAATGGCAAGTTTTCCAGACTACCGTTATTGACAAGTCATGATTGACTCCTATTAAATTGACAAATCCGTTCATGACTTAAAGATCTTCTTTCCTCAAAGCAGCATTTGTTAGAGCACAGTGCAGACAATCGAGATCAGTTCACATTTCAGAATACATAGCGTCCTGTCATTTACCCAGCATATTTCTCAGCCTTACTGCAACCGAAATAAATGTATAAATACCTATGCATGCAAATTCAGACTGGAGTAATTGTAAGTGCAACAGGGAAGGCCTGCATTTCCTTATGTTGAAAGGCCTCACTTACGGAATTAAAAGCATTTCTCTAGGTGCTTTTTAAAGCTTACAAATAAGAAGAAACACATTACTGATTGAGAGGATAGGAAAACAGAAAAGGTGGTGCATTGAAGCAAAACCTAACCAAATAAAACCGGTCAGAGATTATGTATTTAACACAAATGAACGTGAAATAGGTTTGTGGGACATTTGAATCTGCAATTTTGTGCCCATTCCGGTGGTTATATACCTTTACCATTAGGTTCTGCTTCCGATATTGATTATTTTGAGAGGACTGAAAAGTGATGCGATGAGGACATTGTTTATATGTGTAGGGTGACAAGAGCTCTATCATGCAGATGGAGAATAATATTTTGCTATACATGAGAGTATTTCATGGCTTTTAAATAGCCGATTAAGTCAACATGCTTCCAAATGATACCACTGAATACGTTTTGTAAGCATTCAACCACATCTTGGATTATACTACAGGGTTAGATCAATAGTGCCCAACGTATGACCAGGAGGATCTAAACCATGACACACTTAAGCTACCTACATACAATACATTCACGTACAATGAAATAAATAAAAATTATAATTAGATCAGACGTTGGCCAAGAGCTTATTGATTTACTACAATTATTTACATAATATACATATATGGGCTTTCAGCTAGTCTTCTTCATCCATTGCTCTGTTACTGTGTCATTCACATTTTTCTTCCGCCATGCACGACAGGCTACAGCATGGGACAAAAGGTCAGCCCACTTCTGCCTTTGGCTAACTTCAGTATGAATGACCGCATTCTGCCCTTTTATAAGGAGCACATCCACGCACATAGTATTCCCTTTATCATGTATGCCAACATTTTATAACTGGCAAGTGGGAGATTTTTTTTTTTTGAGGGGGAGGTAAGAATTGGGGAAGAGTATTTTCCCTATCGACTTATATTGAAGCAGAGCAATGTTAGGTGGGAGACCACTAAAATAAAGACATTTTTAGCGTAAAAAAAGGCAAGTCTCCCGTCTGCATTGGGTCTGCTGGAATGTAGGATTTAGTACCCTAGACTACTAGAGCTCGATGAGGGTCAGGGATCTTCGTCAAACAAAGTTTTGTAAAACTAGAACAAAAAAGTAAATAACACTGACTAAGCCAAAATGAAGGCAACACCAGACCTATTGGTTTTGCCAGTGCTTGTTTATATAGAGCCTATTTTGAAAATCTAGAATGACCAGCTCTGTGTTTGACAAAAATAGTAAGAACAGCATGAGACATCAGCTATCACTGTGCTAGATAAATTCATCACAGTGCACGAAGGCCATGGTGAAACATTATAGACCCATGTTCTGCTAATACTTCTAGAGGAGGATGTTTATGGAGGAGTACGTTCTATGGAAATGGTCAATTAATAATGTTAGTACTGTGGTGGAACATCTGATATTGCATTTTCGAGGTACTTCATGAAAAATAGAATTATGACAGAAACAAGAAAAGATACCTATAGTTCTTACATAGTTTTCATCTGGTAGATTATCGACTGAACAATCTATACATCAGATCGCTCAACACTGACGCAAGGTGAGATGCAAAAGCACTTTGCAATACATACCGTCTCTTTCATCTGAATCTGATTGATCTTGATCCTAAACAACTTATGTTTGAAGTCATTATTAATGACAAACTTGTCCTCATCTTCCACATCTTTGCTTTTTGGAGATTTGACCAATACGCGTGCTTTTCCACAGGCCAGTGACTGCAAAGTTCTCCGTAATTCACCATCCTCTACACACAAAGAAATATGAAGTTGAAGGGTGATCTTAAAATACCATGGCAATTAACTTGTGCATTTTACCAACATAACCTTTCTGTTTACAATTGTATTTTCATGAATTTGATCACCTAATACACCAATAACTGCAAGGTGAATCTAGATGGAGTAAATAAAAAATAATTGTTTACTACGTAAATCTCAGTATCACCACAAAGCATTTGGCTCTGGTATAACCATCAGTATAACTCGGAACTGTGCAATGAAACCAGAACAATTTCAAGTAGACTAAAAATAATCTATGAAGGTTCTGTGGATGGCCACAGCCTGATCACTATTGATTCACAGTTGTCTTGCTAGTAGCAGCCCCCTTCCCTCCCACTTTGTCACAAATGCTTCTCCCCCCTTGGTAGAAGCACTTAAAAATGACTGAAGCCCAGGGGAGCAATTGTCAGTGTGATAATGATAATGTGGATACATAATAATACTGTTACACGTGCTGTACTCCTAACTGCGATCAGACCTACAGGCCAAGATATTCCATGAAGCCAATGGTCCAACAGAAATCCAATGGTACTGAGAAACAATTCATGTTTTCTTTCTCAAGCCAATTCTATTATTTTGGTATTATTTTCAAAGAATCAAGAACAGCAGTACATCCAAGAATACATATTAACTGATTGCACCTATTAACTTGGTACAGATTATGCCATTTTCTCCAGATGTCTCATTTTCCTGCCGAAGGTCAAAAAAATAAGAGCATATTAAATCATAATACACCACATGTTACAATGTTTAACTCAACAGCCCCCAACCACCATATGCCCATTACTACCCATCACAGATCGCAGTCGATCCTCATGACATGCAATGTCCAAGGACTTGACCAGGTAGATGATTCTCTTTACAGTCTATGAGAGGCTTCCAAAAGACCCCGAGTCTGCCTCTCATTTCTCAACTCATAATACAACATTCCCAATGCTACCATTATCCAAAGTGTTTGAACCAATCCATAATTAGAAGAGGACAATTCTTCCAGTTAGTTATACTTTGCTGCCAGTAACGTGTCTCAAGGGCCAGTCGCTGGTTAACATGCCTTCCCGTTCCCAGGGACATACCATAGCAGTATAAAGGATTAAACATTTGGTAAAGGGCATGACGGAGTCCCTTTAGTATGACTCAACAAGTTCTTCCAATATATTAGCAAAACCGGACATAACCACCAAATATGCATTTAAACCGCACTTCCACTCCATTGTCTCCAGCATTCAAGCCTTGGGGTGCATTATCTTTAATATTTATGACGTACATTTTATCTTTTGAACAAAAATGTGCAACATTTATGAAATGACAATAGTTCAATTTATTTTTAATTTGTCAACATAAACATGTATTATTTGGAAAAATGAAACAACGTTCACTATTCTGCACCGAGATATGGTTATGTGACCAAGACAAACTGAAAATGTTCATAGTGCCAGCTTACAACCTTAGCTTCTGAAAAGAGGGAACGCTGGCTTTCACTTATCAGCATCCACTTAATTAAGCACATAGGTGCTAAGCTTCACACCCCAGTGCTCAATTTGTTAACAAATAAAAGCAGGGGCCCAAATGTTTTCTTAGGAGCTGCTGAATACCAAAGCAGCCTAGTTTTGGTTACAGGTCCGGCCTATTTTCCTCTCCCACCCTCAAGTATTCACTCTTGCAGGCTCTTCTATAACCCTGCTTTTATCTGTCACTGTTTTTGGTGAAGTTCTGTTGAAGAAAAATAAGTCTGATCCCTCAAAATGAGTGCCTGTGCCCACTATCTGTATTCAGCTGCACAAAATAAGCACTCTTCACTCTTTTGCGTATGGAAAGGGGATCTGGCCAGACAGGTTAGGATAGCCCTAGACAGATTCCTCTCTAGTGGTATCAGAATAAAATTCGGAATTCGTGACCTAACAAGCGAATGGGCAGCCGTGCACGTATAAACTTTATCAATGTGATGTCTCCAAAGCTGGCAATGGTCTGTGGCTTGGCCGCTCCTTTAAATATAAAAACAAAACGAATGCCACGCAGGGGCTCTTGCATCCTTGAAGATGATTCTGTCTTGTCTTAATGAATGGAAAAATTACCAGCTTTAGCTTCCAACAAAGAAAAAACATGACAAAACCAAGTTCATGCACATTTCACTTTGCGTTTCTTTTTCTAATCTGTCGAAAACAAATCTGAAACACTCAACTTCAATTCAGAAAATGTTAACTTATAAGGCAGAATCCAAATCATCCTTTATTGCCCCTCTCTCGACCTCTTCCAAAGGGATCAATTGCGGTCTACCTCGGAGCTGCAACTTCTTACATAAAAACATTTCAAAACCAAAGGAAATCTCTCTGAATCCACTCTCCTCTATCTGCACACACTCTTTATCACCTACTCACTTTTTGTGTTATATCTGTGCCTACTTTGCCTGAGCCAATGTGCTGCACGCATAGCTAGAAATAGAACACCAGTTTTACTTTAGTAACTCCATTTCAGTTTTGTATTTTTAGAACGTTTAAAAAGTTTCAAAATTAAGATTCGGCTCAAATATTTTTGGGAACTGCCACCATTTTTAGCCATTTCATTATCTTTGTAACTTGTCTTCTTCCAATAATTTATTACCCCGTCCTTTCAGAGCTACTTTTTTCTTTTACTTTCAGTACTTTACAAGAGTGCATCTGTTTGTAGATCATCTCCTCACCCACCGTCCTGCTTCACGTTGTTGGTTGCGCCGTACCTCCTGCCCCCGCGATGCTGCTTGGCCCGCCCGCGTTATTGCTTGCCACGTTCCTCCCATCCTGCATTGTTGGTTCCCCTGCCTTCTCCCGCATTGCTTGTCCCATCCCCCCCAACATTACTGCTTGCCCCGACTCACGTTGTTGATTACCCTGTCCCTCCTGCCCCCTCTCGTATTGTTGCTTGCCCCGTTTTCTAGTCCTGCATTGTTTATTTCCCCATCCCACTGGCCCCCTCAAGTGTTATTGCTTACTCCAAACCCCTCGCACACCTGCCATGTCCCTTCCAGCTATGTGCTTGCCCCTCCAATGTTGCTTGCTCCATCCCCCTCTTGCCAGAAAAAACAGCACTGACAAAGCCAACAGGTCTCACCTACGTGATCTATTAGCTTTGTCAATGTTTTAGCCATGTTGCACAGCAGCTGAGCACCATGGCTGAGTATTGGGGGGAAAGCAACATGGCAAAAAACATTGACAAAGCCATTAGCTCGCATAAGTAAGACCTATTGGCATTGCCAATGCTTATTATTTTAGCATTAGCTTAACAACGATTTTTAAGCAGCTAGAACAAAATAAAACATTTGTCAGCTGTATCAAACACTGAACTTTGGTCTGACACACTTCCTGAAAACAACTGGGTAATCTTTCTGTTTCTTTCACTTAATGCACATATATGGGCGTGTATGGCCCCGGTCAGGTCAGCTCCATTTCTTTATTCAATTATAGGCAGGAGTGACAAGACTGGTCCCTGTGAGTTTATTCCCGCAGAAACACGTATGGCTGAGTATAGAACATTCTAGCTGTATTACAACTGTTGGGACGGCCTATGCAAGCAGGCTGGCAACCTGTAGCTGTATACATGCTCTGAATGGCTAATGAGCAGGACAATATTAGGGGTAGTTCAGCTGGAGATGGGGGCATAATCATAAAAAACACCATAACTATGAATACCAAACGAATCAATGAAAACATGAATATTTGTTTTGTGTTCTAAAAAATAATGAATGCTGAAGAGATCTAAAAAATTGTATATATTTTTTTAAGTAGAGGCAGTTGTGAGGTATAGTTAACTTGAGTGTTCCAGCCATTATAGTGACATATCTCATCCCAAGGACAGAAGAGCTACTCAAAGACAAACATTTAGTTTGAACCCTACTGACGAGGCTGCACTGATTAGACGAAGAAGGAAGTAATGCATTAAAAAACGGAAAGCGTTCTTACTTCAGTCACAAATGAGTTTGATAAATGCAATGAGTAATCGAATGATGCGAAGTACTCTGTAATTGACTCGATCACTATCACTGGCATTGACCTGTGTGGGTTTTCCTAGTTCGGTAAATGTGTAGATCATAGCCTCCATACGCCAGGTACAACCATCAGTGATTTTCCCCGACAGAGGTTTTGTGCTAATCAAAATATAATGACTTTCAACATGGAGTTAGGTAATATGTCCCAAGAGGTGGCAGAGTGCTGAGTTTGAAGAAAATGTCCATTCGAGATAGTGGACAATCTTTTGTACTTTTTGAGTTATCAACATCAGATCTTTTCACCTGACAGAATGTTGCAATAACATGTTTACCCTTTCCATAAAGGTCCAAGAATGGACTTTTATTGCAAGCTGTACCTACGGCATAAGCGCACATGCATCAATGTTACCAATACGCCGATCGCGGTATACAGGAGTTAATGAAGTGGGGGTGGAGCACACATACTCAGTTCAGAGTCCCAGATGCAATGTCTTGATTAGGTCTGTCAACTCCTAGGTGGAGTGCGAGCCATGTGAAGATGAAGCGGGTGACATGTACCTGTTACTCCATCTGCATGAACAGGCGCTGGAGAGAAAACTGGACCATGATGCTATGGTACCGAGAGCTGCTGCATTGGGGACTCATGAGCCAGACCCACCCACCCGACTCAGCATGTAAAGAAGCGCTGCAGATGACAGCACTATTCATGATATTCGTTGCCCTCACTTAAGGAGGTATCATATCAGCTATCAGTAAGGGGGTGTTTCTGAACCTTTTCTCTTAGTCAAATTGGGCTTCCCCAACAACACGTGCCCTCGGGGTATTTAAAAAAAAAAAAAAGGTCTTCTCTCATTCCCCCGATATAGACATTTCCCTCCTCAACCACTCCCTTAGCCAAGGTATGGTACCAAACACCATCAAAGAGGCTATAGTGGGTCCGCTCCAAAAGAAAATTGGGCGTGGACCCATTGAAGAACTATCAGCCAATCTCCCTGTAAGCGTTCTTGGCCAAAGTACTGGAGGCTCATGTTGCAAGTCACCTCTGCTCCTTTTTAGAGGATTCTAATTTACTTGACCCCCATCAGGCAGGATTTCGGCCAGCTCATTCGACTGAGGCAGTCATTCTCTCAGTCATAGCTGAAAGGCGGGAAGATGCTGTCAAAGGCGATACCCAGGTGTCGGTCCAGCTTGATCTGTCTGCGGCCTTCGAAACAGTCGACCATGATCTCTTGATCGGCCATGTCGGGCTCAGGCCTACAGAACTTAGCCTTAGCCTGGTTTGCTTCCTTTTTAAAGGACCGTTCTCAATCTGTATGGCTATCCCCCTTCAATTCTCCCAAGGTCCGTTTAACCTGTAAAGTACCACAAGGATCTTCCTTGTCACCCCATCTTTTTAATCTGCATATTTGTCCGCTGGTGCACTCCTCAAAAGAGATGCAAGTCAGAGTGCACAACTTTATGGACGATCTGCAGCTGTTGTTTAACATTGACCAGTCGGTCACGTCATCCTGCTTTGTACAACTACAAAAATGAAGATTAGAAAATTCCTCCATCTGATGACTTGTTCCAGGTCATTTTGGCTTTTGTAATTTCTAGATTAGACTATGCCAACCAATGCCCCCCTAAAGGTCTGAACCATAGTAATCAGGCTGCCAGGCTTATTTTTTAAGAGCCTAGGCACTGCCCCTTGTTGAGAAAGTTTCATAGGCTTCCGGTGGAACATCGTTCTATTTTTAAAACTGGCTTTATTATTTTTAATTCTCTTCATGGCAAAAGTCTTGCTTTCATATAAAGAATCAAAAAATATTCCCTTAATCGCAACTTACGGTCCTCTCATAAGAACCTCCTTAAAACCCCCTCCTTTAAAAAGAAAAAAGAAGAGATTGGGAGGTTCCAGATTTCCAGTTTTTGCCCCACGCATCTGGAATGCCCCCCCCCAGAATTGAGATCTACACCCAACTATATGAGCTTCCAGAAACTCTAAGTCTTGGCTCTTTAGACATGTGTAAGACTAAGTTCTTGCTTGGTACCTAGTGGCAAGAAACCTGACCGGTGATAGAGTGCTATATAAATCCTTGTAACATAACATATCAATGAGGTCTACTTGCCAGATATATTAGATGACGGGTGTGTCAGCGACTAATTGACGTGCATCCACTGTGTGCTTTTGCTCACACAGCGATTATCTTTACTGCCATTATGAGTTGATGAAATAACATTTTGCTTGGGTAAGTGGTGGTGATATGCTTTCAGAAGAGGAAGGGGAAAAACTGATTAAAAGAGGAAGAAAGGAAAGTCTATATGAAGGTAGATCTAGAAAGTGCACTTCAGTGCCTGCAAGCCAAAGTGTGATTGGTGGAGGATGAATGTCAAGGAGCGAACGTAACCAGGCACTGAACCGGGAGCACTCAAAATCAGTGATGCGGCTGCCACTCATTCAGCTGCTGCAACGTGTTATTGGGGCTGCAAACCTGCTCCCTTTATTCAGCAAGCTTGCTGTTCCGGCTAATCACTCAGAGATGGCGCATTTGAATTGGATGCTTAATTACTTCAACGCTATGGGAGAACCCGTTTACTCCATGATCCACCCACTACTTCAATATATCTTCAAGTTGTTTAAAAAACTCTAGAATACTGGTGATGACATTGATTATGATGATGCAGTGGCTGCTTTAGATGCTTATTTTAATCCACAGCTCAACCAGGGTTATGGACAGATTATGCCAAGACAAGCAAAGCAAAACAAGGGCAAACTAATCAATAACTTCTATGCTGCATTGCAAGAACTCGTCAGCAAGTGTACCGATGGTGAGAGTGCAAATTATACAAGGTTGTCATGTGTTTTGTATAATACTTTGTGAAATGTGAACCGAAAATCACACTCGGTACCATGCTGACGCAATAAAGAGCTCACAATCCAAAGTGAAATCTGAACAGAGTCGGTGTTCGCAAAAATGGTCATCGTATCGGGACAAAAAGATTTAAAAATAATTAAAACAGAGCATATTGAAGGTATGGGTAGGACCACCAGTTAGGCTAGATCCAAAGAAACTAAAAACCCTCAAGATTCGGCCACATGTTGGTACTATGAGACAGAACATCAACTGGCAGCCAGATGTCCCAGGTCAAGGGAAGGTGTGACTGAACTGCAATAAGGCCAGTCACTTTGCCAGCGTATGTTTGCGACGATGATGAGGAAGAGGTCTGCCGACTTTCTGAAAGCCAACAAAATTATTTAGAGATAACTCAACAACCAATTTGACTAGGTCAGACCCTCAGGAATAAATGCCCAAAGCGAACAATCAAAAGGCGCTGAGAAAGAAAAAAGTAAACTTACCTCTAACTGCAGTTCTCCAGCATTGGCATCATTCGTAGAGTCATATGCTTGAATAAGTCTCTATTGTAAAGGTGGTAGTACCACAGTAATCTTACAATAGCAGTTCCAAGGCTTTGATCCAGAGGCACTTTAGTAGCACACTCGTCTCATTGGGAAAAGCCCTGAAATCTGAAAAGTGAAAGTGCTTTGAACTCTACCTTTCCAAGAAGCCATCTTAACTCGGATTTCCAGCACGAATGTGATGAGAGCAAATGTCTGAAGGCGAACCTCTGTCTGGGGAGGAACGAGGGCTGCATGTGAATCTTTGAAAGACACCCAACCCTAGAAAACTAGTTACAGAAAAGTAAAAGTTTTCTTCTCCGGCATTGCAGCTTTTATAGATTCACAAACTTGAATCAGAATTACAAACAGTACAGTAAATTAACACATCAACATTGTGGAAAGTGGAATAATGATAGAATGGCTCACCATATTTGAAAAGATGGTGAAGACCTGCTTGGACCACTGCTGCATCTGTCTGCTACAGCATCAAGACAGTAGAACTGAGTGAAGATGTGTCGCCTTCTTTGTGTAGCTGCACAACAGATGTCTACAAGGGGTACCTTGCATAGAGAGCTGTTGAAGTGCAATAATTCTTGTGGAATGCGCTGTGACTTTCCTCACAAGTGAATGCCCCATGTTTGAGTGGCAGTAGGTAATTGCTACAGCTACCGATTTAGATGTTCTCATTTACACAATGAATAACATTTTCATGCATTAAAAAAAGCTACCAGCAACTGATGGCACGAACTTCAGAATTGACTCTTTCAAGTTTCTACTCCCCCCCCCCCCACCCCACACGAGGACCTGCCTAGAGAATCCGTTCACCCGCCTGTTCTTTAAATCTAGAGCTTGGGAATATGGCCCACCTGCCCAAATGATGATAAATAAACATAGTCATATACTAGACGCCTGTTGAAAAGACCATCAAATTTCACTTTGATACTAAAAAACAATGTGGATTTTGTATCCTCAGCAAAAATGCGGTCGACAACAGGAAACCGAACATGGATGGGAATGATGAGGATTTCAGACTTGTTAAAACAGAAGGAGAAGCTTCAACAGAATGGGCTACAGAACTCTATTAGAAACCTCACAGATAAATATGGCAAACATCATCCGGCTCAAATACATTGTACACTGAAAAAGTGAAATTTGTTTTGATGCCTTTTTTCACATCAAGAGCTGAATATGCTTTTTTCGAGATTTCAGTGGTCTCAATATTAACAACAAGCATTTGCAATGCAATAGGTCTCGCATTAGGAAAGTTTGAGCTATTGGTATTGTAAATGACAAATATTTTATTTATGTGTTGGTTTTGAAAATAGCTAAATTAATAGCTTTGTCATTTACAATGCCAATAGTTTTAACTTTCGCAAATGTGACACCTATAGCATTTGTAATGCAATATGTTACGTGACTTAGATGTATTGATATTATGAATAACAATGGCTTTTATTAAAAAAAATAATAATACTTAAATAAAAGTTATTGTAATTTATAATGGCAATAGCTTAAACTTTTGAAAATAACTTTTGTGAAGATTATATTCAGTGTACTTTATTGTGACGAAAATCCAAGAACAGAAGTGAAATATTAACATCTTTTTGTGACATTTGTAATAAAGCTTGAAACATTCAGAGAACATATTTGAACCAGTTATTGTTGAATGGTTGCACAGATTGATGTTGTGGTGGCGACGAGTGATGCTGTGGCGTTCAGCGATGCTGTGGTAGCGCATAGTGATATTGTGGTGCCCCTGAGTGATGCTGTGGTGGTGCTGTGGTCATGCGATAGATATAGTGAGTGCGATAGATAGATAGATAGATAGTTAGATAGATAGAGGGAGGGCGATAGATAGAGGGAGGGCGATAGAGGGAGGGCGATAGATAGAGGGAGGGAGATAGATATAGTGAGGGCGATAGATAGATCGAGTGAGGGCGATAGATAGACAGATAGATAGAGTGAGGGCGATAGACAGATAGAGTGAGGGCGATAGATAGATAGACTGAGGGCGATAGATATATAGATAGAGTGACGGTAATAGAGTGAGGGCAATAGATACAGTGAGGGCAATAGATAGAGTGAGGGCAATAGATAGTGAGGGCGATAGATAGAGTGAGGGCGATAGATAGATAGATTGATAGAGTGAGGGGCAATAGATAGAGTGAGGCGATAGATAGAGTGAGGGCGATAGAGAGAGAGATAGAGAGGTAGAGAGAGATAGATAGGGAGAGAGGTAGAGATAGATAGGTAGAGAGAGAGGTAGAGAGAGGTAGAGAGATGTAGAGAGATGTAGAGAGAGAGGTAGAGAGAGGTAGAGCTAGAGAGGTCGAGAGAGAGAGGTAGAGAGGTAGCGCGAGAGAGGTCGAGAGAGAGGTAGCGAGAGAGAGAGAGGTAACGAGAGAGAGAGAGGTAACGAGAGAGAGAGAGGTAACGAGAGAGAGAGAGGTAGAGAGGTAGGTAGAGAGAGAGAGAGAGAGGTAGAGAGGTAGAAAGATGTTTATGTTCAAACACTGCTATCTGTAGCTTTTTCGTTCCTTGTCAGTCGAAATTCAAGCCCTGTTAAGTTAAAGCTTTGTCCCAAGCTTTCGTTTGAGGTAGTGCACCGAGCTTCCAGCACCTATTGTGACTTTGGTGCTATATAAGCAGGGTAGTAAGATATGAGCCTTTTGGTATGCATACTCACTCACAAACATTGCCGAAATCAGCACATAGAGCAGTTGGCATCCTTACCATGCATTTTTTCCAGCGCTGACAATAACAGGCTCATAGTTGTTAACCATGAGTATATGGTCAGCAAACATTTTTCGAGAAAAAGCATTGTACTGAAGGACCTTATTGTAAGTAAGCGGCTCTACAAGTCGAGGTAAGTAGATAATAATTAATTTTATTAGAATTAAAGAGAGAAGTCAAGGTCTTCCTGCCTCAGCAACCGCCCCATCGGAATGGTAGGAATCTGGAATCAAGTTGATGTAATGCATGATTCCATATTCCACACTCCTCAGCTCGAGGCAGAATTAAAGGCACATACAACATATCTCCTTTTCTTAATGGATTAAAGAAACAAACTAAAAAAGGAAAACAGAATACAATAATGCTGGATAAGTAAATGCAATGACTGCAATGAAAACTTGTTAAACAAGGAAGCATTAAATAAAATAGCAATAATCATGAAAACTTTGAACACATTTACACAAGAATATGAAGAATTAAAATTAACATTCTACAGTTAAATTATGTAAGAACAAGAGAAAAGGACTAATACATGATAAAATCGTCATACTTCTTTGGAGCATTGTGCTGTCTTGTAGAGTGTAGATCTTTTTGTACAGATTTATTTACTTGCACAAGCTCACCAGGAATGATTTTGGAATTAACAACAACCTTGGAACTGGAAGTGTCCTTACCAGAAGCCAATTCCTCAGAAGCAGCAGCACCACTACTCCTTTTCGAAAACAAAGCAATTCTTCTGAAAATCCAATTTTGACCATTTTCTAAAACCACATGCCACCTATGTACTTCTTTAACTTTAAGAGGTTCCGAAAACGTATTTATTCCAAACTCTTTCCTACCCAATTTGAACTTGACATAGTCACCAACATCAACTCTACCCACCTTACCTTTGAAACTATTACTAGAATTTACAGATTTATTATTTGAACTCTTAACATCTTGAAATCTGTCTTCAAACAACCACTTAGGGACCATCTTGGTCTTGGGAACCCTACCACGCATGCGCTCAAATGGGACTTCATTGGTGACACTATGAACTGTTGTATTATAAGACCAAACAGCTTCTTCCATAGCACTACGAACATTATGCTGACCTTGCACAGCTAATTGAATAACGCCTTTGACTAACCTATTCATGCGTTCCACAATACCGTTACCCTGCGGATTGTATAAAGAGGTATACATATGTTTGACGCCATGATTGGATAAGAACGTCCGCATAGAAGAAGAGGTCAGCTGTGTACCATTATCTGTCACTAAGATACCAGGAAAACTTTCTTTCATAAAAATGGATTTGAGTTGAACAATTACACTTTCAGTAGTTATATTCTTCATGAACTCGACACATAACCATCGTGAACATACATCCACTAAAACCATTGCAAAACGACATTCACCAGATAAGTAGTCCATAGGACCAATAAAATCCAAACATACTTTGCTCCATGGTAAATCTTCACTACAAGCAATAGACCCTAAAGGACGTGAATCGATTTTTAATCTCTTCTCACTCTCCTTGCACAATGAGCAGTCTTCAACCCATCGCCTCATATCGTCATCTAAACCAGGCCACCAGAAATTGGCCTTCAAACGTTTGTTAGTCATACTCTGACCAAGGTGACCTTCGTGTGCCAAAGAAAAAAGTTTTCTTTTTAGTGATTGCGGAGGTACAAATCGTTCACCTCTCAATACAAAGTCATCAGAACTACCCAAACTAAGTTCTTCCTGTAATTTCACAAAGCTCCGTAAAGAAGGTTTTACGTCACCTTCTCGTTTCCACCCAAGACGAATAGCATTGATCAATTCAGCAAAGTCAGGGTCTGCTACAACAGCCTGATGCCACTCTTCTCTAGAAATGGAGTTAAAACAATATGAACAAGCATCATCAAAGTCAGCAACCAAACAAACAGTCTCATCATTGAAATCAAGGCATTCTTCAGATTCAATAGGTAGGCGTGACAAGCAATCTGCTTGTACATTTTTCCACCCAGAGATATGCTGCAATGAAAAATCATATTCTTGTAATTTTGCAGCAAATCTCATAAGACGAAAAGAACCATTATTGGCACCACCAGGTGATAGGATCTTAATAAGTGGTTTATGGTCTGTTCTCACCGAAAAATGTGTGCCCCACACATAGGTGCGAAAGTGAGAGACTCCCCAAACAGCAGCTAACGCCTCACGTTCTATTACTGCATAATTGCGTTCAGAGGCACTAAGAGTCCGTGACACGAATGCTACAGTTCTCTCTATACCATTTTTCTTTTGAGATAGGATGGCACCAATACCATGAGCACTGGCGTCAACAGTTACAAAGGTGTCTCACAAGGTTCAAATGTAGAGAGAATGCCTGCGTTGATGATTTCAAATTAAATTTTTTCAAAAGCATCAGATTGTTGTGGACCCCACTCAAATTGTACCCCTTTCCTAAGAAGTAGTCTTAACGCTTCAGTTTTATGGGCAAAATTAGAAACAAACTTGGAGTAATACTCCACCAATCCTAAAAAGGATTTAAATTGGTCCTTATTTAAGGGAAGGGGAGCACATCTAATAGCCTTTAATAAATCTTCTTTTGGTTTCACACCAGAATGGGAAATGGTATATCCTAAATAGTCTATTTCTGTTAACAAAAACGGACATTTATCTTTTCTAAGGGTGAGACCAGCATTTGAAAACACATGTAGGACTTTGGCTAAGTTATTATTGTGCTCTGATTCATCAATCCCCGTAATTAAAACATCGTCTTGAAAAAAATGAACATGTTTCAAGTCTTTTAACAAAGAATGCATCATGCGTTGGAACACGCTGGCTGCAGAGGCCAGCCCAAATGGTAACCTTTTAAATTGGAACACTCCCTCTACGGTGATAAAAGCAGTAAGTTCCCTGGACTTGGGGGTGTAAAACAACCTGATGATAAGCTGAACGGAGATCAAGCTTGCTAAAAAACTTTGCCTTGTCCATTAGAAGAACCATTTCAGAAATGTTAGGGAGAGGGAATTTATCCACGATAATATTTTGATTGAGGGACCTAAGGTCCACACAAAAACGAAGTTTACCATCTTTTTTTTTTTTTGCATTTCAACGAAAGTTCCCTTAAACGTGTGACCATTTGATCCACAGATTCTTTGTCTTTTTGCGGCATAGTATAAAATTTATGTCTTTGCATGACAATGTTGACTTTTTTCCCAAAGTATTTTTCAAGTCTCATTTTTGCTTCTACATATGGATTGTCAACAAGTTCACCATCTGCACCACGTAATTCTGGTAAGAATTTAAAAGCATGTTGGCCTCCTTTACCAAGAGAGTTTAATAAAATTGTTTTTTTGCGTGTCAAAGGAAATCTAAGTCCATCGATGGCTTCCAAATAATTTTCGAATACGCCTATCCATTCTTCCCATTCAAGGGTAGGTGTATCTCCATCAACTAGAAACGGAGGAGGCGGTGCAATAGTAGAATTCGCTGTAGTAGCCATTTTATTGTAGATGTGTAAGTATCGTATGCGGAATTAAGCTGAGGCAGGATAATTTTTATTTTATTGAAATGGTGATAATAGTACAGCAAAGTCTTGTAAAATTTTAATAAAATTTAGTCACTGTAAGCAACCAGTGCGTAAATTATTGAAGCTGTATTTAAATTCATTTAAGTACATGTGTTGAAGTAGAAAAGAGACAAAATTGATGGCAGTGGTAGCGTTAAGCACGATTCGTCGCGCAAAAACGTTACATGATTGGCAAGACTTGGTTGGCAAAAATGAAGGAAAATGGCCGCTGTGCGTGGAAGCGTGATGACGTTAAATCAACATGCGTGTAGGCGCGAGTAAGGTTGTGCGCGCGTATGGAAGACTGATTGCAGAGTCTCGCGGTCATCTGATTTGAAATGCGCACTAAAGAGTCTCGCGGCAGTGCCTCGCGGTCAGCGCTTCATAATAATGTTTCGTAAAATCACCATAAAGTTAAAATAACTCTCGGAGGTTACCTGGGATAGTCAGGATGGTGGTTGATACTCACGAAGGTATCTGGAATGAATTTTTGAAAGTATCGTTGAAAATTGTAAACTACTGAAGGAGTTTCAGTCGGGTCCCGTTTCAGGTGCGGAAAGACGCGATGGCAAAACAGGTTTGTTGAACAGGATCGTCGCCAAATATTGTAAGTAAGCGGCTCTACAAGTCGAGGTAAGTAGATAATAATGAATTTTATTAGAATTAAAGAGAGAAGTCAAGGTCTTCCTGCCTCAGCAACCGCCCCATCGGAATGGTAGGAATCTGGAATCAAGTTGATGTAATGCATGATTCCATATTCCACACTCCTCAGCTCGAGGCAGAATTAAAGGCACATATAACAGACCTCTAAACAGAAAGTAACCAGCTTGGCAAGACCCAGGGCGAGCTCCCAGGCAATTCCGCGCCACAGGGGGTGCCAGGAACCAAACAGATTCTTAAAGTTTGTTCATGAATAAAGTTATTAGCAGTGCGACTGTAAACGTAAAAAAAAATGCGTGCACACGTTTCCCTTTTCCTGTGAAGCCAGACATGAAAGACTGTCCCTGTTGGGCTATTTGGAGACCCCTTCTTCGTTGACCAGCCCAACACCCCTTAGAGCTGTGGCAGGGATTTAGCACCTTAAGTGGGCCTGTCATTGGGCCGATGGTCTGGTGAAGAGGACAACACGAGAAGGTGAATTAGTTGTTTATGGGCCTCTGTTGTCAGCAGACAACATGCTCAAACTGAATACTATGGAATACTATGGTCGAGGGAGGGAAGTGTAGTATCAGCAGTTACTTTACTGTATAGAAAAAAAGAATTATTTGACAATAATATATTACAAGATAAATAAACATTAAAATCGAGAAAACATCCAAACTGCCACTAAGATGGACTAAATACATTTAGCTTAAGCGTTTAAAAGATGAAAAAGAGGAAAGATTGAAACATTTGACAAATTGTCAAATAAAACTAAAATCACTTGACGAGAGACAATACTAATAGCGTGATTGGTGAACCTGATGCTAGCTGTGACAAACGCCCTTCTTAAATATTTTCTCCTAAGGTCCAACAATGCCGGGCAGAAACATTAAGAGCTCATAGATACCTCCTACCTGCTAAGATCGCAGCCTGTGCGTGTTGTGCAAGACTGAAAGGCACAGAGCAGGAACAGGGAAAAAGAAAGGATGAAAGCTGGGGTGAACAGAGACAGGGACTAATAGAAGAAGTGCACGCCTTAGGATAGTGAAGAGATACTGAAATGAGAGTGGGAGGGGGTGAGCGTAGAAGACTTTGGAGATGGGATAGGTGGTTGGTGTGTGTTGGTTTGAAGAAGAAGTATGTAGCACGGAACAAAAAATAAAATTATGGACAAGAAATGAATGCAGTCACCGGTGGGGCGGGGGGGCACTGACTTCGCCGCCAACATCAGACATCCTGCTTAGCGGGGTCTCCGCGTGGTACTGAACTCTGGACAAGATCACCAAGACATTGTTGGGGTGCCTCAAGTGGCGCCCGCGGAGGTTACCTGCCTGAGGGTGTGGCGCTCCTTGCTTGTCCCCCAAGGGGGGTTCGGTCTCGCCTCTCCCCCCCCCCCCCCCTCCGCTAGGGTGGGATACGGCCAGTGGCTATCTTTGCTGGCCAGGAAGAGAGATTTGCGCGCACGTCTGTGAGACTCTGGAACTGGAGGGCTGGCCTGAAAGGGAGTTTGTGAGTGGGGAAAGCCGCGGATGGATCCTGAGCAGCGTCTGGATAGCGTGGATCATACAAGTGTGTGCCCCACGGGTAAAGCAGCATGGGCAGGAAGGACAAAGATCCCAAAACCCGTAGACAGGGAACAATAGACCGCTACACCACGGCGCCCCTCCCCCAGAAGATGATGCTGCCGGTGTTCGCTCGGACACAGCCCTACTGATGGGTGCCATACAGACGTCCCGGGTGGCCCTGGAGAATATAATTGGAGAGGTGCGCACGGAAGTAACGCTCATACGGCAAGACCTCCGGAATCTGGCGGAACGGGTGACGGCCTCAGAATTGGGGAAGCCGAGGATTCTATACAAGACTTGAGGAAAGGGATTGCGGACCTTCAATCCTCTCATAAGCAGCTCATGTGGAAGGTGGATGATGCAGAAAATAGGGCAAGACGCAACAACCTCTGCTTTGTAGGCTTTAGGGAGGGAATCGAGGGGGCAAATATGTCGAAGTTCCTACATTCCTGGCTTTTGCGCACTTTCCTAAAGGACAAATGCTCTTCTTGTTTCATAATAGAAAGGGCGCACCGAGCGTTGCTGGCTAAACCACCGGTGGGTGCTAGGCCTTGGCCAGTCATCGCTCGCTTCCTCAATTTCCTGGACAGAGATATGATCCTACGGAAGCTCGGAAACTTGGGGAAATCCGCCTGGAAAATGCCCAAATAATGATTTTCCCAGATTACAGCCAGGAGGTGCAGAGGCAGAGGCGCTCCTTCGACGCAGTTAAGGCTAAGCTGAGAGACCTCCACATCCAGTACATGCTTCTCTTTCCTGCAAAGTTGAAAGTGATTTACAAGGACCAGACGTATTTTTTTCAAAACCTGGAAGAAGCATGGCAGTGGCTGGAAGAACGCCCTCCTCTGCCAAGAAACGCATCTGGGGTTCACAAGACACCTGCTATAGAGAGATCCATGGAGGGGCGGCGAAGCTCACCAAAACCGCAGAGACAGAGACTTGGAAGCCGGAATCTGGCGGTGACCCCACACCCCGCGTTCGGCTCTGTACGGCGGAGGGGGCGAAGCGCCGCCTCTCCTGATTCACGTCGGTTGACGGGCTCCAGATTCCGCTGCCTCGCGGAAAAAGCACAGTCGGAAGGGGAGAGAGAACCTGTGGATACCTTCTCCGAGGGAGAAGAATCGGAAAGGCACTCACTGCATCCCCTGGCAGTGGCAATCAACGACATAGAACAGGAGACTACGCAAGGGACGGGGACTTCTCAGAGAGACCCATTGGACTCCAACTCGTGAAGATGGGACAGTAATGGCAGACCGAGTGTTGATGATGGGGCTATGGACACCCCCTCATATTGGCTCTGTTGTATTGGCCTAACTTTCTTTCTTGTTTTTACCTGCTCGTGTGTCTACCTCTACATGTTTCTTTGTTAGAGGTCCAGAGCAAGTTTCTCATACTTTGAGGGTGAGTTTGGGTGGGCGACAGACCTCCTGCACCTGAAGGCTTTATCTCTGTCTTTTGGATGGCGATGGGACTTGAAGGGGAGGGAGGTGGGGAGTTATTGGGGGGAGCTATACTGCTTGCGGGGAAGGGAGGGTGGGTAGTTTTGAATGAGTGTTGGGGGGTTCACTGTTCACTTTTTAAAGTATGTCGCAGATGAAACTGTTCCATACACCTGCATGCCACTCACCAGACACCTGCCTTTGCATGAGCGAGTCAAGACTAGTGTTCCCTACGATGTTGGGTAGCCTGGGAACGCCCATACAAGACAATAAAAGTGTCCGAATCATTACATGGAACGTGAATGGCCTGGGCAACAAGGGTGGCCCCATAGTCCTGCTGCAGAAGAGCCACCTACACTGTACGAGATGCGGGTTACTGGCCAGGGGGTCATATAAGGTTCTGGCCCATGCCGGATACACCTCGGGCTCTAGAGGGGTTGCCATACTGATTAAAAAATTCCCCCCATTTGCCGTCACACGAACATGGACAGACACGCAAGGCACCTATGTGGGGGTTACGGGAACATGGGGACGCCAGAGGATCACGTTTATTTCTGTTTACACACCACCGAAACTCCAGGCCCGAACACTTGCAGGTCTAGCTGATGTCCTTTTGAGTACACCTGACACACTGCATGTGATGGGTGAGGACTTCAATGATGTTATGTGCACGTAATTGGATAGGTCAAGAAATCGGACGTACCCTGAACCACTGTCTCCCCTGGCGAAGTCCATGGACACGCTAGGATTGACGGACACTTGGAGATGGCTCCACCCGGATGTTAGAACTTACTCTTACTTTTCAGCGGCCCACAAGATCTACTCCAGATTGGACTATGTCTTTCTCCCCCAACATGTTCTTAGAACGGAGGACAAGGCAGAATATTTGGCACGGGGAATCTCGGACCACTCCCCCCTCCTGGTGACATTAGGGAGGAGACATGGTACAGGGGCAGGATCTGGCGCCTAGCGGCATGGGACCTCCAGAATAAGGACTTGCTGCGGGGACTTAGGGTGGACGTGAAGGTGTACTTCTCAGAAAATTTAGGATCGGTGCAGTCAGGGGTGATTATATGGGAGGCTTTTAAGACTGTCATGCGTGAATGGGCCCAGAACAGGTTAGCGGAGGAGAAGAGGAAGAAACAGGGCGAGATGCATGACCTGGAAACTCGTATTTTGGAACTAGAACGGCAGCACGTGGTAGATCGTGCCGCGCAACCTCTCAGACTGCTAGGGGATGCATAGCAACAATATAGGGCCCTGGTGTCGGACGAAGACAAAACACAGGCACAGGCGTCTTTGCATAGACTGTACGATGTGGGGGACAAGTCTGGAAAACTCCTGGCGTGGTTGAGTCGTAAGGAGCAGGATGCGAGATGGGTGGAACAAGTGTCAGATGCTCAGGGTCATATTAAGCAGACTGACGTCCAGATAGCGCAGGCTTTCGCTTACTATGAGGAATTTTATACGGCCAGAGACCTAGGCTCGCCGGAGGAGGTAGGACACTACTTAGACAGTATTGAGACCCCCGTTCTAACGGATGAAGATCGGGCGACTCTGGAGGAAGAGATAACGGCCACAGAGGTCAGGGAGGCCCAGCTAGGCTTCGTCTGGGGAAATTGCCTTGACCGAACGGGTTTCCCCGCAGAATTCTTTAAAAAAACGGCGGATCTACTTACTAAACACCTGTTGGCCTTGTTCCTGGGGGCGGTTCAGGAGGGCGCGCTGCCTCCGGAACTTCGGATGGCCACAATTATACCAATCTATAAACAAGGTAAGCCGCCGGGGAGTGTGCGTCGTATCGCCCCATTTTTCTCCTGAACGTGGAGGTTAAACTCCTGGCGACGATTCTGGCGCTGAGGCTGAGACGTGTGATTTCGGAGCTGGTCCGCTTGGACCAGACCGGCTTCCTGCCGGATAGGGCAACCAGGTTAAATTTAAGGAGAACTCCTAATTGGTTGATGGAGGTATGTAACCGTCCGGAGCCTCATGTGTTCTTGTCTTTGGACGCCGAAAAGGCGTTTGACGCAGTGCATTGGCCCTTCCTGGAGGGAGTGTTGATTAAGTTTGGCTTTGGTCCTAAGTTTAGGAAGTGGGTGGGCCTCCTCTATACTGACCGGAGAGCGAGGGTAAAAGTCAATGGGGTGTTATCCGACCCGGCAGGGGTGCCCTCTCTCACCGCTCATGTTAGCCCTCACCATAGAAATGGTAGCGTGCGAGATAAGGCTCGACAAAGGGATAAGAGGGTTTCAAACTGACTCGAATGATACGGTTGAGGAGAAAATATCGCTATACGCGGATGACATCCTCCTATATGTCACCCACCCTGAAGTCTCGATAAAACGACCATTCGTCTTGCTGGGCCGCTACGGTTCAAATTCAGGATATACGATAAATTGGCATAAGTCATTGCTGTACAGCCCCAGGGGGGAGGAGGCATGGCCTGTTCTGCCTGAAGCGCTTCGGGTTACGAGAGAGGGGTTCACGTATTTGGGGATATACGTGACGAAAGACCGATCACTCTCGTATCGGAAAAATATCCAGCGAGTGCTCACAAACTTTGCTTGTGATGCAACAAGATGGAAGACCCTCCCCCTTACGATTCTCGGACGAGCAGCAATGTTCAAGATGATAACCCTGCCACCATTCCTGTACGTCCTACAATATGAGTATTCCCCCTTCCTCGACAGGTTTTTAAAGTTATACATGATGAGCTTCTATCACTGCTCTGGCTAGGGAAGCATCCTAGAATAACCCTAGAGACCTTGCAGAGGAATCAATATAATGGTGGGATTTCCTTACCCAATCTTGAGGTGTATTACTGGGCGGAACATTTATCGCCAATAAATGACTGGCTCCATGCCCCGGCGGATCACCCCACATATAGACTGGAGAGAGGGACAATGGCGCAGCGTACCGGTCTACATTATTTATATGGAGGTAGGGGTAGGGAACGACTTCTTTCTGCAACACGGGTGACTGTGGAGACATGGGAGAGGGCGACTAAGAGGATTGGATGGGCACACAAATCGACGAAACCGACGCCAATTTGACACTGTACATGGCTAAAGGACCTGCATAAATTAAAGGGTTTCCACAGGTGGGATGACATTGTATCTCTGTTCTAGGTGATCTGCTGAAAAGGGGAGCTCTGAAGTCCTTCCAGCCGTTGAGGATGGAGTATGGATTGAATCTTACTCAGTACTTGAACTATGCGCAAGTACGTCTTGCGTGGAGGGCGGAGAGTACGCTTTCGGACCCCCTGCGGGAGTACGCACCGCTTGAGGGCCGTCTGCTGCAGAAGCGCGGCCCGACTAAACTGGTGTCCCTGACATATAAAATGTTGATTAACAATATGCCTGACGGCCTGGGGAAATTGAAAGGCACATTGGAAGTAAATCTGGGGGAGATGGACACTCTTGACTGGGAAACAGCCCTGATGCACCCTAGGGAAGTTCCGATAAAGTCTTGACTTCGGCTTATACAATTTAAAATCCTCCATAGGGTCTACTATGATAGACATCGTTTGCACCGGATGGGGTGGGCCAGTTACCCTAATTGTCTGCGATGTGGGAGCATTTAGGGAGACTTCTATCATACCATATGGGACTGCAGTGTCATTCAGGACTACTGGGCTAAAGTTATTGAGCGAATTAAGTGATATACTGGAAACGACCCTCCTGATGGAGCCTAAACTTGTGCTGCTAGGTATCACAAATGAGGTGGATTTGACTCGCCCACTCTTGATCTTCCTTAGACTGGCCCTGGTGGTAGCTAAGAGAGATGTGGTCAGAGCTTGGGGCGCTCCCATCCCTCCTCGACTAGATGAGTGGAGAAGAGGCATGTGTAGGAAGGTGGATATCTGACTATGATTACCCCAACTTTTTTCCTGGTGTTTTGCTGGTTTTTGACTTAGTTGGCCTGGGATCCTGCTATTCAGGACCCCAGGCTTCCTGCTCGCTCTGTTAAAATGGACTCCATGTACCTTAGGTACATATCCAATTGGATACCGGGTCACCTTATCAGTCCCTGTGCAGTGTACCTTAGGTACCCAGGGCATAGGTGCACTCAGGGCCTACCAGGGGCTGCAGCATGTATTATGCCACCCCTGGCTGGCCACCCAAATCTGACACAACTGGCTGCACGACAGCTGGGGCAAGGTGGTGTAATCACCCTTTGCTTTAGATATAGTATTCCTATATCTAACCCTAAAATGGACACATACATTCCTATCAGTCACTCCTATGGCAGGCCTTATCAATCCTGAAGGCAGAGTGCTTGGAATTATGTGAGATGGTGCTCTGGCATGAGCTGAGCCCGTTTGCAGCTTGCGGAACCAAGTCCTTATAGCTGTTCCATGATAACGCTATACCATATACTCTTAAGTGCATTATGAACCTCGCGGTCAAATGCTAACTTTGGCATAGCATTATCAAAATATGTCGAGTAAGGTGTCATACGAATTGGAATACTAACCCCTCGCCAATTCTGGCGACGGGGTTAGCATTCCCCCCTTCTAGAGGGGCACGACATGTATGTAACTGTGAACCCCGGTTAAAGTTAACTCAAGCCTCAGCATCACAAAATGGATGCTGCCACCACAGACACAAGTCTGACCTCCTGCTGCTGGGAGTCCTTCCAGCGAGGGAGGCCTGGACAAAGGGTTTCCTGTCAGGGGCGGTGCCAGCACCATCCCAGACAGGATTTTGTGTATTCCAGGTAGGCAGGGCTGAGAGGAAGGTGACTGCAAGTGGCACCCCGGTGCTCACTGTGCATATGCCGGCTCAAACCAGTTCCAGGGGCACACCAGCCCCTGAGCTGGGGAGAAACCGGACAAAGGAGAAGGGTGTAACCACCCCCTCCTGGTCCCACCCATGAGCAGGACCTAGTCGCGTGCCAGCCCCTTTTTTTAGAATAAAGGTAGGAGCGGGCACCCTTCCCAAATTAGATCATCTTGAAACTTGAACTACTTTCCACGAAAGGAACTCTTGTCATTCTCTGAAGACTCTCCCTTGTGGCTAAGGAGTAGCCACCCTGCACCAGCAGGCACCCTCTAAGCGCTTGAGGTTTGCTGCACGTCCATCCTCCGGATCAAGACTGCCCAGCTCGACGAGACCCGGATTCCCCGCCATCTCTGACCTCTACCTGCATCATCAGCCCAGCTGAGATTCGTGGGTGCGACGAGACCCGTGGGACCGGCTATCTTCAAGACCTGCACGACGCTTAACCAGCACGACCGCCGAGGGACCCTCGAGTGAGTGCACTGGGGTTTGAGAGGCCCCAACCCTAAGCAGCTCCAGCACCGAAGTCCAGCCCCCCAGCCTCCACGAGATCTGCGTGGGGCCCTTCTGCTTCTTTGCTGCTTGTCACGTTGTCCGGTCACTTGCCCGTTGGCTAGTGGCCCTCCTGACGACGTACCACGACGTTTTCACCGCTGGTCTAGGTCCTCTAGACTGGCCCTTGCTCCTTGTCCAACAATAAGTGCCCTGGACCCTCCTGGTCCACTCCAGACGCCATTTTGACTCCACCGCGTGGGCTTGCCTTTGCCAAGGTTTGTTGCTCCAATCTTGGATCCAGCATCGCCGACAGCAGACACCATCGTGGGACAGCTCGCACCTCCAGCCTGGACGCCGACAACGCCTCCTGGCCCGTGTGACTGCAGAGTCCAGCGTCACCCACTCACCTGATCGCGGTGACTTCATCCGGTGCCATCCTGGTGCCCACACAATCACTGGCTAGTGATTGAGAACTGAGTCCCCTCTGCTTTCAGGTAGTCTCCTTCACTGATCCAGCCTTGGATCACACCGAACATCTTCACTGGTCGCCTGCCAGCAACATCTTCTTTCAGGCTCCATAGACTACAACGAGGATTCCCGACGTCATTTGAACCCTATGCAGCCGCAGCCCCTGGGCTAGGTAACTCGAGCATTTCGGTGCTCCAGCACAGGTTCACTATCCTAGTGTCCAGATCCTTTTTCGTTTTTAGTCTACCTAGTCGGATTCGTCCGGAAACAGTAACTTTAGAATTACTAGCATCCATAGACTTTGTCCCGCATCCCGCGTAAGAGTTCCCACTCTGCACCCGGGTTCCCTAGGCCTCCTGCTCCTAACCGGAGGGTTCAGTAAGGTAGTCCTAGCGGTCCTAAAGCCTCTGGATCGTGTTACTTACCTGCTAGTATTTCGCATTCCGCTTTTAGAGTATATGGTTTTTCGTGCCCCTCGGGCCTTTGTGTAAATTGTGTAACTTACAGTATTCTCGTAAGAGTTTTGTATTGTGCTTAGCTCCCTGACTCAAAGAGTTCAGGGTAGTCTTGTTATAAATAAATATCCTTTATTTTCATAACAACTTGTGTGGTGTCCTTTCACTTGGTGTTCAAGGGGTATATGTGATGGTAAAACAGCTGGCTTAACTCGCCCTCTAGAGTTTAGCCTAAAGACTGCTCTTGTCCACGCTACTAGGATAGCTGGTCTAATAAGGTTGACTTACAACCAATCATCAATAAGGGTCGTTTGGAATGATACAGAGTGATCACTAGAATAGTGAGCACTATATATCAGGCCAACTTCTCACATTGGTGAGCAGTGGCTGGGATTTGAGCTTGCTGTTGTTTTACCACACACGTATCCTAAGAATATCATTTGAAAGATCACATAAGTACCAAGGTACATATAACTTAGCTTAGAATACTCTGAGTTCTACTGAACCAGCTGTTGTAGTGTAACAGGGCTTAGCACACCCTAACTACAACTCTAGCAAGGGATCAGTAGGTAAACCCATAGTGTAGGTAGGTGCATCACTTACACCACACTAGAAAGCATGTCTATCCATGGAGAGTCTTCAGAGACTCCCCTAGTGGTTAGTGACCCTCCACATGTCCTTTCCAGATATGCAGCTCTCAGTTTCCAGGAGATGAGACAATTGTGTACCTCCAGGAAATTGAAACAGGGTTCTAACCCTACCACTCCTTTTCTGTTAGGTCTCTTAGAGACATATGATGCAAGAAAGGCTGCTAACCCAGACCTCTCTAATCCAGATAGGAGCATGCCCCCCTTAGAAGGTACACCTGGTGATCCAGATCTCCCTGAAACAGAGGATGTAGAAGAGGAGGAGGAAGAAGGGGACACCTCAGGGGATGAGGCAGACAAAGGTCCTGAGCTAGTCAGCAGACTTACTAGGGCCAACTTAGACCTACATAGGGAAGGATCTGGGGGACCCCCAGTACTGACCCTAAGCAGGCCTAACTTTGGAGTTAGAAGAGATAGATCTCATTGTAGGGACTCCAATAGATCTGTGCACTCTCATGCCTCTTCCCAGAGGAGAATGACTTCTCCCCAGAAGAGAATTACTTCCCCTCAGAGGAGAGAACATGAAGCAAGGATGAAACAGGCTAATCTGAGGATCCAGAGGGAAGAACTTGCCCTTGCCAAGGAGAAGCTTGCCTTTGCTAGAGAGCAACAGTTGAGTGGGGCAGTCCCCACTGGTGGCAGCAATATCCCTAAGGATAAAGACAGGAGTTTTGATACTAGATACCTGAGTAAAATAGTGCCCCCCTTTAAACAAGGGGATGACATCCACAAATGGGTGACTGCTTTGGAGAGGGCCTGCACTGTCCAGTGCATCCCCCAGAGTCAGTGGGCAGCTATATTGTGGCTCTCCTTTGAAGGTAAAGGTAGAGATAAGCTCCTCACTACTAGAGCTGAGGATGCTAACAATTACCAAGTCCTGAAGAATACACTGATTGATGGGTTTGGCTTAACAACTGAACAGTACAGGTTGCTGTTCAGAGACACCCAGAAAATTCAGTCTCAGGATTGGGCTGACTTTGTTGATTGTGCCACTAAGGCTTTTGAAGGCTGGTTACTGGGAAGTAAGGTTACTGATTACAAAGGATTGTATAATCTAATTATGAGAGAGCAAGTCTTAAATAATTGTCAGAACCAGTTATTACACCAGCACCTGGTAGACTCTGATCTGACCTCGCCACAAGAATTGGGTAAGAGGGCAGACAAATGGGTCAGAACCAGGATTAGGCCTAAGAACCAAGGTGGTGACCAAAAGAAGGAATCAACCAAGCCTCAAGAGAAGGGTGGGAATAAATCTACAGATCAAACCACATCAGGGCCCCAAAAATCCTCTGAGGGGGGTGGGTCCCAGAATCCTTCCAATACCCAGAAGAAACCTTATTGCTATACCTGCAAACAGGTAGGCCATTTGAAAACTGACAGCAGTTGCCCAAGGGCCAACAACAATAAGGAGAACATACCCCCAAGTAACACTTCCAAACCTCCTGTTACTACTAGTAGTAATCCCCCAGGTGGTGGGAGTGCCCCCAAGAATTTGGGTGGATTTACTTTGGGAGTTCCTGGGGACTCTGGCCTAACCAGGTCCCCTAACTCAGATACTCTTGTCTGTGAGAATGGCATGTGAGAATGGCATGGGGTTTGCCAACTTCACTGATTGTCCCAACACTTTGGGCAAATACAGACAGGAGCCCCTCATCAATGGACTAAAAGTTGAAGCCTATAGAGACACAGGGGCTAGCATCACCATGGTGACTGAGAGCCTAGTCCCCTCAAGGCAACTTATACCTGGTGCCACATACCAGGCGACAAACATTGATGGAGTGCAGAAAAATCATCCCATGGCAGTGGTAAGTCTCAGCTGGGGAGGTGTCACTGGCCCCAAGAGAGTGGCAGTGTCATCAAACTTGCCTGTAGATTGCCTACTGGGGAATGATTTAGAGATCTCAGCCTGGGCTGAGGTAGAACAAGAAACCCATTCTAAAATGGTAAATCATCCTGAACAGGTTAGGAGGGCTGTGCCAGGCTCAGCCCAATCCCAAATAGATTCCTTCCCTGAAAAGGTTAGCAGGGCTGTGATGGTAACAGCCCATACCCAAACTGAGTCCCTTCCTGAAAAGGTTGGTGGGGTTGTGATGGCCACAGCCCAAACTCAGACTGATAACAGTGTTGTGAAGCCTGAAACTATGGATCACTCCACTCTAACAGAGAGCATTGAGGAGGAAGAGAAATCTCCCTCCTACCAGACTTTAGGAGAGGATCAGCCTCCTCAGGGAACTGATCTTACCCCTTGTGAAGAAACTGCCCCAGAGGTAGTCAGGCCTAGCCTGGCAGAGCCCCTGATGTCAGTGGACCCTTCCAAGGTGGGGCCCAGTCTGGAGCAGGTAACCTGCCCCTCTCTACCCTGCCTCAGTCAGCCCAGGGCTGTAGAGGTCAGGGAGGCCAGTGGTGAACCCCAAAGGGCCCCCTGTCCAAAAGAACTCCCCAATCAGCAGATTAAGGGCACTGAAGCTAGTAGTCCTAGCCAAGTGAAAATAAAACCAACTCCTGAGGGATCCCCCTTAAAATTAGTTAGGGACCTCCCACAGATGGACACTGTTGGGGACAGCCAAACCTGGGACCTAAGCGCCCCAAACCTGACCTGTCCCTCCAGTAAGCCAAACAGAGGGACCCAGCCTCCAGCTTTAGGTAGCCAGAGGTTGACCCTGAGAGCATACAGCAACTCAGTCCTGGAAAGAAAGGCATGCATGGTGGGTAGTGATTGGAGGAAGCTGAGCCCAAAATTAGTGGAGCCTCACTTCAGCACTCCATATCGGCACCAGCCTTTTTCTTTACCAAAACACACCACAGGTAGAGATTCCCTATGGTGGAGACCCTCAGATACCCTTAGGGTGAGGGATTGCTTAGTGGACCATGAGATAGGGGGTAACCATGCCAGTGCATGCACCTCCTCATATGGCCACTCAGGCAATATAGGCTTACCTGGTCAAGGATAGCCTTATCTCCTTTTGTTTGGGGGGGGGGGGGGTTATGTAGGAAGGTGGATATCTGACTATGGTTACACCAACTTTTTTCCTGGTGTTTTGCTGGTTTTTGACTTAGTTGGCCTGGGATCCTACTATTCAGGACCCCAGGCTTCCTGCTCTCTCTGTTAAAATGGACTCCATGTACCTTAGGTACATATCCAATTGGATACTGGGTCACCTTATCAGTCCCTGTACAGTGTACCTTAGGTACCCAGGGCATAGGTGCACTCAGGGCCTACCAGGGGCTGCAGCATGTATTATGCCACCCCTGGCTGGCCACCCAAATCTGACAACTGGCTGCACGACAGCTGGGGCAAGGTGGTGTAATCACCCTTTGCTTTAGATATAGTATTTCTATATCTAACCCTAAAATGGACACATATATTCCTATCAGTCACTCCTATGGCAGGCCTTATCAATCCTGAAGGCAGAGTGCTTGGAATTATGTGAGATTGTGCTCTGGCATGAGCTGAGCCCGTTTGCAGCTTGCGGAACCAAGTCCTTATAGCTGTTCCATGATAACGCTATACCATATACTCTTAAGTGCATTATGAACCTCGCGGTCAAATACTAACTTTGGCATAGCATTATCAAAACATGTCGAGTAAGGTGTACGGGGTTAGCATTCCCCCCTTCTAGAGGGGCACGACATGTATGTAACTGTGAACCCCGGTTAAAGTTAACTCAAGCCTCAGCATCACAAAATGGATGCTGCCACCACAGACACAAGTCTGACCTCCTGCTGCTGGGAGTCCTTCCAGCGAGGGAGGCCTGGACAAAGGGTTTCCTGTCAGGGGCGGTGCCAGCACCATCCCAGACAGGATTTTGTGTATCCCAGGTAGACAGGGCTGAGAGGAAGGTGACTGCAAGTGGCACCCCAGTGCTCACTGTGCATATGCCGGCTCAAACCAGTTCCAGGGGCACACCAGCCCCTGAGCTGGGGAGAAACCGGACAAAGGAGAGGGGTGTAACCACCCCCTCCTGGTCCCACCCATGGGCAGGACCTAGTCGCGTGCCAGCTCCTTTTTTTAGAATAAAGGTAGGAGCGGGCACCCTTCCCAAATTAGATCATCTTGAAACTTGAACTACTTTCCACGAAAGGAACTCTTGTCATTCTCTGAAGACTCTCCCTTGTGGCTAAGGAGTAGCCATCCTGCACCAGCAGGCACCCTCTAAGCGCTTGCGGATTGCTGCACGTCCATCCTCCGGATCAAGACTGCCCAGCTCGACGAGACCCGGATTCCCCGCCATCTCTGACCTCTACCTGCATCATCAGCCCAGCTGAGATTCGTGGGTGCGACGAGACCCGTGGAACCGGCTATCTTCAAGACCTGCACGACGCTTAACCAGCACGACCGCCGAGGGACCCTCGAGTGAGTGCACTGGGGTTTGAGAAGCCCCAACCCAAAGCAGCTCCAGCACCGAAGTCCAGCCCCCCAGCATCCACGAGATCTGCGTGGGGCCCTTCTGCTTCTTTGCTGCTTGCCACGTTGTCCGGTCACTTGCCCGTTGGTTTTTCGTGCTCCTCGGGCCTTTGTGTAAATTGTGTAACTTACAGTATTCTCGTAAGAGTTTTGTATTGTGCTTAGCTCCCTGACTCATAAAGAGTTCAGGGTAGTCTTGTTATAAATAAATATCCTTTATTTTCATAACAACTTGTGTGGTGTCCTTTCACTTGGTGTTCAAGGGGTATATGTGATGGTAAAACAGCTGGCTTAACACGCCCTCTAGAGTTTAGCCTAAAGACTGCGATTATCCACGCTACTAGGATAGCTGGTCTTATAAGGTTGACTTACAACCAATCATCAATAAGGGTCGTTTGGAATGATACAGAGAGATCACTAGAATAGTGAGCACTATATAACAGGCCAACTTCTCACAGCATGGATATCTACATGGCAGCTGAGAGGGTCACGTACAAAGCCAGAGGTTGCCCCAAGAAGTTTAATAGAGTTTGGGGGAAGTGGAGACGGTACTATGGCCTGGATGGAGGTTTGTGATAGAGGGAGGTCAGGTCACCCTGTTGTCCCGGTACTTGTGGATGGCACTGTGCAATGCAGTGATGGGTGGAGCAGCTACGTATCCACTTGCACTGTTTTCTTTGAGATGCGGGGAGGGGTGGGTGGAAGGGGGGCAGGATATGGTAGACAGTATTATGTGACATGCCCGTTATGTTTCAATGTTCCAAAAAAGCAAATAAAAATATATTTTTTAAAAAGATGTACTTTACAACTACTCACTGAGTGAGGATGGCTATCTGGCAGACTTTTATAAACTTGATAAACCATCTTTAACAAAGATGCGCATGCTGCCTACAATAAAGCTGAAATGATGGTAACACTGCTGTCGGTTTCCAAGAACGCATTGATATTACTGATCCCAGAACCAAGTAAAGACCCACTGTACTGTGATTAAGATCTTGCCCAAAATCCTAGATCACACTTTAAGACAAGTGTTCCCTTAGCCTTCTCCATGAAACTCAAGCAGGGTTTGTCCCAGTACCCATCTGTGAACACTCGCCCACTCTCTGTAGCTAGCAAGAGACTCAAAGGAGGTGGTCACTGTGATATCACTTAACACAGAAAAAGCCTTTGATCACGATGAATGGGACTATTTATTCAGTATTCTAGAGAGGGTGTGTCTGGGAGAGGATTTAATAACCAAAGTATGCCTAGGGGCGTGGGCAAGGTGGTGGCGGGGTGAGACGTGAATATCGCTCCTCTGCTGCCTGGACCGAAATGCGCTGATATTTTCAGAGACCCCATGGCACATCTAAGCTCCAGAACCCGAGCCAGTGGTTGCTGTGACCAATCGGTTGCCTGCGGGCCGACACCGTAAAAGGCAAGATGGCGGTCATCAGGAGCGGAGGGCCACCGGCAGCGATACGCAGCCTCCCATCGAGATCACGGTTAGATGGCACTGCGATGAAGGGCAGGTGCAACCCCCGTGGAATTCGTTGACCCAGAGAATTCCAGTGGGGTACACGGCGGTCCTTGAGAGGAGCGGTGTAGGAAAATGCCCCTTTTTGCATGGTTACCCACCTCTTTTTACCTGATCTCTTTTGCAACCTGACTTGATGTGCCCTGGGTCTCTGCCAATCAGGTTCCCAGGGCCTATGTACTCTTTTCTAAGACAGTACCTTAGGGGCCCTGTACCTTAACACCCACACATTACCATTGCAGGCTGCGTGTTTTGGTGCAGAGAAAAGTGAAGAGTCGACATGGCACATATTCCTGTGTGCCACAACCCACTGCCTGAGGCCTAGGTAAGTCACCCGGCTAGCAGGGTGCACTAGCCCTCAGGTGAGGGTACCCTTGCATGAGTCCTGTACCCCTACAGTGTCTAAGTCCATTCTTAGACATTGTAAGTGTAGTAAAGTCATAAAGAGTATACAATCTGGGAGTTGGTCATTACAAGCTCCACGGCTCCATAATGGTTTTACTAAAAACTGGGAAGTTTGGTAGCAAACTTCTCAGTACATTAAACCCACACTGATGCCAGTGTGGGTATAATGATTTGATGTAAAATGCACTCAGAGGGCTTCTTATAGATGCCCCCTAATAATAGACTAGTCCTGGTGTGGTTCCCGAATAGCTGCCCGCCATTTGCCACCACCGGACAGGTTTCTGGAGCCCTGGGTAGAGAGCCTCTGCTCTTTGGGTCCAGAAACAAAGCCCATCCTGGGCAGAGGTTTCAAGCTTTCTCTCCCAGGATGGGCTGGGTCCACGAAGAAGCAGCTTCAAAAGCCTGCCGCCTTTGGAACCTGTCCCTGCCTTTCACTACCCCCAGCAACTGGCTCCCACTGATTCTGCCCCCCACTTTGGGCAGGAGAATTGGCGGGAAAACCAAGTTAGGAAGAGTGATGTGCCAACCCCACACCTCAGGGGGGAGGCGAGGTGAAGCACACATTTCAGTCCCCTTAATCTTGAAGATGAGAGGACTCAGCCAATTAGGGAGAGGCTCAAGCCCCCTCCCACTAGACAGTGGCATAACAGGGGGTTTACCCACCCAAAGGAAGGGACCCATTTGTCCCGACCTGCACACCCCTAAATTTAGTATTTAGGGGCAACACTTAACCTTGCCTCCTCAGATTTGAGTAAGAAAGAAGGACTGAAGAATAAGAGGACACCAACGGCTTTGGGCCCAGCCTTACCGGCCTGTCCCGTCCACGACCTGCCTACAGCAAGAACCCTGGTGAGTCCAGCAGCCAGAAACCCCCAGAGGACCTGCCTGACGCCAATTAACCGACTGTCTCCCGTGAGCACTGGATTTGATCAAGCTAAGATTCACCCACAGAATCCGGATTCCGGTTACTCAGCGATTTTGGACCACTCTGCACCCGACACCCAAGGCCTGTGTTCGAGTGGCCCAACACCACTAGGAGGTCTACCCAGCGATCCTGACCTGGTGATCCCCAACCTCCCTCAAGCTTTAAGACGATGCGTGCAGCCTCAATCTGGAGCCCCCACCCGACCGAGACCGGAACTGGTAAAGAAACCTGCTGCCAAAAGACACCCCTGCACCCGACGCCCCACAGCCTTGTGTGGCCCAACAGACAGTGTCCAGGCATCCCCCAAGAACCCAACTTACCTCTCTAGCTGGTGGTCACCTTCAAGAAGACTCCCTGCCCGAGCCTGCAGCAACTTTGCTGAGCTGAAGGTCTCCAACGAGAATCACTGGGTCCCCGATGTCTTCTTGGCACCCTGCACCTGGCCGCCCCAGTGCCGCTGGTGGTGCAGCTCTTGTGCGGATTGTTGGCCCCTGCAGTGAGGACATTAACCCCAGGAGGTTTGCTCTCACACCAAGTGGCCTGCTCGTAAGCAGTCCCTAACCCGAGGCCCCCTCAACCCGATTAGCTAACATTGGGCACCTGCACTCTGCACCCAGCCGCCCCAGTACCGCTGGTGGTGCAATTCAAGTGCCTACCTAGCCCTTGGGGAACCTAACCCGGAAAACTCCCACTCTTAAGTCGAATACTTACCTGTAAAACTGATAACCATTTTGCTCTCATAGGGATCAATGTTATGTGTTTTGACCCTAAAAAGTGTTGAACTGATGTTTGTATGAAAGAATAACTAAACTGCAAAGCTTTAAGTGTCTTACTTACCTTGCATTGTGAGATCCCTCGGTGTGCTATTTAGGCATACCACCCCAAGTCGAAATAATCTGAAAGTAATCAAAAAGTATCCTAATTGTAAATGAAACTGCTTTTTGAAAACATAACCTGTAACAGTTGTAAATCCATGCCCAATTGCATTTCTGTGTAAAGGTTTACACTTTACCTCACTGTACCAAATCCTCCTTGGTTCTAGAAATATAATATAAGTATATCTATTTGTATGCTTACCCAATTGGTCTGAATTCTGTCTGTGGGTGTGTGCCATCGGACTTGATTGAGTGAATACAATAAATGATTAACACACCCTCTGGATAAGCCTAACTGCTCGCCCACATTACCACAAAGAGAGCTGTTATTATTTACCTAATTTGGCCTCTGCTATACCTCAGGAGACTCCCTGGACTCTGTGCACACTATACCTCATTTTGGTGAATGTTGAAGCTTTGTTGTCTCACTTGGGCCCAGTGCGAGCCGTGACGGGGCCTTCACTCTCTATACCCCCAGCACAGTTGCGCAAGCCAAATCACAGACCTGGGAACTTCCCCCGCTCCCCTGAGTCAGATGTCAACAGTGGGAGCCAAGAATAGGGCGTGGGGCCAGGTCCATTCACGTTGAAGAACACTCACTGCCGCGGCCCGATTCGCCGCCGAGGTCCCATGATCATGGGCTGAACTCTTCTGATGCTGCAAGGACGCCCAGGTAGCTCCGCACCGGCTCAACCACAGCTGTCTCCACGGCTCGATGCAGCCGCCGGGTATATTTGGCCCTGGCAGAGTCCCCATCACCGCCATGGCTCAATGTGGCCGCCGAGATATTTAAAGGCTGCAATCCCAGCGGCTACCCAGGCACCGCACCCATCAGTTGCCACCTCCCAGCGGTCCCGAGCTATGGGGTGGCTCCAGACTCATGATGAGAGGGTCCCAGACTTCAGATCCCCACCACTGACGATGTAGCAGCTGGGCTGCGAGGGTTCGCCTCGTTGCGCCAGGCAGCCAGCGCAGGCGATCCGGGAAGCGCTCTGCGTCGTTCTTTGTCTGCTCCGGCTAGTCCATCCCGAAGAGTCTCTTCAAAGAGGTGAGTGAACACAGTGGGACAGGCACCTCCAACGGGCTGTTCAGCGTCTGCGACTTGAGATAGCAGCCGGATCACTCCTCCTAGGCGGCCACACCACCGAGAGTGTAGTGTAGTTCCTATATTCCTAATAGGATCTGCGCATTGGAAAAATATATCCTATAGATTTGACGTAGGAATTATGTCGACTAGGTCTCTATCAAATATATTAGACTTAATTGTGAGTGCCAGCTAGCTCAGAGGTCACTAGAAACTTTCTCGAATAAACAAGAAGGGATTTGTTTCTGACAACCGCATAAACATGAAAACTTTGTTTCCCAAGAATAAACGTATCTTCAGAGTCGTGGAAACAATAGATAGATATTTTACTCAGTCAATCGTGCATGCTTCGTTTCATCAGAGGTGCAGAGAAATAGAGAGACGGGCGTTTTCAATAAAAGGATTTATTGAACAGTCTTCTTTCTCATGCAAGTAAAGTGAACTGCTACAATCGTAATACAGGCTGCGAAGTATAATACGTACAGCGAGAAGAGTATTATAAAATAATACTGTAAAAGCATGGTATGGTTTCTAAGCCATAAAATACATACATAAATAACAAAGACTAAAAGTCCTCAACTGGTACTTCAAAAATACGCCTACCCCAATGTACCTACCCTAAGTCTAGTACGAGGGAAGAAGTAAGTGAGGTGTAGCATAGGTTTAGTTTCTTTGCCAAGAATCTATCCAAGATTTGTCATAGGGTCTAATCAGCTCCGTACCTTGGTTTTAGAATGAAGGAGGTCTGGTATCTCTGTCTCGGACGCGAGGGGAGCTTGCAAGCACTGGAGCTGGATTCTCAGCAAGAGAAAGGCAGCCTCTCTGTCAGTGCGTCAGCTGGAGGGTCGGCTTCCTTTGGCACTTGCTGTAGCGAGCTGCGTTGGGCAAGTAGATAGTGGAACTGCTCCAAACCGCCGTGTGTTTGCTAGGGCAAGTGTGGGCATATTTACATCTTGAAGGTGCCGAGTTTGACGTAAAGTTGGACATAATAACATCATGAAAGAACCCCAAGGGAATGGTAGTTCTTTGAAAACTCCATGATTTCTAGGATAAATCAATATTCAAGAACGGGGATTTCCCTGACTGCTGAAGCAGAGTTTTCCAAGAAATCGTTGTGGCTTTTCGGAGCTAGTGGAAGTATCCCTGCCTGTATTTGGACTGCATGGGCTATGTCTAAATATGGTTATGATTTCTATGACTATATAAGGGCAATGTGAATTATACCTATATAAGGGCGTGAATCGGGAAAATTTCACTTGGGTCCTAAAACGCTATACAACAAGAGGTCACAGGGTGTTTACGATGTTGCTCGGAGTCTCTCCCCTTTTCACCGTGTAACACCAAGTGTACCTGGGCAACACAGGGACAGCATGGGACGAGGATGTGTGTTTTTCGACAGGATATTGCGCACATAAGATGTCAGGCTACTGCAGCTTGCCTAGAGCACGTCCAACATATTGGATCGCCAGGCCACGTCCCCACATCTTAGCTTTTTAAACACATCCTGTCCTACTTTACAGTCCCAGTGCCCCATATCAAAAACATATGAACAAACCAATTACCTGGTTTATTAAGGAATGTAGACAGAATCGAAGTATCCTGGCATTATCAATCAATTTTGCAAGTCAAGAAAGGTCTATAAATGAAGTTTGGCTAAAGCCAAAAAGGACTGGGATGAACACGGACTGCAGGATCTAAAAGCAGCTTGCCTCGCTAATGACTCGACCAAGTTCTGGTTCTTGGTCTCCCAGGGTGCTAATTATGCAGCACCTCTTCCTTTAAACCATATATCCCTGTCAGACTGGTCTGAATTCTTCTCAAACCTGTACTCTAGTGGTAACGCATCAACTACTATAGCATTGCCTCTAGTACAGAACATTCCTTCCTTTGCGAGTTCAATGTTCGATGTGCATGAGGTTACTGTTTCTCTTAATGCCACCACTGGTTGCAGGGCTGCAAGACCTGATGGCATACCAGCAGACATAGTTCTCTATGATAAACCAAACTGGTCAAACTACATCATAGTCCTTGATAATGTGCCAGCCAAGGGAAATCAATTCTTGGAAGGGTGCCATAGTTATACGGATCTATAACAAGCATTTACAATGCAACGGTTTCGCTTTTGCCAAAGTTAGAGCTATTGGCATTGTAAATGACAACATTTTTATTTATGTGTTGGTTTTGAAAACAGATAAGTAAATGGCATTGTCATTTACAATGCCAATAGCTTAATCTCTTGCAAATGCGAGACCTATTGCATTTGCACCCACACACACACAGACTCACACACAGACTCACACACAGAGAGCCCCCCCACACAGAGCCACACCCACACAGCGCCCCCCACACACACACACAGCGCCCCCCCCCCCCACACACACACAGATCCCCCGAGGGGCGTGGCTAGCGAGCCACGATAGCGGACGGAGTCTGGTAGAGCTCCGGTGCTGCCGGGGACATCGCATCCTGATAGGGCTCTGAGCGGGGGGGAATGGGGGGGGGGTGGGGGCAACAATCTGACCGCATCCTGTAGCCCCTGAGCCGTGAGGAACTGCGGTGGCTCCGGGGCGCTTCTAGGGCTCGAAGGATACCGGCGGCCGGAGGTCGCGGCTGCGGCGAGGGAGGCCTTCCCCTGCGTGGTCGGCCGGGGCCTGGCGTAGGAGGAGTCGCCGAGAGGCTTCGGGTGCGGCGGACCGGAAGTGTCGCGGAGGGTCCGCGAGCCGCGGCTGGGACACCTGGGATTCCTGCTGGCCTGCCTGGCGGCCCCCCCATCGGCGGGCCCAAGCTGCAGCCTGGTGATCCTGATCGCGCAGGGATCCGGAGGCGGCGGAGACCGCAATCTGCATGGCGGACGGCCGACGGACCCTGAGAGAGAGAGTGTGAGGTGACTGCTGGAGCAGATTCCTGGGGCGGCGACTTCGGGAGTGGGGGTGCGGAGCTGGTGAGATTCGAGGGGCATAGTGAGACGGACCTTCGTGGCCCCCCCCCCCCCCTCCCACTGACTGGTCTCCCTGCATCCTCCTCTCCTCTCCCCCTTGACGACAGGGGCGGCTGCTGCCGTTAGAGGACACCGGATTCTCCACTGCCACCGGGCGGAATTGTGCCCCACTGGCCGGGGTAGAGGCCCTGACGGCCGGCTTCCCCCCCTGGCCTTGGCGATCGGCGCGGGGGGCTCCAGAGGACACGAGGTTGGACGACCTACCCCCCTGAACTGCGACAAATGGCGGGGCGCTGGGAAGGAAGGTGTTGACCCTGCTCGCTTGACCGGCGGGGGGTGTGGAGACGAGAGGCGGTCACTGCCTGAGGGCGACTCCGGTTTCTGCCTCACTACTCCTTCGGCCCCCCCGCCCGATTAGACCTTCCTCCCCGCGACTTCGGGACATTCTGGGAGCGGCCAGAGCCACTGACGACGCTGCTGTGGATTGTGAGCTGACCTCTGAGACGGTACATGTCGCTGAGAGGCGCCCGGAAGACTCTGGTGTCGCCTGAACTTTCGTGCTGCTGCCTTGTGGGGACTGCGGAGTGCGGAGCCGCGGCGCGTGAGAGACGGAGAGGGGCGAGTATAACGCCTAGTGCGAAAGGGACGCCTGGAGTGGACGAGGAATTGCCAGGGGGGTCCCCCCGCGTGGACGCCCGCACCCGGTGGCTGGCCGAGCCTGACAGGCAGCCATGGTCCGAAAGGGGGCTCGGGCACTGGATGGGAAGGATGGCCCGGCGAGCACGGGTTCGGCCCCGGGGGCTGTGCAGGACGGCTCCATACTACCCTCCCTTGACCAAGCCTTGGGCGGGGATAAGCAGACTGACAAGCTGGACTTGATCCTTCAAGAGATCAGAGACTCTCGCCTGGCTATGGAAACCCAGATGGGCGTCCTCACCACGAATCTCTCTCTATTAAAAGCAGACCACGGTAAGCTGGCCGACAGGGTGAAGGACCAGGGGATAACGCTGACGGAGCTGTCTCCGACGGTGGCAGAGCACACTACCTCTATCAAGCAACTGCAGGAGCAGGTGATGACCCTCATGGACCGTGTGGAGGATGCCGAAGGGCGTAATCGACGCAACAACATCCGCGTCATTGGGCTTCCGGAACGCAGTGAGGGGTCCCGCGCAACGGAGTTCATGGAGCAGTGGTTCCGCGATCATGTCGCCCCGGAGGGACTGTCGCCGTTCTTCTGCGTGGAGCGGGCACACCGGATCCCTACGGGGAAGCCTAGAGCAGGACAGCCACCGCGACCTTTGATAGTCAAGATCCTGAACTACCGGGATAGAGACATGCTCCTGCAGAAGGCCCGGGAGAAATCGCTCATTGAATATGAGAACCAACGAATCTCACTATACCCGGACTACACAAATCAAGTGCAACGACAAAGGTCATCCTACTTTGCGGTCAAGAAAAAGCTCCAGAAGGCTAATCTCCGGTACGCCCTGTTTTCCCGGCCCGCCTCAAGATCATCCACCACAATAAGTCCCACTTCTTCGAGAGCCCTACTGACGCAGAGGAATGGTTGGAGGTGATGGGCGTTGAGGAGACACAGGAGGGGGCGTCTGGCAGGTCCGGGAGCGGCTCAGATCGCGGAGGGAGATCTTCACCCGTAGCGCCGTTGCAACCCAGGCGACGCAAGCCCTCTATTGCACAACAAAGGGAAGACCAGATGACAGCGGTCAACATGGTGGGCTCTTTCCGCGACAAACACGAACTAATCCACACGGACACGGAAGACAGCACACCACATTCAGACTCGGAACACAGCGTGATACTGTTCCCAACGGTGACGCCGAGAGCGGCGGACGAAATGCTGGACAATGGTCTGGAGTGAGGGCCCAACCCGGAGTGCCCTAAAAACCTTTGTCTCCATCTGATATCCTTTTGTTGATGCTTGGCGGGGGTGGGGGTGCGGGGTGGGGGATGCGGGCATTCTGTACTTTGGGAGGCGCTACCTCCTGCGATACGGGGAGGGTAACTACAAACTTAGACATTGTGGGCTCGGACCTTAATGACTGGACTCTATTGCCTGGCTTTTTCTGGCCTTTTCGAACTGAGACCCCCGAGTATGTATGGAAGGTGTGGGAGGCGCGAGCAAGGGACCCCTCCCTCCCTCTTTTTTCCCTTTCCCTCCCCCTCCCTTGGCTTTCCTTATCCCCCCCCCCGCGCCCTCCTCCTTTGATTCTCTACTCCCTCAGGGAGGTTGTTGGGAGACATATAGCCCGTGCACAAACTTCCCCGGCGGCGCTGTTGAGCCGTCAGCGTAACACTGTTAGACTTGATGGACGAGGTACAAGCTATGCCAACCCCTATGGCGAATGCACCACTGTTTGGTTTGTTATGTTCTCCATTTCATGGTTCGGCACGGCACTGTTCTTTAGCTGCGCCACAAGAGTTCGGGTTTGGGGTGGGTCGAAGTACGTCTCCTGGCTTATCACGGTTAGAATTTGTGCTGTGGCTACGGGCACAGTCTCTTCCGATATGTATCATAGAATATGGCTGACACTGTAGGGAAGTATAGGCTGGCCACCTGGAATGTGCGGGGACTTGGTGCCATACAGAAACGACACAGAGTGCATGCATACTTGCTTCGACAGCACGCCCACATCGTATTCCTCCAGGAATCCCACCTAACGCACACTGAGACACTCACACTGCGGAAGAAGTGGAGGGGGACTGTGTTCTCTACGACATATTCCGCCTTCTCCAGGGGGGCTACCATTTGGGTAAGGTACGGCACTCCCTTTGTTGAACTGGACAGGAAGGTTGACGACCAGGGTAGGTACATCCTAGTGAAAGGTGAATTGGACGGCTCCCTCGTGGTTCTGGGTAGTGTGTATGCCCCGAACTATGATCAGGACGCATTCCTTGCGAGGGTGGGGCGAGCATTGGCTGAATGGGGGGATATCCCTTAGATTCTGGGGGGAGACTGGAACATGATACTGGACGCAGCCCTTGATAGGTTGCACCCCCCCTCCAGGCGACAGGTGTCCAAAGAATAGCAGACTCGTTTAGGACATGGATGCAGAGTTGGGGTCTGACAGATACATGGCGCACACTCTACCCGACACACAGGGAATACTCCTACTACTCCCCGGTTCATGACTTGCATACCCGGCTGGACAGATTCTTGTGTACTAAGTCCTTGGTAGCTAAATGCACGTCCTCCGATTATCTGGCTAAAACCTTCTCCGACCACAGGCCTTTGACACTCGATTTACACTGGGGGAGGGTGCCATCTCCGGTACCAACCTGGAGACTTAATCCGGCACTGCTGGAGGATGCCCCTTTCCGCACTTCCCTGTTGGACACCCTCGGCGATTACTTTCGAGAGAACTGGGATTCAGCGACCTCTAACTTGATAGTGTGGGACGCTATGAAGGCTGTGATAAGGGGGGCGGTTATTGGTCAGGTGGTAGGTGCCCGGCAGGAGATCCACAGGAAGCTGTGTGATGTAGAGACTTGCCTACAGACGCTAGAATCGGCGATGGGTGAGACCCCTGATCGCGCTGGAGAGTTACGACTGTGTAATATTGAGCACGCCGAACTCTTGGAAACTTTGCGAGTTATTGATTACAAAGACTATCTGAGACGACAACAGGCCGACTCGGACAGATCGGGTGCTTTACTGGCCCGGCTGGTACGAGACAGTCCCGAGACCCCAATGATCACACGGATTAGAGATAGCGCGGGTGGGCTGGCAACTACACAATTGGCTATTAATGATGCTTTTAGAGATCACCTTAGCGCGTTATATGCTTCCCCCCCGTGGAGGACCGTGCGGCGATGATGGACTTTCTGAGAGACTTGCCTTTCCCGGTCTTGTCCCGAGCGGAGCGGACGGGGATAGACGGACCCATCACGCAGCAGGAAATAAAGTTAGCCATCCGATCCCTTAACCGGGGTAAGACTCCTGGACAGGACGGTCTGCCGGTGGAGTTTTATCAGTCATATACTGAGACCCTGGTCCCTGTCTTGGAGAACATTTATAAGGAGTCGTATGAACTTGGGTACCTGCCTGAGACGACAATGCAGGCCTCAGTTATCTCAATCCCCAAGCCCGGCCGGGCGCCCTTGACCTTACCAATTACAGGCCCCTTTCAATGCTCTCTACGGAGTATAAAATACTCAGTAAAGCCTTAGCTCTGCGGATACAGTCCCACCTTCCGGCCTTGATCCATTCGGATCAGTGCGGATTCCCTGCCAGGGAGAAGTACGTCCCAAAACACGAGGAGACTCCATGCCCTCATGGCCGCGACACCGCCGACTCTACCTCGGGCCGGCTGTGTCGCTCTGGACCTCCGTCAAGCTTTCGACTCATTGTCCTGGGAGTTTATGTTTGAGGTCTTGCTACGTTTTGGCCTCCCCAACTCCCTGATACGAATGGATCCGGCTGTTGTACACACGCCCGACAGCTCGGGCGCGCACGGGTCGACACGTCTCCTCTAGTTATAATATATATCGTGGCACTCGACAGGGCTGCCCGCTGTCGCCCCTGTTCGTCTTGACCCTCGAACCTCTAGCGATCGCTCTCCGGACCGGGATGGCTGAGAGGGGCATTTTCGTCGGTGGCACACCCAATTTGATATCAATCTACGCCGACGATATCCTTCTGTATTTCCGGGATCTGGAGGAGAATCATTTGGCCTTAGCGACCATTTTTACTCGGTTCGCAGATGTGTCGGGACTGGCGATCAACCCGGCGAAGTCGGTGGGGTTTTATTTCCAGGAGGGCCAACGACCAACCCACATACTGTTTGGCACTTCCCAAATCCCGATAGCGCAGGATACGTTTAAATATTTAGGCATACAGGTCTATAGACGGCCGGAGGACCAGATCGATGGCAATATTGGGCGGGCCATTGCTGGCCTCCGGAGTAGTGTGCAATTCTGGACGTCTCTGCCGCTGTCCGTCATGGGTAGGATTGCCATCTCTAAAATGGTCATGCTTCCCCGATTGCTTTATTATTTTGTAAATCTACCGGTTCTCCTCCCACAGACTATTTTTAATAATTTGAATACACTCTTGACCACCCTAATTTGGGGCTCTGGCCGGCGGAGAATAAGCCTCAAAAAACTTCAACTGGGAACCAGGCGTGGAGGCCTGGGTGTACCAGACTTTCGCGGTTATTATTATGCGAGCCAATTACAATGGCTATCGAGATGGTTGGCGGGCAGACATCTGCATGAAATCGGCTTTACCGGTGACCGGCCGGCGCGTGGAGAACTGCACTCCCTACTACTTCCCAAGGCCAAGGTGCCCCAAGACTGCCACCCCCTTCTGCATACCGCCCTGATATGTTGGCGAAAAGCTTTGGCATACACCTCACCGGCCCCATCGTACGCCGACAACATCCCCCTCTTGGGAATCCCAACGCCACAAGGTCGGTTGACGCACGGTAGATTGCGGCCTTGGACGGATGCGGGGGTAGACAGAGTAGGCGATTTCTTTGGGGAGGACGCGTTATTAGACCACGCCTCCTTTGTGCAGGCCACGGGAGCCCCTCCACGACTAAACCTCCAACATGCCACGGTGACACACTACATACGCACTACATGGGCCCCACAGCGAAGCAAACCGGAGCAACATGAGCTAGTGCACCTACTACATTACATGGGAACGGGAGGTCATCTTGTGAGGTGGCTATACACTGGCATTAGGGAACACGCTGCTATGTCCCTTACCCCCCTCAGGACCACCTGGACGTTGGACACGGGGGAGGATATGACAGATGGGGCATGGAAGGTGGTTATGGAGCACCCTAGACGAGTGTCCAGGAATGTGAAGTTTAAATTTATCCAAGCCATGTTACTACATCGGGCATACCTTACCCCACAGAGGCTGCACAGGATGTTCCCTGCCTCACTCCATTGCTGTCCCCGATGTCATGAGGAGGAGGCTGGCCTTCTCCACATGTTATGGTCCTGCCCACGTATAGAAGGCTACTGGGGTCAGGTCCGACACATCCTCTACACTGCCACGGGCATGCGGATACCAGAGGGAGAGCTGCCGTGCTTGCTGGGACATAGGAAAAGGCCTAAGGGACGTAGGGCCCCACTGAAGTTCATAGACTTAGCATTACTACTGGCGGTCAGGACACTGACTATGAGGTGGAAATCTGCACGGCCCCTGACTGTAGAGATCTGGTGGTCCGAGGTACTGAAGTGGGGTAGGGCTGAAGGTACAATACTCAAGAGGGAGGAAGACCGAGGGCAACGAAAACACCCAATAGCGCAGGACTGGGAACAGATACTGTTAGAGCTGGATTACATGACTTTGACGCCCTCCCAGACGGAAACCGTGTAATGGGGGTGACTGGACAAGGGAGGTGAGTTCACGAATGGAGAATGGCCCAAGGTACACACAGGTTGGCCGGAGGAGGTTGATCACACTTATTCAGATGAGTCAGTTTTCCGAGTTCACTAGGCCCGGGGAGATACCATGGCCTCTGCAGAGCTGTCAGGAGACGTACGGAACGGGGTGGGGGGATGGGAGGGATAGAGACTGGCGACGCCTCCACTTATGGAGTCATAAATCTATACGTGCTGAGAATTGATTGAGCAACGACAGCTTGCCTTTACTTGCAAAGAACTGCCACCCTTATATAGAGCTGTTCAGGTTGCTGTGGATGATTTGTATAACCTAAGTATCAAGAGAGGCGCTGAGCCAGAAGTTTAATGTTGATGGGGAGAGAAAAAAAGAAAAGACTATATAAGATGTGTAGAAAATGTATGTACAACGATTTATCTGGTTGCAGTCATCAATAAAAAGTTTTTTTTTAAAACAGATCCCCGCACACACACAGAGCCCCTCCACACACACGCACAGAGAGCCCCCCCCCCACACACACACACACACACACACACACACACACACACACACGCACACACACACACACACGCACGCACACACACACACACACGCACACACACACACACACACACACACACACACACACACACACACACAGAGCCCCACACACACACAGAGCCCCACACACACACACTGAGACTACTCCATCACACCAATAAAATTCAATCTTGGCAGCTATGTGTACTGCTACTGTTAAGAATGAAATAGTACAGCGACATCATATAGCATTTGAAAGATGTGCTCCCGAATTGTGGGAGCCATCAGCCCAGCTGTTTGCTCATGCTCAGTCATGTGCAGTCTTATCTCCTGGACTGGATGTGATGAGATTGAACATTTTAGTTCATGCAATATTTATTACAGGCTTGTAAATTTTGCTTTAGTGCCTGCTTGGCTGCCCTTTGCTTTCCTTTAAATTGTCTGCAGCGTGCAACACAGCCTTTTTTGTGGTTTTGTACACTGTATGAAAAGGAGGTTTTTGATGTCTTGTTGGCATTCTTTGATCACACAGAGAACAGTCTCAGAACTGCACCATCCCTGCAGCTCTGAGTGTGAATGACAGGAGCAGAAACCAGAGTCTTCAGCAAACGGCAGGTTCTTGTTTTTGTAATATCAAAGTCCCAACTAGTAGGATTAATTGTGGCGCGTCTGCAGGAAGCATGCTCGTTATTACCCTAGCATTTTGAATTTGCTTTATTGCATCTCAGTGCAGTTTCCTCGCACTCACTTCAAGCAATTGTGAGTTAAGCAGAAGCTAATCAAATCTAAAACAAGGGCAAAGGGCTATTTTAGCAAAGGATAATTGGTTTAGAGGTGACATTTCATCCAAGCAGAGTGAAAAATGAGATAACAAGATTTATTAAAGGGGGAGGGGAGAGGCAGCCAGAGACTGCCACAGAGCAGCGAATCCTCAAAGCAAGAATGGAAGGAACCGGGATTTAAACGTGTTGAAATCAGCGATCTGGCAGTTGAAGGGGTCAGACAAGAGACAAAACAGATTAACAGTGTTGAATGCCAGTGAAGGTTCAACAGCCAGGAAACGGGGTTATGTAATCACGGGGTGAATGCCCAGGCAACCTCGGAGCACAATATACGTCAACAGAAGTAATTATACGGCCGTGGGGTGCCGGTAGGAGAGGGGGGGGTGGGCAGAGGATCGGGTGCAAGTGAGCTCCGCACTGCTGCACTCACCACAGAAGTCCCTGGTCACCGCCGTGCTCTGCCGACGCTCTGATGCGGCATCTCCTCTCTGTTGGTGACCTCCCGCCACTCCGGCCCAGAGGCCCGCACAGCCGCCGGTGGAGCTGCATGACCCCCCTTCCCCTCCGGCGGACACCAGCCCAAATACGGCCGTGGGGTGCCGGTAGAAGAGGGGGGGGTGCAGACTTACCGCGATAGCAGCTCCGGCCAGCAATGTCCCGACGGCCGATTTTGATGCTGTGGAGACTCTGGTGTTCCGCGGCTGTGTGGTTTGTGCCTCTCAGCAGGAAGAAGGGAGCCGTAAGGATGGCGCCGAAGACAGTTTCCTGGGGAGAACAGAACGGAACATCTCGAGCATCCGCTCAGCCCCATGAAAAAATGGCGGCCGCAAACATGAGGCAAAAAAAAAAAAAGTAAACACCCACAATGGGCCCACCTCTTCGTGACGGCAAAAAAAGGGGCGGGATGAGTAAAAATCGCCAGAACGCCCACGAATCTGCCCTGGCAATGACGGACAGATCTCTCTTCCAATGGCTAGCCTCCATTTATGGTGCTAGCCAATGGAAGAGAAGGCGGGACAAAGGTCCATACTGGTAAAAACATAAGATTTCGCCTGCGCGAACGCTGCTGTGCAGCGGACGCCAGGCGAAACCTAAAAAGGGTGAATGTAGTTTCCCGGCAAATTACAGACCAGACAGTCTGATAGATTGCATCCAAAAGATCTTTTGCTGAATGGTGCAGAACAAAATCCAGCTATGCATCGAAGAGGAAAGTATATTGACCTGCTTTCAATCTGGGTTCTGCAAGAGGACCAGCATCATTGACCAGGTTTTTCTGTTTCTCTCTCTAAATTGGAAGATAGCAATGATCAGCAGAGGCAGCTTGTGCAATGCTTTTGCTGATCTCAAATCAGCCTTTGACTTGGTCCCCCACCCTAAGCTTTGTCAGGTACTCAGTGATATGTGCAAGCTCCCCGAGCTCTTGGCATTGCTCATTCGTCTACATGAAGGAAACTTTGCCAAAATTTGATGGGGTACACAGGGCCAGATAACTGATCTAATTTGGGTCAACAATGGAGTCCGCTACTGTGTCCTTGCTCCAACACTTTTTTTGTGGATTTCCTCGCTCAGAAAATGATGCCCCTACTTGAACTGGAGAGAAGACACCAATTCTCCTTTTCACTGATGACACCCTATTGATCGCCAAAACCCAGAGTGGGCTCCAGCAGTTGCTGAACTGTTTGAGGGGTTCTGTGGCTCACACAGGTTGGAGTTCAATGCAGCAAAAACTAAATATATGTCCTTCAACTAGCACAAATCCTACAAGGGGAGGCTGACTTGGGCTGTAGGTTCCTCTAGAAAGTCGACTCATTTGACTATTTGGGACTAAGCTTGTCCTTCACCATGACATGGAAGCTTCATATCCATAAAATGATCATCACACAAACTACTTACAGGGATTATTCTCAAGGAAAACCGGGCATCGTATAGCAAACCCATTAACTCTGCATTGCAGATTTATGAAGCCAAAACCATGTGACCTGCTCTTTATGGAGCAGAACTCTGGGGCTTTTCCAACAGCATAGGACTAGCAAGGGCTGCAAACAAAAGCCGCGCTACTGATCAAAGAGCCAGGTCTTGAGAAGTCTTCTGAAGGCCAGGCGGTCTTGGGTCTGTCGATTGTTGGTGGGGAGGGTGTTCCAGGTCTTGGCGGCGAGGTGGGAGAAGGATCTGCCGCCGGCGGTCGTTTTCCTGATGCTTGGGACCGTGGCGAGGGCGAGGCTGGCTGAGCGGAGGCATAGGGTGGGGGTGTAGAAGCAGAGTCATCCGTTGAGGTATGCTGGTCCGGCGTTGTGTAGGGCTTTGTGTGCGTGGATGAGGAGTTTGAAGGTTATCCTCTTGTTGATGGGGAGCCAGTGTAGGTCTCTCAGGTGGGGGGTGATGTGACTGCATCGGGGGATGTTGAGGACCAGTCGTGCCGAGGCGTCCTGGGTGTGTTGCAGCCGTCTCAGGAGCTTGGTTGTTGTTCCTGCGTAAAGGGCGTTTCCGTAGTCCAGCCTGCTGGTGACGAGGGCCTGGGTGAAGGTTTTTCTCGTTTCAGAGGGGATACACTTGAAGATGCTGGGGAGCATTCGGATGGTGTTGAAGCAGGATGTGGAGACGGTGTTGACCTGCTTGGTCATGGAGAGGGTGGAGTCAAGGATGACCTCCAGGTTTCGTGCTTGGTTGGTGGGTGCTGGGACTGTTCCCAGCGAGGTGGGCTGCCAGGAGTCGTCCCAGACTGAGGGGGTGAAGCCGAGGATGAGGACCTCCGTCTTGTCAGAATTCAGCTTCAGCCTGCTGTCCTTCATACATTCGGGGATGACCTTCATTCCCCTATGGAGTTTGGCTTTGGCGGTGAGAGGGTCTTCGGTGGGGGAGATGATCAGCTGGGTGTTGTCGGTGTAGGAGATGTTGAGGCTGTGCTGGCGGGCGATGTGGGTGAGTGGAGCCATGTAGATATTGAACAGCGTTGGGCTGAGAGAGGATCCTTGTGGTGCGCCGCAGATGATCTCGGTGGTCTTGGAGTAGAAGGGTGGGAGGCGGACGCTCTGGGTTCTGCCGGAGAGGAAGGATGTGGTCCAGGCCAGGGCCCCTTCCTGGATTCCGGCGTCGTGGAGGCGCGTTGTTAGATTGCGGTGGCAGACCGTGTCGAAGGCGGCTGAAAGGTCCAGAAGGATGAGGGCGACTTTTTCTCCATCAGGGTCCTGATGTCGTCGGTGGCGGTGATGAGGACGGTTTCGGTGCTGTGGTTGCTGCGGAAGCCGGACTGGGATGGGTCCAGGATGTTGTTGTCTTTGAGGTATCGGGTCAGTTGTCTGTTGACAATTTTCTCTGTGACTTTCGCCGGGAACGGGAGCAGGGAGATGGGCTGGAAATTCCTAAGGGTCCTTGGGTTTCTTCAGTAAGGCGTTGATCTCGGCGTGCTTCCAGCTTTCCGGGAAGGTTGCTGTCTCGAAGGAGATGTTGATCGTTTTCCGGAGATGGGGGGCGATGGCTGTGCTGGCTTTGTTGAAAATGTGGTGTGGGCATGGAGTTCATGGTCTTGATGGTGTCTTCGTCGCTGTCGTTTTAAATGCATTAGAGTTTTAGAACAACATTGGGATATCATCACAGTTGTGCTGCACAGGAAACTTTATTTCCAATCTAGGATTGGTAACTTACCTTAGTATACATTCTCCTATAAATGGATGGCTACTGACACCTTGCTATGCACAGCTTGTAAAATAGCGGATACATCTGTACCTCATGTTTTGTTTGCACTGCATAAGCCCGACCCTTATGTAAACAGTAGGGGACATGAAGCCATTTTTCTGCTCTCAATATTTTAAGGTCAGACTATCGTCCATTATTTACTTCTTCTAAAGCTAAATTCTTGGGACATATGTGCACCATAAGAAGAGCGGCGATTCCTACATAGTCGCAGAAAGAGCGACATCACATTTAAAACTATGTTTTACTGTCATATCCCTTCTCCTACGGTGTTGCTGTCCCGCTGATTTTAGCTATGCACGCCTGTTTTTCTATGTATTCAATTATATGATTGACTTTATGCACTTTGTGAAGGGCTACCGCTCGTTTTACTGTTTTATGATATATTTTTTTCTATAACAAAGTTATTTGAAATTAAATTTAAACCTATAGGGAACACGATTTACTTACTTGGGGAGGAGAGCACAACATTTCCAAACCTTCATTTGTTTCAGTTCCGGGCTGCTAGAATTTCATGCAAAGACAACAGCTTTAAAAGAATGGGAACCATTTGTTTACATAACCACATACAGAGGACCAAACAAGGCTTTGGAATGAAGGCAAAAATTAAGGAACATAGTGTTCTCTTACAATATAATTCAAGAACCAACTAAAGAGACTATGTTTAATTTTACTTCCCAAAACATATGCAAAAGCAGAAGTGGGAGAAGTAGTCTGGAAGGGCAATGAAAATTTGCTTGTATGGCATTTGTTTGGTAAAGTTCAAACACATTTAATTCTCGCTACATTACATGTAATTTTATGTATTTTTTGGTTGGGTTTAGGCCGTTATCATAGCTAGACCTTTGCAGGCAAATGAGCATAAGCTTACTGTTGCATCTTTCACATTGCAAAAAAGGCAGGTTCCGTGGCAAGGCAGTTTCTGTGCTGCCAAGGCACAAATTGATCCATCTTCGTAAATATCCACATGTATTATATGGAGCAAATCTAAGCCACAATTTGAGGACTGTTCCCCCTCATCTTGTCACATTAATAATAATGCATTTATAGCGCACTACAAATTGCAATTATACCATCTCAGGTGCTGCAAGGTGCTGCAAGTGTGAGAGCTCATCAAATAAAAGCAGACCGTGTTGTTTATACACCCCAAGAGTCTAAAACATATGTAATATGAATGTGGATATAGGAACACACTAATAATCCTTCTTGTTATTAAACAGGTATGCACTCTGGGCAGTCGAATTCCCTGCCCCGTTGCATATGCCGACGGGAGTCTTATATCCATGGTTTTAATCCAGCCTGGCTCTCAGGCCTCAGGGCTTCTATGGTGGCGGGCTAAATAAGTTACTGGGGCGCCTTCTGTTCCCCCTGCCATACCGCTGGCCGCATTTGCCTCCTCTCGCTCCCCGGCCCACTCGAATGGCAACTCGCGCAGCTTAGGGTCTTTGTGGCCCATGCTGATGCTAGCAAGACCCACAACACAGACCGAGGGCCACAACCAACACCCGCACAGGGTAGGTGGCGTCACAACATGTACAACGGGGGGGATGGGGGTATGCCAGTGTACTGTATGAGGTGGGGCAGAGACTGCGTTCCAAAAACAGTGAGACTGTTAGCTAATGTCTGGGAGCTCCACTTATATTTCCAGCTTCTTTGTGAAACAGGGCTCGAACAGCGTGGTGGTGGCTCCCCGCCAGACCAGGGGGACTCACGGCACGTCAACAACTTGGGGGGGGGGGGGTGGTCTCCACTCCAGGGGGAGCAACTCCACCACGACTGGATGGGGTGGGGCTGTGTGTAGCCCGCTGCCCCAAACCCAGAAGGCACCACCACCCAGCACCCCACTATGAGCCCAACCACAGCTCAACCATCATCTCTAGGGCTCTCCAGCAGAGCTAGTTCACAGGGGGGGCCACTGACAGCAGCAGGCAGGTGCTGCGCCAGGCAGCGCGGGCAGGCTCTGCTCCACTCCAAGGCCCAATGCCGCTACCGACCGACGTCCCCCAGGGAGCAGACTCTCCCCCGCAGCACTTCCGAATAATCTGCAGCCTTGCAGGATCTCGTGTCCAGCAACGCAGCCCGAGACCTGAGCGCAGCCCTGAGCCGGCGACAGAACCTAGCAGGGCTCGGTGGCCCCAGCCTCAGGCTCGCCCATGGCCACTGTCGCCGAGGGGCCTCACAGGCAAATCTGGACCTACCACACAGCTTTAAGCAAGATTGGGAATGTCGCGCCCCAGAAACCGGAAGCCGCATCCTGGAGATGGCCAACAACACCTGAGGCACAGGCGCCCTTCAGGCAGATGATGCCAGTTTCGGATGGGTTTTATTCCAATATTTCGGGAACCGGCTTGCAGAGCTTCAGTGCTGTGCGGCCATCTTGGTCGCCGGCCTCACCATGCCCCCACTTCGCTGCTGTTGTTGGTAAGGTCGTTGCTGGTGAGGTTGCTGGCGACCTTGATACCAGTGAGGGGTTTGAACCCTCAGAGGGTATAAACGGATCTGGTAGGACTTGAAAGAGCTTTTTTCTTTCTAGGTCAACTGCCTTAAGGGTCTCCATTTCAGATTTCATCCAAGCCATCTTGTCGTTAGTTTAGCTGCTGAAGAGGGTGGATCCTGAGAATGGGAGATTAAGGATTCTTTGTTGAGACTCCGGTTTGAAAGTCGTGAGATGGAACCAACAATTCCTAAGTAAAGCCACACCACGACAATATTCATGTACGGCCAACAAGGAGGATTCAGCTGCAGCACAGCTGACCTGATTGGAGACCATCAAGCCTTCATTGACTATCTCTAGGAAGTTGCCCCGTTTGTCCGTGGGAAGATCATCTGCAAACCTTTGTATAGAGTCCCACAATGCTCCAGAAGGGCAGCTGCACTGGCCACTTTTACTGTGGTTGCAGCTGAGCTACATACTTTGCGATCACAGAGTCCAGCTTCTTGCTCTCTTTATGAGGTGGTACAGAAGAAGTAGGAGTAGTAGCATGGTGTTTCTTGGCCGCTTATATGATCACTGAGTCCGGAGGTGGATCAAAGTGGAGGAAGAGAGGATCCTGCTCGGGAGGTCTATATTCTTTTTGTATCCTTGATGGCACAGATTTAACTGAGGCCAGGGTCAAAAACAATCCCATTGCTGGCTCTAGAAGGCCTGGCACCAAAGGAACTAGTGGTCTTGACGGTGACCAATGGTGAAGCATCTCAAATATAACAGACACATAAGGTGCAGGCACCAATATCGGTATACTGAGCTTCGCAGTTCCTCTTGCCAGGACCTCCTGTAAGGGAGTGATGCCATCCACTGGAGAGATCCGAGGTGGTGATGAGTCCAATAGTGTCGGTGAGTATCTTCATGTGGAAGTGGAGGAAGTAAATTAGAAATGATATCTAGATCTTGTGCGTGATCTGGACCCTGATCTTGATCAAGATGTAGGACTACAATGGTGAGAGCGCCTTGAAGATGGATGGGACGACGAGTGCAGGGATCTGCGGGGTCTGTGATGATGTCATCGATGGCACATTCTTAAACGCGATCTAGGTCTTAGGAGAGGAGCTTCCACAGGCGGAGTAATTGACGCGGTAGAAGGGGCGCTGAAGGGGGAGATGGTGGTGGAGGGGAGTCCGGTAATATTATTGGTGAAGGAGAGTATACCCCTGAGAATTCAGAGTCTGAGTTGACTATCCACATCCTTCAGAGGTAGATGACAGAGCCCAGGTAGAAGACCGACCCTCTCCTCCCTCTGAAGTCCCACCTACAGACTGTGCATGCGTCTTTCCTCAGTGCTATGGAGGAGGATTTTCTCCCTTTCCTTCAGGGTGCGCCTTGAAAACTTTCTGTAGTGCTGGCATTTATACGGAACATGGCTTGCTGGAAGGCAGAGAATGCAGAAACTGTGAAGGCCTGATTAGGCCACCTTTCTCACACAGGCAGGAAACTTGTTACACAAAGATGGCATCTTATTTGATAAAATACCACCAATTTCTGTCAGAAAATGTAAAGGAGAGATGAAAAACGTCAAATGAAGTAGTTGTCACAAAATTCCACTGGTGAATTTTTGAGAGAAAAAGCCTAAAGGGCTGAGCTCGTGCTTCAAGATCCTATCACCAGGAGCTGAAAAAAATAGAACTGAGGCAACAGCCACCTGCTAGACATGATGGGATACTGGTGGTCTGTGTCCTTAAAGACACAGACGCGGTTTAAAAACTCACATAATAGCAGCCTATAGCGCTACCCTGCTCTGCCTTCCTTTATCTTTCTACTTTTACAAAAAGGGTTTGTGAAAGAGGTTTAAGCTGTTTGTACAAAGAATTGACTTTAAATTATACACATATGGGTATTTTGTCCCTTATTAAGTATAATCTGATGAATTTCACCACTGTAACATGTTCCTATAGACTGAAGAAAGGTGAACATCAACACTTAAGACAATATTCTATGGAAAAGTGGTCTGCTATTCCCACACATGGGTGGAACTATTCAAAGCTTGTGACTTCAATGAAGATTCCCCTAAGAGAGAAGCAGTCATATCCCCACACAGGCATGTACATACCCACTCACTCACTCACACACCCATTCACTCACTCATAAAGCCACTCACACAACTGCTCACTCACCCATACAGCTACTTACACAACCACTACTCACCCATACAGCCACTCACACAACGCACACTCACCCATAGTCACTGATAGACCCACTCACTCACTCATACAGCTACTTACACAGCCACTCACTCACCTATACAGGTACTAACAGAGCACATCACTCACCCATACAGTAACTCACACATCCACAAAACCACTTACATACCCATTTACACATCCATACAAGCACTTGCACGCCCACTCACTCACCTATACACCCAGTCACACAGACCCTGACTGTGCAAAACAGCCAGTCACACATGCACTCACTTACCCAAACAGCCACTTACTTTCCCATACACTCACACACCTGGTCACTCACCCATACAGCCATTCATTCACTCACACACACACACACACACACCAGTACAGCCACTCACACGGCCACTCAATCACCCATACAGCTACTCTCACACCCACTGATTCATCCATACAGCAACTCACACATCCATACAGCCACTCACACACAGAGTCAGACAGTGTCACAGCCACTCAGATGATATATATTAGAAATAGTATCACTCGGTAGTACTGAAAGAATAGTCATTTAACTTGTGCAGTAGCTTAGTATATTTGTTTAAGTCTCAGAAACGTTTACAAAACACTGACACTCACTTGATGTTATTATCCGTGATGTCATGAGTGATGTCACTGACCAATCTCACTTACAGGTACAACGGAGCTGCTCGCTTTTAGAAAAGCCTTAAAAACCTGGCTGTTCAACACATAAAGTCTAGGCATTTTAATGTGCCTGCAGGGGATCATCATCTATAGCGCCACGACGCCCTTGGGCAACAGTTCGCTCTACAAATATCTTTAACATTAACATGAGTGATGTAATATGTGAGGTTATAAGTAGTGCACTGCAGGGTGTAGGTTATAGTTAGCTATAACTGCTGAAATTCAATGGTTTTGTACAAATGAAATCTGAGCCTAACTTCCCTGTAACCTTTGGTTTTATGTATATATTATTTATTTCTCCATTGATGTTCTTTTGCCTGAACATCCGATCCGGCGGCACATTCAAACAAACACCAGTCCATTGTTCAGGTCAGTTTTACAGTTCCTATTTTATTTTCGGCATAAACAATCGGCATTCCATAGTCCTTCTCGTTAAGAATCAAGACCGACGCGTTTCGGTATACTGCCTTCTATTTATATACACACACATATATATAAAGAAAGTCCAATTGGTCGCACACTGCTCATCCTATCAGCGTGTTGCCCCAAAGCATTGTGGTCCATGAAGTAAGCATCAGCGGGTGCGCCTCTGCCAGGGTCTTGAGCAAAAAATCACTGTCGTGTTGGCCATCCCTGGACACGTGTTTCGAGGTTGTTACCTCTCGTCAGCAGGGAATAGGCAAATATGTAGGGGTGCTGCGTAGGCTGCAAAAAATATCCTCAGGTCTGGTACCACTCGTGGCACGCAATTGCGTAACCCGGGCTCGTGCCACGAGCGGTACTGGACCTGAGAATATTTTTTGGCAGCCTACGCAGCACCCCTACATATATGCCTATTCCCTGCTGACGAGAGGTAACAACCTCGAAACACGTGTCCAGGGATGGCCAACACCACAGTGATTTTTTGCTCAAGACCCTGGCAGAGGGGCACCCGCTGATGCTTACTTCATGGACCACAATGCTTTGGGGCAACACGCTGGTAGGACCAGCAGTGTGCGACCAATTGGACTTTCTTTTATATTCAAGCTCCCTTGAGCTGGTGGGGCTGACGAGCCCAGGTTACGCACCTGCGTGCCACGAGCAGTACTGGACCTGAGAATATTTTTTGGCAGCCTACGCAGCACCCCTACATATATGCCTATTCCCTGCTGACGAGAGGTAACAACCTCGAAACACGTGTCCAGGGATGGCCAACACGACAGTGATTTTTTTGCTCAAGACCCTGGCAGAGGCGCACCCGCTGATGCTTACTTCATGGACCACAATGCTTTGGGGCAACACGCTGCTAGGACAAGCAGTGTGCGACCAATTGGACTTTCTTTTATATTCAAGCTCCCTTGAGCTGGTGGGGCTGACGAGCCCAGGTTACGCACCTGCGTGCTACGAGCGGTACTGGACCTGAGAATATTTTTTGGCAGCCTACGCAGCACCCCTACATATATGCCTATTCCCTGCTGACGAGAGGCAACAACCTCGAAACACGTGTCCAGGGATGGCCAACACAACAGTGATTTTTTGCTCAAGACCCTGGCAGAGGCGCACCCGCTGATACTTACTTCATGGACCACAATGCTTTGGGGCAACTCGCTGGTAGGACAAGCAGTGTGCGACCAATTGGACTTTCTTTTATATTCAAGCTCCCTTGAGCTGGTGGGGCTGACGAGCTCAGGTTACGCACCTGCGTGCCACGAGCGGTACTGGACCTGAGAATATTTTTTGGCAGCCTACGCAGCACCCCTACATATATGCCTATTCCCTGCTGACGAGAGGTAACAACCTCGAAACACGTGTCCAGGGATGGCCAACACGACAGTGATTTTTTGCTCAAGACCCTGGCAGAGGCGCACCCGCTGATGCTTACTTCATGGACCACAATGCTTTGGGGCAACACGCTGGTAGGACAAGCAGTGTGCGACCAATTGGACTTTCTTTACATATATATATATATATATAAAGAGTGTGAATTTCACATTAAAGTAGCTATAGTTAACACAGGCCTCAATTTAATGCTAAGTTGAAATGATCGTCTGTGGAGTATTTTTTTTTTCCTTTCTCTTGTTCCAGGGGCCAAAATACACCAGTATATGTTGATTGAATTGTATCATACTGTTTTTGTTTCTGTGTGAATGCATATCTGTATATGTTATTTGGAGAGCTAAATAATGAACCTCTGACCCTGTGAGAAGAACACCTACCAAAATTAATCCTTCAACAACAAGATATCCAAAGAAGGTCATGCAGCAAAGACTCAATTAAATGGTATATGGAAAGAAGGCTGAGACTGGTTTATTATAAAATGTTCAATCCTGATTGGTTCTCTTCATGGGAACCATATGGAGTTGTGTTTCACTGGAAAGATCTGTACTATTTAATTATACATTGCAGAGTTAGATCAGATGCACCCTCCCGCTGTCCTTAGAGGAGCCACTCCTTCTGCTTCGGTCAAATGAGGTAGACTCATGGGCAAATCCATCGTCACTTACCAGACTGAATCTTTATTTGATTTTCCCTTTTGAGGCCTTATTTGCTGGCACCTTCTGTCTGACTTCTCCCCAACTTACCTGACTTTTTAGCTCAGCGTATTAGGGAACTTCCCTTCATGGGAAGCTTAGGGCTATCTCGATTTGCTTATGATAAGTTTAAACCGTTAGTGTTTGTATTTGCTATTTTGAATTGTTTTGCATTAGACTAGACTAATCGGACAAGTTACTTACCTTCGGTAATGCCTGTGTCATGTCTCTACCAGATAAGGCTTCACAGAAGGTAAGTAACTTGTCCATCTGATAGAGACATCTAGCTGCAGATTCCTTACCTTTGAATAGATACCCAAGCAATACCATCCCCAGAGGAGAGACCACGGAACGGTTCAGACCAGAAAATCCTGTAAAACAGAGCAGCCAAAGAGGCCCGCTCTGCGAACCTGGGAATCCAAGGAGTAGTGTCTGGTAAACGTGTGCAGAGATGTCTACGTAGCAGCTTGGCATATATCCAAAATGGGAACACCACGCTGGAGAGCTGTAGTGGCAGCTTTTGCCCTGGTGGAATGGGCCCTAAGCCCTTCAGTGGGCTCCTTCTTCGCTAAGGAGTAATACATTTTTATACAGAGGATAACCCATCGGGAGATAGTCCTCTTCTGGACAGCACTGCCTCTCTTTGTGCCCACGTACCCTATAAAGAGTTGGCCATTCACCGGAACTCTTTGGTTCGATCAATGTAAAACGATACTGCTCTTTTTGGATGCAGACGGTGGAGACGTTCCTCTTCCTTGGTGGGCAGGGTAACAGACTGTCCCAGATGGAAGGGTGTTACCACCTTAGGAAGGAAAGAAGCCCTAGTCCAGAGTATTATCTTATCCGGAAAGGTAGTCAGGTAAGGATGCTTTGGTGATAAGGGCTGCAGTTCGCTGACTCTACTGGCAGAGGTTATTGCCACCAATGATGGTGAGCAACCGCAGAGGACAGTTATGCAACGGCTCAAACGGTGCACACATTAAGAAGGTGAACACCAAATTAAGGTCCCACTGTGACATGATGAAAGGTGAAGGGGGAAACAAATGGGTTAGCCTCTTCAAAAATCTCTGCACTATAGGAGATTTGAACAAGGATGACTGATAAGGCAGCCGAAGATAAAAGAACGGGCCAAAAGGTAGCCCTTCAAAGTGCCCAGAGCAGAGCCCTGCTTTGCCAAAAAAGTATGAAGAGAAGGACTTCAAATAAGGGAGCAGATAATGGGTCAATAGATCGGTCTGTACAATATTTAGAAAACGTATTCCATCGGCAGGCATATAGTGATTTTGTAAAGGGAAGCTTGGCTGCCAAGATAACCTCACAGACTTAAGGAGGAAGGACAAAAGAGTCAACTGTCGCCGCTCAATCTCCACGCAAGGAGGCAGAGAGTAGATAGGTTCGGGTGGAGGACCCTCCCCTGCTGCTGCAACAGTAGATCCACCCGAAGGGGCAGACGGACTAGATGATCGATGCTCATGCCTAGAAGCTCGAGATACCAAACTCTCTGTGCCCACTCTGGAGCCAAAAGAATAACTTCGGCCCATTCGCTCCTGATCTCTTTGAGCACTCTGGACAGAAGTGGTATGGGCAGAAAGGCATATAGGAGGCCTGAGCTCCACTTGAGACAAAAAGCGTTGTTGTGCTGCCTTGGAAACTCCAACGCGTAAAACAGCTGACATTGCGCATTCTCTCTGGAGGCGAACAGATCTAACCAAGGCTCTCCTCACCGCTGGAGACCTCGTGCCACCTCTCGATGAAGAAGCCATTTGTGAACCCCAAGGCACCTTCGGCTCAGCTCGTCCGCCCTGGGGTTCAGAGAACCGGCCAGGTGTTGAACCACCAAGGAAATGCCCTGACTTTCCATCCAAGTCCAGATATGTAGGGCCTCTTAACAGAGGGTTCCGACCCCACTCCGCCCTGTTTGTTGCAGTACCACATGGCGGTAGTGTTGTCCTCGAACACTTGAACAAGTCTTCCCTTTATTGACGGCAAAAAGATTTTTAGTGCCAGTCGGATCGCTCCGAAGCTCCAGCAGGTTGATATGGAGCTTGGCTTCCGCCGGAGACCAGAGTCCTCTGATCGCCACCTCCCCAGATGGCCACCCCAGCCCAGAAGGGACGTGTCTGTCACTACTGTGAGATCTGGGTGGAGAAGGGAGAGGGGTCTGCAACTCGTGGTTTGTCAGCCACCACTGCAGATCGTCCGCAGTGCCCTCTGAAATCTAAACCAGGTAAGTGAGGTTTCCTCGATGCTGTGCCCATTGGAACTTCAGGTCCCACTGCAGAGCCCGCATGTGCCACTGTGCATGGGTCACTAGCAGGATGCAGGAGGACATGAGGCCCAACAGCCTCAGAGTCAGTCTCACCGAAACCCAGGATAGAGGCTGAAACATTGGTATAATAGCCTGAATATCCTTGACTCGCCGTTTGGGAGGATAGGCTTGAAACTGCACCGTGTCCAGAACCGCCCCAATGAAAGGAAGTAACAGAGGGAGTCAGGTGTGACTTCGGCACGTTGATAGTTAACCCCAGCTAATGCGAGTGGTTCACCATCGACTGGAGGTGGGAGACTACTGTTTGGGACTAGCCAGCCTTCAACATCCAGTCATTGAGATAGGGGAAGACTGTAACCCAAGATCTCCGCAGATAAGCCGCGACCACCACCATCACCTTTGTGAACACCCGAGGGGCACGGGTGAGGCCAAAGTTGAGCACTTTGAACTGAAAGTGCTCGTGGCCCACCGTATTGTGCAGGTAGCGACGATGGGCAGGTAGGATGGGAATATTGAAGTAGGCATCCTAGAAGTCCAGCGCTACCATCTAGTCGCCTGGGTCCAGGGCAGACAGGACCTGCGCAAGGGTGAGCATCTTGAATTTCTCCTTTTTGAGGAAGTAATTGAGGGTTCTGAGGTCTAGGATAGGACGAAGGCCTCCTTCCTGGTCCCCAAAGAGGACGTAGCAGGAATAGCAACCACTGCCAACTTCAGGCCCGGGAACCCTCTCTATGGCTCCCTTGGCCAAGAGAGCATTGACTTCCTCGCGGAGCAAAACAAGGTGATCCTCTGTCAGCCGATCGTATGCTGGGAGCATAGAAGGAGTAGTCTCGAAGGGGAGGGATTACCCCTCCACACCGATATGATGTTTTGCCAGTGATGGCGTATTTTGCCACCAACTGGCCGAGAGTGGTCCTGGGGAATCGGACTAGGAAGATTTTGCGGTGGAGGAGGGGATGGTGGCTTGGTTCAGCTTCTAGTGCCCTGACCCATGAGGCCGGTGTGAGCCGCGTCCGCAGCCCCGCAGAGGTTAATGAACTTGCTGGGCCCTCTGGCCGGAATAGGGTTGGCGCAGCTGGTAGTCCCTTCCGTAGCCACGGAAGAAGCGAAAACTGGATGATGCCCTGGGGGCAGTAGTGAGGCCCAATGACTTGGCTTTGGTCCACAAGTCCTTGAAGCGCTCAAGGGCATCATACGCCTTGTCTCCGAAGAGACGGGAGCCATGAAAGGGGATGTGCATGAGGTTGGCTTGAACATCCCCCGAAAAACCAGATGGTCTCTGCCAGGCGTGGCGACGAACTGTCATGGAAATCGCTCTACCTAGTAACTCTGTCATGTCCAAGTCACAGCTGATGTCGAACTTAGCTGCGTCTCTCCCATCTGATATAGCTTAGGAGAGTAGAGCCCGTTCCTCCTCCGAGACTCTGGGCAGCACCTGCGCTACTGTATCCCATGGAGAAGGGGCGTAACGGCCCAAGAGGCCTGCGGTGTTCACCGACCGCAGCGCTAGGCTGATGGAAGAGAAAACTTTCATCCCAAAGTTTTCCAGCCTCTTGGGTTCTCTGTCCGGGGTGTGGAAGGCAATGCGCCTCGGGACGTGGAAGCTTCGACTACCAAGCTTTGGGGAGTGGGGTGGGTGGTGAGGAAAAGTGGGTCCCCCAGTGTGGGGCGGTGGCGGTGGGCGATCACAGGAGCCCCTGTGCTGGGTTTGGACCATGTCCCAAAAGGATGTCTGTCAAGGCCTCATTGAAAGGCAGTAGGGGTTCTGAGCTCGAGACCCCAGGCTGCAGGACCTCTGTCAAGAGGTTTGTCTTGACCACCACTGTAGGAAGCTGTAGCTCACGGATCTCCACAGCCCTATGCACTACCATGACAAAAGTTGCTCTCTACTCCGTAGCCAGGGTAGGAGGGAAAAGCATGCCAGAGTCTGGTGAGTTGTCCAGACCACTGACATCACCCAATTCCTCATACCAGTCCAGGTCTTGCTGCTGCAGGATTTCTAAGGGATCTTGCTCCCCTCCTAATCCTCTTCCTTCATCCCTAACCCTTCAAAATAGGGCAGAGAGAACGGCATGGAGCTGTACGGCTCTGTTGGCGCAGGTCTCTGTGTCGGACGAAGCCCGACTGGCTCCGTGTCGTTGGGGAATGAGGATCAGGGAGGCACCGATAGCTTGTGCAGGCGATGCAGAGGACCTCAGCACCCGACGCAACACTGAGGAAGGTCACTGTGGAGGTGTGACCGGTGTTAGTCGGGACCCCGGAATAGGTCCACTTGGAGGCTGTGGAGCTGGGGCCGGAGCCACTAACACGGGAACCATGGGCCCATCCGTCCTCTGAGCTTGCGGGGCCCGAAGGCGCATCAGCAGGGTCAGGCCACCCAAATATGACACACAGGGCATCATAAAAGTTCTTTGAGTTGAGTGGGGGTCGCTCCCAGCCATGGAAAGGGAGGGAAACGCAGAGCCGACATAGTCACCCGCTCTGCTCTGAGGATCCTCCGCCGCATCAAGACAAGGGCGAGGCCAAGTCGAAACACACTTCAACTTCTTGTGCTTTTTGTGGTGGCCCTTACCCCTCTTCAATGACTTCGACCAAAAGGTCTTTGAATCACCAGATCGGTGTTCGGACCTTCTTCTCGACAGAGACCTGCAAGCTTCAGGGACTGCTCCCTCAAAGCCTTCGGTGCCATGGCCTGGCAGTCGGAGCATGACTTGGAGTCATGGTACCGCTCCAGGCACCCCAGACAAGCCAAATGAGGGTCTGTGACCGACATGGCACAATGACAGGCCCTGCACGGCTTGAACCTTGTAGTCTTCTTACTAGACATACCTAAACACACTAAGAGTCGACAAAAAGTCTGTCAAAAAATGACAGGCGGTAACTCTCCTCAACAGATCTGCTGTGGCTGGTGCAGAAAGAAAAGAACTGCTGCCGCCGGAGTGACCGTTTTATTGACGAAGTGGACGTCACGGCGATGACTAACACGACGCCGACATACGCGCACGGGTACTGCTATAAAAAAAATCTTCTGGATCCAGCCTGACGCCTGGAAGTTCAAAGGCAAGGAATCTGCAGCTAGATGTTTCTATCAGATAATGTATTCTATGTTGTTTACTGAATAACTACTAATTTGAATTTTTGAGTTTGTACTTTGCTAATCTGCTAACAAACCTTTACGGTTTGCAAATCTGATAGACTGTTATTGTGGAGGAGCTGATGGGGACAGAGATAAGTTAACAGGATATTCAGGTGCTAAAAAAGGGCAATTTTGTAGGAACTTGAGAATTAAGGGGTTGGGAGAAGCTTGAATACATCGCATTCATACAATACGTAGACCACTCAAACTGAAATGTTAAATAAAGCAAAAGAAATTCCACATACCTACACCAGTAGCCATTTTTATTTCTTCAAAACTGAATTCCTCTCCTTCATTAAACATAATTACAAAAAGGGGGTGGTGATGGACAGAGTATCTGAGTTAATCAGAACACTCCTACCCAGTCAACAGATCAGGGCTTGATCCATCACCGTTTTTTAGCTCACTGCACCATCCCAGTTCAGAACCTGGCTATATGCAAATGAGTCTGTCCCTGGCCCAGTGCATCATGGGAACAGGGCGGACCAAACTACCAAGCCAATTCTTCACTGGAAAGGAAACAAGCTTCCGGGGACCGGTTTCTGGCATTACAGCAGTCTTCGGCCCGGCTTGCTTGAATCCTGATGGTGCAATGAGCAAGGGACTCATGTCTGAGCATACCCTTCCACACTCATGGTGGCCAAAATAATTACAAAAAGGGGGTGGTGATGGACAAATGAGGGTCTGTGACCGACATGGCACAATGACAGGCCCTGCACGGCTTGAACCTTGTAGTCTTCTTACTAGACATACCTAAACACACTAACGGAGTTGACAAAAAGTCTGTCAAAAAATGACAGGCGGTAACTCTCCTCAACAGATCTGCTGTGGCTGGTGCAGAAAGAAAAGAACTGCTGCCGCCGGAGTGACAGTTTTATTGACGAAGTGGACGTCACGGCGATGACTAACACGACGCCGACATACGCGCAGGGCTGCTATAAAAAATCTTCTGGATCCAGCCTGACACCTGGAAGTTCAAAGGCAAGGAATCTGCAGCTAGATGTTTCTATCAGATAATGTATTCTATGTTGTTTACTGAATAACTACTAATTTGAATTTTTGAGTTTGTACTTTGCTAATCTGCTAACAAACCTTTACGGTTTGCAAATCTGATAGACTCTGTTATTGTGGAGGAGCTGATAGGGACAGAGATAAGTTAACAGGATATTCAGGTGCTAAAAAAGGGTAATTTTGTAGGAACTTGAGAATTAAGGGGTTGGGAGAAGCTTGAATACATCGCATTCATACAATACGTAGACCACTCAAACTGAAATGTTAAATAAAGCAAAAGAAATTCCACATACCTACACCAGTAGCCATTTTTATTTCTTCAAAACTGAATTCCTCTCCTTCATTAAACATAATTACAAAAAGGGGGTGGTGATGGACAGAGTATCTGAGTTAATCAGAACACTCCTACCCAGTCAACAGATCAGGGCTTGATCCATCACCGTTTTTTAGCTCACTGCACCATCCCAGTTCAGAACCTGGCTATATGCAAATGAGTCTGTCCCTGGCCCAGTGCATCATGGGAACAGGGCGGACCAAACTACCAAGCCAATTCTTCACTGGAAAGGAAACAAGCTTCCGGGGACCGGTTTCTGGCATTACAGCAGTCTTCGGCCCGGCTTGCTTGAATCCTGATGGTGCAATGAGCAAGGGACTCATGTCTGAGCATACCCTTCCACACTCATGGTGGCCAAAATAATTACAAAAAGGGGGTGGTGATGGACAAATGAGGGTCTGTGACCGACATGGCACAATGACAGGCCCTGCACGGCTTGAACCTTGTAGTCTTCTTACTAGACATACCTAAACACACTAACGGAGTTGACAAAAAGTCTGTCAAAAAATGACAGGCGGTAACTCTCCTCAACAGATCTGCTGTGGCTGGTGCAGAAAGAAAAGAACTGCTGCCGCCGGAGTGACAGTTTTATTGACGAAGTGGACGTCACGGCGATGACTAACACGACGCCGACATACGCGCAGGGCTGCTATAAAAAATCTTCTGGATCCAGCCTGACACCTGGAAGTTCAAAGGCAAGGAATCTGCAGCTAGATGTTTCTATCAGATAATGTATTCTATGTTGTTTACTGAATAACTACTAATTTGAATTTTTGAGTTTGTACTTTGCTAATCTGCTAACAAACCTTTACGGTTTGCAAATCTGATAGACTCTGTTATTGTGGAGGAGCTGATAGGGACAGAGATAAGTTAACAGGATATTCAGGTGCTAAAAAAGGGTAATTTTGTAGGAACTTGAGAATTAAGGGGTTGGGAGAAGCTTGAATACATCGCATTCATACAATACGTAGACCACTCAAACTGAAATGTTAAATAAAGCAAAAGAAATTCCACATACCTACACCAGTAGCCATTTTTATTTCTTCAAAACTGAATTCCTCTCCTTCATTAAACATAAGCAGTACCAATGTCTGAAAAAGTGATACCTGAATTTCTTTTTTCCCCTAGAATTTAAACAAATACCATCAAATTATTTCTATACCACGACCACAATGTAGGTCTTTAACATTAATGACATAGCTGTATGGTCAACCATTGACTGTTTGGAAACAACATATTAATTAATACAAATTTATAAAATACAATATCTTGAAAAATGTTAACTCAGCAATTACATTTATAAGCCTTTTTGCTCAATGATGAGACAACGTATTGCTAATTCCGTAAAACATAAACCATAAATATAAACAGATAAAAGAAGTAAATATGTTAGACTTTGCATATCACAGAGCGGAAAGGAGAAGGGTCTTTGAAGAAAAAAATCAAATCGAAAAATAAAAGTAATACTTAAATAACCCTTCAGGATACTTAATTTAGAAGCACAAGCAGAATGAGCACTAGCTTGATATAATGGTTGTACCATAGCGCAACCCTTTTTAGCAGATAGATTGCTGCACTTGGTATTCATTTGCTGCAAACATCAATGGCGTCCCCATCCATGAGTAATCTACCAACGGTAAACTGTCCATCTGTTTCCACTGTGTCAATTACTGGTCCATAGTGTGTTTTGGGTGTTTCCCCTCTCTTTGGCATGCTTCTCAACCACACCGGGTGTACTTACGTGCACAGTACTGTTAAATTACATATGTGTATATATCGATTTTATGTATTCTTTCTGTTCATAAGATCCAAAAGGTTGGTCATTTTTGTACCTTGACTCTTAGTGTGGAGTATGGGCTCATGGAGAGAAGCCTGAAGGTACTGAATCATTGACCATTATTCTGTATCATCCTCAAGATCAACACATAGTGTGTTCTGCATAGCATTACTAACACTTATTAATGGACAATCGCTAGGTGAGTGGTCTCTGCAAAGACTAAGTCAACTATGGCTTGTTGGGCTTTTATAAATAGTCCACGTGGCCCTTGTTAGTGTGTGATAATATTTTGATTCTATGCACTGACATAGCATCACCATTTAGTATTGAAAAAACGTATCACTCTAGTAAATTGTCTTTATTTGATGCTGCCTGACACAGAGGATACCACTAAACGTGCACATGACATTTATGTTGCTGTTTGATTACTGATTGATCTCTGTGGTTCGATTAATCCTATACTAACCAATGAGTTTTTTATTTAATACTCTAGTAAAATTATTCCTTTCAAAAGCGCCCTATTATATTTACATGTTCATAAACAATCACCTGGGGGATTATTGGGCTACCCTATTTTGTGTTTAGCTATCCTAACTCGACAGCTGGACCTTCACAGGTGTGACAATCCAGCTGAGTGGTCTCTTTCTCCCCTGTGCTTCAGTCACCCAAGCCTTTCTCCTGCTTAATACTGGAGACAAAGTGTCCTGCAGTGTCAACTGGCATGGGCCTAGAGTGCTTACCCTCACATACACTGCTCTCAAATTCTCTTGGGATCATAGTCCAGCTGGCGCTACCAACCAACTTTGGCCAGTGATTTAGAGCTGAAATCACCACATAAAAATGTGACAACCGTAACACACCAGTTCTTTTTCCAATGTAATAGTTTTCAAGATTCCCTCACACCTTTTCTACAGCTTGTACATCAAGCGTCTGAATAATATTGAAGTTCAGAAAGCCTGTTCCAAGCTGCCTCCAGCTATGTCATCGTTCCCACCGATGTCAAGACATTGCTTTAAACAACCTGCAGTTTTAACTATTGCCTCCAATTTGAACTTAAACATCACATGCCTATTCATTGTTCCCACCTTTTCATGTAAGGCCAATCCCTTAAAGAAGAGATTCGGAATGTTTCCTGATTATTTAGACCTGCCAATTCATTGCGTCTCCTACATGCTTTATCAGTGACTATAGACTGACACAAAACAAACATGTGGACTACTGAGAGAAGGATCAGTGTTGAGGAGCTGCTGTCCTTTTTGCAAAGGTCTAACGTCTCAACAGTAAGCCAATGGGAAATAGTTTATTATTATCAATAAACACATCATAATCAAATACTCCAGTTTCATTTACAAAATTTTAAACAAACAGCAATCTGTTTGCCGGTCGCTTGTGCTTAAGTCTTAACACAAGGCAGTGTCACATTCGTTATGCCTTCCTTTGTCACTTCCCAAGCAACAGATCTGCAATTCTGGTTCAATTGCAGGGCCCACTGGCTTTTACCTTGATGCAGCATACAAACACTGCTTGTGTCTGGGACTTCACCTTCGCACCACCGTGGAGTGGTTGCCATGATGAAAAACACAGCATCTTGGGAGAAGTGGTTGTTTAAAATAGAGCCTCTCACTCAAGTGGTCCATGGCCATGGTTGCCAGACTACATTATTGGCATTGCTGCAGCTCTAACTGCATTATCGTCCTGTGCCTGGACCCCACCTCGAAAGAGGCGGTGGCAGAGAAAAATCAGGCACCTAATGGATAAAAGCAATCGCTTTTAGATGTATCTTCCCTTTAACATTCTTTTTTTGATAATCAGATTTCATTGCTTTTTTTGTACAGTTACAGCCCATGAGCTGGGCCAATGAATAAAACAGGTAGGGGCGTCAGCCGCCCAAGCAACTTACGCTATTCCATATACAGCCTTCAGTACTATACATCAGGTGCTCATCTCAAACCAGTATTATCCACTTTAAAAAGAATGGGCTATCTACTGAATTCATCAAATGCAGATTTAACATGCAAAAACTTGATTATTTGGGCCATGAAGTAAGCAATGTGGGTATAAAACCAAAGAAGGCTCTGTTGCAAGCCATTCAGAATGTACCAGGATCTATGAGTAAGGCAGAACTTAGGTAATGTATTGGCCTAATAAAATGTCATGCTAAATTTGTGAATTGTTTCTCAGAAAAAACCTATGGAATAAGACAGCTGTTAAAAAGGAAAATGTTACTTAACAGTATGCATCTGTTCTTGGCATGTAGAGCTGTAGAGTTGTATACTTTGGCATAGATCGCCATCTGGTGTTGGGCTCAGATGTTTGCAGTTTGTTTTTGTCAAAGAAGTTTTTGTAGTCACGGGATAGGTGACTCCTCCTTATGGTGATAGTTCGCATGGGCATCGACTCAATCTTCAGATTGTTTTTCGCCATAAAGGGTGATAAAGGAGTTAGGAAGAGAGTAGAAAAGGATGTCCATTTGATGTATCTAAGTAAGATAATACTGCAACAGATAAAGGTACCTGAGGAGGTGGGTGGGCGTATACAACTACAGCTCTACATGCCAAGAACAGATGCATAATGGTAAGCAGCATTTTCCGTTCGAGGCATATGACCTGTAGATTTTATACTTTGGCATAGACTATAAAGCAGTTTTCTCCCTAGTGGTGGCAACCTGTATCCGTTGAGGTATGAAAATGTGTTCTTAATACAACCTGGCCCACAGTAGCTTGTTGCTTTGCTTGCACATCTACACAATAGTGTTTAGTGAAAGTATGCGGCGTAGACCAAGCTGCAGCTTTGCAGATGTCATCTAGGGGAATGTTCCCTAAGAATGCCATAGAAGACCCTAGTTTGCGTGTGGAATGAGCTCTATGGGGAATAGTTAATGTGTGTTTAGCTCTGAGATAGCATATTTGGATGCATGTAACAATCCACCTTGCAATTCCGGTTTTTGAAATGGGATTGCTTTGTGAGGTGAGGAGAAAGCGTCAAAAAGTTGTTTTGTTTTCCTAAAGCTTTTAGTTCTTCGATGTAGTAGAGGATGGCTCTTTTAACGTCTTAACGTGAGGATAGCGCGTTCTGCTACTGAATCTGTTTGAGGGAAAAAATACTGGAAGTTCAACCGACTGATTAAGGTGATTCAAAAGGGGGTGGTGATGGACAGAGCATCAGAACCAATCAAACACTCACACCCAGTCAAAAGATCTGGGTTTGATCCATCACCGCTCTTTAGCCCACTCTGCCACCCCAGTTCAGACATGGCTGTATGCAAATCAGTCTGACCCTGTGCCTCATGGGAACAGTCCAGCCCGAACTGCCAAGCCATGCCTTCCCTGGACCGGAAACAAGGACTGTTCCCATGAGGCACAGGGTCAGACTGATTTGCATATAGCCATGTCTGAACTGGGGTGGCAGAGTGGGCTAAAGAACGGTGATGGATTAAACCCAGATCTTTTGACTGGGTGTGAGTGTTTGATTGATTCAGATGCTCCGTCCATCACCACCCCCCTTTTGTACCGCTTTTGGCCGCCATAAGTGTGGCAGGGTATGCTCACACGTGAGTCCCTTGCTCAATTTGCCACTGGATTCAAGCAAGCCGGGCTGAAGACGGCTGGAATGCCAGAAACCGGTCCTCGGAAGCTTGTTTCCGGTCCAGGGAAGACATGGCTTGGCAGTTCGGGCTGGACTGTTCCCATGAGGCACAGGGTCAGACTGATTTGCATATAGCCATGTCTGAACTGGGGTGGCAGAGTGGGCTAAAGAACGGTGATGGATTAAACCCAGATCTGTTGACTGGGTGTGAGTGTTTGATCGATTCAGATGCTCCGTCAATCACCACCCCCTTTTGTACCGCTTTTGGCCGCCATAAGTGTGGCAGGGTATGCTCAGACTTGAGTCCCTTGCTCACTTTGCCACTGGATTCAAGCAAGCCGGGCTGAAGACGGCTGGAATGCCAGAAACCGGTCCTCGGAAGCTTGTTTCCGGTCCAGGGAAGACATGGCTTGGCAGTTCGGGCTAGACTGTTCCCATGAGGCACAGGGTCAGACTGATTTGCATATAGCCATGTCTGAACCTGGGTGGCAGAGTGGGCTAAAGAACGGTGATGGATTAAACCCAGATCTTTTGACTGGGTGTGAGTGTTTGATTGATTCAGATGCTCCGTCCATCACCACCCCCTTTTGTACCGCTTTTGGCCGCCGTAAGTGTGGCAGGGTATGCTCAGACGTGAGTCCCTTGCTCACTTTTCCACTGGATTCAAGCAAGCCGGGCTGAAGACGGCTGGAATTCCAGAAACCGGTCCTAGGAAGCTTGTTTCCGGTCCAGGGAAGAAATGGCTTGGAAGTTCAGGCTGGAGTGTTCCCATGAGGCACAGGGTCAGACTGATTTGCATATAGCCATGTCTGAACTGGGGTGGCAGAGTGGGCTAAAGAACGGTGATGGATTAAACCCAGATCTTTTGACTGGGTGTGAGTGTATGATTGATTCAGATGCTCCGTCCATCACCACCCCCTTTTGTACCTGATTAAGGTGAAAGGCAGATACCACCTTAGGTAGAAATTTTGGATTAGGACTCAGAACCACTTTACTATGGTGTATTTGTAGAAATAGTTCTTGTATGGATAATGCTTGTAACTCACTAACTCTTCTAAGTGATGTGATACTACGAGGAAGGCTACTTTCCAAGTAAGGAACTGTAACTCGCATTTATGCAGAGGTTCAAATGGGGGACCCATGAGTCTGGTGAGGACTATGTTGAGATTCCATATCGGAGAAGGTGGAACTCTAGGTGGAATTATTCTTTTAGGTCCTTCCATAAATGCTTTGATAGTGGGTAAGTGAAACAACGACAAATGTCTGTTTTGGAGGTAAACAGCAATTGCAGCAAGATGTAACCGTATAAATGTATATGCTAGGTTACATTGATGTAGATGTAAAAGAAAACAGATAATATTTTTGATGGAAGCATCTAGCAGATCGATTTTGTTATTTGTACAATAAATGACAAATCGCTTCTACTTTGCTGCATAGCATGCGCTAGTAGTAGGACGTCTAGCCTCCTTAATGATATTCATGCAGTCAGGCGGGAGATTAAGGTATCCAAACTCTAGGATTTCAGGAGCCAGATCGCAAGATAAAGTTGATTGGGATCTGGGTGCCTTATTTCTCCATGGTTCTGAGTGAGGATGTTGGGGGAGAGGTCGAGCTTATGATGAGTAGGAGAGGCGGAAAAGAGTATACAAATCTGCCTGATAAGTTCATCCATAGTGCATTGCCTTTGGACAATGGGTGTGGATATCTAGAGGCAAAGCTGGGGCATTTGCGTTTTGGTGTGTGGCGAACAGATCTATGTCTGGATGACCCCACATGTGAAAGAATGGAAGAAGAACTTTAGGATGAAGTTCCCATTCATGGATCTGCTGTGTTTGACGACTGAGTAGATCCGCGATCTGATTGTGTACTCCTGGTAGATGTTCTGCGAGGAAGTAAATGTTTAGAGGAATGGTCCATCTCCATCGGCTTTGTGCTAGTTGTGAACGCTGACGAGAGTGTGTCCCCTATGCTTTTGTATGTAATACATTGCTGTCATGTTGTCTGTACGGATCAAGATAGCTTTGTCTAGAAGCAAAAGTTGTAAGGACTTTAGAGCTAGAAAGATTGCCAGTAACTCCAGGTGATTTATGTGGAGTTTCTTTTGTTGATGGGTCCATGTACCCTGAACGGTTTGGTTAGGAGATGAGCCCCCTATCCGGGGAGCGATGAGTCTGTGGTTAGCACTATTTTTTGAACCGGGTCAAGGAATGGCTGCCCTTTGGATAGGTTTTGTGTGTTCTACCACTGCAGAGAGCGATGTGTGCGGCTGTCCACCAACAACAGATCTGTTAACTGACCTTGAGCTTGGTTCCACTGATGTGCTAAACATTCCTATAGGGGGCGCATTTGAAGTCTTGCATAAGGAACGATGAGGATGCAAGAGCCCATCATCCCTATTAGCTGAATGAACACTCAAGCAGGAAGGGATTGCTGAGGTTGGAATTTTGATATGAGAGCTGGATTGGGGGATGCAAGGGACTTTAAGGTATCTATTGTGGCACCTAGATATTGAATGATATGAGACGGTTGAAGGTGTGACTTGGGAAGGTTTATTGTGAATCCCAAGTCGTGGAGCAGTTGGATTGTTTTGTGTGTATTGTGTACACAGTGTGTGTGTGTGACTTGGCTTTTATGAGCCAGTCATCGAGATAAGGAAACAAGTGAATGTGTTGTCTGTGTAAATGAGCTGCGACTACTGCAAGACATTCTGTGAAGACACGGGGTGCTGTAGTCACTCCGAATGGGAGGACTTTGAATTGGTAGTGCTGTCCGTCCACTACAAACAGTAGATATTTTCTGTGAGCGGGGTGAATGGAAATATGAAAGTAGGCATCCTTGAGGTCAAGAGTAGCAAGGAAATCGTCCTGTTGGTGCAGTGGGAGCACCTGTTGGAGAGTGATCATGTGGAAGTGGTCCAACTGTATGTAGAGATTTAACGGTTGAAGGTCTAGTATTGGTCTGAGAGTACCGTCTTTCTTTGGGATTAGAAAATAAAGGGAGTAAACCCCTGCTCCTTCATGAGGTAAGGGAACTGGTTCTATCGCGTGGTTTTGTAATAAGGAGAGATCCTCTTGTTTTAAAAGTGTCAGATGTTTGGTGGACATAGGACGTTGTTTGGGTGGTGTGAATGGAGGAGTTGAAGTAAGTTGCAGGCAGTAACCATACTGGATAATTTGTCTTACCCACTTGTTTGTGGTCTTGTCTGTAGCGATGGAATTCCAGACAGGTAGGAACTGTGATAGTCTTCCACCAACTGGAGAGGAATGGTGGGTGGGAAGACACTGTTTTGTAGTAGGAGAGGTGCAGGTGTTATTACCGCGGCCTCTACCCTTGTTGTTGTTGCCTCTATAACCTCCTGTGAAATAGCCTCTGCTAGGACAGGTTTGAGTAGTGCTTTTGTAGGTGGATGAGGTGTTATCCGTCCCAATAGATTTAGAGGTGCCCCTATAACAGGAGCGACGAAAGGAAGCTCTACTGGTTGTTGCCTGTAGGGCTCCCATGGACTTAGTAGTTTCTGAGACCTCCTTCATTTTTTCCAAATATGTTTCTACAGTGGGTCCAAATAAGTGTTCTTGATCAAAAGGTTGATTAGGAATCGTGGACTGCACATCTTGTTTAAACCCAGATATGCGTGTCTGCGCAGTAGAACGCTGGTGTTAACTGCACGTGCGCTGTGTGGTCTGCCACAAGAGCATACTTTATAGAAGTGTTTATGATTAATTTTCCCTCTTGTATGAGGTCACTAGCCTTAGCCTTATACTGATCGGGAAGATGTTGTATGAGCTTTTCAAGCTCATCGTAATGAGCCCTATCATACCTGACCAGTAAAGCTTAGGTATTGGCAATGCGCCAGTGATTTGCTGCTTATGAGGCAATGTGTTTGCCAGATGTGTCTAATGATTTAGACTCCTTATCTGGAGGTGGAGCATACCCTGATATTTGGGAATTTGCAAGTTTACGTGCATTTGGCACCATCAATGAATCTAGAGGGAGCTGTGCTTTAATATAAGCTGGATCGTTGGCAGCAGGCTTACATTTTTTCTTGAGCCTGGACTTGAGAACACTAGCCCTGACGGACTCGTTAAAAATGTCAGGTGCATGTTTGATTATACCCTTCAACATAGGTAGAATGCTTGTTGATTTTTATGATTGTGTGAAAGTCTCTAACCAAAAATCTTCCTGTGGGTCTAAATGTAATTCTACCCCATGATATTGTACAGCTCTGATCATCAGCTGTGTAAAACCTATGTCGTCATCTGGGGGAGATGGCCTAGATGGGTAGGAGTCTGGATCAGGGAGATCTGGGAAATCTGGTGAATTATCATAATCCTCCCAAGGATAAGGTGGTGGAAGAGTGGTGTCATCATCATTATCCTATTGTGGGTTTTCATCCCCACCCCCAAGATGATGATGATGATGATGATCATCATCATCTTGTGGTGTAGGTGAATATGGAAGCACTGGAGAGTGTGCTGGAGAAAGTAGTGTAGTGGGGATATTTGGAGGGGAGAAAGGTCTGACTCGACAGTTCCCATGTCTCTCTTTAAGGGTACTTTGGGTTATTCTGGTGAGTCCAAATGTCTCTTTTTTTATAGAATTGTTTTGATTTTATCAGTTTTAGGGTCAATATGAAGGGTTTTTTGTTTCGGGTCCACTGGATCTTGTTGAAATAGGTCTTCTAATTCAGTATCCTTGTTCGGCGCCAATGATTTTGGTTGTTTTGGCCTTGATTCCGAAACTTTAGGAGGGATCTTAGTGTACTTTTGCTTTGGAGGATCTGTGGAGTCCGAGGACTTTTTCGGCTCCGAGGATTTTTGGTCTTTTTCGGCTCCGAGGACTTGTTGTCTTTTTTCGACTCCGAAGATGTACTTTTTTTCGGTCCAAGGGTTTATCCTGATGGTGTTTCGGTGCCGACTGTTTGGGTTTCGATACCGAGGATGGTAGCTCCATACCGATGCGTGGCTGGCTTGGTCCAGAGTCACCAGAAGGCTTGTCTTTGGACTTCGGAGCCGATCCCGAAAGCGAGGCACCAGAAGTTTTGTAACGGTGTCGACCTGAGCCAGAAGGCTAAGGCGTTACCGGAGCCTTATGGTTTTGGGAAGAGGTAGGGGTATCAACATCGGTACTCATGGTTAGTTGCCCTGGAATAACCATTTCATCTTCGGCCTCTGATTCGTCGGCCTCGGAGACGCTGATGTCCTCATTTTCTGGTTCTAGTTCCTCAGGAGCATTGCGGCCTGCATCGAAGATGTCGTCCGGCACCAAGGTAGTGGATCGAGACATTACGTGACGTCGAGCCTGGCGATCATGTATTGTTTTCTTCAATCGGAATGAAGCACAGGCCAGGCAATCATTGTCCTCGTGTTCTGGAGAGAGGCAAAGGTTACAGACCTCGGGGAGAACAGTGTGTAGGAATTTGGCACCACACAAGGGGCATTTTTTTAATGGAGTTCTTTCCATTAGCTGTAGGGTCTGATGGCGCGGATAGGCGCAACGGCCCGCGTCGACGACCGGAATCAAAGGTGTTGAGATTTGTGTTGGATCCGCGTCGAGGAGCGCGATTGAAAACAATACCGTTGAGCGGTGAAGGATTGCACGTCGAAGGGGAATCGAATACGATACCAACCCGGAGCTCAGCCGTTTACATCCGAACCCAATGGCAGAAAAAAAAATCTGAAGATGGAGTTGATGCCCATGCACACTATCACCATAAGGAGGAGTCACCTATCCCGTGACTACAAAGACTTCTTCGACAAAAACAAACTGCAAACATCCGAGCCTAACACCAGATGTGTCATGCCTGCCTAGCTTCCACGGTAAATACGGACGAACATCCAAGACCATTCCAAGATGGCCTCGCGGCTATGCGCATGCGCGAGGGGTCCGAGCCGGAACTTAAGCTCGCGTCCCCAGGCGCTCAGCGCTTCGCGCTCTAGTTTTTCTGCTCTATGTAGAGACTTCCGCTGGCCGTTTCCTGTTTGCTCGCCCTCGGATTCCTTCGGGGCATTTATTGTCTTTGAAGTGATACTCGGCTTTTCCTTTGCCTTGACCCGTGCTTATTCAGTTGCTTCATTTGACCGGCTCAAGGTCGCGGTGACTAGAACCTTACCTCGTTCCCCGGGATTACAGGCAGTCCTGGCAGATCTATGCCGCTTCCTTGATTCACATATCAAAATCTTGTTTTCCTTCCTGCCGTCCACCGGCCGAGAGTCAGTATCGTTCGCCTCTCCCCAGGAGTTTTAAGGAAGGATTCATAGTTATATTCCCAATAGACCCAAGTGCCCACTTCTTAACTTGGGCTCTATTAATTATATTTGCCCATTTTCGCTATTTGGCCGGCTGTCTTAACCAGGTGTCGTTGTGGTGTTCCTGGCCCTGTTTTTTGCGGACTCGTCGTTTGGCCGGACTATGGTCCCGCCGAACGACCGGTATTTGCGGAAGCAGTGGTAGGGAGTATTGCATGGCATTTTGGGCTTTGTGGTCCGCCTAGCGATATCCCTTCCCCCTTTTTGTTGTTTATGGTTTTTTTCGTTTGCTGGACTTCCTGGATGCTGGCAGTCATCGCAGTACAGGGACACAAAGGACTGGTAAAGCGCTTGTAGCGCACTTTCTTTATTGTATTCTTCATACAAGATATATTGGTGTTCACATATATATTTTCGAATCCTCTAGGCAACTACCTCTGTGATCCTGACCTTTGTTCCATGTCTAGATTATCGCCTACAAAGATGTCTAGTTAGGTAAAATAAGGAGTACGCTCTGATCAGTATAGTGGTAGATACCAAGATCACCATCAGGGATAATATCTCACATCCCTTTAATCCAGGTCATATCAGATGTACATAATTTCAAGGTCACATACGGTTACCTAGTTGCAGTGATTGATACACTCTTGAGCTATCAGGTAAGGGTGATTTCTGTAGTGATATTCGGAGGAAAGTGGGGTGACTGTTGTTGTGCTAACTTCTTATTCTTTATAGCTTCACCTCCAGACGGAAGCAGAAGAGAGCTGTCCAGAGAGTCCAGTGTTTTGTCTTCCCCTACTTTCCTTGTTTTGTTCCCTCCTTTCCCTCCATATCACCCTCGTGTCCTAGAGTTTGATAGGCACTTGTGGTGCAGGGGGGAAAGGGTTGGGGCTATCAGCGGCTCCTGGCACTCCTGAGGAAACCACCTTCCGCGTCCTTACAGATGGAGATATATACCAAAGTATAGAATTTACAGCTCATATGCCTCGAACATAACATTACATTTGAGTGATCAGAAAATCTAAGGGGAGAGCTACCTCAAAAAAAAAAAGAATTTTGTAAAGCAGCCCCATTGCATGGGTTTTACCCTAATATGAGTTGCATTATCACTACTGATGCACGTGCAAGAGGCTTTGGGGCAGTTTTGACTCAAAAAAGATAATGAAACCAAGAAGACCACTGTGGCGTTTGCATCTCGGTGCTTTCACCAGCTGAGGAACGTTACTCAGTGGTAGAGAGAGAAGCACTGGTTGGTGGTATGGGGATTAGAAACCTTTAGCAGTTTTGTATGGGGCTTAAAGGTGCTGGTCACGTGTGACCATAAGCTGTTGACCAAGTTACTTACCACAGAGGGATTACTTACTGCCATGCCTCAGATTGCGAGGTGATCTATAAGATTGATGGACAATAACTTCAAGGTTCATTATGTATGTGGAGTGAAAAACGAGGTGGCAGACTGTCTTAGTAGACTTACCTTGTCAGTGAGAAAAGGGAATTAACAAAAGGGCAAAGATTGGGAGGTGGCTTGCATGAATGAGGAGGAAAAGAAAGAGGTATCCATTAAAGAATGGGATGAAACATTGGATGAGGATGTCACATTGCAGAAGATCAAAGGATACGTGGTTAAGGGATGGAGATAAAGGACATTTTGGAAGAGGAGTGTAGCACCTTTTGGGAAGTGTGTGATGAGTTGTCTGTGGAAGGAAAATGCATTGAGAGGGGATAAGATTATCCTACCCCGGTCATTACAAAGTAAAATTGTGGAATTATGTAATGATGGCCATTCTGGAATTGTTAAAAGCAAGAAGGTGGTGAAGGAAAAATATTGGTGGCCAGGTATAGATGGAGATGTGGAACGGGTTGTGAGAAAATGTGTAAAGTGTGAATGTGCAGACAAGTCCAAGGTGTCTTTGAGGCCACCTATGGTTCCAGTGGAATGGCGCAGGATGGGATACCATCGGGATAGATATCAGTGGTCAATGAAGATGGTAGATGTAAGTTTGTTATTGTGGTCATGAATTATTTTTCCAAATGGCCAAAGATTGTTTTTGTGGATGCGGTCAGTGCAAGAACAGAAGTAAAATCCATATATGAATTGTTTCAGAGGGAGTTATTACGGATAATATTCCACAATTCCAGTCTGCAGAGGTGCAATTGTTTTTACAATACAATGGGGTGGAGTATAAGCTTACCTAAGTTTATCATCAAGAAGGTAATAGTGAGGTTGAGGGATTCAACAGAGTTATCAAGAGTGCTCTGCAAATGGAGAGTACTAGAAGGAAGAATTGGGTGGTGATGGTAAGGAAGATGATTTGGATGTATTACATCACTCCTGAACAGGGGCGGTGGGTGAGATTTGAAAGTGGTGGGGCGCAAAGTAATTTGCATACAGCACCATAGCGAGCGAGCGAGCCCGAACCCTTTAAGGGGGGTTTGGGGGGATAACCCCCCAAAGAAAATTTTGAAAAAAAAGAAGAAAAATCTCAGCTCTAAGAGTAGAAGAAGTTGCACAGCAGTTGGGAGACAGCCTTTACAAAGCCCTCTGTCCCACTCGTTTTTTGTATCTTTCTGCCCCCTGTTCCACTCGTTTTTGTGCCCTTCTGCCCTCTGTCCCATTTGTTTTTGTGCCTTTCTGCCCTATGTCCCACTCGTTTTTTGTGCCTTTCTGCCCATAAGGGGGGTTCGGAAATTTTTGAAAAAAGAGAAGACAAATCGTGCATTTTCAAGCAAATTTGAGAAAGCAGGAAGGTTAATAAAGCAGTTGTGAAAGTGCAGTTATTACATTACAAACACACGCCCACACACAGAGACACGCTTTCACATACAGACTCACACACACACCCACACATCAATCCACACACACACTCACACAGACACCCCCCCACACACACACACGCTCACACACACATATCTAGATAGATTCCACTCTCCACAGTCACTACATGAGGTGCCAGTTCGCTACCACACATGCCTATTCTTTCGAAAAGGCAAATAAAAGATCTAGCATACACACACAGACACACACAGACACACACACTCACACACACACAGACACACACACACACACTCATGCAGATTGTGTTCCTGCAGGGAGCTTGCTCTCAGGCTGTTTGAGGCCTAAGTACTTGCAGCCAGTTTTTACAGTCCGTCTTTGTTTACATCTTAGATGTACCCCAAAAGTGAGCACATCCCACCAGCAAAACCGCAAAACCATAAATATTGTAGCAAGGCCAACTTTGAAGCATTGTAGTCTTACAGGCTAAGGGAAAGATGGAAGCAGCGGGCCCACAAAAATATGGTGGCACTGTGGCAGTCATTGTGTGCTCTTTAGTCACATTAAATTGAAGATGACCTGATTTTACTGCTTTGGCATCAGTTCTGTTTTTCTAGCAACTTTCCACCTATTAACTTTTAATAAGCAGTCTCTTTCACTCACACCCAAAGCACTACCTATTCATAGCACATTCACTGCAGAGTGTGTACAGGTGACGTTTATCAATTATCTGGGCAGCCCAATAAAACAGGAGGAGCGTGAGCATTGCTCTCACTTACAAGCTGAGTATAGCATCCTCTGGCCCAACACAGTTGAAAGCTATAAAGAACGTTTGTGTTTGAAAGAAATGTGCAGCCCCTTTGCACACCAGATGAGTCCTGATCCAGCTAAACTTAGCATATAAATGACCCAAGAGAAGCACACTTCCTGTTGGAAGAGAGCATGAACCCACTCATCCAAAATGATGGGGGCTCCCTGCAGTGTGTCATGAGGGGCCTCGAGTCTCCCAAATCTGGCTTTCGGCCAGGGCTGGAGTGTACGAGTGCAGTTGTGTACCTACAGTGGGTTCAGGGGCCTGCTCTACCCCCCTGCACTCCTGCACTCTTTCTGTAAGTCTGCACAAGTTTATCCGACACAGTAACCAGAGTACAAAACTGTGAAAGCAGCGACAAGCCCCCTAGCAATGAGCAAATAAGGCAAACCACGCCCCAATTTGCATGACCTAAATATTTTCTACCTATATTGCTTCAAATGAGGCACACATAACAGAAACCAAAACTCTCATTAGCAGTTGCACAGCCTTCTCCTGAAAGGAACAAAAAATAACTTTGAAAAAGATACAACGAATATAAAGTCTCAGATGCTGACCTAGTCATTTGTGAAACTTCACTCAGAGAGGCCAAACATGAGAAGGAGGCTGTAAACATCAGAAACCAGAAAGCTGAGCAGGCCTGTGTACAACATGGACACAATACAAGACAAGATGACAACGAATGATGAGGCATTTTGGAATTGGGGAGAAAGTTGTACATGTTATTAGGCACCAAGAATCAAACTAAATTCAAAAGCCAATACACCAGAGTGGCCATGGGCACAAACAGGTTATATATCATTGCGATTTACATTTTCCACTGTTCTTTCGAAAAGGCAAATAAAGGATCTAGCATACACACACAGACACACACACACACACACACACACACACACACACACACACACACACACACTCATGCAGATTGTGTTCCTGCAGGGAGCTTGCTGTCAGGCTGTTTGAGGCCTAAGTACTTGCAGCCAGTTTTTACAGTCCGTCTTTGTTTACATCTTAGATGTACTCCAAAAGTGAGCACAAATTAAGTAACGCGGACGCCCATTGCCAGGACAAGTTTACGTACTCAGTGCGGCCCTGCTTTCCTTCCTGCCCCTTCTTAGTACTTTGCACAACTTACATTTGAATCCATTGTTACATTACTGTAAATGAACAGATAAACAATTTAAAACAAGAAAGAAAGCCCAGTACTCTCATTTCGAGTCGTCTTCCTGCCTGGCGCACTTTGCAGCTGATCGTGTGGGAAGAGGAGAAGTGAAACGCGGAAACCCCCTGGTTCAGCAGCCAGGTGCTAAGAGGCAGATCTTGCCTTTCCCTTCCTCTTATCCAATATTTATTTCTCGTATTCACTTGGGCCCTGTTCCACTTTCCTTCACTGTCACGAGCAGCTTTTAAAAAATGCATATATCGGAGAAATGTTTTTTTCCCTTTCCTGAACGGCATTCCTCAGATCGTAAAGGGTCCAGAAACCCAGGTGTCGGTGCATTTCCCCCAGTAATATATCACAGTGAATTACATCACCCCTCGCTGCTCAGAGCGGGCTCAAATGAAGCAGGGAACTCCAGCTGGTGAGAAATATTATGGTTCAGTGCTTAACAACCGGGCTGGGGGCCTAGGGCTGTCTGACCTCCATGAGAGAGCTGCATTCTGGAAGCCATGGCAAACTCCTGAAGACTTTCCCAGGCTGGCGTACACTACTGTGGTAGAGACAAGCAAACACCAGTAATCAAACCAGGCCCAGCCTTAATGAATCAGTGTATAACTATAAGGTTACCAATTTTGGAGCCGGTGTGCCCACAAAGGCAGAATACAACTCCACAGGGAGGCCACCCGGGGCCGGAGTCTTACCTCTGGCCATGTCCTTCAGGGCCTCTTGCACTTCCAGAGCTTTTACTGGCCCCCCCAATACCTCCTGTGCTACACATGACATCACCATTAGCGAGACCCTTTTCAACGCCTGGGGTCTACAATAATGGGGCTCATAATATGTACAAAACTCCTTGTTAATGTCTTTTGGCACATAAATGAGTGTCCTGGCCCCAGAGGTGAAGTGAGTGATGGGAGAACCACATAAATTTTGGCAGATAATCCTGGCCATCAGCCTTCCAGACCGGCCCTCCCCTACGTAAGCCCTGCCCATATAGGTATTGCAGTCATGGCAGCGCAGGCGGTCCAAAACTTCAAAGTACTTTCGTTTCACATCCTCCATCTGTTTCTGAGTTGCCATATCCATCGGGCGCTCTCTAGTGTGCGTGTAATGTGGTCGTGGTGTCCAGAGTTGACAACTCGTCATGTAGTTCACTAGCAGAGGTTACCATATATAACTCCAGCAATGCTGCTTAGAGTTACTCCTCCACCCTTCTCCCTTTGAACCTTTTCGGCCCCCCTCCTTAAACCTGGCCCTCATCACCAGGCTCTGGCTACATGCGCTACACTCCATTTCTCCCTATTAAAACGTAGTCTTCACACGCACCCAGCATTGCAGGGGAGCCACAATCCTGCTGATGGTGGCGATAAGTGACCTGCAGATCTACAACATTACCCTGAAAATGATGTTTGTGGAGTGAGTAGGTCAGTAAGATTGCTTAGACAATCTTCCACGCAACCCGTGTCTCCCTGGCACCCTTCTCACTGGTGCTAATACGAGACTCGGGTAATACATCGCTGCCAACCACGTGCACTAGCCAACCATCAATATCACTACCTGGTCTTGAAACATATGCATTAGGGTTCTTTCAGCCGGCGGCACACCCACCACACACTATCTCCAAGACCAAAATGTCTTAATGGAAGTGGAACTTATAACCTACACATTCTGTCGCTCCTGCAAGTTAAGCACTCAGATGGGTGAGCTGGACTAACAGTGCGACCATCAGAAGGAGAATCACCGCTAGAACCGGTTATTACCAGTCCTAGCTCTTTACTTTCCCAGGAGAAATCAGCTTAAGGCGCCCTCTTCCACCCGGTTCAAAGGTTTCCCTTTAGGATTCACCTGATTCCAAACTGCAAATCTATACGCAGGTAAGAAGCGCTTTCCTCTGTACCCTCGGCTCATTGCGGAATTGTTAGAGGGTTTCCCCACCCACCCGTAGACCCTGAACAACGGAATAGGGCCCATTTCCTCAGTGCTTAATTTGAGCTGGTGGTTTCCAGTGCTCAGCACCAGCACTTAATCATTAGCATGACACTTAATCATTAGCATCGGAGCTTTTCCTGAGCACCAGTTAAGGACACATTAATTTAAGGAGAGAGTAAGTGATTTGCCCAGAATCACAGGATGTTGAGCTGACTGAGGAGATATGAACCTGGTTCCCCAGCTCCGAAGTCTGCAGCACTGGCCATTAAGCAACATTCTCTGCCCACTTTCATGGTTAGCAGTTGCTTCTGTTAAGGAGTGCCAAGCCCACTCAGACGATCCATTGTCTGCATCCTCCTGACACACAAACCCTACAAGGCCTCCAGCGTCAGTCCTGAAGGGCCGACAAGCATTGCTGCCCTATTTCTGCTGCAGACCTATTGAGCATGTACTGCATTGTCTGATCCCCTCCTTTTAGGCAAATGCTCCACGTCAGTGGTAACATTTCCCGGTAACGAAGCATCTGCTAACGTTATTCCTGAGAGCCCACAACACGCACCACTCCATCCTCACATCGCGACGTCTCGTCCTAGGAGTCTCTTCCACCGGAAAATGTAGCCTCTTTTCTATATCTATTTCCTGCATTCATTTGCATGTGCTGTACATAAATATTCCCTTTAACTCCGCTCTTTGATGTCGCCTTTGCCGACACAAGATGCTCCATCTCAGCGCACGACTTCCAATATCCCATGTCATTATGGAAGGCGCCTGGACTCCGTGGATGCTGAAGCTTGCACCGACGGGGGTCCCTCTTCCCACAGCTGAGGCCGCCGATTGGCAGTCCAGCAAGAGAGGTACCTGTAAATGAGCAAGCGAGCAGCAGGTGCAGCGCCCGCACCTCGCACTAACGGAGCCCACGCCTCTTACCTGCCAGCTGGACTCCCGTCCTGCAGCCTCCCTCCGCCCTAATTCAAGTCACACCAGCAGTCCTCGCGCCCTAATTGAAGTCACACCAGCAGTCCTCGCGCTCACCAGCCACTATTGCAATCCGGCTCCGTGGGAAAACAGACGTTGACTACCTTGGAGCATCTGATTACTAGTAGTAGTTAAATGAAAATACCTTAAGTAAGTAGTAAGCAGGGCGTCTAGTCGAGAGAAAGGGCACACAGGCTGGCTCTCATACACTGGGTCCACACGAGGCGAGACTGGTGGCGATGGCGAGTAGAGGATCTGACGTCAGCTCCGCAGTGCCGCAAAATGGCCAATCACTGCATGACTACATGAAGTCACACACAGTGATTGGCCATTATGCAGTGTGTGTGTCACCACCAAGGCGCGGGATCCAATAATGGATTGCCCTGCCCTGCTGCGCGGTGACCGGCCAATCCTGGCGCTGCAAGCAGCGCCAGGATTGGCTAGGGGGGCTTACTGACTGCTCGCCCTGTGTCGCCTCTGTAAAGCCGGGGGCTGCGGCCAGGTTAAACGAGCACCCCCCTGGTCACTCTCTATGGGGGACCTTTAATGCGCATGCTCGGGCAAGTTTGTGCCCCAAGCATTACTTGCGCTGTAGATACCTTGGCTGTCCTGGCTGTCTGCTGCTGCAGCTGAGTGATTGCGTCACGTGGAATGTCACTCAAGCTGCGCAACAGTCCAGACCAGCCCCTCTCCCAGATTTCTCGGGTGCTTCCCGGATTCCTGGCGGCGCACGCACAACTTTTACAACATTTTAGTGTGTGTGTTTATAATCTCTTGCAGCAGCCGAGCAGCGTCGTCCATGGGCTTGTGGGGCTACGCCCCTACGCCCCTATGGACGCACCGCTGCTGCCCCTGAAGTGACTGGGTATAGTCCTTTTACCGTTATGCAATGTAGAGTGCCCTTTACAAAGGACACCCAAAGGTGGACGGAAAAGTCTAACACAGGTTCAGTGGTCGCCAGAGGTGGTGAGGAAAAACGTTAAGGTGGCAAACGATAAGCATAAAATGCAGAGGTTCCCAAACTATTTCGACTCACGACTCCCTTGACCCATTGGCCATTGACTGTGGCTCCCCACTGTTACTTTTTATGGAGGGTGGGTGGATGTAAGCCCGGCATCAGGAGTACTTGCATTTTTCTCCAGGAAAATAATTGGGATGAAGCAGATGAAGGTATTACAATCATATACGCAGGGTGTTTGGTATTACTAAGGCAGCGCCGCTAATAAAATAATCCTAGTTACACTCCTTTGCCCATGCCTTTTTTAGAGTACCCACTCAAACTTTGTTATCCCAGTTACAGTGCTAGATAATACTCCTATGCACGTAGACCCCATTGCCAAAGTGTTTCTGCGCTTGAAGAATATTTGCATGCACTTCTATTTCTACCCATGTCAAACATGCCAACACACCTGTCTCAGCAGCGTGACTCATGATTTTTTAAACCACATACAGCTTTATTTTTGCTGTCTTTTCCCTAAAATTGCCTCCAAATAAAAATAAAATAAAATACATTCACTTGATTATTTTTTTAAACCCCCCGTCTTTCTTGCGTCCAAATGTTGGCATTATGCCGTATATGGTGTTTTACTTCCCTGTGCTCAAGGAGAGAGCAGGCCTGTCTGGAAATGTGTGTTTACTGAAAGAAAATGTGTACTGGAAGTACCTATGATTCAAGTACAAATGTCAATACTTAATAATAATTAATAGACAGGACAACTGTACTTTCCTGATAACTTGCATTGGTGTAAAATGCAAAATGTTTTATTGTTATTGACAGTCGTTCTGTTATATTTAGGGTAGTAACGATGTTAGGCTTTAGTAGTTCTCTTTAGTGTTGTAAAATGTTGTTTATGTTATATCTCTATTATGAAGGAAAGGGGATGTGTTATGTATTTAGATTCTTGACTCATGCACAAGTCAAGAATCTAAAGTGGAATTCAGGGAGGGTAGGGAGGTTAGGGACAGTTGACGGGTACGGCTGTGTAGGGCTGACATGCTTTGTATCTCCCGTTCAGGGCAGAATAAAGAAGTTATTTCTACATTTCCAGAGTGATGTATTTACGTAACAATTACTTTAGTGTTACCTTTGAATTTAGATCCTGTTGGGCTAGCAGGGTGCTTTCTACTAGCTCTTCATGCTGCCTTTGAAGTGAACACAGGGCACCAGCTTTATCAGCTCTTGTCTCTGTAATGCCGTTGTAAATTCCTTTTAGCATGGTGGCAAAATAACAATGGATTGGAATGCTACACTGAGCAATTCCCAGTGGTTATACAAATTGCAAGCATTTCTCCCATCACCTTTTGTGTGTTTGATATAACAGTGTAAATCACAGAAGGTATAAGGGTTTTAAACCAGACATCATCCCCTAGTCTGTGTTATTCACATTTTTCTTTAACCCACTCTTGCATGCATCGAGGGGCAATGGGTCAGCCCACTTCAGCCATTGGCTTACTTCACTGTGGGTTACAGCAGGCTTCCCTTTTACAAGGAGTACATCCACACACAAAGTAGTTCCCTTCAGTGTTAGAGACTTATGGTAATGTGTGCTTTTTTTAGAGAAACTTTTTTTTGTTGTCCTTAGCCATTTTTTTATTTAAAAGATTGACGAGGACCCAGAAGCTACCCCAACAATAAAGTTTAGCAAAAACCATAACAGCGACTGGTACGATGGCGGCATAGCGCTCCCTAACATACAACTCTACTATTGGGCAGCGCAGCTAAAAATCATACACCAATGGGTACATGCCCCACACACGGACCCCGCCTACAAGGCAGATAGAGCGCAGCTAGGAACTGACAGTATTTTAGCGGCCTTATATAATAAACGAAGGGCGACGAAGCTGGAGGGGCCCACAAAACACACAGTCATGATATGGCATGCAGCACAGGCACACTTGGGATGGAAGGGGACCATCACAAAACTCACACCACTCTGGGACACGAAACAGCTTGGGTCACTTAGGAACACTAAAGGCTTTGCACAATGGGACGCCATAGGGATCTCCCTGGTAGGCGACCTATGGTACAAGGGCACGGTCATCCCTTTTGATCAGCTGCAAAGGCAATACGATCTGGCACCTACGGAGACATTCCGCTACATACAAATCAGGCATGCACTCCTCACAGTACTTCCGCAGAACACCGACTTACCTGAATCCTCTCCCTTGGAAGACAGATTACTAACGGATTATATGCCAAAACGTGCCATTTCATTCACATATCGTAAATTGATTAATAACCAATCAGAACCCACAACAGCCTTGAAGGAAACATGGGCGGCTGAGATTGGCGCTATGGACGAGACGGAATGGCAAATGGCGTTAGCATCACCTAGAGAGGTGGGAATCCCGACCCGATTGAGGCTTGTCCAGCTTAAAGTCCTCCACCGCACATATCTCACTCGACACACTACACAAAATAGGCAGAGCACAACACCCATTTTGCCTAACGGGATGTGGTGGTGAGGGCTCTTTTTTTCATACGATCTGGGACTGTCCCATGATAACTGATTACTGGCGCAAGATCCTCCGTACAGTGTCACAGACTCTAAATGTTTCCATATTGCCTGAGCCTCGCAGAGACCTCCTCAATGTTTGGGAACCCAACGACTTAACGAGGTATGGGCAAATGTGGGCGACGCTCGGCATCATGGTGGCTAAACGTAATGTGGCGCAGAAGTGGGGGTCACCGGAATTGCCCTCATTGGAGGCGTGGTGTAGAGATATGGACACTACCATGATCCCTGAAAGAACTGTGTATATTAATCGCAAATGCCCCCGAAAATGGACTAAAATATGGACTGCCTGGAACACCTACAGGGGAGATATCTGTGACCCAATATCTGAATCTGATAACGAAAGCTATGATGAGGAATCTGATGATGAATCTTGAGATGGGAGGGGTCATGTGTGAAGGGGTCTTTTTTTTGGTAAAAAGGGGAGGGAAGGGTACTTGTGGTCTGTTTTGCATGGCTGACTTGCTGCTCATGATAACTCAAATATTCGTAACTGCACAATGTCTCTCCGATGTATGTTTTCAATTTAATGAAAATAATCCCCCCCAAAACAAGCATTGGAAATGCAATAGGTCTCGCAATAACGCGAGTCTGAACTATTAGCATTGTAAATGATAATGCCCTTTATTTTTGCGTTCTGGTTTTTGGAACATAAATAAAAGGCTTTGTCATTTACAAGGCCTATAGCATAAATTTGCGTTAAAACGAGACCTATTGCATTGCAATGGTGGTGGTGCTGCTGAGTTTTCTCTGAATCTGCACTCTGAATCTGCACCCACAATCTGCACCCTGACTCTGCACCCTGACTCTGCACCCTGACTCTGCACCCTGACTCTGCACCCTGACTCTGCACCCTGACTCTGCACCCTGACTCTGCACCCTGACTCTGCACCCTGACTCTGCACCCTGACTCTGCACCCTGACTCTGCACCCACAATCTGCACCCACAATCTGCACCCACAATCTGCACCCACAATGTGTGAGTGGCGTTGCGTGTGTGAGTGGCGTTGCTTGTGTGAGTGGCGTTGCGTGTGTGAGTGGCGTTGCGTGTGTGAGTGGCGTTGCGTGTGTGAGTGGCGTTGCGTGTGTGAGTGGCGTTGCGTGTGTGAGTGGCGTTGCGTGTGTGAGTGGCGTTGCGTGTGTGAGTGGCGTTGCGTGTGTGAGTGGCGTTGCGTGTGTGAGTGGCGTTGCGTGTGTGAGTGGCGTTGCGTGTGTGAGTGGCGTTGCGTGTGTGAGTGGCGCTGCGTGTGTGAGTGGCGCTGCGTGTGTGAGTGGCGCTGCGTGTGTGAGTGGCGTTGCGTGTGTGAGTGGCGTTGCGTGTGTGAGTGGCGTTGCGTGTGTGAGTGGCGTTGCGCGTGTGAGTGGCGTTGCGCGTGTGAGTGGCGTTGCGCGTGTGAGTGGCGTTGCGCGTGTGAGTGGCGTTGCGCGTGTGAGTGGCGTTGCGCGTGTGAGTGGCGTTGCGCGTGTGAGTGGCGTTGCGCGTGTGAGTGGCGTTGCGCGTGTGAGTGGCGTTGCGTGTGTGAGTGGCGTTGCGTGGATGATAGTGGGCTTGCGTGGGTGTGAGTGGCGTTGCGTGTCTGTAAGTGTTGCTGTGTGGGTGAAAGTGGCACAGAGCCTTTGATGTGGCCTGGCGCAGGATAAATGCTGCTGCTGCTAATTAAATACAAGAGTGGCCGGGAAGCGGCCGGGAAACACAAGTACGGCCGGCCACATAATTAGGGGAGGAGAAGCCGCACAGCACACGCTGGGAGAAGCCCTTTGATGTGCTGTGCGGCCGCGATGCGCGCTCTGTGCTGGGGGAGGGCCATTAGCCTGAACTCGCGGCAAGATCAAACGAAGGGTGGGAGGGACATTGAGGAACAGATGGCCATGAAAGTGTATGGGCCAAAAGCGCGTGCCTGTGGCCACGTGCACTCGAAGAAAACGCCACGAAAAAAAGCGGTGGTTTCACAATCAGTTCGAGCACTTGAATTCTCGCCATTTCCCATTCCTTCGGAATGATAAAGGCGAGACCTAAAAAACCATAACAGAACAAAACAAGGGTTGCCAGGCTAGTGGCCAATGCCGGACCTACTGGCTTTGCTAATGCTTGTTGGACCTGCTGGGGCTTAAAGAGTCCAAACTCCGATTTTAGAATTGCAGACCTTGCAAGCTCCTCGGCCCAAAGCATGAAAAGGTCATGGAGTCTGTTTCTTTACATTCTGTCATTTGGAGAGTTAATGGAAGAAAGAGGCATGGTGTGGAGTGAATTACAAGCAGTCTTAATATTCGGCAACCCTGGCATTCAGTGCCAGCTTAGGACTCCTCAAAAATGTTTAGGCAGTTTACGAGGCTTACTTTTCAAGATAAGCACTGGTATTCATGTTCTCTAACGTTGCGTGCCTGTCTGAGTGTGCACATGAGATTTCTGTTGATAAGTTGACAAACCGACAGAAAGAAGACTAAATATCCGGTTAATGTTTGCATCAGCTAAAGCTGCTATACGAAAACTATACTTCACCAGTCAGTTATTTGTCCATTGCCACCAAAATGGAACTAACATTTAGGTTGGGGAAAGATTTGGGAAAAGACACTATACGCAAATAGAACGGGTTCTTTCACAACTATTGCCCAAGTGTTAGAAAACGATTCAATGCATGTTGATGCAGGCTATGATCTTGGAGATTTATGAATAATACTCCCTAAAAATGGAAAACAGTTATTTCAATTAAACAGACTACTTTTGATCATTGTAGCGAAAATAACATTTTACAAAAAACATAAAACGTTTAATACGACCAGAATAAATTAACCTACTTCTTTGAACTCTGCTTTTAAAACAGCATGTCCCAAATTTGACTGCCATTGTAACTTTCTGCCACTGTGTTTTCCAAGATAAAACGTCTTAAATATTTCTTGAAGTTTCACCATCTTGAAAAAAATAGAAACATACACACAGTCAGAAACATCAAGTACATTGCAGTTGCTATACATTTTGAAACATATACGAACAAAACAATTAATGACAAATATAATGCATATTTTTTGCGTATTTTTGTTGTTGCAGTCTACAGGTTTTATGCGCTTCACTATATATGTGTGCTGTAGTTCAAGTGGGGTTCTGATTTTCAAACGTGGAGACTTCTGTTAACAGACATTCGCACTTCACCAAAATGTTGAGATTTTTTTTTTAATTACCTCCTCTCGATGAGTCTTATAAATAGTAACAAGCATTGGCAAACCCAGTCAATATGTCTCGCCTTTCAGAGCAATTGGTTCTGCCAATGCCTTTTGTTCATGTACAGCGTCATTATACAAGTGAACGTGTGTGACCCTGCATGGGTGCTTCCAAAATTAGTGCTTCTTGAAAGAAAAAAAAACATTTAATAACCTAAAAAAAAAATCGGCAAAAACGAAGTATAATTTTTTTCATTATTAGAAAAATAGGACTGGGAGGTGGGAACAACAGAGGAATGCTAGGTGGCGGAAGTAGTAGGCTGTGGCGGTGCGAGGGGAACAGCAAAATATGAGTACCCGCATCGCAGGAGATGGGAAGAAGCAAATCAAAGCATCAAGAGCAACATAGAGAGCAGGGGAGACTAAGAGAAGCAGGGATGGAGCACTGGGGAGAGAGCACATGAATGAATCAGATGACAGACAAAATCAAAGAACGAGGGGGAAGGATACAAGAGAGGAAACTGAAAAACACATGCAATCTCATGGAGAGTTTAAGCGAAATGAAAAAAAGTATTTCCCTAAAAGTAAGCAGTGGAAGGACATGAGTAAAGAAGGTACACTCCAAGGAAGGGAAAAAGACATAATGGGTAAGAAAGCCTTTCGAACAAGAAGCAAGCAAATTACCATAAAGCTACCAATGGTAAGCAATGGGCAAGCCTTAAGCCTACCACAAGTTCTTGATAAGTTGGCATTAGGTCTTATTCAACCAGCCAGTTGCACGGACTGATAGGCTGGACCTGAAAATGTGAAAAGCAATGTAAAAATGCATAAACCTCAGGAGGGCAGAGTTGGAAACCAAAATCAGTCACAGCAAACATATTCAAACTAGACCCACAATGCATGAAGCTAAGACTATTATTGGGTCATGGAAGCATAACCCGGTCAAGGCAGCCATTAAGAAAGCAGCCCTCTAGATGGGAGCCCACTGGGAAAATGCCAGTGCCAGAATGGCGAGTCCTGCCCTGTACACCAGCATTGTACAAAACATTTGATAAACTTTGATCACCTCATTGATGTGCAATGCTTCATTACTCCTAAGAGAATTTCGTAAGCTGTACTTAAATGATGCCATTAGTTACAGGTGGTGGGCTCTAACGCTTATTTTTTTGGCACCAGGACTTATTTTTCCCCTACAGATGTTGCGCTTAAGTAAGAGAGAAAAACATATAAAAACGAGACTGCAGAAGGAATAGCAAAATAGGAAAACAGCGACAATGAGCGAAAGTAGGGATGAAAAAACATGCAAGAGTTAGATAAAGACAGTAAGTGAAGGGTGTATGTAGAGGAATCAAAACTAAGCAGCCTTCTCCATCAATATAGGAGCTCTATCACATGATTGCTACAGAAAGGCTTTCTTGGCACTCATGATCAATAACAGTTTGATGGTGATCATTAATAGCCAATGCTGAGAAACACGCATAAAATGAATGTGCTGTACTCAACAGGTTCAACCACGAGGGAATTAGTATACAGCGCTCTATGTACTAAGAATCGTCTTGGTGCCAGGTAAGTCCGCAATAAGGCTTCCGGAGCGTCTGAATGACTGATATTAATCACACCCCTAAAGTCAGAGGACCTGCTAGTACAGCAGATGCCTGGCCCTATACTGTTGATCCTAAATGTTGAGAATCTTTTATGATCAATTGGGAGAGCGTCTTACAGTCATTAGGTGTCACTCCATTTCCTAATGATGTTGAGCCTGAGGACTTTAAGTGCCAACATGGGAAAGTTTCTCCTTAGAAGAGAGAGCAGAGCGAGCTGTCTTTTCTTACATTTTAGCAGCACAGCCTCAAGCAGGGCCCTTTGTTTTAAACTAGCAATGTGAAGACAAGCCTGTGCTTTAAAGAAAAAGATAAACCAGAAATTCTGATGGAGATGAAGAAGCACCATAAATGTTGTCACCTGTTTATAAATTTTCCTTAAAAAAGAAGAAGAATATGGGGCACATTTAGCCCTCAAACCGCTGCAATCAACTGTGTAGATTTCCTTAACTCGAGTATTTTATTACTACATTTTTTTTAACCTTAAGAGTGTTGTATTTGTGTCAGTGCCCATTTTAAGCAGTTTTGTGGCCCCAGGCAAGATTTGAATCTATTTTTTATTTTCAGATAAATGGAGCCCCTGTGACACTAAACTATATTGAATTAAAAGTTAAAGTTGCAGAAAAAGGGTAAGGCAAGAAAGGGCTAAAGTTAAAATTGCTTGGAGCCCATCGGCTAAACAGAAAGCTTGTACAAACATTGATAATGCTATTTCTTTATGCACTGGGATCATCTAGATGTGTTTTTTGTTTCTATAAAAAAAAATGGAATGGAATTCAGTGTCTTAAGAGCCTGTTCCTCCCATTGTAGGAAACATGCCATACTGGTGAGGTTTAGTGGACTTGTACATAATAATACTATAAAATATACAAACATAGGGCTTGAAATTGCAGACGCATTTCCACATCCCATTCCATAACTGGTATTAATGTAATCTTTTTTTAATGCAACAGGTACTGAATGCCTTTAAAGACTGACGATTATGTTTGATAAGGCTGGACTTGAGGTGCGAATACATCCTAAACTTATAGGAAATGAGAATGCCCAGCCATCAAATTAAAAATTTCTTTTTGTAAATTCAAACTGTTAATACTTTTATTACTGCAGTTATTCTAACTATCCCCTGACTTTACCAGTAGGCCCCTTGGGAGGTGGGGGCCCTAGGAAACTGGCCACTTTGCCCCTATCTGAAATTGGCTCTCATTTGTGTTTTCGTTGACAGACTATAGACAGCAAACACAAGGAGTTAATGGACGGAGCGCTGAAACTTTCCAGACACTCACCCCAGTCGGAGATCAGGGTTGAATCCATCATGGTTCTTCAGCTCACTTCGCCACCCCAGTTCAGACCCAGCTATATGCAAAACAGTCTTGACCCTGTGCCTCATGGGAACAGTCCAGCCCGAACTGCCAAGCCGGGTCTTCCCTGGACCGTAAACAAGCATCCTGGGACAAAATATGGACAGCACCATGCTCCAGTTTCAGCATTGAGTTTTTGATACAAATCTCCCAGGAGATCAATAAAAGCATAAAAAATGCAATGCACAGGGAGGGGTGTGTGAACTGGGTAACATGAACGATGGCCCCATCTTTATTGCGCTCTTTAACAAGTGGGAGCCTTATTATTTTACATCTGTACAGCGGAGTTCAGAGCAGATAAAATGTATCTTTGGAAATAAACCGTGATGACCCCAGCAATGCACTTTGTTTTACCTGCGCAGGGATTATTACTGTTCTGAGGAGTAGCCACCATTTTGAGACGCATCCATGGCTCTACCTGATAAACGTTTTTGCCTGCTTGTTTTCCATTAGATGGTGGCTAATTGCTACCTTCAGCTAGTGGTAATACGCTTTGTTTTAACGATGTGCTGAAACAAGACCGCTGTTTTCTAATGCATGCAACATTTTTGTATTTTTAAAATATATTTTATTGGCATCTGCAAATAAGTGTGCAGCGAGATACGCACTAAAGCTTACATTTTTATAGCATGAATAGTTAATGGATACAATATGCTTTCGTTCATGCATACTATCTTCGAGTTATGCTGTTACAGGTTTCCCAGACATTTTATGTGCAACATAATCGCAACGTAATGTGTACAAACGTAACAGATTGAAAACATTCTCCAATCACTACTGGTAGAAGCTTTGGTGTGCGTATGTGTGGAAATCCCTATCCCCACACTACTTTACGCATCAGGTTCCAGGGGACTGTTCCACTCAGTTATAGTGGAGTGCAGATTATTTTAGGAGAGAAGATTCTTGTACATGATAATCCGTCTATTGGTATTCAGTTACATCAAGCAGTGTATATGTATAGCGTTAAGGTAAGTCTGCCTCCCATTGTTTGCGAAGTTTAGACCGAGAACCACCCTGTGGTGTATAAAAGTTTTATAAAGCCATTTGATATCTCCCATATTGTGTAAAGCGTGAAGAAGAGCATGCGTAGGTGGCTCAGAATCCCATATCTGCCAAAACTCTTGTAAAGAGCGTCTAGTTCGCTGGGATGAAAATAGTTGCCCAGACGGGATACCAGTGGCGGATGGTGGATTTTAAACGTGGTGATGGGAAATTTTACACCTGAGCATAATGTGAAAGTGAAGCGAGTGAGAACTTAAACAGGAGGGTTCGGGGGATTCTCCCACCCTAAGAAAATTTTTTGAAAAATGTATTCAAATGGTGGATTTTATGACATGCAGTCACTCATTGAAAACGTTGTACTTCAGTGTAAAGAGCAACGGCCCAGTGCACAGTGTTTTCAATTAGATTTAACCACACACATAAATATGCACTGATAAAAGAACAATAAGCACTTGGTTCAAAACATGTATTTGTGTACAATACGTTTTGTTAGCAATTGCTTTTGTTGCCTGTTTCAGCCTGGCTACACAAAAGAGACTTAGACCAGAAGTAGACAAGCATACTTCCTTAATGTAAGTGGGGACACACTCTAATTCTGCCAATACCCACGTATTGCTGTCCTGACATATAGCACAATATATCCTAGTCATTTTCAACCAAGATACTCAGTGCCTGCTACGACTGGCAATGTATGTGCCATGCTTCGTCTCCGCAGAAGCCATCTGAGCATTGCCTGCTGTTGTGCTAATTTTTCTTTAATTCACCTTTTGTTTTGTGTATGCTTACCCTTGTAGTCCATTAATGAATGAATTAATAATTAATGGGCATTTATAAGTTCAGGGTTTTCATCAATGTAGATCAATTTACTTTCTATGAATGCTACTTTATCCTGTTGTGCGTTTTTCTATTGTGCTTTGAAAGGACATTCACTGCGATGGCGTAATTCAATTAACTGTTAACTAAACTTGTACATAATTTTATGAATTATACATCTGATGTATTGTATTTTAACATGTTCCATTGTTCTTTTAGGATTATTGTTCAATAATTTGAGTAAAGGTGAAAAATGATGACGAAAGATGATGAACACGAACCTCTAAACAAATTGGCTACTCATAGTAATAGCACATTATTAAAAATGTTTTAAGCAATATAAATCATAATAAAGATGCTCACCTCTGGTGTCAAATGGACCTCCATAGCTGTATAGGTTGGCCAGTATCCCATCGTAAGTATATTTACTGTCAGCTCTATTCCACCTGGATAACTTTGGTTCTGCATATACTATGAAAACAAAAACAACCAAGTGGCAGACATAATGTATTAACAAGAGTTCTCAAAGTCTTAAAAAAGCCAAGTTCGGATATTAGAAATCATACAAATTTACGTAGAAAGCTACATTATCAAGTACAAATCTGTAATACTCAAATCAGCTATGGCGCATGACATCAAGTCTGCGCAGAGCTAAGGGTGTAGGGAAAAGGCACCAAAATTTGTAGACTTGAAAAATCAATACAAATTTTCTTCTCAAGAGGTGCTTAATCAGCCTCACTCTTACAAGGTAGAAAACGTACAACATTTCAGAAAATGTTCATATGTTTGAATAATATGTATAATAAGTATGTTTAACAGTATTTGTTCCTTTCTGGAAAATTAAGGTAGGGTACATGCAGACGGCATTTTTCCCGGTCTATTCTTTGTCCCTATTTTATATTTCTCTTGCTTTAACTGAACAATCAAATTTTACTTTATTGCTCTCTCGCTCTTTCTCTTCCACTTTCTCTATTAATCTCTGATTGACTACCCTCACTTCTCGATATGTCTACTATTATATTTAGGCTTATGTCATATGACCTATCCATAATGCTAATGCCCAGATCTTCCTCACAGATACCCGAGTCCTACATTATCTATGCAATTCATAATTGGTGAGTTACTCATGCCACCCAATTTGAAACCTCTCTTGCCTTGACCATTCATACCTGGAAATACTTTGCCACACTTTATTTAGTCTTTTGTGTCTAATATTACAGCTCCTAGATGAAACAAGGACGGTAAATGTGGCTATGCAGAGAGAGGGCAGCATATCTACTGCAAGCTCCCAGCACTGTTCGCTCAAACCCCATGCAGGCGGTAATTTCAAACATCCCAAATGCATAATGGATGAAGCAAAGGCAACCTGAATAGTTTGAGGGTCTGGGGTGGCCCTTTATACAATATATGAAGGTGTTCCCTCACTGATTTGACCAGTGCAGTAGCGAATCCCAGAGGCAAAATGGCAGCAACAGCTCACCAATACAAAAGTGCAGAGAAAGCCCAGTTGACTGGCCACAGCTTTTTTCTGCCAGCAAGCTACGCTGACAAGTGTTGATGCCCCAAAACTGCACACAACTGGTGGGATGAAATCCTGCATAAGATGTCCACTGTCTTAAGTAGTCAACCCCTATCTGGGTTAAGTAATGAAAAGAGACTTTAGAAATTTCGATGCATTGGAGGCATCTGCTGCCCTTTCGAGCCCTTATGCACCACAAACATAACTGGAGACCAGGCAATACAACAACCCCCCCCCCAACCCCACCAATTTTGCATGATCAAACAGAACACAAAGATCCTGGGACGAGTGCTCTAGGACCCTACTGAGTGAAATTGGGAGTTAAGAGATGAGGCTTATTTGTGCTTTTTAAGCCATTTTTGCACTATACTGTACATTGTCACTGATGTGACAAAATCGATAGGTGATCTTCAGTCGGGAACAGTCTTGGAGGGTAGAGGGGAGGCAACAAAAACTATTTAAGGTTGAATCTGCTTTGGAAAAATATAGACTGCCCCAGTGCAACATTTAATGCATTCATTGGAAACATTAAGAATTTTGCAGTGCATCTGGAAAGAGCTCTGAATAATCAGGAACCTGTTTTTTACTCCATAACACTGGTCCTTAAGCTTTGTAGAGGCAGGCATTAAAGGCGGGCAAAATGCCATTAGCAGCAAATTGAAAAGTGGGTTACAGACGAGTGCTGTTGTTAAATTGATTTATTAGTATCACAAGACCCCAACAGCATACAATGTGCAGAGCACTTCAACAATTGTTCTCATCCAGCTCAAGTCACATCATTCACCCCCCCCCATTGTTGAATGTGATGATATACAATTATAATGCATCAACACAACAACCAACAGTAGATTTCTTTGTAATTTGCACTAGAATAGACAGAGAAGTTCGAATGACGAGGGATTGAGGCTCAGTAGAAAGTAGTGAAGAGCAAGTTACTTAATTTCAGTAACGCATTATCTGGTAGGGACAATATCTAGCTGCAAATTCCTTACCTTTGAATTCCCCAGGCGTCCGGGTAAAATTGCATTTTGAACATTAGTAGCAAGCTGCTATGCACAAACCTGATCCCTGTGTACAACACCATATGCGAGGACTATAAATTTACATTTTCACAAAGACATCTCTTTAGAATCCTGTAATTACAGGGGCCACTTTCTCATGGTTGATGAAAGCTCCTTTATTTAAGGATGTAGATCTCCATCCGTGGTGCTCCCACTTCCAGCCACCAGCAACTGCCACTCCCTGGAACTTACACGGAACTCCATGACAACATAACCAATGCTTAACTAACATTACACACTAATAAGTAAATACATGTTTAGAAAGAAGGGTATACAGATTGTGTATAAAGGCAAATTCACAACAAGGCCCCTCCCCTTACTGTGAGACAAGAATAGGATCTTCATAGATGAAGGCTTCAAAGAGAACAGAACTAGAGCTGTATCTAGGGAAACAATACGGAAAGCTGTGAAACCACTAGCAAAGAGATCAATAAACCCTTAACCACAAATAACACATTTGTAGAGTCAGACTCTCTAATCCAGATGGTAATTTCAAAGCACAAGCAAACTGGGCAGCCTCTTCCTCTACAATATAGGTTTAGAAGAGGCAGACCATAGACCTTTGAAGAACCGGGTTATTTAATACCCAGCGGCGTCAGGGGACACGCCCAAAGTCTCAGAGTTCACCTGTCTTCTAAACACAGAGACACGGAATCTTCTTGGTGACGTCAAAGATCGAATTTATTGGCTGCAACCAGAAACAGAGGTCCACGAAGTACAATGGCTGTATATTCGTAGGAGACTGCCCAATTTTTACAAAGCAAGCCATCCTTTTTATGCCAAAAATCACATTCCAGACAAATACCTTACATTTACAAACTGTCCAATCACATGTATCCAACTCAGAGGTATCGCATGACGGTAAAACCCACTTTTCAGTTGCCCAACCCACGATCGATCATTGGTCGAACCCAACATACTTCATCAGACAGGTCGATCGAAACCCACCATAAAACCGGGCACATCCCCATCGTAAACAGGCCATAAAGAAAGGAGCAGAGGCAGGTGTGAGTAAGATAAGACATAGTTGTGTGCAATAAAAGGTTTATGATCTCCTGTGCCTTGATCCTCAATCTCGATCAGCTACTGGGAAGGAACTGGCCTAACAAGTTTGGCTTCAGGCAAGAGGGTCGCTCGCTCAGGTCATTCAGAAGTCAGCTAAAGTGTACGTGTGCTAAAGACTCGTTCGGCCGTAGTCATCGGCCTATGTGAGGGCAACCACAAAATGGCTGCCATACACAAAATGGAACCCGAGGGTTCAGAACGAATCCCTAAATACGTAGTGAATCCATTGGTGTAACATGACGAAAACACTCATGCTTGCCGTACTAACTGGTTACGGTCCGTTAATACCAAATTCGTAATGAAACAATGACCTTTATGAAACGGGTTCAGGATTCACGGAACGTCACCTTTCAGGGGGTTATTAAGAGCTGCCTTTCAAAGATAATTTCCAAAACAACACTACTGCAATAGTGCATCTAAAGCACATCTGGCCAGTAGTGATGTAATAATGATCATAACAAAGAATTTTTACTGATCATACAAGAGGGATTGGAATACATTTCTAGGACTAAGCGCATGGGGTTAATTGTAAAGCACACTTGTCCAAATGGTCTAGAACACACCTAACTGAGTTAAAAGAGCATTCAGTAGGAAGCATACAAGTTGCCTCATGGGGGCATTTATAAACAAATGAAGAAAACATTGTATTGTAAGTCACTTATTTGTATCTTCTCATCATGCCTACCCTTATGGATCTCTAGAATTTCCAATGTTATTTTTCACATTCTTTTTATCAACTCTTCCCTTCTGTCACTCTTCTTTTTGGCCTTCTTTTTATCTGTTAATCTCTCATTTCTATGTTTGCTACTTATAGGACTCTTCTGAATGCCCGTTTCCATAACACTTCTTTCTTTAATTCCCTCCTTTCAACTTCTTTCCCTTCCTGTATTAACTCTACCTTATCCTTTCCACCTCTCTTACATTTGCTAATTTTTTTCTTTTTTATGCCCCTTTTCCATCCTTTTTGTTAGAAAGTCATCCTTTTCGCCTGTTCACCCCACTTATTTGCTACATGACATAGATAGAAACTAACTCAGACTGTAACCAGGGCCAGTGTTGTGTGTAAAAAGGTACATGCAATGAGGTACACTTACACTTGGCAATGACAGACCCTATAAGTTCCTAGCAGATAATAGGGCTAGGGGGTGTAATCTACCTGTAAGTCCCTAGTATATAATGGGGCACAGAGGTTTAGAGGCCCAGCAGATTTCCTGCACTTGCATATGTGCCTGCTGTCCTTTTAAAGGCAGTCCTGCCTTGTAGCCAGTCTTTAAAAGTAAATTCTCACAATTGGTATTGACAGACCCTAGAAGTCATTAGTGTATAATAGGGCTAGAAGGTTTAAACTACCTATAAATACCTAGCATGTAGTAGAGCATGGAAGTTTAGCGGCCCAGCAGATCTCTTGCACTTGCATGTGTGGACTGCTGAGTGCCTGCTGTCATTTTAAAGGCAACCTGGCTTTGCTGACTGTCTTTAAAAGTAAATTTGGTGCAAACATGACTTTGGTGGAATGGGTACCTTTAAAAGTGTAATCTACCTTATTGTTTTACATATTAGTCATCTCCTGGTCTCCCTTAGGTGTCCCAGGGGCAAGGGCCATGACACGATAAGCTGGGACCTTATAAAATATGTTTTATATGCCCTGGGAGGGACAACCTGCCCATGCCACCCCTCCCTACCCGCCAATTGTAGATACTGAGCTCCAAAGGATAACAATGCAATGTGTTATGTAGATATAACTATTGCTAGGAAAGGCCTGAATATATCATTCAAGGACTTGAAAGACTGGTGTTGATAAATGCAACAAGTTGCCGCTGGTGAATTTATTATAACTAGCACAGAACAGAAGTTGTGGAACTCTCTCTTCTGTAAGCCAAATTCCAGCCTTCTAGTGGTCTCTGCTGATTGCTCAGCCTTAACAGGCTGAGCCAGGCTACTTTGTTTAGATGATAAGTGGCCTGGCCGTAGCAGAGGTCATCTGATAGAGAGATCTCTGCAGCTGGGGAGGAGGGGTCCTTTAGAGGGGGATGGGTAAATAAAACTGAGCTCAAAGAGAGAGCAGAACAGTAAGGAATGCCAGGCGTACCTACCCCCACATCCTATGCCCCAGCCAGATGGCAAGCTTCAGATACAAATTTGCTGAGGTCAGGGGGAGAAGAGCTAATGGAAATGAACCACTGTGGGTTGGTTTAGCTAGTGCTTACTCTTCTGGAGAGAAATCATCCATTTGTTTTTTTTTATTGTTGAGAGTTCATTACACAATTCTTCATATACAAGAAAAAAGTGCTTGCAGTACTCAGTTTTGATTGACTCATATCATCCAACCAGCGTAATCAATCAGTAAAAACAAACAATATATTCCAAACGTGTCACTGTGGGTAATACTAAAAGAACACACAAAAAAGCCACATATTGCACAGTTTCCCTTTAATAGCTTCATTTATCTAATCTAACTTGCTAGTTCCCTTCCTATGGACTTTCAGAGTTTCTAAAACTTTGCGTACAAGCCCGACCGTAGAGCGTAGCGTCTCTCCAGCTCTTTAACTTTATGCAGTTTAGACTGCCAACAACGAAAAGTAGAAATATTCTCACTTCGCCAATTCTGAAGAGTTTGTGATCTTGCTACCAAGGGCAGCATTTAAAGACCTTTCTTTTGTATGTTATTCACCATTGTGTTTGGGGAACACCCAAAGGTTGCAATATATCTATCAATAGTTAGTGAGTGTCCTAAATTCATTCTACAGTATTTCTCAATTTCTTCCCAAAATTTCCTAATCTTTGGGCAGTGCCAAACAATGTGGGTCCATGTACCACCCTCGTCTGCAGAGCATCGAAAATATCTATCTTCTATCTAGGGATAGATTCTGTGTTGAAAAGACAGAGTCCTGTATAGTAGCCATTTAGTGCAAAATTGCATTCTCTTAAAGTTGGCGCCTCTTAATAATGTAGTGTTACATTTATTGATTCTATTCCAGACCACCCTTGGAATATTAAGGCATTCTTTCTCTTGCCATTTGTCTCAGGCTTTTTCGCACACCTTTGAAGTCTTATGCTCATTAAAAAATTAAACCCAACTACTTATTGATTTTCGTCTAGTATATCTAGCAGAGTTTCACTTAGTTCTAGTCTTGCCCTTAGTACGGACGGAGCTATATTTTCTAAAAAATACCTTATTTGAATAAAAGACCATTTAAGCATATCTATAGAATGACTCAGGCCATACTCTATCTCAGTCCACCTTTTCCAAGTATCTGAGATAGGAACATCTCCAACATATTTATACCCGTCTCCTCCCATTTCTTTACTATACTGGGTTGGATCCGCCTACGTTTGCAGACATACAGGTCGGCCAAACATGTGGAACCATTTATCCAAGGTATTTCATAATGCTTAAGCAGTTGGGCTTTTTGTTTTAGAAACCACTGGAAGATCTTGTAGCACACGTTTTTGGGGTTCTTCACCAGCCTCATAGGATCTAGAATTTTATATTTCTTCAGTATCCTTATTATAAAAATATTAACCATACCTAGCGGTTTAAGATAGTTAAAATACTTGCTTGTGCTATGTGCAAAATTCGCATGATAGTATTCACTCAAATTAGGAAGGGCTAACTCTCCCTCTTCGTTTGGGTTACTTAAAGTGGCTAGTGCTAATCTCGGTACCTTGTTGGCCCATATAAAAGATGAGACTAGACCATCTATTTCTTAAAAAAAAGTCATTTGGTGTGCACAGGGGATTGCCGCAAATAAAAATGTAATAATGGTAAAATTGACATACGTACAAGTGCTACCCGTCATTTTATTGAGATTGGAAGTTGATTCCCTTTTGCAAATAAGTGCTTCACTTTTTTCGCACGGGACATAGTTTAATGCATATAGTTCATTCACATTTTCTGACACAAATATACCTAGATACCTCTTGGGCTTCATATTATATAATAACTGGATGTTTGGTAATAATGTGTGGTCTAAGCAGTTGCAAAGTAAGATTTCTGTGTTAGCATTATTTATTTTGTACCCACCCAGTGCTTGAAATTCTGAAAAAATTGGTAAAATTTCCTTTTGAATGCTTTCTCCCGGTTTAAGAAATAGAACAATATCATCAGCATATACTTTTATTTAAGACATGCCTTGCAAAGGTGCAGGTTGTAGTGCTTTTTGTCTAATGGCAATTGCCAGGGGTTCTATAAAAAGGGTGGAAAGAATATTGGGGATAAAGGACACCCCCCGCCGGGTATCCCTAGTTATTCTACAACTACCTACATTTCTAGAATTAATTATTAATTGTGCTGAGGAATTCTTATGTAGATATTTCGTTATATGTATAAACCCAAATCTAGCAAGAATTAAAAAAAGGCATTCCCAGGACACCAGATCTAAAGCTTTCTTGGCGCCTAAAAACAATACCTATGCCTCTATTTTGTTCTGGGTAAAATTGTCCAAAGCTTCTATTAAATACTTTATATTTGAGGCGAGCTGCCTACCTGCTACAAAACCACACTGGTCTCCATGTATAATTGAACCCACAATCTTAAGAAGCCTGTTGGTGAGAATCTTTGTAAAAATCTTGTAATCAGCATTAAGAAGGCTTAATAGGCTTATATGAATAAATGTTTTCCCTATCTTTGTCTTTCTTTAGAATACTACCTACCACAGCCATGTGAAAAGAAGGTGGGGGTCTCCATCTTTTAATATAGGATTGTCAAGGTTTACCAGTTGCATATTTAAAATTGGAGCAAACCTCTTGAATAGTTCTACTGGTAGTCCATCCTCCCCAGCTGCTTTGCTATTAGCCATTGAACTCACAACTGCGTCCATTTCTTCAAGGGAAAACTCAGCAGTTACCATTTCGCTTTGCTCTCTGGTTAGGGATGGAATCAGCAATTTATCTAAAAACCTTATAATACGCTCATCCGTTATTTGTTGATCTGTCTGATAGATTTTCTCATGTTTTAAAAAGGCCTACCAAACTCCAAGCTTGGAGTCCGCATCTATCAGCGATAAGATCCTATTTTGAACCTGTCTATCCTTTGCTTGCCACACAAGTAATCTCCCTGTGTATTCAATCTCCTTGTATACCCTCTCAAGATAGGCAATGTTACCCTGCAGATAATAGTAGCCCTGCATATCTAACTTTGCCTGTAAAAGCTCCTGTTTTTAACTGAATTCCTAATTTCGGAGTGTTTCCTACATGCTTGTTCAAGCCTGAATTAGAGCTCTGATTTTTTTTCCCTTTTTCCCCTCGGTTGAAGGATTTCTTTGGATGTAATAAATCCCTGTAATACAGCCTTAACCCCTTCAGCGCTGATGGCAAAGCCAGCTCGTCATGGGCGTTACCTGCGCTAAGCGGATGACGAGCTGGCTTTGTCACAAACCGCGCATTTTTCAAATTCCAGCGCACAGCGGGAAAACGCGGTAGAGGTTAAAGGCATTCCAAACAATTCCTATCCGGTCAGAACCGGTGTTGTAAAAAAAATTAAAAATCATTAGTAACCTCTGTACACCATTCCTCTCTCTCTAAATTAATTTTCTTAAAATGCCATCTTCTGGGTGCTCTTTCAGGCCCTACCCCTGCTACTTCCATTTTGATTAGTGCATGATCTGAAAAGGCATTTTGAATATATTCATGCGTAATAATTTTCAGAACACGTGAAATCAATATATTGTCTATTCTAGAAGCAGGATTATATTTTGCAGAAAAACATGAAAAAACGTGTTTCCTAGGGTGCCGAGAGCACCATGGGTCTACCTGGTCTAGATCCTTTTTGCAATTAACTACAGAAATGGCCACCTGCGGCTTATTTTCTTTATACATTTTAGTGGAAGAATCGATTAGTGGCTCTTGGGGGAATTTAAAGTCCCCACCCAAAATGATAGAGCCGGGGATTGTTCGTTAAGGCCTGTTTAAGCTGAAGCAAAGGGAGCGGATTGTCTAAAACCGGTGCATAGATCATTGCTATAGTAAAGCTTGATTGATTAAATCTCCCATTTACAAAGGCCCATCTTCCATCTGAGTCTAACTGTGTGGCTTTCGCCTGGAATGGTACATGTTTAGCTACCTAGATTGCCACACCCTTCTGTGCGGAGCTGGCATTATATAGGCAATAAAAACCGGCCCACTGTTGTAGAATCTTACCCGCACTGCTTGAGTTCTTAAAATGGGTTTCCAACAGGAGTATGACATCCGGGCTATGGCTTCTCAGCCAGCTTTCTATTGCATGGGCCTTGAGTTTACTGTTCAGACCATTAGTATTAAAAGAGATTACCTTCAGAACCTCTTTACCTATTATTTATTAGTAACTGAACTAAAGTGAGCTGTGCTATTGTAAACAGATGATGTAAACAGAAAATCTCTCAGTCTATGAAAAAAGTGCTGCATGCATTGCTTCATATTGTGGCTATATTCAATCTGAACCGATATAATAGCAACTAGAGTAAGACCCAAATAGATCTAAAGTGCATCCAGTATGCATAAAGTGGCACATGCATTTAACAGTATTAAACTGTACCAAGTGCTTTTTTCTGTCCTGAGCTTTCTATTCTTAGTTCCGTATGCCAACACGTAGTACAACCTATGTGTCCTGATTCGTTTCTTCCCACTGAATAGTTAATCACTTACATTTGAACTCTCCTTTTATATTTTGCCTCATCCCCACCATCCCTACCACCTCAAACTTCCTATCCCCTCCTTGAGGGCTGGAATTGCCCATTAGTCCCTCTTCACCCCTCCTGTTGCTGGATGCAATTATATTGCATCCTTTACGCGCTCCTGTTTTCCCCACTGAAGACTAGTGCTATAAGCACCCCTCCTCCCGCCCTAAACAGAAAAATACAAAAACATTCAATATGAGACTGAGTAAATTGTATCACTTGTCGCCACCTAACACATTTGATAGCATCAATTGAGCTTCCTGAATGTCAGTAAATATGTGGAAAAGCCCTTTGGCTAAAATGTTAAGCTTTGATTGTTGTACAATCGAGGCCTGGGCCCCCTTCTCATTGAATAGGTCGATCATCAAAATCGTATTTGCTGAGCTGTTGCTACTGAACATCTGAAAATATCTTAAACTGTGGGGTTTCTGTAGTAGAGAAGGATCTCTTGGCAGTGCCAGTAGTTAATTTTCTTTCCTTAACTCGAAAGTCCGCAAAATTAATATGGTTCGAGGGAATTTTGCATTTGGTTGACTCTGAGTGGGGACTCTGTGAGCTCTAGTGATCGTTAAGTCCCCTTGCAACTCCGGCATTACTTTCTTAAGCAGCGTACCAGCCCATTTGTCTCTCTGTGCGTCTTCACATCCTTACGGGATACCCACTAGACGGAGATTGGAGTGTCTATTGTAGTTCTCTAAATCCTGAAGCTTCAGCTCCATCTGGTTCTTGTTTTTACCCAGCTCTGATAGTTCTCGCTGAATTACAGTCAGTTTATCCTAAAGAGCTGAGATATGGCTCTCTGCCTCGCTCATTCTTTTTGGTGTGTTAGACATATTTTCTTCCAGCTTAGACATCCTCTCATGTAGAAAAGCAATCTTGAGGGCCTGAGATGGTTTTAGATCTCTAAATTCGCCCAGTATGGTAACCAACATATTTTGAATTGATGTCTCTCCTCCCTCTCCTCCTTCCGCAATTCTTCTTGGTGGCTCCTTCAGGCGAATCGCTTTCTCCCTCTCTTCATTTTCACTGACTGTCACCCAAGTGGTCCTGGCTGACGATTGAGTACCCTGAAGAGGTGGTGAGCCGTTGGGGGTACTTTGACATGACCCAAACTGAGTATTTTCTTGTGATTGGGCTGAAGGTAGAAAACTAGCCTGTTCTTTAATGGGCGCGGCATCGTCTAATGGGGTTAGGGCTGGGTTCTGCTGCTTCTGATGTTTTTGGAAGCTAGAGTATTGTTTAGGGGGAGTAGAACCACCGCTCGACCCGAGATATGGCCCCTGTGCTTCTGTTCTTTTAACCTCTGTTCTCTTGTCCTCGTGTTCCGCATTGAGAGTTATATCCAGCTGTGGGTCAAACGAAGGACCAGAAGCCTCCCATTGCTTTCTGCCTCAGACAATTTCTCAGTGTTTGAGGGGTCACCCAGCTCCTCATTCTTTTCTAACTTGGTTAATGCATTAGCTTTAGGTTTCATTCTTTGCTGTGCATTTCTCGGACCCCTGTGGTTACCTCTAGGAGCTGGTGAGGGGGGTAGACTGGTCCGTCTTTTCGTTATTGTCTTTCTTCGCTGTTCTAGGCTGTTTTGTGCACATTCTATGGTCTCGTCCCCTCGGGAAAGCAAAACAAAACCCAAGCAAAGAGCAGGCAAGAACACCCAGGGGTCTTTTATCTTCAGGCATGCCAATTAAAAGTCTTGCAGAGTCTCTTGAACCCCCCCTCCCCTCACCCCCTAGGTGTTCCACAAGTGCATGCCTCCTTACTTGTTTTTTTCCGCCCAGTAGTCTCAGCACCGTGGTATCACCCTTCTGCTGTCGCGCTGCTGCCACACGGTCTACACTGTTGCATGTTCAATGGTAGGGGGCCAGGCACTTGCACGTTATCGCGGAAACCGTAGATTCCCTCTAATTTGCCCCTGGAATCAGCTGGACTGGACTTCTCCTAAGCTCCAGCACTGAATTCACATGGGGAACCACCCCCCGCCTGACAGAATCCGGCTGCAGGGCCCAATTCTCTTGCGCCGTTACCGCGCCATTCCACAACCTGTCAGTCAGTCAACAAGTCATGGGTCGCGTGTGGCTCTCTCCCTTCCACGCTGGGATTTTTTACCGCAGTTCAGCTGCCGTCACAGCCCTATCATCCGCAGCTCATACCTCTCCTCCTCTGCGTCTCTGCGGAAAAGGAAGTGTGAGGGAGTGAGGGGGAGCTAGCGGCTATGTGTGTGGGCATCCATGTTGGATTTTGGAAGTGCTGTGCTTTGTGGGACAAGAAGATGCCACACTTTGAAGGAAACGGTCATGCTTTTGGGTGGCACCCAACATCTCAATGGACAGAGGTGACACCTGCTTGTCAACCCAGAAAACTGAATAAATGAGACCTGCATATTTTCTCAGATCTGCTGACTGAAACTACAAGAGAAAGAAGGACTGCCCTACTGGAATCTGGATTTGCACCCAAAGGCCTGCACCCCGAATGACTGCGCCTCCAGCACAATCTGGTATTTTAACCCTGGGGACTGTCCACTGTTTCAAGAAGGATCAAAAACTAGACTCCCTGCAAGCTACAGGTTAACAGAGCTCACCTGCACCATCGCCACCAAGAGTCCCCATCCTAGAGTGCGTCCAGTAGGCTTCTGAGGATTTGGCCAGGTGCATTGTGGTAATTGTGGTCCAGACATCCCAGAGACCATCTAGGACATTCCAGACATTGGGATCAGTGATTTGGACACTTTGATTCTAAACTTTCAACTGTGACCTGGCCAGGATTTCAGTTTCATCCAGCTGAAAGCTACAGACTTCCAGGATTTGACCGGGACCTTGTGGAAAGTCAAGACGGCAAACCCTCTCCGAATCCAACTTGCTGTGGAGGGTCGAGCGATGTCAGAGGAAAAAGCTCTGGAAAATTCCTAAGCATGAAGATAAAAGAGCCAGAGTGGCGCTTAAGGTTTTTATCCACTAAAAATTCATATTCTCCTGTTCCCTACATTGGATTTTTGTAGGTTTGGTGTCTATTTGTTCCTTAAAAAATTCCAATTTCTGTAAATTGGTGTGGGATTTTTATTGTGTGGTTTCTTAATTGTTTGATTGATGGGTGTTTTTAAATGCTTTACAATCTTGTCTCCTAAATTAGGCCTGACTGCTCACTATCAGCTACCAAAGGTTGAGCAAGGGGATAATTTACTGAGACCTTCACACAGGACCCTATACAGTGTTAGTGATGGAGCGAGATTCAGAAATGTTTTCATTTCAACTCGTGAAGTCACACTTCCATAACAAAAATAAAATATGCTAACAATTTGTGCTGTGTGTGTGTATTAATTCAACTTAGTTTAAAGTTACATTTACGAATATAGACGAGGGTTACTAACATGTGTGCTCATAAATGTGCTCTATGTTGCATTCTCTTGTACGTGGAGAATAATAAATTAATTTTGTCTATCCTTGTGTCATGTCTAATAGCAGCTGTTTTAAATAATGGTATGTGCTTATTTTTGCTTTTTTGTCTATGTAGTGTCACTTTACTTTACAGGTGCATAAAGAATCCTGTTGGAATAAATAAAGAATGGTAGATATAAATGCTGCTTTATTTGTATGCTATTAGCTAGGTAATTTAGACTAATGGGTTAATCATTAGCTATGGTGGGTGGCAACAGAACGAATTATATTTCTCACATTAATTCTTTTCTTGTGTTTGTTTATAGAATAGTTCACAAAAAGTGGTTTTGAGCCTAGTGCATTCGTGTTTGTCAAAATTCTGCTTGGAGCAAGAGAGAGTCCATGATGGAAAACTTCCTTCTGCTAAAACATTTTGTCATGATGCAAATTGAAACTGGATGAGCTGACTGTTCTTTCAGTCAAGCAAGGCCAAGGCCAGGAACCGGCAGAAGGACGTGAGACAATTTCATATCCGAGGAAGCAAAGACTTTACTTCGGTTAAATGTTGCAAACTGGAGGAAGCCTCGTTGTTCGAAAACTAGAGACAATGGACTCTAAGAAAGTTACGGAACTGATATTCTAAAAAGTGGAATGACATGATGGTGTCACTTGTCAACCAATGAAACTCCGATTTCAGCAGAAAAGTTATACTTTTGCTTAGATTAGCTTAGTGCAGTAAGGTATAAAAACTCTTCCCCGTGGAAGAGGAGTGCTGCTTCTTGCTGACTTTTGACGAGGGTGCGGTGCAGATGAACTTTTCTTGGATCACGTAAGAGCCTTCAAAGACTTTACTCTTTTATTCTTTAAATTAGCAAGTATAGTTAGGGACTTAGGTTTTGAAAAATGCTAAACTGATACATTATTTGCAGTAATAATTTGAATTTCATAAACTTGTCATAACTATTTACAATGATTCTAATAAAAATGCTTTAATAAAGATTTTCTAATGCAAATTCCAAAATAAGTAGCTAATAAAATCTTACTTTGGAAAACAAGCTGGTCTTGTTATTTCATGAGTTTAGGTTACTATTAGCAAGATCTTATCGCCACAGTGGCTTAATTAATTCATAGGGTTTTATAAAATATGATGAATTCATTTACCGCGGTTGTATATAAATGTATATATTTGTGAATAGGATAATTAGGTCACATGATTCAGTTGGTCAAAATATATCATGTTAGTTTATGGGCCTTGTGATTGATTTATAATTAATGATAAATATTGTGAAGTTGGGTAGTGAAGCTTATGATATATTTCCTATAGGCCGCTGGATCAATTTCCTGGTAACAGAGGATGGTTTCTATGGTAACCAACATATATGGTAGTTACATAGGATCGATGTCTAACATATGTTGATTTTGTTCTCGTGTTACATGTAAGGTTTTTTCCAGCAGCGTGAAAAATCCTAGTTGCACCGGTACAGCGTAGTGTGATGAGAAGGTAGTCACACAGTACATTTGATCTGTTTCAGAGTTGTGGTATCGTCGTGTATCACAAGTGTTGTGGCCGTACAGCACGTGTTAGGGATAAAGGTGTGTTAGATGGAGTATATGTATAGTGAGGCTTGTCTATGAAATTGAGTATAGGGACAAAGAGCCCGTTCTAAAACTTACTGCGAGAAAGTAATAGAATATATTCAAACTTGAGTGAAGGGTAAAATAACGTCGCTTATTTTACTAACGGTTCATGTTATCTGTGGTGGGTTAGAGTCCTGCCAAGATTTCATGTGTGTATGGTTAGGGATATTTTCCGTTTGAAAGTGCGTAATTGATTCTGTAATTTCGTTGGAGTCAAACTTTGAATTGCTACTTTAAGTGCATTCAGAGGGAAACGTGTTCGTTATTTACTTGTTTGAAGGGTAAAGTAAAAGTTTACTTTATCGACGAATGTATATTCTGTGAGAATAGCGTCGTCTATTCCACGTAAAAGAATTCTTGTTAAGTTTGTAAAAATCTATCACTTTATTTAGAGAAACAGACAGATGAGTCGTCCTTTTGTCGTTATTAAATAAATCTCATTAAAGGAGTGTTCTTAAAATGGCGCTGTGAAAAGTTTTTGCAAAGGAGGGGTGAGCGTTAAGAGTGAGACGCGAAAAACCGCAGCGGCTGTGTACGTCACACAGTCCGCGCAGTGATTGGATATCATACGTCACAGGCTGTATTCTGATTGGCTCACGTGACTTAATCGAGCTGAGCACTGATTGGCTTTTGTGAGAAGCTCCATTCTTATTGGTCGAGCAAGGTAGTGACGTAGCTCAAACCTGATTGGCTTGTTGGTGTGTTTCGCGCACGGATTGGTTGGTGTTACGAAACAACCAGGAAACTTTTATGATCATTTCCAATTAAGTGGATTTGATTTTAAAATGAGTTATTATTACAAAAATGTTGAGAAAAAGCTTACAATGTTTCAGAAATTGAAAATTTTTATTTCACCTGACAAGAAAATTGAAACGCGAGGTGGTAAATTACTTCATAAATATAAAACACCTGCAGCGTATATGGAAGGTGAATATGGTTATCATACTGTTCTGTGGTTTGATGTGTGGAAACATTATACAAAAGATGACGGCGTATTGGTTTGGCCGGACGATGGTTCATTTAATATGAAAATTGTAAGAAATTTAAGAGAAAAGATGTCAGCTCTTATACCTAAGCCTAGACCAACACAATTTGAAGCATTAGTTGAATGGGAGGATGAGATGTTTCAACTTCAGAAAGAAGCTAGTGGGATAAAAAGACCTCCAAAAATACCGAGTTACAGAAGAGAAACGCATGAAGATAGAATGCGTATGTGGAGACAGGGAGACATGTGCGATGGTCTCTATTTAATTAGGGAAATGGTTTTAGGGTCTCCAGGTGAAAAGAGAACTGAAAAGAAAAATAACGTTGCTATAGAAAGTGAATCAGAAGATGCAGTTTTAGAAGAAATTTTTACCACAAATAAAAAAAATACCCAACTGAGACCGCCTTGTTCATGGTCTACTCCGATGGTTTCTACAGGAACAATACCAAGTGCACCTCCATTAAATGAAACTCCTAAATTGTACCCAAATAATTCTGAATCTTTTGAAACTCCAGAAAGATTTGAAACCAGAACCAATTCTAGTGTTTATAATGAAAGCAGAAATTTTTCAGAAACCCCAATGGAAAGGGAAGCCCCTAGAAATTTAACGAGAGCTGCCAGAAATGAGGAAGTTGCAAATACTTCAGAATATTTACGATCGAAAGAAAAATTAATTCAGCAGATAACTAAGGGCATGGAAGCAATAACAGTTCCAGTAACGATTGGTCCTGTTCAGCCTGTTTTTGATCAAAAAGAATTAAAACAGTCAGGTTTGACAATTCCATTAAATGCAGAAATTCAAAAAGTAGCTGAGAAATTTTATTCAGATTTGTCTGAAATTCATCGTGAGAAAACAAGAATGCCTGATTTAACTTTTAATCAAGGTTCTTTTAACCAGTCACCAATGGGTGCAGAATCAGATGCTGAGACTCCTGAGAAAAGAGAGTCAAATTCAAAACTTGATGTTGCAAAATTGAAAGCTGATTTGGAAGAATTAATAATTGGCACAATTGGTCCTGACAGCCTGAAATTTTATCGTGATGATGAACTCCTGTTCATCTGTAAGAGCATTCAATGGAAAACTAAGAATAAATACGATCAGTTAGAAGAACTGGCAATTGAACTGGAAATCGATTTGAGCAGACAGAAAATCTTGGGAAAACACTACAGGTTAGATTTTACAGAGAGGGACATTGAGAACTTTAACACAATGGGAAGAATACTGCATATAAAAGAATTGATTGTTTACATCAAAAAGTTGGGTGACTTGAGTAAGTGGAGAGTGAAATGGACTAAAAAGAAGGAAGATGAAAGGTTAGACAAACTGGATAAACGGTCTAAACAGTTTCCTATGAGAGAAATTGCAGGTGGAGGATATGTCCATGTCCCATGGTCAAGACAAGATATTTTGCTATTCATAAATGACTTTCCTCGGCTGAGAGAAAAGCCTGTGGAATGGTATCGACAGGTGGACAGATTCATCAAAGTTTCAAAAGTTCTGTGGATTGATCTAGATGGATTATTTGACATTGTTGTCCCCTCTGATCTTTGGACAGAATGTAAAATTGCTGTGAATTGGCCAAAAGGGGAACCGGAGCGAATTAAAGAAACAGGTGCTCCAGCCCCAATAGTCATGGATGTATATGAAAAAGTGATTTATTGGTTGAAAAAAAAAATTGCCCCGAGAGAAGTTGATTGGGTAAAAATAGACAGGACAAATCAGGAACCAAAGGAATCAGTTCATTCATTTTATGAAAGATTATTGCTGGTTTTCGAACAGTACAGTGGTTATGAGAAATTAGATGAAAAGGATATGAGTCATTTTATTTACAGATTTGTTTATGGTCTTAGACCAGAAATTGGAGAAATGATCAGGAATAATATTGTCGGATGGCAATCAAATTCAGTTGATGATATTTTGAGAAAAGCAAAATACTGCAGTGATGAATTAGAAGTGAAACAGAAAAAGTTAAAAGAAAAAGCAATGTGGGCGCAAGTGAAGGTGGCTGAGCAACAGATTGCAAGTCTTGAGAATAAAAATGTAAATTTTGCACAGAATCAGAACCAGAGTCAGGGTCAAGGAAAATTTAAAAATAATTTTAACAAATCAAAGAATAATGCTAGAATTGAAGAATTAAAACAGAAATTACCTTGTTTTAACTGCGGCAAAATCGGTAATTGGAAAAGTGAGTGTAAAAACCCACCCAGGAATTTTAAAAATGCCTCATTAAATCCACAGATGCAGAATGATGTTGATCTGCAGCAACAGCTACAGCTACAACAACAGTTGAATGACCCGAGTCTTCAGCGACAGCTACAGCATCAGTTAGCGCAGCAACAAAATCAGATTCCACAGCCTCCATTTCCAAACTGTGGGGGAGGTCAAAAATATAATCCAGGTGTGGGATTCGGAGGAAGTGATCAGGTAATAAGAACTCAAAGATTTAATTTGCAAAATACAACAGGACAATTTTTGTTGTCAGAAAAACAAGGAAGTGATTCTGATGACTGCTTCTGACGGTGCCCGAGAGAGGGGGAAGAGTGTGTAATTGGAGCCACTCTTGAGGTTGACCAGACTGGTCCATTTGTAAATGGAAAAGTGAATGATGTAGAAATCACTTTTCTGGTGGACACTGGTGCTACCCGTTCTACTGTTACATCAGTAGAAATTGAAAACCTGCCTCTCTGGGGATACCATCCAAGTAGTCGGAGTAAGTAATCAGCAGATTAAAACTGATCTAACTGATCCTGTTAAGGTTGAAATTGGCAATTTTAAAGACGAACACAGATTTATAGTTTGCAACAGCAGTCCAGTAAACTTATTGGGAAGAGATATATTATGCAAAATGAATTGCAAAATATATTGTTCACCTGATGGAATTGAATTACAAACCATGGAAGAAGATGGGTTATACCGATTGACAATGTTGTTAGTTGAAGCAAATGAAACAAAATTATTTTCTACATTTGAAAAAGAAAATTTACCAGAAGAATTGAAGGAGACTGTCAAAACTGAAATTTGGGATTTGACTGGAAATGAAATGGGTCTAATGAAACATATCGATCCAGTCAAAATTATAGTGAAACAAGGAATAGAATTTCCAAACATTCCCCAGTATAAAATGAAAACTGAAACAATTGAAGGTGTCATTCCAGTGATTGAAAAATTCATTAAACAATGTGTTTTAAAAGAAATTGAAAGCAGCCCTTGTAATTCACCGATTATGGGGATCAAAAAGTCAAATGGAACGTATAGAATAGTTCAAGATTTGAGAAAAATTAACCAAATTGTTGTTCCTTGTTGTCCAGTTGTTCCAAATCCAGCAGTCATTCTTTATCAAATTCCGCATGATGCAGAATGGTATACTGTTATTGATCTTTGCAATGCGTTCTTTACTGTTCCATTGCATCCAGAGAGCCAAGAAATCTTTGCTTTCAGATTCCAAAATAGGACCCTAGCGTGGTGTAGAATTCCTCAAGGGTATACAGAGAGTCCTTCTATCTTTAATGAGTTGTTAAAGAAATCCTTGGAAGATCTTAATCTACCTGGCAGGTCAACATTGGTGCAGTACATTGACGATCTGTTAATAGCTGCAAAAACAAGAGACAATTGTGTGATAGATACGATTACTCTTTTGAATCATTTGGCTGACGAGGGACATAAAGTGTCCCCTGCAAAATTGCAGTTTTGTAAACAGGAAGTAAAATACCTTGGACATAGAATTGCAAAGGGAATGAGACAGGTGACGATTGAGAGAATAAAAATGATTCAGGGAATGCAACCTCCAAAAACACAAAAACAGGTCAGAATGTTTCTGGGAATGGTTGGTTATTGTCGTCAATGGATTAGTGGATTTTCAGTAATTGCAAAACCACTACAAAGATTGACAAAATCAGATATAAAAGATCCAATTTTTCTAACTGAAATTGAATTGGAAGCTTTTGAAAAGTTAAAAAGAAGTCTATGTGAAGCTTCTGCTCTAGGAATGCCGGATTATGAGAAGGATTTCGAGCTATACTGCAGTGAAAGGGAGGGTGTGCTTTGTCTGTGTTGATACAGAGACATGGAAACATGAGAAAGCCTATTACTTATTTCTCAGCAGTTCTTGACCCAGTTGCAAAAGCCTTACCAGGTTGCTTAAAAGCAGTTGCAGCAACTAGTATTAGCCTTGAACAGAGTGAGGGAATCATTATGGGATTTCATGTAAAAGTCTATGTTCCTCATTCAGTTGAAATTCTCCTTACAAGGAGCAAAACGCAACACCTGACAAGCAATAGATTGACAAAATATGGAAAGATTATTCTAGGATCAGACAATGTATCAATTGCAAGGTGTGTGAATTTAAATCCTTCTACACTGTTACCTGATACTGAAATTAGTGATGAAAATAATGTGGAACATGAATGCTTGGATGTTATGGAATACTGTACCAAGCCAAGACAGGATATTAAAGATATACCATTGCCTGAATCAGATTATGTCTACTTTGTAGATGGCTCCTGTCTAAGATCAGAGGGAGGTGTTTTAAAGGCAGCATATTCAGTCTGCACAGTGGCAGATGTTGAAGAAGCATCATGTCTTGAAGGAATTCGTTCAGCACAAGTGGCTGAATTAATTGCTTTAATTCGTGCTTGTGAACTGGCAAAAGATCTGAGAGTCACTATAATTACTGATAGCCAGTATGGATACGGAGTTGTGCATGATTATGGACAGCTCTGGTCTCAGAGAGGCTACATGACATCAGTAGGTTCACCAATTAAAAATGCAGAGTTCATCAACAGATTGATTGATGGCATACAGTTGCCAAAAGAGATTGCTGTGGTAAAGTGTGCAGCACACAGAAAGGGTGAGGTTTTTATCACCAAAGGCAATGCTTATGCAGACGAAATTGCAAAGTATTGCGCAAGGAATAATTATTCACTTAATCGGGAGAAAAACAAAGAATTTGATTCAAGTTCACTGATGCTAACATCAATTGTTGAAACATGGCAAGAAATCAGAGATTTACAAAATGAAGCTGATGATGATGATGTGAAAAACACATGGTTGAAAGCAGAATGTAGACAGAGAGACGAAGATGGAGTTTGGACATACAAAGATGGGAGGGTAGTTTTACCAAATTGCATGATTGCTGACATGGCCAGAATGTATCATGGCCCTGGTCATATTGGAAGAGATTCAATGATTAGGCTTTTTAAAGAAACTTGGTTCAATACCAAGTTCAGAACAATTGCAGAGTCTCTCTGCCAAAGGTGTTTGATCTGTCAACAAATGAACCCAAACAGGAAATCAGTTGTGGGAACAGGAATAATAGGTCGAGAGGGTGGTCCTTTCACCAGGTTACAGATGGATTTCATTGAGATGCCCAAGCACAACAGACTGCAATATGTTTTGGTGATTGTTTGTCTGTTTTCAAGATGGGTAGAAGCTTTCCCCACACGACACAGTGATTCAATTACTGTAGCAAAATTGCTTCTACGTGAGATTATCCCTAGGTACGGATTTCGTGTGACCATAGAGAGTGATAGAGGAGGACATTTTGATAATAGATTGTTGAAATTGATCTGTGAAGCATTACACATTGAGCAGAAGTTGCATTGTGCATACAGACCAGAGGCATCTGGAGTTGTAGAGCAAATTAATGGAACGATTAAAAATAGAATTGGAAAAATGTGTCTAGATACAGGCATAAAATGGACAGATGCTCTTCCACTTGTTTTGATGACTTTAAGAAGTACACCAGATAAAAAGACAGGTCTGAGTCCTCATGATATTATCATGGGCAGAATCATGAGACAAGCATTTATACCAGTAGGAAAACTGTTGAGCATTAATGACAGTGCAATTTTGGAGTATTGTAAAAAGCTGTCTGATGTCGTGACTTCTGTGTCTAATCAGGTGGGAACTGAAATACAGTCAAAAGACAAAGTACAAACACATGATCTGAGACCTGGAGATTGGGTCAGAACAAAAGTTCACCGAAGAAGAAACTGTTTGGTTCCGAGGTGGCAGAAACCAAGGCAGGTGATACTTTTAACGACAAATGCTATAAAGTGTAGGGGAATAAAAAGGTGGATTCATCCAAGTCATACTATTCCAATACCTACACCTGAAAACTCTTATGAAGAGTGATATAACAGCTGATTCAGATTCTGAAGAAGAAACTGAGGAAAATCTAGATTCTGAAGATCGACAGACGTCGACATCTGGAAAAACCTTTAGTGAATGAAAAGGATTTGGAGATTATTGAAATGGATTCTGAAAATGATGAAGATCTGTTAGAAAAAGAATCTACAAAAGAATCTAATCAAGATAAAGAAAGAGAAGTTGAGAAGAGAGAGAAATCTGATCAAGTTCAGAAACAAGACCAGGAGAGTATCGAAAGGCAAAGATTAAACTCTGAATGCAGGAACAAGAAATCTGGAACTGGGAAGTTGAAGGTAATTGATGAAGTGGAGGAAGACGAATTGCCAAGTACCAGTGATGGAATAAAAAGTACAGTTCCTAACGGAGTGAAGCTGCCGATTAGAGAAGATCCTGAGTCAAGAATTGAAATTTCTGACAGTGATTCTGGAGAAAGTGATGAAGATTGTCAAAGAAAAAGCGTGAGGAAAAGATCTTGGAAAACAGAATCTAACGTGACAGAACCAAAAAGGAAAATTCTAAGAAAAGGTGAAACCTGGCCAAGTGAAAACGGAGGGTTGAGAGTCAGGTTAATAAAAAGATCAAAGGAGCAGGTAAATGAGATTACTAGTCAAGAGGATCCTGAAAAGAAAGCAGAAAAAGGAAAGAAAATAGAGGTTATCTCTAGAAAAACAAAGAGAGTTTTGAGGCCAAATCAGAACTATAAGTCTCCTGAGTGGGCTTATATAATAATCCCACCTGTAATTGAGATAAATAGCAGTAGTCAGGAGGAAGTTGAAGACAATAGTGACAACGATTGAAATACTAATATTTTAGAATTTAGGTTTCTGTTTTTGGCATAAGGCTGGAGAAATTGTGTTAGGTGACACAAGGTCGAAGAAATTGTGTTTAGTTGGAAAATAACTTGTAACGCAAGGTCGAAGAAAAGTTGTTAGAAAAAAAAAATATTTGAAAAAGAGGGGTGCTTTAAAAAAAAAAAAAGAAAAAAAAATTAAGGTTTTAATTAGACATTTTAAAATTTTTGTTTTCTTTTAAGACTGGCTAAAATGCCTGTTGTTTTGAAGCATAGTACCTCAAAATGTTCCATTTTTAAAAATTGCTGTAAAATGACTCTGATATGTATGCTCATATTAATTCTGCTCTGGTTAGTGGTAGCTGTTATTTTTCCTTTCGGGATCGATAAGGAGATGTACAAAGTCAATATGACAAGCAAAGCTTCAGTTAGTCAAGACAAACATAGTGCAACAAACAAAGCTAACAAAGTTATTGATCACAGACCAGAAGCTCATCAAGATAGGTCTGTTAGTGATTTTTCTAGCAATACATTTTCGAGACTTTTGGGAGAATATGTTAAGGTTATGAGTGTCAAAGATTGCTATATCTGTGTAAAATTACCTGCTTCTGTTTCTGAGGGAGTGACATACAATATGCTTCCTCTTACCTATGGCATAACCTGCAGTGTGATAGCTAGCTTATTTTATCAGACTGGTCGCTTGGAGTATTATTATTCAAACTATGATGAGATTTTTGCTAATCTGAAAATTGAGAATGCTTTAAATAAACACAAACAAGCCAAACAGATGAGGGATTTCTTTTTAGTTACTAATGAGCTCACCTATGAGTATGCTTACAGAAATAATCTAACTTGCAAATTGAGAACAGAGAAAAAGACTTTCCTAAACTTAGTTGAGGAGAGAAGGGCAATCTATAAGAGGAATGAAAAGGTCAAACAGACCAAATCCAAGTTTTGGCAGAAAGAGGATGAGAAGCTTAATGGCAAATCTTTTGACAATGTTGCAATTCACATAGATAAACCAATTAGTGGCAAGCTTTGCATTAGAAGAGATAATACTCTTTTTGATAATTACTTTGTAGGTGCTAGCAATTGTGAGGACACTTATCAAATTATGGGAGGTTGGGGATTCAAAGGTGGTAAAGATCCAATTTTTCCTGGGATCTATTTTATCTGTGGAGACAAAGCTTATTATAATCTTCCGGACCATTGGTACGGGACATGTTATGTTGGTCTTGTTTTTCCAAAAATATTTCATGTTGACAGAAATGTAGAAGGTTCGTTTGAAATCAGTAATCATATAAATAGGTTCAAAAGAGAAAGTTTCTCAGAAATTTTGGGAGATATTTTTGAGGCAGTGATACCTTTAGTAGGTATAACCCTGAATGCAGGAAGAATCAGAAAATTGTCCACAATTGTGGATAGATTATCCACTGACACAGCAGGTGGTTTCCAATTAGTGGATACCGAGGTCATCGCGGTTAGGTCAATGGTGATGCAGAATCGCCTTGCCTTAGATATACTCCTAGCAAAAGAGGGAGGAGTCTGTGGTATTTTACATGTCCAACACTGCTGTACATATATCCCAGATGAGAGCAAGAATATTGAAATGTACATTAGGAACATGACAGAAATGCATTCAGAAATAGTTCCCTTAGAAGAGGATGATTTTATAGAACGACTTTCAAAAAGATTTCAAGCTATCAAAACCTGGTTTCAAGAAATTGGTGGTTCAGTTCTTGGCAAGATTCTAACACCTTTGTTTGTTATAATTTTTGTGATAGTTTTGACGAAGATCAGTTGCATGTTACACAAGAGAAAGAAGGACATGAAGGAAAAGAAAAGAATTTACAAAATCAGAAAGGAACAAGAAAGGGAGATAGAGCTAGAAGAGTTACACAGAGCTCAATATGATAGTTGTAAAGATTTTGCTGAAACAAAACTTTAGAAATACTAACATAGTGAAATCGAATCATATTCTTTTAGATAAAATTTGTCAAATTTTGGGTGTGGTGTGGTGATTTGTAAATCACCAGATGAGGGAGTTGATGGAGCGAGATTCAGAAATGTTTTCATTTCAACTCGTGAAGTCACACTTCCATAACAAAAATAAAATATGCTAACAATTTGTGCTGTTTGTGTGTATTAATTCAACTTAGTTTAAAGTTACATTTACGAATATACACGAGGGTTACTAACATGTGTGCTCATAAATCTGCTCTATGTTGCATTCTCTTGTACGTGGAGAATAATAAATTAATTTTGTCTATCCTTGTGTCATGTCTAATAGCAGCTGTTTTAAATAATGGTATGTGCTTATTTTTGCTTTTTTGTCTATGTAGTGTCACTTTACTTTACAGGTGCATAAAGAATCCTGTTGGAATAAATGAAGAATGGTAGATATAAATGCTGCTTAATTTGTATGCTATTAGCTAGGTAATTTAGACTAATGGGTTAATCATTAGCTATGGTGGGTGGCAACAGAACGAATTATATTTCTCACATTAATTCTTTTCTTGTGTTTGTTTATATAATAGTTCACAAAAAGTGGTTTTGGGCCTAGTGCATTCGTGTTTGTCAAAATTCTGCTCGGAGCAAGAGAGAGTCCATGATGGAAAACTTCCTTCTGCTAAAACATTTTGTCATGATGCAAATTGAAACTCGATGAGCTGACTGTACTTTCAGTCAAGCAAGGCCAAGGCCAGGAACCGGCAGAGGGACGTGAGACAATTTCATATCCGAGGAAGCAAAGACTTTACTTCGGTTAAATGTTGCAAACTGGAGGAAGCCTCGTTGTTCGAAAACTAGAGACAATGGACTCTAAGAAAGTTACGGAACTGATATTCTAAAAAGTGGAATGACATGATGGTGTCACTTGTCAACCAATGAAACTCCGATTTCAGCAGAAAAGTTATACTTTTGCTTAGATTAGCTTAGTGCAGTAAGGTATAAAAACTCTTCCCCGTGGAAGAGGAGTGCTGCTTCTTGCTGACTTTTGACGAGGGTGTCGTGCAGATGAACTTTTCTTGGAGCACGTAAGAGCCTTCAAAGACTTTACTCTTTTATTCTTTAAATTAGCAAGTATAGTTAGGGACTTAGGTTTTGAAAAATGCTAAACTGATAAATTTTATTTGCAGTAATCATTTGAATTTCATAAAATTGTCATAACTATTTACAATGATTCTAATAAAAATGCTTTAATAAAGATTTTCTAATGCAAATTCCAAAATAAGTAGCTAATAAAATCTTACTTTGGAAAACAAGCTGGTCTTGTTATTTCATGAGTTTAGGTTACTATTAGCAAGATCTTATCGTCACAGTGGCTTAATTAATTCATAGGGTTTTATAAAATATGATGAATTCATTTACCGCGGTTGTATATAAATGTATATATTTGTGAATAGGATAATTAGGTCACATGATTCAGTTGGTCAAAATATATCATGTTAGTTTATGGGCCTTGTGATGGATTTATCATTAATGATAAATATTGTGAAGTTGGGTAGTGAAGCTTATGATATATTTCCTATAGGCCGCTGGATCATTAGCAGCCTCATTACTAATGGTAGGTGCATACCTACCCCTACCAAAACAGGTCTTGATTTTTTCCTCTTTCATATGTATATCTACATTATTCTCTTACATTCCCACCATACTCTTCCTTTTGTACTTCATTCATCTCTTTCTTTCTGTTTGTTTTCTCAAATTTTCCTACGATCTTCTCTATTCTGTCCTCTTTTTCACTTCCATCATTTCAGTCTCCTACATTATCTCAACTATCACCATTCCTCTCACACTGGTTCTCACGGTATCAATGTGTGTATGTTTTTTCTTTTCTCTTGCATGAGTGCCCCAAATATGGTACAGTAAGACATGACTATCCCACTTGAAAGGGATACCAGGATAGCAAGTAGGCAACTGCTAATGTCAGATGTTAGAGTTGGAAACAATCACAGAAGTTACACTGGGGAGAATAAAACGACTAGATGATTCTGGGACTTTTGAGCAACTCAATGAACAAAGAAAGTGCTGGGTGGAACTTGTCCTGTAAGTCCAGCTCCTGCATGGCCTATGCACGATAAAGCAGGACTTCAACAGAAGCAGCCCATTCAAAACATGTTGTAGAGTGGAAGCCCCCAAAAGTTACTAAGTACAGGAATTTTGATCTCCAAAATTATGGCAATCGAAAGGGACTGATTCATTGCTGTGTGTATGTTCTGGAAAGATGGCAAAAATTTCTAGGGCACAGCACATACTCGGAGAGTGGCAACAGCCCTGAGGGAAAAAGCAACCAGACACTTTATTTCCCAAGAATCCGCATCACTGCCCTGCTTTGTGTGCCTCTTTTGATCGCCAGCCTTCCTCAGCCCCTGTGTGTCTGTGGGATGACATGTGAAAAGGATGTGTCGAGCTGAAGCTGTCGCAGTACAATGGCTGTTAAACCCACCTTATTTACACACTGTTGAAACCCATTTTCATGGAGATTAAGTACTCAGATCTAAAGTTGCAACTTTGGAAGATAAAATGCTTCAAGTTACCTGCTTAAACTGAACCATGACATCTTTTGAAAGTTCCATGTCCTTAAACATGCCCTCAAGCTTACTGGTAAAAGCTGCTCCGCATTCTAGAACACATAGAGCAAAACAAACGCGTCATAAATAGCAGAGGAAGCAAGCACAGAATATCACAAATTAGTAAAAAAGACCTCGAAGTTTCTTATTGTCTTACCATGCTTCAGTTTAGATAACATCGACTTCTCTGCATCAACAGAGGCACTTTTCCCAACAAGCAATCTCTTGGCTAAATCTTTTTTGTAAAATGCTTCAAAGACATCTTTGCCTGTATTGTTAGCAAAACAAAATAATCAATTTTAGCAGTGGGCTTTACTTATGAAGGGCATTCTTTTCATTTTTAACTAGGCTAAACGATCATTGGTTTTAGCAATCTTTCTTGTGCTTCATTGTGAATGCAAGTTGTGGGTTGATGGCTCGACTGTCAATCCGGTACTTTATAAGGGATCTGCACAACAAATTATAGCATTTTATTATTGAGATAAACTATATCAGCTGTATCCCTCACTATTCTTCAAACCGTCGAGCGATTAGGCACTGCAACCCAAGACAGGACAAAACCAACCACCTTGACCACTTACACATGTTGATGATTATGACATCAAAAGCGCTGAATGGTGGATCGGGGTTATGAGTGAGTCAAAGACAAGCGCCCTGAGCACAAATACAATAAAACCCAGAGAAACCAGATAGGAAAATACACACAGGTTCAAAGTACAAACCATAAAAATGTAATATAATTTAAGAATCACCACAGAAGGCAAAAGGTCTGTTTAGTCTATCAACTCAAAATGCTCATAAATGTAAATAAATGTGAATCAGCATTGGCAACGGAAGCGGAGACCCATCTAATCAATAGCTAGGACAGAGTACGGTTTAGTGCAAGTCAATATAATAGACAAAGAGCAATGTGTATTAAGGACTGCTCAATACATCAGGAGAGAAAGACTTGGAAAATATTTTAAGTCCAAAATGATAAACAGGCTAGCACAGAGTCTGCTCTTTAATAAATGCAAGGGAAAATATTAGCTCATTTTCCAAATGGAGAGGTTTTTATACATTTGTAGAAAGAGAAATCATACTGTTACTGTGGTTCGACAAAGTTACACTGAGATAACTAGTAATAATAAATCATAAAACATCACACAGGAACAGAAACTAATACATTTAAAAATGTTAAAATGTTACAATGTACGCAGGACTGTGAAGATAACTGAATTTTGTGTATTTAACCTTTCACTGATGGTCACAATTTAAACTCTCGGAGCACAGGTAGAGGAAAAAGCACTACACACATTTAACTATGTATTTGAAGCACAAGTTACTACTTGTGTAACGCTATATCTGTAAGAGACATTAGTTAGTGATAGATTCCTTACCTTAGAATATCCCCAGGCGTCAGACTGGATCCGGAAAATTTGGCGTAGCAATACCCCTGCGCACCGGTAGGAGTCGTCCGCGGCTCCGCGTCCGTCGGCGGCATCGTTAGCGCCGGAATGACGTCGGAGTACTTAGACGACGCCCATGCGCGCTGACGTCAGTTCTGATACACAGCTTTTCCGCGCCAGATACGCAGAGCCATGATAGAACCAACACTGGTGCCATGAAACTAGGGCCCTGTAAGGGAATGACCTTAACCCTAGATATCAGTTCGCAGAACGGGGAGGATGGGTGGGTCGGTAAGGAATCGATCACTAACTAATGTCTCTTACAGATATATCGTTACACAAGTAGTAACTTGTGCATCTGTAAGAGACACGTTAGTGATAGATTCCTTACCTTAGAATAGATACCCCAGCAATACCAACCCCGGTGGTGGGTCTGCGAACCAATAATCACACCAGAAAGTCCTGGAGGACGGAACGGCCAAAGAAGCCATCCCTCCGGACTTGACTGTCCAGACAGTAGTGTCTTGCAAAAGTGTGCAGTGAGGCCCACGTAGCTGCCTGGCAAATGTCCTGCAAGGGCACACCCCAGCCCAGGGCAGTTGTAGTAGCCGTGGCCCGGGTGGAATGAGCCCGCAATCCAACAGGGGGCTCCTTCTTAGCCAAGGAGTAACATGCCTGGATACACAAGATGATCCACCGCGAGATGGTCCGCTTGTGCACCGCTTTCCCCTTCTTAGCGCCCATATAACCAACAAAGAGTTGGTCATCCACCCGGAACTGGCGTGTGCGATCCAAGTAGAATGAAAGCGCACGTTTTGGGTCCAGACGGTGGAGCAGCTCTTCCTCTTTAGATGGATGCGGTGGCGGAAAGAAGGTGGGCAAGGGGATAGACTGCCCGATAAGGAAGGCCGTGACAACCTTGGGCAGGAAAGATGGCTTAGTACGTAACACAACCTTGTCCGGATGGACAGAAAGGGAAGGAGGAGTACAAGAAAGAGCCTGGAGCTCACTCACTCTCCTGGCAGAGGTGATGGCAACCAGGAAGGCAGTCTTCAAGGTAAGAAGACGAAGAGGACAGTTGTGAAGTGGCTCAAAGGGAGCGCACATTAGAAACGTAAGAACAAGGTTCAAGTCCCACTGAGGCATCACAAACGGAACAGGAGGGAATGTGTGTGTGATGCCCTTCAGAAATCGATTTACAATATGGGACTTGAACAAAGAAGGTTGATCAGGCAGCCTTAGAAAGGCTGAAAGGGCAGAAAGGTAGCCCTTGATAGTGCCCAGAGTAGAGCCCTGCTGGGCAAGAGAAAGAAGGAAGAGAAGAACCTCCGAAAGAGGGGCAGCAAGAGGATCCACAGCCTTTGCTGTGCACCATGCCACATATCTGTTCCACCTGCAGGCGTATACCGACTTACTGGAGGGACGCCTGGCTGCCAGAATGACACTACAGACTTCAGGAGGCAAGTCAAATGGCCTCAACTGTCGCCGCTCAATCTCCAAGCATGGAGGTGGAGACTGGACAGGTTCGGGTGGAGGACCGCCCCCTGCTGCTGCGACAGAAGGTCCTCCTGAAGAGGAAGACGAACCGGGGGATCGACTGACATACTGAGTAGCTCTGGATACCAGTACCTTCGTGCCCAGTCCGGAGCCACAAGGATGACTTGTGCCCGGTCGCGCTTGATCTTCTTCAGCACTCTGGGCAGAAGTGGTATAGGCGGAAAGGCGTATAACAGACCGCAACTCCACACGCGACGAAAAGCGTCGCCGAGCGAGTGCCGCCTTGGAAATTCCAACGCGCAGAACTGATGACATTGAGCGTTCTCTTCTGTGGCGAATAGATCTAACCAAGGCTCTCCAGCTTGCTGAAAGAGGCCTTGCGCCACGTCCGGGTTCAGACGCCATTCGTGATCCATCATGCACCGACGGCTGAGTTCGTCCGCCCTGGCGTTCAGAGAACCCGCCAGTTGTTGAACCACCAGGGTCACGCCCTGCTGTTCCAGCCACTGCCAGAGGCGCAGAGCCTCCTGGCAAAGGGTCCACGACCCCACCCCGCCCTGTTTGTTGCAGTACCACATGGCGGTGGTGTTGTCCGTGAACACCTGCACTACACTCCTCCTGACAGAGGGGAGGAATGCCTTCAGTGCTAGACGAATCGCCCGCAGCTCCAAAAGGTTGATATGGAGCTGGACTCCGCCGGAGACCAGAGGCCTCTGATCTCCGCCTCTCCCATATGGCCTCCCCAGCCCTGGAGGGACGCGTCCGTCACAACTACGTGCTCCAGCTGGGGAAGGGAGAGGGATCTGCCACTGACCCAATCGCGGTCCGTGAGCCACCACTGCAGCGGTCTCGCAGTGCCCTCCGAGATCAGGACATGGTCGGAAAGGTTGCCTTGATGCTGGGCCCACTGAAACATCAGGTCCCACTGCAGAGCCCGCATCCGCCACCAAGCGTGATGCACCAGAAGGATGCAGGAGGCCATCAGCCCCAGAAGCCGCAGCGTCAACCTGACCGATACCCGGGATAAAGGCTGAAAGAGTGGAATCATAGCCTGAATATCCCGGACCCGCTGTTCGGGAGGATAAACCCGAAACTGCGCCGAGTCGAGAACCGCTCCGATGAAGAGGAGCTGCTGAGAGGGGCACAGGTGTGACTTTGGCACATTGATGGAGAACCCCAGATGATGCAGGAGGTCTGCCGTCGTCTGGAGGTGGCTGATGACTGTCTGGGGCGAGCCCGCCTTCAACAACCAGTCGTCGAGGTAGGGGAAGACTGAAACCCCTAACCTGCGCAGATGAGCTGCGACCACCGCCATCACCTTTGTGAAGACCCGTGGGGCGCTGGTAAGGCCGAAGGGGAGCACGGTAAATTGAAAGTGCTTGTGGCCAACCGTGAACCGCAGGTAGCGCCGGCGGGCCGGCAGGACAGTGATGTGGAAATAAGCGTCCTGCAAGTCCAACACTACCATCCAGTCTTCTGGGTCCAGGGCAGCTAGGACCTGAGCTAGTGTCAGCATTTTGAACTTCTCCTTCCGGAGGAAGCCGTTGGCGTTCCGTAGGTCCAAGATAGGGCGTAGGCCCCCTTTGCCCTTCTTGGGTACCAGAAAGTAGTGGGAGTAGCAACCACACCCTACTTCTGGCCCAGGAACGCGCTCAATGGCCCCCTTGGCCAAGAGGGCCGTAACTTCCTCCTGCCGAAGTCGCAAATGATCCCCCAATACTCGGTGGCATTGCGGTGGCATGGCTGGAGGGGTCGCCTCGAAGGGGAGGGAGTAGCCCCTTCGGACGATTGGCAGCACCCACCCGTCCGACGTGACATTGCGCCAGTGGAAGAGGTGATGGCGAACCCTGCCACCCACTGGCGTCACATGGGCCTGAAAACACGGACTAGGAAGGTTTTGAGGCAGGTGCTGCGGAGGGAGGTGTGGACTGGGCTCGCCGCTGTCCCCGACCGCCGTTACGGCGGTTTCCACGGCCACCACCGCGCTGCTGAACATTCTGCGGTGCCTGGCTGGCAGCTCGTGTGGGGGCGCCCCTTCCGTGGCCACGAAAGGAACCCGATTGCTGGCGTGGGGCCGAGAGGCCCAAGGACTTGGCCGTAGCCCTGGAGTCCTTAAAACGCTCAAGCGCATGGTCTGCCTTGTCGCCAAAGAGGCGACTGCCATCGAACGGCATGTCCAGAAGAGTGGACTGGACATCGACCGAAAAGTTGGCGGTCCTCAACCAGGCGTGGCGTCGTACTGCCACTGTCGTTGCCATCGCCCTGCCCAGTGAGTCCGTGGTATCCAGCCCACACCGGATGGAATATCGCGCTGCATCTCGACCCTCCGCAAGGGCTTGGGCAAGTTTAGCCCGGACCTCCTCCGGGCATTGCGGCAGCACGTCCGCGACCGTATCCCACAGGGTGTGGCGGCCCAAGAGGCATGCGGTATTGACAGACCGCAGTCCCAAACTGAGGGACGAGAACACCTTCTTCCCGAACTGCTCGTACCTCTTGGATTCCCGATCGGGCGGGGCCGTCGGGAATGCAGTCTGGGAAGTAGAGGCCTGGATGACCAAGCTCTCGGGGGTGGGATAGGTGGACAAAAAGCAAGGGTCGCCCGGAGCCGGGCGGTAGCGTCTGGCCACGTTCCTATCCACAGGCGGACCTGAGGCGGGCTTGGACCAAGTGCCCACAAGAACGTCACACAAGGCCTCATTAAACGGCAGCAGTGGCTCACTGGAGCTTGCCTGCGGTCTAAGGACCTCAGTGAGGAGGTTAGTCCTCACGGCCGCGACGGGGAGCTCAAGGTTTAAGGCCTTGGCCGCCCTCGTCAACACTACACTGTAAGCAGCCCCCTCCTCCATAGCCACGGTGGGAGAGGAGACAAATCCAGTATCTGGCGAAGTGTCAATACCACTGGCCTCCCCAAGCTCATATGTCCAGTCCTCTTGAGACTGGCATTCCTCTGCCAGAGGGTCAGCAGACCCCTCCCAATCACCCTCGTCACCCATCTCCTGTAGAACAGGTTCAACAGACGGGGCCCCCTCATGGAAATAAAAATCTCCAAAGGCCGTCGGAAGCGGCGCCCAATGGCGCTGTTCCGGCGCCAGAGTTGGACCGAAGGGAACATTGGGGACGGCGTCCACAAGGGGCGCCGGGGGTGACACCCGTGGGGCCGGCGCCGGTGAGGTCGTGAGGTGGACCGGCGACGACCCGGATCCGGAAGCGGATCCGGTGAGGTCCTGCGGCGCCGGGACCGAAGTCGCCGGCAGCGCCGGGGCCAAAGCACCCGACGGCGTTGAGGACGAAGCACCCGACCCGCTAGGGCCTTCAGCCGGGGCCGCTGGGCCCGAAGGCGCCACGGGACCCGGCTGAGGAGGGAGGGACCTCATGGCCATGAGGTGCCGCTTGATCTCCTCCGGCGTCGCGCCATGACCAGGGACCCGAAGGTGTGGGGCAGGTGGCGACGCCTGCGACTCAGTCGGAGCCGCGTGGGTGGTGTCACCCGAACCCCCGGCGGCATCGCGCGAGCGTCGGAGGAACGATGACGCCTCTCCGACCTCTCATGCCTCTTACCTGAGGACTTGGATCCCGATGACCGATGTCCACTCCCGGAGCTGCGAGGACTCCGACCCCGCAACCGGTCCCTCGACCTCCCGCGGGACCGGGACCTGGAGCGGCGCGGGGCCGAGTGCCGTAGCTCGAGCCGCTTGCGGGACCGCTCCCGCCTAGCTTTCGACGTCAGGGCCCGGCAGTCGGAGCAGGTACGGTCGTCGTGGTCGAGGCCTAAACACTTCAGGCACCGGCGATGGGGGTCGGTAACCGACATCAGTCGGTCGCACTTGGAACAGGGTTTGAACCCGGGCATCCCTACCGGCACCGTCGGAGTCGAAGACTCGAGTAGAAAAATGATCAAAAAGATCGAAAAATTTAGTCAAAAAAGACTAAGGGGTAGAGCTTCTCCGGATCTGCGCTAGCTGGCGCGGAAAAAAGAAGAACTGACGTCAGCGCGCATGGGCGGCGTCTAAGTACTCCGACGACGTCATTCCGGCGCTAACGACGCCGACGACGGACGCGGACGACGCCTACCGGCGCGCAGGGGTATTGCTACGCAAAATTTTCCAGATCCAGTCTGACGCCTGGGGATATTCTAAGGTAAGGAATCTATCACTAACGTGTCTCTTTCAGATAACTGGGCTACTCATGTCAACTATAAAGACTGTTATATTGAATACAGTACAACCACTACATTTGTATCACTATGATATTAACCAAAGCACAGAATAAATAATAATTGAAATTCACGTCAACACACACACTACCAAATACATCCCGCATATAACATACTGCAATACAACACCCTTCCAACCAGATTTCCTACCATCCCAATGTGTAGAATGATAACCATCCTATAAAATGCTTTGGTGCCTAATTAATATTATGAAGCTCTAAACGAAAGCACATACAATAGCAATCTCAAACAATGTGTTCCTTGTTAAGGCTTCTTACAGAAACAAACGTACTTGCAATATATGATGTATATTGCTTATTTACATGACGGGTTGCAAATTACGAGGTCTCATCGGAGGTCAATATGACATGTAAGGACAATGAATGATTATGGCCAGATTACTTTAAATCTAGGTCTTCCTCTTTAAAGTGCTTACTCTATGAGGATACATTCTCATTGCGAAGAGAGGGAACATCCTTTCATCTGAAACAAAAGAGGTTATTCGTCTAGAACCTAAAATATCTTGCTTTTCGACAACGGAATGTTTTAGCTATAAACCACTGGCTATACAATAAGGCCCCCCGAACTCTCCCACTTTTGAACCAAAATAAACATGTAATTGCATGACTGAAGGAGCAAGAGCCTTGAGGTATGGTAGGAATGAGGTATGGTAGGAATGATGTATGGCTGTGCTGGGGAATACGTGAATGAATGGAAATTATCTCCAAGTAATCAAGCCATTGCCACCTAGTATGTCTACCAATGGGGATGAGATCGAAATTGTGGTCTTCTCCTTACACCCAACCAAGATCCGCAACACAAATGAATGCTTCATGCGAATGTCACATCCACTCAAACAGACAATGGAGAACTTACGTCAACAACCAAGTTACTTCTACACCAGGTGAAGGCTGGAGACTGGGCTGAAGGGGCAGCCAAGTGGTTCAGGTAAATGGATAATTCAATCACAGAAAACAAGAGAACTCCAAGCGTTGTTAAACTACTGCCAAGAAACCCAGTCCCTTGAACCACCTAGCAGAAGGGAACCGTACCTCTCCCTGTCTGATCAAAGCTACAAGAGACGACTTGTTGGGTGGGAAAGAACTGATCTATAATTGTTGAGGAATAATAATAGGACACAGAACCATTTAAACGGGGCCAACATTTGCCACCTGGGACAACAATGCTAAAAAAGATGCTGCACCAGTGAGCGGTGACCTGAACCGTTAATGTGGCAAATGCCAATGCACAGCCAAAACATAATGAGAAACCAATGTGTAAATGGCCCGAGACACCACCAGAAAATTGTCCAACTTGGGACATCACCTGCAAAGTCAAGGTGTAGAAATCCCAGCCATTCACAATAAGAACCAACAAATTGGGTCCCTAACATGGCACCGAATATCCAAATTCTGCAGTAAACAAAAAAAAACAATTAACATGGGGTGAAACTCTCCAGACCATGACAACAGCCAAAACATGAGGACATTGTACAATTAAGCACACCAAAGGGGCTGGCCCCTACCCTGAGAACCAAGATTTGCAATACTCCATACCCATACCATGACTAAGATAGACACCGACAGATATAAGGCTGGGCAGTTATGGCTATAGCTGATACTGGAAAATAGGGACAATGCTGGGGTCTGGAAGAGCACGGAAATCCCCACCACTGCAGAGATGAGAGTCTGGACTGCATAGGTGAAGGTCACTGGAAATCCCGGTCTACAAGGCCAGGGGGTGCCCACAAAAGCACTATAAAATTCGGGCTGCATGGTGTCAATACAAGGGCATCACCCTTGAAAGAAGTGAAGGCCAGCATTGAGCCTGGAACCAAGAAATTCAAATGTATGCTGCATATCTACGGAATTGGGTGCGGATAGGGAAGTTGAGTTCAACATTCACCATATCTGTTTTCTCATGTGGTGAAAGGGCACTGTGGGAGACTCATTCGGTAATGGCTCACTGTCTTTTACTTAGTCAAATTATTTTTGTTGATGGCCTAATTTTCGTGGTACCACATGTTGCATAAAAAAAGGAAACCAATAAAATGTTTATAAAAAAAAAGCCTACCAAAGGAGCCAATGGTGACTAATTGAGAGTAACACAAAAAAGCACAAGAAATAACATCACCTCCAACATCGTGAAGATGAACATTCAAGCCAATCAGGACCATGGCAAGGAAGGACAGCAGACCGCATGCTAAAGAGCTGAAGTCCACCATCTGAAACAGTAGGCAGTTGGAGCCTCCACACCCTTGCAGCGACTCCTGCCAACTACGAAAGGTACTAGAGAGTCCAATGTTGTGACCAATGCGCTGGCCTTATCTGCACGTAGTGCTAAGCGATGCACGATGAACCTCCCAGATGTGCTATTACGGTGTTATAGTATGCAATTTCCTATATAATTCGTATCTGCCAATTACTTGCCATTTCTGGCATAATCCATCGGGCTGTCCACGGACAGACCACGCTTAATGCATCGAGAGCTGTGCTGGATGCTGAATTTTTCCTGCAACTGCGTCCCATACCACTGTGAGAGTAAGAGGTTTTAGGGTTGCCTCTGCAAGGTGTATCACCTTCACAATAGGGGTGGTGCGAGTCATTTGACCCTCTTCTGAAATGTGTCAGCTGTTTTCGTTAATCCATCTGCCCAGTGGCTTAGTTGGCCTGGCCAACCAGAGCAAGACTAGGTGTTAGTAGAGTGCTTGCAAGGAGGCATGTGGGTTGGCGGTGACAGATTGCTGAGATTGTTTAAATGGATCTGAAAGCCAGGATCCTGGAGTAAGGGTTTTAATTTATTGTGTAGGTCGGTTGACAATTTGTTCCAGGTACACTATCCTGATAACTTACCTAGCCCCATGTTCCCCTTAGTGGAAAGTATCTATACAATGTATTTATGCAAGTTAAAAACTGCACCCATTTGCCAGTGTGGGCCACTTTCTTAGCTATCTGCTTCACAAATGGAGGCCTCCTTTATTTTGGTGGCCTGGCCTTTTTTCTGCCCCAGTCCAAACCTGGTTGGAGTAGCAAAGGAAGATCATTAAATGAGACTTTTCTTAACAAAGGAGTCTGCACCACCTCACCTTGTGCAGTATATACAACCTGTACCAAGCTTAGAATACTGTGGCAGGTAATGGTCTATCTCAGCCTTTCACATAGCATGCTCAGGCTCATAACGTTTGAATGATCGGTACACTCGGGCTTGCATGTTTAAACAATCTGCCCTGGACATAGATCTATGTAATGTTATTTTTTCTACATTTCTGCTTCCTCGAAATGCATGGTGTCTCAAAAATACTTCTCCTATTGTATTTCTAAAACCCTGCATGAAAAATTCCGTTTGCCTTAAAACTTTCAATTGTTTTCTCTCATTTGTTTCTTTGGACTGACCCTCTCCTTACCTTCTATTTTGTGCATGCCTCCTCTCTATGAGTACAACATACCTATTATTGTATTTCTGTAAATGACCTACCCCTCATTCATGGCTAACAACCTACCTGCCTTTAAACCATATTTGTGCAACCTTACACAACATTTAATCGCTGCTCGCCTTCGTATTCACTGCACTAAGTATTTTTATCAACCTGCATAGCTTCCACTAATTATCACACCCAACTCCTATTAATCTACCACAAACAAACTGAAGTAAATCCACTGAATGGTTTACCTTGAGAACACATGACTAATCCCAATAAGCAACACTAACCACTGGACTAACCCAGTGCTCCAGAGTAGTGCGATACTCGCTATAAATCGCTTCAACTCCGCATCAGAAGTAGTAGGTGCTATATAAATACAATTGGAATTGCAATGCAATCAGAGTTACTCTAAGCGCAGTAACAAGTGTTACTAACACCAGAGTAATAGCATTAGGTCAAGCAAACCAGCAAGGTTTGAGAAAACTAGTTTAATTGACTTGGCAAGTTGAATTCTGCTTGGAAGACAGTGTTGGACTTGTCAAGATTTGATGGCACAAACTGTAAATAGCAACATAGTTTTGCAATCATGGCCCAGCTTGTTGAATCATGTGAGGTCCCCAGCTCAATAGCTCACTCGCCTGCAAAGCTGCCAAACTGAAATGTATAAAGGCCCTTTCAGGTAACAAGCCTGTAAACAGAGCGCAATTCACCCCAAAAACAAGCGGAGCTACCACTGACAGTCACTATTCAATCTGAGAAGAAGGTTATGAATGGCGTCTTCCATCCCAATAAAAATTGTTTAAAAGAATGAATGGCCCAATCCATTAAAAGAATAGACCTACTGTCCTCAAGCAAAGTGGCAAGTGGTCTCTGATCCGCTGACAGGGACAGCAACTGCAAAGGCATGGAAGCAGTAAGGTCAATGGACCAGATGTACCAAGGGTACATCATTGATTGCGCAGGACTTTACAATTCACAACATCTCAATCCCTTTTTCCAATATATTAACCCCATTGTACCATTTGCAAGATTTTTTCAAATTGGAAAGTGGGGTTTCCAACCCTAAGAAATTATAATTTTGAAGGGATGTTTTTGGGCGTCCAAAATCTGGTCCCGAGTTGGGGTGGTAACTGATTCGGAAAGGGAGTCTCTTCAGACAGCTTACCCTTTGGGAATGAGAGTGGAACTTTTGAGGGATGTAGGCAGTGGACTAGGGGACTACTGCCCTGCAAACTCTCACTCTCAAGTTTTTCAAAATCGGAAAAAATGGCAGGTTTCCTTTTAGGAAATCTGGCTGCTTAAAAAAGAATAAATAAAAAATAAAAGCTTTTCATTTTGAAATAGAATCAGAGAGATAGTGGTCTGCTGTCCCTCGCCGGCCACCATGTCTGTTAATTAGGCAGGTTTTATGCACGCTCTGTGACTCCCTATCTTGTGGGCTGACCTATTAATACATAGAGCGGGTTGCACAATTAAAATGCATTCGCAACAAGTCAATACTCAGCTTAATACCGATTTTGAATAATCCAATTTTAATACATATTGGTCAATGGTCATTATTCTGTAGACCTTTCTGATGTATCCAGGAGTTAACAAGCAAGACACAGTGGAGGATATGAGTTTCTAAGGGCGCAGCTATGCATCTACTTTCTTTTTGTAAATTCTTACACTTTAAGAGCCAGATTTATTAAATCAATTTTGCTTGGAGAAAGATTTATTGAATGTAATTCCTAGCAACTGATACAATTCACCTGCCAAAGTTGGAGATGTGGTGTCCAAATTAGCCAATTTTGATGAAGGTTCTATTTAGAACGACACAGTCAAGATCTAACACGATGCAAATGGAGGACTATGGGCACAGGAGAACCTATCTGACATACTATTAGGTAGGCAAAAGAGACTGTATATCAAATGAAATAAAACCTAAGCGGTTGAACGCAAAACAGTTACGAGTATTTAACTGTTATGTTTTCAGAAACTCAACCAAAACGGGGAGGATTTGAAAAAAAACTGCAGCATAGATATCATGATGTAAATACGAAATGTTAGTCCTGAAATATTTGCACAAATATAGTGACTCAAAACACTATATAGACAAGACTACTTTTTCTGTCTGAAATGAATCTTTTTATATAAACAATTTATAGAACCAAAGACATTTTACATTTTTTAGTTGGCACTTCCACAAGAAAGACACAGATTACAATATTATTTCTTTACATCACAAATATACAACATTACTTCAGTAAGCGACTCTCACTATTCCCAATCATACCATTCAAAATCCCATACACTCATTTAGAAAAAAAACACTACTATTTACACAATATACATGAACACAATATTAATGAATCAGAGTTCAAAACGAAATTCAAAAGGCGACCTTGGTGCGAGTTTTACTTCACTCTGTGTTTTTTATAATTATTTATAACAACCTAAGGTCGCATAGAAAGGTCTACGCGTCACCTATTGCATTTGCACCCACACATACACAGAGCCATACACAGAGCCATACACAGAGCCACACACAGAGCCACACAGAGCCAGACACACACAGAACGCCACACACACACAGAACGCCACACACACACACACAGAACGCCACACACACAGAACGCCACACACACACACACAGAACGCCACACACACACACACACACACACACACACACAGAGCACCCAAACAGAGTTAATAATGAACAGCTACACCCAACGGGACGATATTTCTGCGAATCACATTTAGGACATGGTACTCTTAGGACATGGTGCTCTAGTCAGGCGAGAGTCTGTGGTCCATATTCTGGCCTTCAGTCAAATGGGCGACATCATTCATCACCATCATGCGCGCTACCGGCTTACGTCATACAGTGTTTAGAATCCAAGTCACCATAGTGTGAAAATCATTTGCTCTTTGTTCAGAAAAGTACCTTTTCTGAAATGGGATGTGTGACTCAGCGTGAAGTTGTGCTGGGGCAGTCAAGGCGCTTTGCACGGGCCCCGTGCGTGTCTTTCAGGTCTGTAAAGATGGCTGACTGGCTGCACCAGCCAAAATTGGAGGAGTGTCGCACCTAGAACCAGTAACAGCGTGTGAATTAAACAGCCGTTCACCGCGGTAGGCGCCGTCTTGTTTGTACCACTATGCAGCTTCCATTGACACTGCTAGCTGGGGAGGAGGGGGGGTGGGCGTCTGAGGGGAGCTCCCTGACATACTTTGTTTGGCCGACCTATGAGCTCTGGACTCCGGACAAAAGGCCCGGTCCTCGGCGCGAAGCAGGGACACCCCGGGCATGCGCCAAGAGGGGGGACGTGCAGCACCCCACGAGTCCCCCGATGCTCCCGGGCTGCGAGTTCAGTCGTACCCGAGACCCACAAGCCCTGCTGCTGGCCTCTATGCATGGAGAGGAGCCGCTAGCCGTCGACGCCCATCGCAGCGCTACAGGGTGCCCCAGACCCCCGCAGCAGGTACTGAAGCGCCCCTCCACCCCCCGCACTTACTGCGGGTAGAGCACGCGCCTCTTCTGCAGTGGAACGAGGCAGCGCGCGGGGGCTGGTTTGGGCCAGCTGTGCTTGCGGGCATTTCCATAAATAGTAGTTCCAGAAGGTATTTCTGACGTGGTCGGAGTTTATTTTAACTGCGCACTTTACGCTGGTTGGTCGCGCGGGAAAACGTGGTTTTAAGCGTGTTTCTTTTGATTTCTTGTACAAAGGGAAAAAGTTTACCAATGCAAAGTGACAAGGCTAAACAAGCAGCACGTGATGTTTGCACACAGCCTTTTATCTGTAAGCACCGTCCTTTTCAGGCTGGGGGGCGTGTTTTAGAATGTAAGAAAGAAAGTCAAAAACACGCCCCCCCATTCTGAAAAGGACGGGGCTTAGATCGAAAGAATAACATCACTGGGACCTCTTCTCCAATGGCTGACCACTGTTTAGGAGGCCAGCCAATGGAGAATAGGGGCGGGGCTTAACGCGCTAAAGACACTCACTCTATCTCACTAAGTCTCAACAGCGAGACTGCGCATGTGCGCAGTCTTTCGCAGGCGGAGACCTAAAAATGACCCTTCCAATATTTTAACTCAGCAGTTCTGCAATGTTTCTACATCCTACCTACTTCCATATTCATATCATCAAAAAGACTGCCCCAGGTCCAAAATCAGTCTGCAACAAACATGAGAACTAAACCAACATCATACGTAACACAAACTCGACATCCTTTGCATCACCAGAATATGGATAATGTTGGTTCACAACCCATCCTTGACCTTCATGGTTACAATATTATTTGTGCAAACACGCGACTCAAGTCAAGTCAAGAATAACTTTATTTTGGCTCAGAGAACCATAAAAAGATTTACATCTTATAAAAGGTTAAAATACAATACATACAAGATCCTCAATAACACATTAAAATCTCCACACAGATTTTAATCTTAATGCTTTCTGATCACTATAGAGGCTCTTATATAATTAACTACTGCAATACAAATTCCATCCGAGGCCAAAGACGGTAAAATATTAAAAACATCAATATACAAGCAAGTACGAGCTTTCCTCAATACTGGGAGCAGAAATCTAGTTCTCTCGGATTTATATAAAGTGCAAAATAATATAAAGTGCATAGTGCTTTGAACAGGGACATTATTGCATGGGCAGGAAATTTGCTTGTTTGACCACCCGCTTGGCGGGGAAATGCCAACAAAAAGTGCACTGTGCCTAAACAAAACCTGATTAAATAAAATCAAAGCTGAGTCTTAGTAGAAAAAGATAAATAAAATTGTGCCGGGCAGGAGGCGAACAGAGGTCTCCCATATCGCCATGTTGGTAGCTGATAAACCTATTGTCCCTGGAATGGTACGCCACCTTAATAATACCTTTAGCGTTCAAGGGAATACCTTCCGGGTTTTCAAAAAAGTGTTCAAGACCAATCTCATGATATTAACTCCTTAAATATTGAAACCATGAAATCTTTAAAACATTGTCTGATTTCATGCAATAACAATATCCGAGAGAACGTTAAGTCCTCAGAGGTCCATATCTTGGCCCATAAAAGCAGAGGGGCACTGCCTATACGATCTTCAATAAATTCAAGGCCAAGTTCTATATGGCAGAATAGGGTAGGAGCACTTTCGGGAGCATTAGTAGCTTTTTCATGAATTTATTTTCAATTACTACAAACCGTTGAGTCTTAGCATATCCCCAAACCCCAGCTCCATACGAGGAAATAGAAAGACATTTGGCTTTATAGAGGGAAAATAATAATATACTTTTATTTGATTTTCTTAAAATCATAAAAGGGTGGAACATACCGCAATGAGATATACAATGTGACGCAGATGTACTAGATAAAACATTTTTTGTAATAATAACCCGCACGTGGTGTAATTAATTCCAAAGTAAAACAATTTGTTATAAGCTGCTTCGACCGCAATCTTTAAAAATGAGTTATAGACTTATCTGTGCTCCTATTTCAAATAAAGTGCTTGTGCTAAAAAGTGAAAGGGAAGAGATAGGAAGTGTAAATTCAAAGTTCTAGAAACAACTCAGTCCGACTGCATGATGGAGTACTGGTCATCTGTCCTTCTTTTCAAGTTCTATTATCGCTGAGTCCTTCTTTTCGAGTTCTAGCGCTAAGTTCAAGAATGTAATAGTCTTACAAGACAGTTGGACAGAGGAACCACTGAGACATTTTATGACAGCCGCTCTGCAAGTTCTTATTTGTGTTTCCCTTAAAGTTGGCCGTAAAAGGATCTTCCTCAAATTGTGTAGGTATGTGTAATAGCAACCTATACTATCAGGAGCCTAGGGGGAAAGAACAAGGGAAACAGGCCGCCCCCCACTCAAATCTTTATCAACAGAAAATGGCCTTCCCCTCTGTACTGTGTGGTCAAAGAACCCAGGTTAATTCTGCATTTTATTCAGTCAGACAGAGGCTGCTCTTCAACCTTCTCTCTGCATGTGCTGATCACAGTCACTGACTTAACTAATACAGGCTTAAAAACCATATATGTGTGTGTATGTAGCCCCCCACTGATCCTATTGCCTCACTGCACCCTTCTACTGTGAAAAAGGGTGAGGGAGGGTTGACAGAGCCTCACGGGAGTGACACCCAGGGGAGGATATGACAGGCTGGTACTCGCCTGAATCCTCACTTCTCATCATCAGCTACTGTCAAACAAAAAAGAAAAGGGGATAAAAGGATGTGCAATAAAACCAAAAACCATTGTGTGTTACATGTGTTGAATGACCCAATGTGGTATGCCAAACCTCTTGAGTTCGAGATATGGAAACACCACTATTAAAAAGAGCTGAGCTAAACTGGCTACTACAACTTTATTCTGTGCTGTTTGCCCACTCTATTAAAAACAACCGACATATACTTTACCGGCGATTTCTTCAGGGTTTTTTGGGTCAGCGTGAGTATTGCACGTCTGGATTCTCCCTTTATTGTACCTGTAGTCAGAAATGTACACAAACACACACAAACATATATTGCACTCAATGTGTCTCGGTAAGGGTACCACTAAAATTCAAGCTAAAAGATGGTAACTCTACATCTGATTGCCGATAGTATTCGTCATACATTACCACGTGGCCTCCTTAATTGAGCCTACCCGGCCCCCGTGGAAGAATCTGAGACTGTCGGACTCCACTAGACCATTAGTGGGTACCGTATACCGCCTGTAGGTTGGTCTCTGTAGAGAAAAACAACAATGTGTATGCAGTGTTTGTATATTTGCTCATTTGCACTTCGGCTGGCATGCATCTAGGTCGGCCAGTTCGAGACCAATTACATCTACCATGCATCTAATCTCTTCCAGGGGAACATTGTCCTCTGGAAGAGATATATAGATGACATTCTGTGCATCTGGAGGGGATCCTCAGATGCACTGGACCAGTTCCTTACATGGTTGAACAGTCTCGACCGGTGCCTGAAATTCACATGGACTGTGGATCGGCACAAAGCGACATATCTAGACCTGGATATACAGGCCAGAGATAACAAACTCATAACAACAGTCCACCAAAAACCCACGGACAAAAACTCCCTGTTGCACTATAAGTCGTTCCACCCCAGGGCCCTGCGGGACAATCTCCCGGTGGGGCAATTCATGAGATACCGGAGGAACTGTTCTTCAGCAGCTAGTTTCTTGGATCAGACTGAGGAACTAGCAAATAAACTCATTGCCAGAGCTTATACACAAAAAATTGTGAAACAAGCAAAAAAGCGGGCACTTAACACCCCGAGGGAAGCCCTCCTTGACCGACAGATCAAAGAGCAGCAGGACTGCATCCCGGTAGTAACCACCTTCGGACCCCACTCTACCAAGATTCGCCAAATAATCAGAAAACATTGGCATCTACTGAGCACCAATTCCATGCAAATGCCACAACCGCGATTTGCCTTTAAGCGATCGTCTAGCCTGAAGGACCGGCTGGTCCACTCACGCCCACAAGCAACAGGGACAGACTCGAACATTCCGCCGGGTCACTACCCATGTGGGGCTTGTACCATCTGTGCCCTCACCTAGAAGACCAGATCTATTACCAGAGCCAACGGTAAGACCTGGTACTTAAACAGTTTCAGCAACTGTAACACATGTAATGTGATTTACAGGCTTTCGTGTCCTTGTGGAATGTACTATATTGGATTAACGACTAGAAAGATCAAAGTCAGAATCCAGGAACATCGGAGTACACTCAAAGCAGCGAAACTCACTACCAAACTGGTGCAACACTTCACCAGCCAAAAACATCAGCCCAGGGATCTCCGCTGGTTGGTGATTGAAAGAGTGAAGGGTGATCAGTATAACATGGGGAACAGACTACTTAAGAAAGAGGCACGCTGGATATTTGAAGAGGCCACGGACCAGCAGGGCCTCAACGAAATTATTGAATGGAACAAGGTATCAGTAATGTAGGGGCCTCCATTGATGGCTACTAATATCCAGTTGTTCCAGCATATATGGATATCGCCCCCTATAGGCTGAGGATAGATGCATGACATCCCACAGACCAGAATATGAAATGATTAAAAACAGTACAAGGGTCTGGCATTACACTTGACAGAGGCCATGAAAACGTGGATCTTCGGACAGGGATCACAGTTTAGGCACTGTCCCTCTAGGCACATAGATACACGGAACGAATGGCCAGGATATGTGGTCACATATATAGATAACCACAATAACTGCTATACACAAGAATACCCCGATGTAAGTTGACGGTTGCCCCGTGACAAATTGACACGGTTGTAAAGAATCACCTTCCAATTGGAATACTATTTACATGGGCTGTAATCATCACCGATCATCATATGATGCATTTACAATCGATCACGATGCATACATATGAAAACCAACCCATCCAAAGATGGCCGCCAAGCACAACGGACACGGTGAGCAACGTCATACTGACGCTGCGTAATACACTGGCAGCACGTGACCGGAACTCCGAGGTTAAAAATCGCACGCCGGGAGATTCGGGCTAGACGCAGGGTGAGCGGTGACCACATTATTGCGCAGTTACGGTAAGGAGGATAATAACCAGTCGCTGCATGTCTGCATGGGGTGGCAGGTCTATTGAATCCGTAACACACAACATCGGGATAACGGGCGCCAAGGGGCTCGGACGTTGTGCGGGTCGACGGACCTATGGAGTGAAGCACGATATGCTCTCATGTAGCGAGTGTTTTAACAAGATATGGGGTAACCGGCCACTACCAGCATTGGGGCAACGGGGCTATGAGGAGCAAGCCATAACCAGGCACATACAATAGCCCTCAAAAATATATATAAGAGAAAGATCGCAAGGCACAAGACCTTTACAGGCGAAGTGCAAATGAGCAAATATACAAACACTGCATACACGTTGTTGTTTTTCTCTACAGAGACCGACCTACAGGCGGTATACGGGACCCACTAATGGTCTAGTGGAGTTTGACAGTCCCAGATTCTTCCACGGGGGACGGGTAGGCTCAATTAAGGAGGCCACCTAGTAATGTATGACGAATACTATCAGCAATCAGATGTAGAGTTGCCATCTTTTAGCTTGAATTTTACTGGTACCCTTACCGAGACACATTGAGTGCAATATACGTTTGTGTGTGTTTGTGTCCATTTCTGACTACAGGTACAATAAAGGGAGAATCCAGACGTGCAATACTCACGCTGACCCAAAAAACCCTGAAGTAATCGCCGGTAAAGTATATGTCGGTGATGAAACATGTTGGTTGTTTTTAATAGAGTGGGCAAACAGCACAGAATAAAGTTGTAGTAGCCAGTTTAGCTCAGCTCTTTTTAATAGTGGTGTTTCCATATCTCGAACTCAAGAGGTTTGGCATACCACATTGGGTCATTTAACACGTGTAACACACAATGGTTTTTGGTTTTATTGCACATCCTTTTATCCCCTTTTCTTTTTTGGTTGACAGTAGCTGATGATGAGAAGTGAGGATTCAGGCGAGTACCAGCCTGTCATATCCTCCCCTGGGTGATGCTCCTGTGAGGCTCTGTCAACCCTCCCTCCCCCTTTTTCACAGTAGAAGGGTGCAGTGAGGCAATAGGATCAGTGGGGGGCTACATACACACACATATATGGTTTTTAAGCCTGTATTAGTTAAGTCAGTGACTGTGATCAGCACATGCAGAGAGAAGTTTGAAGAGCAGCCTCTGTCTGACTGAATAAAATTCAGAATTAACCTGGGTTCTTTGACCACACAGTACAGAGGGGAAGGCCATTTTCTGTTGATAATGTGTAATAGAAACTCTGCTCCATTACAACAGAGACGGCAGGCGGAGGTTGACCAGGTCCATAGCCATTTTGGAGTAAGATCTTTTGTCGTAAAGGATCCCTGTCTCAATATGCTCAGTTTCCATTGTAGTGATCTGTGAAGCCTTCTTGTAAACATGGTTGAGGTTTCAGCTGTTTATAAATTGGTATCACCATCCATGCATGACTTTTGCCAGCCAATAAGGTTTTATCTGTTTGCAATGATAGTTGTTTAATTGCTTTATTGGTAATTTGTTTGAATGCGGAGTACGGCATTGGTGTGTGCCAGGCTTCCTCGAGGTTTCATGTTAAAAGAGCTTGTTCTAGAATTTGCACTATGGACTTGTTCTGCCTTGATTGTTTTTCAACCTCCTCCCAGCAGTGATGGGCTAGCATGTTATCTTCAGCTGCCCTTACTATCCAGTAGTATCTGACCAAGACTCTGTCTGGCCGGTATCTGATTGTTCAGATCATATTCCAGATGTATCTGCGCCTGGGAAATATGATGTGGGATTGTGAACAGATTCTTAAATAATCTGGACTGGGCTAAATTTAGAGTTGCGGAGTCCTTGGTGTTTAACATTTCAGAGCTGTACTTAATAGATGGTAAAAATGTAGCTGCTACGACCTTTAGTAGGTGGTTTGTTGAAATACTGCTTCGTTTTTTCTGCAGAGTTTTGAATGCAGTTAGTAGTCATTTTATTTTGGTTTGACTGTGGTCTTGATGTTGTTTGTAGCTTAGTTGGCGATCTAGAAGGACCCCATAATATTTGTATGCACCCACCTGCGATAGGATGTTGGAATTTATCCTCCAAACACATTTGGGGCGTTTTTTAAGGATACTAGAGAAGCATAAGACATTACATTTTTTTTAAATGATTATTAGTTGTTTTTTTAAAAATATATAGCGCTAGTTGTGAGATCAGCCACTGAAAACCAAGTGGAGTTTGGGAGAGCAGCACAATGTCGTCCGCATATTGCAGGCTCACTATTGGTGTCTTTCCCAATTTGGGAGGTTTGCCCTAAATAAGACAAAGGTTGCTCTCTAAGTCAGCAGTGTAGATGTTGAATAAGCTGGGAGCCAGGACACATCCCTGCTTTAGCCCGTTGGTTGTCAGGAATTTCTTAGTTAGGCACCGGCCGTCCCCTTTTTTTTATTTCAACCCAGGTTTGCGAGTAAAGGTTGGCGATAACTCCCAATAATTTTGAAGGGGCTCTCCAAGCTTTCATTTTGGCCCATAGCTTGGATCGTGGCACTTTATCGAAAGCTGCTTTGAGATCTACGAGGCATGTATAGAGGATATTTGAGTTAGCAATTGCTTGCGTGGCTAGAAGGGCGACTGCCAATATATTTGTTAAGGTGCCCATGCCGGCCCCGAATCTGGTCTGCATTTTCGGAATCAGATTTATGCTGCTGACCTAGGTCTCCAGTCCTGCCAATAAATTTGATGCTAGATCTTTGCCTCTACATATATGAGGGCTATCAGTCTATAGTTGTTAGAGTCTGAATGTGTCCCTGTTTTATGTATGGGCTGCAGAATGCTGCCCCTTCAGGAGTCGGGGATGATGCCGATATCTAAGCTGTGTGAGAACAGGGAGATTAAGTGGCTGGACCAAAATGTTGGATTGTGCCTGAACAGGGCGTTCAGTAGGCCGTTCGGGCCTGGGGCTCCATCCGATCTCAAATGTTTAATTATGTTCAAGACCTGCTTTTGCGTTATCTAAGCTAGTTCTTCCCTTGGCTCATTCTTGCTTAGATCTCTACCTTCTTTTTGGCTTTCTCTAATTTTATTTTGGTTAGGTTTTTTGAGTCGTTGACTGAAGCCTCAGTGGATGATCGTCTGTGTGAAGAATCTGGTCCCTTTTTGGTACTCTGGCTCCCGTCTTCGGATTTTATGCTAAAACTGGTGAGCATTTTGATCTTGTTTGGAGCATCGGCAGTGCTAACTGCACTCGGGGGGCTGTGGAGTTATATGTTGCTTCAATGCGAGCACTCTAGGTTTGCTCCATTATGTCCAAGTTAAAGTGGCGATGTTTACCGTTTAGCAGGAATTTGAAGTTGGCCCAAAACTGTTTTACATTTTTCTGCTTACTAGCATAGAGCATATTAATCTCGAGTGTTTCCTTATATGTTTGCTTGGCCGCCTTTATTTAATGTTTTAGCTCCTTTTTTGCTTTTTCTGTTGTTGTGAGGATCAGTTGAGTCGGTTAAGAGCCCTTTGTCCTTAATTGTTTATTTAGCCGTGTTTTTATTGCCCTATTTTTTACGTGTACCACGGCCCTCCTCCACTTCTTGGAGTTTTGTGGCTCCTGTAGTTGTTTTGAAATTGTTTGTTTATTTCAGTTACAATTGACTGCCAGGCCTCTATGATATCTTGATCTACATCTGGGGGTGTTAATAATGTACAACATGTCTCCATTATGGAGTCTATGTTTTTTTCATTCCAAGTTCAACATTTTAGGTTGTAGAGTTGCGTTGATAGTGTAAGAGGCTTGACCTGCTCTGACCCATATGGGGTGATGGTTAGTGTGAAGGTCTGGGGTTAGTGATCGCTTTCAACTCGTTCCTGTATTTGAAAATCCGTTATGTAAGGAAATAGATCTGGGTCTGCTAGGGTGAAATCAATTGATGAGCCTATTTTCCTTGTGACCCTCAGGAATGCTGCTGGGCTGTCCAGAGAGCCTCTGCCATTTAACATGTGCAAGAAGAGGTCATCCAGTTTTGCTGCGCAATTTTTTCCCATGGCGTCTTGTCTACTTATGTTGCCCAGTCTTGGCTGTATGACGCTTGCTAGGTTTCGCTCCTGTCCTTTAATTAAATTCATGTTAAAGTCCCCGGTTATTATAATATTTTCGCTTGGGTAGATGCCTTTCAGCATTTTAATTGCAGCTATTAATTGCTTGATTCTTTGCCCCTTCTGCTTTCCTGCTGGATGGATATAGATGTTCAGAATTAGCAGGCACATTAAGGGGCCGAAGATCTAGTTTGGTGCATTGCATCCAGAGGGAGTCAAGGTCGATGATTACATCTCTCCAAAGGAAATCGGTAGAAATGAAGGTCGATAAGCCACCTTTTGCCCTCCGTACTGTGCATCCTTTTTTGCTGGAATAAGGTTTTCTTTACAGACAACTAATGGAGAGTGTTTTGTCTGCCAAGTTTCTTGGAAAAGGAGTATATCATACTGTTTGATGAATTCTACAAAGTCGGCTTATTCTAGCTTTGTGCTTAAACCATTTACATTCCAGGAGCAGATCCTGCAACCCTGCGCTTTCCCTGGAGGTGAACTTGGTCTAGTTCATACTACTTCCCGCTGCTTTGGTTCCAGTGTCACTTGGGGGTGCTTCTCGAGGTTCGCTGCTTCTTGTTGTGCTATTGTGATTGTAATTTGTCGGAGTAAATGACCCTCTTCTACCTTAGTGCTGGCTTGGTCCGGATTTTGCTCCTTTTAGGAAGTCCTGTTTTTGTATTTGCTGTAGTAACGGTCTAGGATACCGAGGGGGCTTCACCTTTTTTAGCTCAATGCCCCAGTAAGAGAACTCTTCCCTGTGCTGCAAGATCTGTTCTGTGAGCCTGTAATCGATCCAAGTAACGATTGTGCAATCTAGGGCTGTTTGGTTAGGGTTCGGTTTAAACTCTATTCTGTCCAGATCACAGGATTTTATATGACTCAGGGATGGTAGTGCCTCTAACAGTTTTAATATAGACCCTCTATTCAAGATGTCATGTAGCCCCCTCGAGCTGTATTCCGGAATTAACTCTATTTTTAGGTCTCGCGACCTATCAATGCGCATGCGCATTGAGCGGAGCGAGATATAAAGGGGCTTAAACAGAGCTTACCGAGATCGGGCGATTCCATGCAGTGCCCGTGAAAAGCTCACTCAATGCGCATGTGCATTGCCATAAAAAGCGCGTGCACAGACACCAGCCTCCCTCCCACAGTCATCCCCCAGCGTGCGCTGTGCTAACAAGCCTTTGAAGTGAAGCTTAGCTTAGCTTCACTTCAAAGGTATCCGCTACCCCCGCCCCCTGCTTCACACGTTTCTCGCATTTCTCCTCCCTCCCTCGCCTCCCTCGCCCTTCAACGTGCCCTGTTCACCCTGCTCCCTTTCTTCGTTCTTTCCTTTCCTTCTTTTGGCCCGTCAGCCTCCATCCTTTCTTTCCCTCTTCCTTGTTTTTACTGCTCCCGCCACTGTGTAACTCCCCCAAAACCCAGAGCTACCCCCTTCTATGGTTACCTCCCAGCTTCCACAAAATAAATATAAACGCTTACATATGTAGCAAACTGAATGTTCGTGCATGCGTTTCTTTTCTCGTTCATTTTTTGGGCGCCATGTACTATTTTTACCTATCCGGTTGTCTAACAGCCGCCCTCCAACCACTCCTCTCCCTTCTTCATTCCACCTACCCCATCTGATTGGCAAAGCCAATAGCTGCTCACGAGACCGATTTCCTTTGACAATGCATTTCCGTAAGTATATCTGTCGTGTTACAGTAGCACACCAAACAGCTGAGGGCTATTGTTGCAGGTCTAATTTCTGAATATCTGCCCAGTTTTAAGCGTGCAAATCCTAGTTAAGTATGTACAAGAACAAACCCCTCCTTCAATCCCCCTCCCCGAACCACACCCCCACCCATAGCTGCAGGTACATGACCATTGTGGGACAGTGTGATAATGGCCGTCAGTGGAACAGGGAAGATATACAGAAGGTTAAATTAGGCGCTAAAACGCCTGCTTAAGAAACGTATTCAGAAACTGCCAATGTCTGAATGCATTAAAAAAAGCCATCTTAGCGCCTACTTGAAGGCGCCGCATTTATTTCGCATTACAAAAGGAGCCATCACCTTAATCCCTGCAACCGCCCATGCTTAAAATGGTTGAGGGGGCCGTGATTTCTACACTGAGCATCATCATGCATAACTAACTAAGGGGCTTTGTTTTAGCCCCAGGATCGCTGCTCATCTCTACTTTCAAGCAAACACCCAACCTGCTCAGGGAGGTGGAGATGTCTTTTTGACCGAGTGTTGCACACCAAACCTGCAGCTTCACAGATAGCAGGGAGACCACCTTTTGGTGCTTGGCATTTGGGGCACCCAACAGCGTCGCACCAGTGCGGTCACCCCATCATATATCCATGTTTTTAGTTTGCTTATGTGTGACATTTCAGCATTTTAAGTGCATTTAAAAGTGACGACTTTTTAGTGCTTTGACTGCGGCTCTTTGAGTGACTATCACACGAAATAACAAGCATCTGCAATGCAATAGGTCTTGCATTAATGCAAGTTTGAGCTATCGGCATTGTAAATGACAATGCCTTTTATTTATGTTTTGGTTTTAAAAACATTAAATAAAAGGCATTGTGATTTACAATGGCAATAGCTTAAACTCTTGCTAATGCGAGACCTATTGCATTGCAAATGCTTGTTTTACTTGTGATTTGCCATTCTGAGGCTATGTGTTGTTTTTTTTGCCCAATTACTCGATGTAGTAAATAATGCAAGGGTTAGGGCTTGGTCCGGTGGGGCTGGGTTAAGTTGGTTATGTGCACTATTTCTTATGGTACCACGGGAATTCACGTCTGGCGCGACCTCGGTTCTACCCAGCAACTGGTCCCTTTTCTTTTCTCCTTTGGGCTTGCTGCTCTCCTCTGGGTCCACTTGTCTACTGGTAATTGCCTCTTGTGGGGGGAGGGAACTTGTGCTTGCTGTGTTACCGAAGGCAGTGAATGTGGTTTTTTGTATGTCTAGGATGGGTGGTTTGATTAATTCTTGTCCTGCCTGAGGGTAGAATATACAGTACATTTTCCTTGCTTGTTGGTTCGCACTGATAAGTTGTTTTGGGCTTTCTGAAGTTGTTGCCTCCTTTGCGATGGAGTTTTGTGATGCCCTTACCCCGATCATGGACCTGGTATTATTTTCAATTTTGTCCTTCTCCGTCGATTCCTTGTCTTTTGCATTGGGCACCCATATCGCCATGTTGGTAGCCGATAAGCCTATTGTCCCTGGAATGGTACGCCTCCTTGATAATACCTTTAGCGTTCAAGGGAATACCTTCCTGGTTTTCAAAAAAGTGTTCAAGACCAATCTCATGATACTTCCTCCTTAAATATTGAAACCATGAGATCTTTAAAACATTTTCTGATTTTAAGCTGTCTCTAATAACATCCGAGAGACCGTGAAGTCCTCAGAGGTTCATATCTAGGCCCATATCTAGGCCCATAATAGCAGAGGGGCACAATAAATTCAATGCCAATTTCTGTATGGCAGAATAGGGTAGGAGCACTTTTCGGGAGCATCAGTAGCTTTTTCATGAATTTATTTTCAATTACTACAAACCGTTGACTCTTAGCATATCCCCAAACCCCAGCTCCAGAAGAGGAAATAGGAAGACATTTGGCTACATAGAGGGAAATTGGTTTCTGCACTGGCTTATGCCCCAATTTACAGACAAAGCTAAATAGAAAGTCCATTGCCTTACTTGTCTGCTGGGCCCTTAGGGTTAGAAGTGGTTCCCAGCTCAAATGACTATTACAAAGATTACCCAAGTATGAAAAATGTATAACTTTTTCAATATTCTTCCCCTGTACAATACAAGTTTTGGATTTGGTGGTTTTAGGTCCACATACCATTGAATATGATTTTATAAAATTAACTTTAAAATCAAGCAACTCAAATCAGAGGGTGGTGCTGTACTCATACACAAGGATACAGTCAGTTATACACTTTCACCTATTGCAAGCTGTCATTAAATCTCCATCACAACCTTCCCAACTAGCATCATTCACCTAGAAACCATATGTAATCTTCCTGAGCCCAATGCAAATGTACTTACCAAGTCATAGGCAGTCTTACATATATTCTCATGTTGTCCTTAAAAAACATCCTCCTGGGAAATTTAAAATCAAGTGTGACAACCACAAATGCACATCCTTTATGATTCTTGAGAACTTAACCCTACTACACAACGTTCTTCGACAATTTTCAGTCTACACACAAGAGCAAGTTAGTAGACGTCAACTCTACCAATTTCCCAAACATTAGCTGTACATGTACTTCAGGAATGTAATCCTAGTAGGGGGTTCAACAATCCTCTTTGATGCCGTTTAGGGCAATACTCCTCTCAGCAACCTAGATTTAGAGTACAACAACTACATCACCCCCATTTTCTGTGACTTCCATTTCGAAACCATCATGTTAACAAATTCCAGCTAATTCCAATCCAAGGCAGACAAAGAGGTCTCGGATGTCAGAACTCTACAGATTGAGGCCTCTAGATTTAGTATATCTTTTACCTGGAAGTGATTCTTTGCTGGCACTGCAACTTCTGCCCGGACCTCTCCCTCTCTCTCAACATCAGAGCCTACCCAACACTCATTTCTCCCAGGATGCACCTAAATCCTAATCTCTTCAGTCCCGTACTGAACTAACTTTCTGATTCTTTCCTGTAATCTACAAATCCTGCAATTCCCTATTGTCTGGACAACTAGTATTCATACAGTGCTTAAAGTTCACCACTTCTGTTCAAGTTGTAATTAGATTTAATTTGATCTTTGATTTATTGTATTAATATTAATTGTTTGAGATATATGTAAAGTGAGTCAATAGCAAATGGTGCAAGAGTGCCGAATACAAATATTAAATTATGTTTACTCAGGGGTCCAAGACTGATCTATAAGATTCTATCCATGGAGTTGAGCACCATATAATGAGTATGCGATTGACTAGATGATCTCTTGTAGGGAGTAATGAAAATAGAACCAGTGTTTTCCTAGTCACCTCTCACTTTGAACTGTCCGGGATAGGCTCCTCGAAGGTCTTTTGTAAATACAGAATGCACTTCTGAAATTTGAAAGTGTGTGCGGTAGGGTACCCTTTCAAAATGATGTCACACTACAGCTACACCCTCACCTTTCGTTGTCATTGAAGTTACATTAAAAACACACATTTTAAATTGGTATCAGTCTCTCGCAATAAGCTCCTATAACTTTATTGTGTTCATCGATAATGTTGCCATTTTATGTACTGCTTTTGTAAAGTATGTACAGCCCTAGGGAAAAGCCTTCAATAGATTAAACAATCATGGGTAAAGCCAACAGGTGTGGCTTGCATTTTGGGTCCTGACAACAACATTTGAAATAAAATTATCTTGCCGTGGAAAAAAAGCAAAAAACACATTTATGATGCATTTAATGCTAAATGATTGGTAATACATTTGATATGTAACCTAGTTCCTCATGCATTGGTTTAACAAGCATTCCGTAAGTGGCAGAATGATCCACCAAACAGCCAATAGCATACTATGAGAAAGAAAAATATACTCTGGCAGAGTCAAAACCCTAACTATGTATTTTTTAAATACAGGTTAACAATAGGTATTGTAGACAGCCCTGCTGACAAGCCACTCTTAAATAATAAAAACAAAAAGTAATGAACCCCTATGATCAATGAGTGTAGCCAAAACAATGGGCCATAAATAGCCTTTGTTTTTCACATCAGCAATTTTTGACGTAATGGTTACAATGAAAAAATATAAACTTTGTATTTACGTCTTTTAATAAACCCCAAAATATTTCATATTTTAATAATTAACAGTTCAATCTGAGGTCAAACTTTGGTGTCATTTACGTTGAAAATAGCTGAAAAGGGAATTCTTAAATATTGCGAGCTGCAATTCTTACCATGAATGAATCGAAAAATTATCATAATTTTATCAAGTATTCTTTCAAGTTCTTCATCTGTTGATTCTTTATTACCAGCTCTCAATTTGGAGTCCACGTGCTTTGCTACAAATACAGAATGATTTACAGCACTTATTGTTCAAAATTGAAATTACAAAAAAAATTGAATTCAAAATACATCTCACGAAAAGGTATAATAGTTCCGTCCATTTTTCAAAAAGAAATGTTAATGTTTAACATTTTTAGCCACCTCATGGGTTTAAGTAAAATTCCACAACACATTCAATAATACCTTGCTTTTTTACACCACTTCATACCGCTTTTTTGCTGTTTCCATGCGCTGTAAATATTATGTTACTAATACCTAATTTCACACCACTCCCCAATCTCGACATGAAAGGAGGCTGAGTTTGGCCTTGCCACAATTCGAAAGCTTGACCTTCAAATCCCACAAGAGGAAATAAGAAACCATTTCACTAGTCTTAGTTACCATGCAAAAATTCACAAATTCAAGTTTTGTTTTTTTGTGCGCCAGAAACAATGCGACATTGAACAATTAACACATCAGCCTGAGTAGACAACCTCTGTAGAAAAAACTACTATTAGTTCAAGTGTGAATATTAGTAGGAAGGATGTAATGGAAATTAAGAACAGGACTGCAGTTAGTGAAAAGCATGAGAAGTAAAAGGTGTCATGCCGCAGTTGTCCGATGAGTAGTACTTTTTACTCACCAAGACGTTTTCAGGGCTGCTGTTAATACTGAGGGTAAATAAGAAGGGCCAGGCTCATCCAGCCCTGTCTGAGTGAAAGTATACTTGCTGTCCGACTCGTCTTCATCTCATGTGACCAAAATTTTAATTTCAGCTAACCTTTCACTCAGAGACTATTTTTGGGAGACTTTCTGAATGTTGCTTGAGGTTACAGGAAGCAAAGTGCTCAAAAGGAATGGCGAGAATCTAGAGATAGCATTGTTGGGTGTGTGGTCACTGAGGCGGTAAAGCGGCTGTACTGGGCATAAAGACAGTGCCTAAATAATATGTCACAGATTAAATGGAAGGAAGAAAACAAAACATGGATAGATTTAAGGGTGAATGTAATGGGGCTTGGACTGGCTGTGCATGGAGTAGGGAGCAGGATATGAAAGAAACAAGTTACTTGCCTGTACACTGTGGTTCTCCAGTATTGATATCTTTCATAGAATCATGATTATATCTTCCGTCATCGTGGTCAGTCCCAAGGTAATTGTAAGTAGTAGTATAACAGAGTTTCATCTAGGTCTATTATTGTATTCCCTATTGAACTGAATACCAATCCTCATCTTTTTGCGCAGGACCAAAGTCTGACCAATCAGGGATGAGCTTGCATCCTTTCCTCCTGTGCAGTGGCTTCAAACCTCCGACTTCTGTGCACAAGTGGAACATTTATAGTGCTACTAGCTTAGAAGAGGACAATGAGGTGATGGGAAGGTGGGTGGATCGCATGCACGTGAATCTATGAAAGATATCAATACTGGAGAAGGATTAGTTTCTTACCTGTAACTCCAGTTCTGTAGTAGGGGTATCTCTGTTATAGTCATAATCTAGTGAATAGTCCCGCTCATGTGCGGGGACCCCGGAGCAATCAAAAATAATCTCTTAAACGGTCTTCTTTGCAGTCCTGCATAGACACTTAAGAGAGAATTTAAAGACAAATAATGCAGCCTATACATGCAAGGCTACACTGTCCAGTACTTCAACTAGAAATGCATAGGATATTCCACCAATATCACATTTAAACCTGTCTGCCAGGTTTCACCATGGAAAACACTTCACCCCTTCACCAAATCCTTGGAATGATAGAGAGGAAGGGCAGGACAGACAAGCCCCCATAGGCTGCCATTATGTGGCTTAAAAAGGGATACCGGGCCTTTGAGAAAACTTTCCAGAACTCTCCTGGTATCCCAGAATGCACAGCAACTCCCTGCACTTTCAGTTCTTTTTGGAGGTGTATACAGCTAGACCTGTAGCATTCATCATATTATCCTTTTCTCCACCGGGGAGGAGGGCGGGCGCTTATGACTATAACAGAGATACCCCTACTACAGAAGTGGAGTTACAGGTAAAAAACTACTCCTTCTGTAGTAGGGGGTCTCTGTGTATAGTCATAATCTAGTGAATAGAGTGGCAAGCCCATCCAAAAAACAACCTGGCGGTGGAGAAAAATAAGGCAACACCACTACTGTGCAAACAGATTTCTCAATGAAGCCTGCCCAACCTGAGCATCTGCCCTGGCATCCAAATCCAGACAGTAATGCTTAGCAATGGTATGGACTGACTTCCATGTGGCAGCCTTGCAGATTTCTGCAATGGGAACGTTACGCAGCAAAGCTGTCGTAGCCGCTTTGCCCCTGGTGGAATGAGCCTTAGGCTTACCTCCTAAGGTCTTATTTGCTTTCTGATAACAGAGCTGGATACAAGACACAATCCGCCTAGAAATGGACTGTTTCGAAGTAGCCAGACCAGTCCTAACCGACCCATAGTTGACAAACAATTGGTCGGATCTGCGAATGTCTTTGGTTTTATCCAGATGGAATTTCAACACCCTTCTGACATGCAGGGAATGAAGAGACCTTTCCGCTGGAGTGGAAGGATTCTGGAAAAAAGTCGGTAAAGTTATAACCTGATTAACATGAAAATCAGAAATCACCTTGGGAAGGAACTTAGGGTGAGTACGCATAACAACCTTAGCAGCATGAAATACAGTATAAGGTTCCTGGCAACACAATGCCTGAATCTCACTCACCCTGCGGGACGATATAATGGCCACGAGGAACGCCGCCTTCCAAGACAGGTGCTGCAGTGAAGCCTTGTGAATAGGCTCGAAAGGCTCCTTCATCAGCCTGGACAGCACCACATTCAGTTCCCATGCAGGCGAAGGAAGCCGAACAGGAGTGAACACCTTCTTCAACCCTTCCAAAAAATCCTTAATCACAGGAATCTGGAAGAAGGATGTCTGTGAAGGGCATTTTCTGTACGCAGTCAACGCCGCCAGATGAACTTTAATGGAATGGAAATTAAGTCCAGACTGAGCTAAATGCAAAAGGTATGGAAGGATGACATCTTCCTTGCAGGTTGTCGGATCATAGTTCTTAGACATGCACCCGATGCAGAATCTCTTCCATTTGTAAGCATAAGAGGTCCTAGTAGATGGCCTCTTAGCCTCCTTCAATATGTCCATGCAATCCTCAGGAAGATTCAAGTGGCCATACTGCACTATCTCAGGAGCCATGCCACCAAACTCAACGACGAGAGGTTGAGGTGCACCATCTGTCCCCCGAACTTCGTGAGAAGGTCCGGCCTGCACGGCAGTCGCATGTGAGGAAGGAGAGACCGGTGCAGCAGGTCCGTGTACCACCACTGTCTGGGCCATTCCGGAGCAATGAGGATCATCCGCGCCCTGGACTGGGACAGCTTGATTAGCACCGCCGGAATCAGGGGAATGGGTGGAAAAGCGTACGGAAAGCTGTTCGACCAGTTGATCCATAACGCATTCCCCAGAGTCCGCTGCTGATAATACCTGGATGCGAAGTCTCGGCATTTCCTGTTTTCGGCGGTGGCGAACAGATCTACGTCGGGAGTGCCCCACCTGGCGAAGACGTCTTCGAGTACTTCGTCGTTTATGACCCACTCGTGGTTTTCCTGAATCAGTTTACTGAGGGCGTCCGCCTGAGCATTCTGCACACCTGGCAGATGGGTGGCCATTATCGTTAATCCTCTGGCTAGCAGCCAGTGCCAGATCGCCTGCGCTTCCTGTGACAGTGTGCGCAATCTCGATCCCCCTTGCTTGTTCAGATAATACATTGTGGTCGTATTGTCCGTCTGGACAAGCAGAGAGTTGGTCTGGAAGGACGGAAGAAAGGCCTTCAATGCCAAGTGAACAGCTCTGCGTTCCAGGAAATTGATGTGGTACGTTGACTCCGTCTGGGACCACAGTCCTTGGATCTGTAACTGTCCGGAATGTGCTCCCCATCCGCGGAGAGAAGCATCCGTCACGATAGTCTGAGAGGGAATGTCCTTGTGGAACGGAACCCCCTTGAGGAGGTTCTCCACCGAACACCACCACCTCAGGGACTGCTGAGCATGCAGAGACAACTGTATCCTGTCGTCCCAGGTCCCTTGTCTCTGGTCCCACTGATCCTCCAGACATTCCTGCAGCGGCCTCATGTGCAGGCGTGCATGCGGAGTAAGGAAGATACAAGAGGCCATCGACCCCAGTAGAGAAGACACCGTCCTCACTGTTGTAGATCGAGCAGTCGTGAGAGTCTGAGCCTTCAGAAGTATCGATAAGCGTCTCTCCTCCGAAGGACACACGCTTGCTGACGACGTATCGATCGATGCCCCCAGGTATTGTAGGCACTGGACAGGAGTCGGGACCGACTTGGACATGTTGATATGCAAACCTAGCTGGCTCAACAGAGCGGCCGTCCTGTTGAAGTGTAGTTGTGCTTCCTGGAAGGTCGAGGCTTTGATCAGCCAATCGTCCAGGTATGGGTAGACAAACACCTTGTTCTTTCTCAGGTGTGCCGCCACCACCGCCATGCACTTTGAAAACGTCCTTGGAGCAGACTTCAGTCCAAACGGCAGTACGGTGTACTGATAGTGATTGGTGCCGACCAAGAATCGCAGGAACTTCCGGTGTTTCCGTGTGATGGGCACATGGAAGTACGCATCCTGCAGGTCTATTGCGCAGAGCCAGTCTCCCCTTTGCAGCTGAGGGTAAATCTGGTGCAAAGATAGGATGCGGAACTTCTCCCTGCGAATCCATTTGTTGGCTTGTCGTAAATCCAGAATGGGCCTGAACTCGTTCTTGTCTTTCTTGCGCACCAGAAAGAGGCGTGAGTAAAGACCCTTTCCCCTTTGAGACATAGGAACGTCTTCTATCGCCCTTTTCCTTAACAGGGTATCGGCCTCCGCCTGGGGCTCGCGTAGCTGGTACTGTGAGCAAACCGGCGGAATCGCTGGAGGCGGGCTGATAAAACGAAGACTGTATCCATTGGAAAAAATATTCAGCACCCACTTGTCCTGAGTAATGTTTCTCCACTCTGCCAGGTAATGTTGGATGCTTCCCCCCACCGGAGCGGGTAACGGACGAGGGGGAAGTAGCACCTCAGGGCTTAGACCCGGCCGGGCCCTTATTCGCTGCGCAGGACTGTTGTCCACCTCTGCCCCTCTGGCGCTTCTGGAACGGTCGCCGATGGTATTGCTGCTGTTGCTTCTGTCCAGCCTGCCGACCCTGTCCTCTGCACTGTGCCCCGTACCGCCATTGGAACGGGCGGTAGGTCTTCCTTTGCTCCTTCGGCTTCTCTAACCCGACAGCCGTCAGGGTCTCAGCCTCCGCCTTCATGCGGGCCATCTCCTCATCCGCATGTCTGCCGAACAGGGTTGCTCCAGAAAAGGTCAGATTGGCGACCCTCTGTTGAGCTTCCGGCTTCAGCGACGTCAGACGCAGCCAGGCGTGGCGGCGCAGGTTAATACCGTGGCAGTACCCATGGGCTGCCAACAGCGAGGAATCTGCCGCGGAGCTGATTATCTAGTTAGAGACCATCATCCCCTCCGTGATGATCTCCTGGAAGTCCTCTCTGCGTTCCCTGGGCAAATGTTCTGCAAACTGCTGCAGGGACTCCCACAATGCTCTATCGTACCGCCCCAACAACGCCGAGGCACTGGCGGCCTTCATGGACGTGGAGGCCGTACCACATACTCTCCTGCCCGCTGAGTCCATTAATCGACTCTCCTTGTCAGGAGGCACCGCCGATGATGGCGCGGTGGAATATGTTGTTTCCTTGCTGCCGTCACTATCACTGAGTCCGGTACAGGATCCACACGCAGAAAAGCAAGGTCCGACTCAGGGTCCTTGTACTTCTTTTGTAGCCTCGACGGTGCAGACTTCGTAGAGGCAGGCGTAGGGAGGAGGTCCATGGCTGGTTCTTCTAGCCCTGGCACCAAAGGTAGTAGAGGACGAGACAGCTGCTTTTTATGTAGGGTCTAGAATATAACTGAGGTTGAGGGCGTAGGAACCGTCCGCGTGAGGACTAGTTTTGCCGCTCCTCGCAAAAAGACCTCCTGAAAGGAGGCAATGTCGTCCACCGGAGACACCCTCGTCCGAGGGGAATCCGAAAGCGTCGGGGAATAGTCCCTGGCATTAGATGACTCCGTGCGGCGGGACCTGGACTTGTCTCTCCTGTGACGTCGTCTGGATCTAGTAGACGACCGCCGATCATCTCTGGACCTGCTCCGTCCGGTGCTGGACCTCGGTCTCCTTGGTCTTGGCCGATCCACTGGCCGTACAGGCGCGGGTTGTGGAGGCTGAGGCGGCAGCTTAGGCCTTGGAGGGCCTGAGGGTGGCGTAGGTAGATGTAATGAGTAGGACCTCGGAGGAGGAGGTGGAGGAGGAGGAGTAGTAGTTGGAGCCCTCGGAGGAGGTGTAGGTGTCCTCAGAGGTGTAGGTATCCTCGGGGGAAGGCCCCTAGGTAACGGAGGAGGCGGTGTTCCATGCCTAGAGGGTGAGTAGGCTTGTGAGTACCCCGGGCCCGGGGACTTCTCCACCCTCTGTCTCTTTGGCTTCCGTACCCTTGAAGGAGACCTTGAGGCCGACCGCTTCCTTGACGAGCGACGGCATCGCCGCGACCGTGAGCTCGTGGTCGAAGAAGAAAGGGTGATAACGGAGCCTTGGGACTCTGTCCTGGCCTTAGAACATCTTCGGGACCTGGACTCTCTTCTTCTTGACTCCAATCTGGTTCTCGACGTCGAACGCGTCAACGCCGACCTCTTCGACGTCTAAGATCTTTCTCGACATCGTGGAACACCTCCTCGACAACAACCGGCGGTGTCGCCTCGACGGGGAGCGCCGGCGTCTGAGAGACCCCTCTCGACATCGGTGGTACCTCGACGACGAAGTTGTCTTCGATGTCGACCTCGTCGGAGGTCTCGACGTCAATCCCCTCGACGTCGAACGACGCCGCCGCTTCTACCCAGAGCCCTGGGGAGACGGGGAACACACCGTGGTCATGCCTCTCGGCGCCGACGTTGAGGCCATCGACGTTGATGGAGAACGATGTCGTTTTCTGGCCTTTTCTTTACTGGGGAGCCCCCCAGAGGCCTCAGCACGGGCAGAGGAAGGAGCCCCTTCATGCCCAGACCCACCTTGGTCACGCTGTCTTCGCTTCTCCAATCCTTGAAGCTGAGTCTTCTCCATGTCCCCCAGGGTCCTGTTGGAGAACTGTTGGCAGATCTCGCAATCCTCTGGGACATGAGAAGGGGGCAGACAATGAATGCACACCCTGTGCTTGTCTGATTTGGCCTTCTTTCCAGCACACTCTGGACACCTATCAAATAGGGATGGCATATTTGATAAAAAAAGAGTGGCTAAACTTACTAGAAAAACACCAGCAAGAGCAGAAAGGGGCAAAAGACGTCGAGTGAAAACACACTGAACACTTAAAAGTGCAAAAAAAGATTAGAACACCCAAAAAGGGAGAGCTCAATGCTCCAGGGTCCTGCTAGCAGGAGCCGGAAAAAAGAACTGAAAGTGGAGGGAGTTGCTGTGCATTCTGGGATACCAGGAGAGTTCTGGAAAGTTTTCTTAAAGGCACGGTATCCCTTTTTAAGCCACATAATGGCAGCCTATGGGGGCTTGTCTGTCCTGCCCTTCCTCTCTATCATTCCAAGGATTTGGTGAATGGAGGGGGGGGGGGGGGGGGGGAGTGTTTTCCATGGTGAAACAGACAGGTTTAAATGTGATATTGGTGGAATATCCTTTGCATTTCTAGTTGAAGTACTGGACAGTGTAGCCTTGCATGTATAGGCTGCATTATTTGTCTTTAAATTCTCTCTTAAGTGTCTATGCAGGACTGCAAAGAAGACCGCTTAAGAGATTATTTTTGATTGCTCCGGGGTCCCCGCACATGGGCGGGACTATTCACTAGATTATGACTATACACAGAGATCCCCTACTACAGAACCACAGTGTACAGGTACGTAAGGTGTTTCTTCTCCAGTACTGAATCTTTCATAGATCCACATGCTTGTATCTGAATAGCGAGCAGTATACAATAAAGAGATAATATTAAGACATGAATAAGATAGTTTGCGGAGGATGGTAATATACCTATAAGTGGATGAATACAAAGTGTTCTACGAAAAACAAACATCAATAAATATCACAGAGCTCACCTTTATTGAAAAAGGTTTTGAAGTACCCCCTGACCCACTACTGCATCCTTGTTAGCAGCGTCTAGGCTATAATGTTTGGTAAATGTATGTGGGCTGGTTCATGTGGCTGCTCTGCATATGGCAGTGGTACTCCTGCCAACAAGGCAGTTTAAGTTGCCAAGCTTCTGGTAGAATGTGCGTGCACTTTGCATGCTAGCGGTCATCTCACTTTTTTGTGAGAAAAACCAATAGCTGCAGAAAATCATCGATCTATAGTTGCTCTACATACTGGTTTGCCTTTTAAAGGGGGCGCAAAGGCTACCAGAAGTTGATCCATTTTCCTGAAGGACTTGGTGTTTTCCAAGTCACCTTTCAGGCATCTTTTGACATCAAGGTTATACAGTGATTTTTCTGCTGCACTTGAACATCAACCCAACCCTTAGTGTGGTCAATGACTGGCCTAAGCCAGCCTGTCACCACCAGACAGGGTTCTGACCTTACAGGGTGAGGCTGACCCGCTCAGAGGTCGAGAGGTCCGAGGTCGAAAACAATGCTTGCCCCAGGCGGAGGTGTTCACATTAACCCACTAGTCAGGAAGAGCCATTTGTGGCAGGAAGCTTCAAAAGCCTTGACAACTTTGAAACTCGATCCCAGCCTCTCCTGATAAAAGGAGCAGGTCCTAACTCCTGTCCTCATTCCTTTTGGCAGGAAGGCAGGTGGGAAAATAAAGACAGAGTTAGACCTGTGCCCCCACCCCCCTCTGCCAACTCCATCCCTCAGGTGCTGGAGGTGTGGTGAAGTACATTTTTCAGTGCCCACCATCTTGAAGAGGATAGGACTTCTCCAATCAGGGCTAGGCCCCCTCCCACAGGGAGTGGACATAATAGAGGGTGAGCCCCATTGGTCACTACCTGTCTCTCCCTTGTAACCACCCCAAACATTTAGTATTTCTGTGGTATTCCCATACCCTGAACAGTAGTATCCATGGACACAAGAAGAAGACAAATGAAGAAACGCTGTTGAACTGAGAACTGCAGACCTCGTGGTGGACTTTGGGCGCAAAATCCTGCCTGCCGCCACAGACCTTGACAATCGCCATCCTCCAGCTCTTCTCCTTGCTGGTGGGCCTCCACAAACCCCAGAGGGTCATCAGCACTTCGCAAATAGGAAATCCTTGGCGATCCAGATCGCAAAGGAGCTCCCCTGAGATGGCAGAGCGATCTCTCTGCAGCCGCAGGTCCCAAAAACAGTGCAGTTCAGTCCAGCATTGTCCAACTCCCCAGTCCGACTGATGTCTCCAAGTACTAGCCGAAGGTACACTTGCTCTGGAGGGTCAGCTCGGCCTCAGCACCAAGTTTTGAGGCCTCGGACTCAGAGCTAAAAGGCACAAATACCCGGTTACCAGACCTCCTGGTACTAAAACTAAAGAAGCTGAGTCCAGGCGGACTCCAACTTTACAGCGAGCCAGGACCCAACGAGGGACATCGGGACTTCAGAGATCCACCTCAGCAGTGGCCCAGCAGCTACAGAATCGTCGGACACGGATTTTTGGAACTTCTCTGTGCCGCCCGCCTAACCACCAAATCTGACTTAGGATGACCTCGCAGGCATGCTGGAAAGTTCTATGGGGATTTATATTTTTTGTCAAACCATGGTATCACTGCAGTTACTTTTGCAGGCCTCTTATGGCCTTAAGGCCCTCATTACAAATGTATTCTACTATTGGTATTGATCGTACTGTCTTCTTGGCAGACTCTTAAATCATATAAGAAACAGTCTGTTACATGGACCATTATTGGAAGGTCAAAACGCTTTGCAGCTCTTTCTATAAGCTTGTGGAACCCTCCAATGTCATCAGGTGGTGAAACCGCACCTGAGGGTGATGGAGGAGCAGATATGGGAGTTGTTTGATCCTCTGGTATTTCTCCATCCTCTGGTTCATTGTCATCATCCCCTTGATCCATATAGTCATCATAGATTAGGATGGACTCTGTGTGTGTCACCTTGACAGACAGCATCCTCAGTGTGGGCTGATGAAACATAGGTCTCTTTTGAGGCAGTGCTGACTCTTCTGGTTTAAAAGGTGTATGCAATTTAGAAGAAAATCTTTTGTGCTCCTCATGTGACATCATGCGAAGGTCTGTTATTAATCGCACTCGTATTTGCATTGTGGGTTCCTGTGGGTGTTGCATCTCAAGGCTATACTCAAAACTCTCAAATTTTAAGAGTTCCTCATAGTGTCTGGCCTATGCAAGACACCATGTGTTTGTCTTTTTGAGGTCTGTTTGAAAATGAAAAATCGCCATGCATGTAATGCGATTCCTGGTCATCATTGTCAGACTCCTGACATTTTATATTTAGTTGAGACGGACTGGTGGCATCCTAAAACAATCCATCATCTTCTTCCTCCTCACCCGCATTATCTATTCCAAGCAGGCACATTGGTGGTAAGGGTGACACCTTAATAGGGGTCATCAGTTTCAGTCTCGTAACTAAATTGTCGATGGGCCTGCCGACGGTGCAGTAGACAATAAGAAAGGTTTGGATTAAACGGGTGTTGATGCAGCAGCCGTTGGGGTCCCCGCCGATTGAATCGCTGATGGTATAGGTGAAATCTTCATTGATAAAGGTCTCGTTGTCCACAAAACTGTAATCGTCGACGAGGCAGAAGACACCGTAATCATGGGTGTCGTCACCGTGGATATTTTTACAACTAACTGAGCCGTTGTTGATCTGGTTGACGATTTGGCTTTCGATTTGCCTGATTTTAGTGTGGAAGTTTCTGTTATTTCCGCAGAAACAAAAGCCTTTTTAAAAGGTGTTGAGGGCTCCGAAGCAGATACCATTTGACCCTATATTTCTTGAGGTATTGGTACCGGGATTTATTCTGTGACTGACTCTCGTTTTTCTGTCTTTAGGATCTTTTTAGGTGGCTCGGAGGTATCTTTTTCAGATTTTTAACTTTTTTAAGATACCTTAGCCTGTTGACAAGGTGTGTCAACTCCATAGTCTGGAGTTTTTGATTTTTTTTTCTTTTCAAACCATAACAGCAGCCTTGCCTCCCAATCTTTTACGGTTTTGGTTTAAAAAGGTCTATAATATTTGCAGTCTTTAGGTTTGTGGTGCAGACGGTATAGGCACTTTTTGTGAGGGTCAAACGGGGAACAGCATAATTTTCCCACACCTTTTGATTGTTCTAAATAATCCCTTTTTAGACCCCTCTGACATGATGGCAGGCTGTGTCAGATGAGTGGGATACTGTTAAAAAAATGCAAATAGTTCCCTGAATATAACTATCCCACGAAGAGTCTAAGGAAAAAACTGAGCAGAGCTCAGGGAGACTCCCTTTCGATAACGTGCAGTAAGAAATCTAAGGTGTGACATCACTGCACAGGAGGAAAGGGTGCAAGCTTAGCCCAGATTGGTCAGACTTTGGTCATGCACAAAATGATGTGGATGGTTATTCAATCCTAAAGGGAAAACAATGATAATAGACCTAGACGAAGGACTCTTACACTGCTACTTATAATTAATGTGGGACTCCCACCTCGACGACGGAAGATAACGAGTTAAACTATGAAAGATTCAATACTGGAAACACTCTGTTGGCCTACAAAAACATTTTTCATTTTTAACCTGAAAACCTACACCCAACAGTGACAGATAGCACAGAGAACTTGGGAAACAGTGCTGACTCGTGCAGAGGGAGAAATCTTTAGAGCGTTTTAGGCGAAGAAGTGGATCTCTGGCGGATTAAGAAATGAGAAAACTCAGCCCTACCAGATTCGATAGCTGCCAGTTGCTTTTAGTCAAAAGGGAAGACAAGCCAAAAACAGGGACGAAGACTTGAGTTGGAACATCATCAATAGTATAACCAGTTCAGTAAAACAGAAGAGAACCAATATTGCGGAGAAGGATTCGGTGGGTTGGACCCCAGGGTGGAAGGATTACCCTGTGAGTGTGGTGAAAAAGCAGTGGGTACGAAGAACCCGCAGTTGCTGAGGCACATTTCAGAGAGTTGGATCTATAATGGGCAGGTCTATAAAATGTGAAGCTCTACCAGTACCTGTTATTCATCACACTTTGTAAAATATTAAATGTATTTTCCGTTACACATTTGGAGGAAAGAAGATTTGCTACCACTGAGCACACACATTTATGATGAGGTTCACAAGGAAATGAGACATGCAGTGTAAATATTAACCAAAGTTGAGGTGCTGCTGAACTTGTTTGAAGATGACTCCAGTGAGGTCCAAGGGACAAAAGCAACAGAAACAGAAATCAATAGGATAGCGCGTGACAGAGAAGCAGGAAGGAGGATGTCATCACAGAGAAACAAAGCAAAGACCAAAATAGATATCCTCCAACACTTGAAGTGGGTGTGCAAAGCAAGAGACTAAAATAAGGAGGCACCAGAGATTTAGGGAATTCCAAGGACTACACAGTACGGAAATGTTGTGGGCAGAATGGCACATGAGTAAATGGGTGGAAGATCTTAAAAGGAGGATGATGGTTGCTTTCGCATACCGGACGGGGAGGATACTATAGGCATTTTAAAGCACTTTTTCAAAATCAATCATTGGATAAGAGAGGTTAATTTGTTGGGGGAGTAGGGAAAAAGGGTGGAGAATAAAGAATCTACAGGAATTTCCGTTATGTTTAGCTTTGCATGTGTCAGGGTTTCGGGGTTGGGGGCATGGGGGAAAAGATGTTTCAAGGAGAGGCTAGTTTTGAATGGGGATGGAAATTATGGAAACAGAGTATATGTGAAGATGCTTGTGATGAGGGAGTCCTTGAATGGGAAGCAGTGGGTAAAGTTTATTGCTTTTAATGCAGATAGACTAAACGTATCTTCCAACAGACTGGGGATTCTCAAATTACTGATGAACAATGAAGGAGATATTTCATTATTGCGGGAAACCCACTGTTTATGAGGAATTAACAGAAACTAAAATTACCAGAATCCCCTTACCAAGGTTTTGCATACGGGCAGCCCAAAAAAGGGAATGTGTGGGTGGCAATATAAATAACTCAAAGTTTTATTAGGGTTGGGAGGTATTTACTGCTTCATTAAGGGAGCAAGAGCCAGATAACAGGATCCACATGTGCTCTTTTTGTTGGACAACACGTATTTTGAAAATTAACGAAAAAGAACAGAAGAGGAGGTGATTATTAGTGTGGACCTACACTTAGTAATAGACAGGGGAAACTGCACACACATATGGAAAGTCTGCCTAGATTTGAAGGGGTTTAATTTTTATCCGGAGGGGAGCAAGTTGTAACTTTACATTTTATTTAGCAGCACAAAAGAACTGCAGTAGACTGGACAACTTCCTGGTCACGGACAGAAGGTGGAGGATATTGTTGTATCCAACATCATCCTGTCAGACCATAGCCTAAAACATATAACTGTAATACTTTGTAGATCACAATGTTGCCATGGCTCATGGAAATTAAGCAAGAGGTTTCTGAGAGATCCAGTGATGATATAGGGCATCAAAAAGGGTTCTTGGTTTTATTCAAGTGAATAAAAATTAAGGAATGGGTAGGGGGTCCTCATTCCTGTCGGTGCATATTTTTTAATAAAACATTTTACTGGCATCCCAAAATAGAAAAATAAGCAAAGGTTTACAATCCAAATGTATCAGATCACAACAAGACAAGGTATTTCCCTCGATACACAACACTCACATAGAAACCACAGAGATTGTTTCCAACCCTTGCTCCTGATCGGCTGCAGTCAGCCCCACTGCATTTGGGTCCCTCAGGCCTCAAACGTTCATACTTCATTTTCCGAGGCCCAGGTCTGCATGGTGCAAGGCTCTAGCAGAATCACGGATACTAACCCCACTCTCTTTAAATCCTACCATGTTTATAAGGATAGCCTCTTGCAGTAACTCTAGGTCTCTCCAAACTCATGCAGCGGTCCATACCCCTCTTCCACTCCCTCAATGACGGGACCTCTGTGTCCTTTTATGCTTTGGCAATATCCAGCTTGGCAACGGCCTAGCCAAACGACAGTAGGGCTCTTTTATACCTGTTACCATCTATGTCACTGGTGATGTTGTTACACATAAGGTTTAGGCTCATTGGGGGTCGGGTCCCTCCGAATAAGTTGCTTATCAGTATCCCCACCCAAAATCAGGTAAGTTCTCAGCAGCCCCAGACTTTTTGAAGAAAGGCACTGCTTGGGTCAGAGAATGTAAGAAAAGCAGCAATGCAACCCATCTATCTTCCACAACCTAGCCTCAGTAAGGTAAAGCTAGTGGAGGTCCAGCAGCTGTATAAAACGATATTAAGCCGTGAAGGCGGCCTCTCGCAGAGATCCTAGAGCATTCTGCCATTCATCATCAGTAAGGGGACCTAGGTCTTGAGCCCAAGCTGAAAACAATTGAAGAACGGAGCTGGGGGTGTTAATGACTAGGGTTTTATATGTATGAGAGAATGTGTGGTGTATTGGTTCTCTGAGCAGGACCTGCACATCTAGTGTACTGTATTCTGAGTGGATCGATAGACCAGAAATGTAGGGCATGAGCACATGTTCGAAGTTGCAAATACCCGCAGAATTTACCCCAGTGGAGGTCACACTCTGCATGCAGTTCAGGGAAAGATTTAAGTGTGGTCCTTTCAGGAGATCCTCCAAATATGAAATACAGATAACATCCTGGATTTTGAAATCTTGTAGCTCTAAAACTGGAGCCAGCACCCTTTCCATATAGTAGGGTATCCCGTGTCAGATGCTGGGAACATCTCTGGGCATTGAGCATTTCCCCATAAATCTTAAACACTGCCTTCATGGGCACAGGTTGGATTGGAAAATCAATCCCCATACAAAACATATGAAATATGAGTCCCCTGTACAGCTAATTTCTCAGATGTGTAGGCTGGGTAGTCCAGTCGGTTGACTTATCACTGATTAAGAATAACCAAGTGTGAAGTACTGTATTATGAAACGATAACAGGTGTAATAATACCACCCTCGAAAGTGGACCTGAAGTACTTAGCACAATTCTATGTAGTTGATGGTTCCATAGGAACATCCTCAACAATGCGTTAAGACAGGTGACGAAGGCACCATCAACCAGGTATGGGACGTTCTGGAGCTGGTATAATAAACGTGGTAGCCCAACCATCTTGAAAACTGCAGATCTCCCCATGAGAGGAGGGAGAGCATTGACCAAAACCCAAAGTCTTTGTTCAATCTGTCCAACTGTGGATACCGGTTCTTTTCCAAGGCGCGTTGACTAACTTCAGCTATGTATACCCCCAGACACTTAAATACCTCTGTGAGCACTTGCAGGTCTTCAGCCCAAGGCACAGTGTTGGGTTTCCCACAGACTGGGTAGATCGTGGACTTTGCTGCGTTTCAGCAGGGCATGGGGATCAGACCACCGTGGGTGATTTAAAAAAATGAGAACGTTGTCTGCATATAATGCAACTCTGTCTGCTATCCTGGGTGCCAAATCAAGTCCACTAACCAGGGCGTCGGTCATTATCCACTCTGCTAAGAGATAGATTGCAAAAGTAAATAGTAGAGGTGACAATGGACAGCTTTTCTAACTCCCTGTTGTGCTGCAGTTGGTGAATTTTATCAAACGGAGAGCATTATCTACAGCAAAACTAGTAACAAAACAAATTTCCCTTGAGTATGGAGAAAAGTATTGGTGGTGAGGTTACAGATATATGTAAGGATCTCTTATAAAGGGTAGTTTGTTCCTCTCAAGGTGACACAGATACTTTGAAGGGGTAAATAATGCAGGTTGTAAGCTGTGCTGAAGATCGTTATTTCCAGAATCAAAGAAACAGGAGAGGACAAATGTTCTATACAATGATAGCATAGTTTTTGTTTGAAAAACTGTTGTTACACTTTATATACAGGTGAAGAAATGCATGAAATATTTAATAGATTGGAGTGACCCAAGCTAACACACAAGCAAGCTATGGAATTTGTTTTTATGATTTCAAAACCAGCAAGAATTATTTGAAGACAAATGTTACGCCTATTAGTGAATGTTGGACCGAGGACCACAGGAGGTGATAACAATGCAACAACATTCACATCAAAGGCCTCCCAGAGAAAGCAGATGGACAGTAAATGGAGTTCATTAGTCTCTGGTGCCTCTGTTAAAGTTTTTTCACAATGTGCAATAATGATGTTGTACGTCAAACAAATTAGTAGTTAACTTTATAAGTGTGATCAATAATGTAGATATACAATGTGCTAAACTGCTAAAATAAATAAAAATATTCTACAAAGAAACTATTTAGGCATATTTTGATTCAGTGAAAGGTGAGATGGGACCAGATTTTGAAGTAATTTGGGGGATGTTAGCAAGTGAAAGTAGCCATGGATGTAATGAAGGTTGAGTGTGCCATTTCTCCTTTTAAGAGGACCCAAAGATTTTAGGTAGATATGGAAAGTACTACATAGTCAGGAGAAAAGCAATTGTGGTAACTTTCAGAACGGTAGACGATGGAACTTAAGTTATCTCTGCTTTGCCTGGGTTAAGCTTCGGGTAGTGGGTGTTCTGCAAGATCCAGATTGCAGAAAGGTTGTTGATATTTGGTGGAAGCTTGGAGCACAATTCTGAGTAAGAAAAGAAGGTAAGAGGTGGTAAGTGAAGCTAAACAAGGAGATGGTGGAATGGTATTGTAGAGAGAAGAAAGGTGAAAGACCATGGGGGAGTGGTGGTAAGCCCTCACTTGAAGAGATGAATACAAGATGAATTATATTAGGTTGATGAAGTAGATGAATTTGGCAAAAGCAATTTAAGTGGTACTAACCACGACAACATGTTTGAAAACTACCATGTTCGCTTGTTTCAAAGTCTGCACATAGGTCTAGGATGAAGAGAACAAAAGATAGGATGTAGTGGTAGGCAGGCAAAGTTAATTTGGAGACAAGGGAAAAGGCAATCTCTGTGTAGTAACTTTTATGTAACTCCCAGAGGCCACAGATATCCTCCAGAACTGGACAGAGATGTCAAGCATTTCAGCCAGCAACTCATCACAGTTGTTCAATTTTTGGCTCTTGGATAACATTTTTTTGCATGTGACATGTTTACTTCAAGTTTGTGTTGCACTGAGTTGCACCAAGATGTCACTGTTCGCCAATTCTTCCTCAGAAATTTTCGGATAGATTTTGATCTGTTGTGTATATTTTTGTTATTGGAAGAGTCTCTGCAATATCTATTCTATCTGAGTCAATCTCCAATTATAAAGGTTCTATTAAGTGTTTTGTATTGTTGTTATTTAACAGTCAAATTGTGTTATGATGCTAGGCTTGTCTAGGCAAATTAGCACACTTTGTTACCTTAATCTACAAAATCACAGTATCACTTACACAGAGAACCACAATCTTAAAATCTTTATCTTAATCTGACCCCTCACCTTCTGAGTTCGACCCTGTTCACTACTCTCTTTTGTGTAGTGTCCCTTCCTAATACAGCAAAGCTAAAACATTTCCCCCCATCAGTAGTATGGTTGATGATATTTAAAAGAGAGCATGTATGATCCAGCAAGGATCGGTCAGTGGAAATAAAATTTAAAAAAGGCGAACATTTCTCTATTGTGAAAAGGTCACAGGAAGGAAAGAGCAGTAATCTTTAAAACAATATCCACTAATAGAATCATCAAATGAATTGTGCATTGCTTTCAGTAAACAAATAGAACCCAGAAACTCGTACCTATCAATTCTGCAGGCTTATTAGGCCTCTTGTTGATAAAGGTTTCAAAAGATTCCTTCATCGAGTTGATGAACTTCTCATTCTTCTGGAAGCAGACTTCTATGATGATGTCCACCTTATCCTTAAAATCCAGAAGCTCTTGGACCATGTCCTTGTCCTTTTCAGGGTTAACAACAATTGTGGTCCCAAAGTTCTGTAACAAATTCAATTATAGACATGAATGTGGTAAGTTCCTTCACCACATAGCTAGACAAATGCTCAGTGCTTTAAAAACTTCAAAATAAACGGTTGCACACAAGGCTCGAGTTGAAAAGCAGAGTGTGCTTCACAATTAAACAGTTATACATACATTTCTTGTTTTCACGCAAAGATCTTGTGACCTACATGTTTCTATCTCTGCTGGTGGATAATAAACTTTCATACAAGTAGGGTGCAGCAAAAATGCTACATTTGAGCGCAAGAAAGCATGGGTACCCATTTAGGGGGAGTCCAAAGAGGTTCTGTCCCTGAATTAATTACAAAAAATAAAGTAGGGTCAATAGAATAATTTGATGGGACAATTTCCCCAAAAAATAGTATAAAATGCCATAGATTTTTACAGGCCGTTTGGAAGAGCCAGTCATGGATTATGTCAATATTCATGGTCTGCAGAGCGAGCCCAACTCGCTCAAGTGTTTTTTTCATAGGATTAAAAAGCATGGTGCTACCTACAGGCATCCTATCTATCCTACAAAGGAAGGAATATGCCAGATAGACATTGCCATTAACAAGTAGCGCTCCAGCCCTCATCAACATTAGCACATCATGTGGACCATCCCAGACTCCATCCTCCTTGCCTGGATGAGTCATCTCCAACAGTCACAGTGGGCCTCTGGTTACATGTAACTGTGGATTCTTCCCTCACATAGCACCTTAAATTGCAATGGAAACCATAAAGAGATTACTTATCCATCAAAAAGCTACTCTTTATGTAAAAGATTGCAGCTCGACCACTCAAAAGTGTTGAGTGATGCGGGTCTGGGAACAAATTAATTCTCTGAAAAGCAAACCAGTGGACTGACATTTAAGCTGCTGTTCACATTATCACATTTCTGAGTTTGCCACTCAATAGTTCTAGTAACACAGTGCCCGATCGTGACTCTTACTGGCCCCTCTTTATTTAGTAGGAAGCCTGAAGGCCTTGAGAACCTCATTCCGTAATATGGAGTGAGGTCCCAGCAGTACATTCTGTAAAAAGGCCAATATGAATCTGTTAATATTCTCAACCACCCTAAACGATGTACCCAGTATTTTTAAGCTTGTACTCCTTTCCATTTTCTGCTACTGTTCCACCTTGATCTTCAGACGCAGGTGATAACACATTGTTGTAAACAATCTCTGCACAGTTTCGACTTTACCTTGAAACACCCACTTCCACAACAACAACTTACTTGACTAGGAAGTATGTCTGTCTATCTTTTCCCATGAAAGTCTTAAATTCCTCCAAGATCCCCCTTCGCTGAGGTCACTTTTGCATCAATGCACTGCTTAGACTTTAACTGTGCAGTATCGCAATAATCAAGGCCTTCCAATTGGAAATGTGCCTCTGGATCTTCATGCACCTCTTGCACAGCTTAAGCTTTCACTTTGTCCTGGAGGCCTTAGGATTAACAATGTCCTGTTTCTCCTTTACCCCCTTATATTTATTTCTGATTAAAAGGTTGATATAATCCAGATGCACCTAAATAGTATTAGCAGGCTTTATCTCAAACCCACAAATTTACAGTTTAGTAACTAACAGCATGTGTCGTATCATGATTAGCTTCTTGGCGCAGAGCCGAGAGCCTGTTTTATTCGCCTGCAGTGGGTAAATACAGGTTGATCGAGAGCTGCAAAAAAGGGGAAATATACTGAAATAAACAGTTCATATATTAGTTAGGTGTTGTTTATCAATAAAAAAGAAGCATGACGAGGAGCAAATCAAGTCGGGTAATTTTAAAATGAGTTTAGCAGGAAGTATCAATGATAAAAATCGAAGCAAGTGATCAGTTGTGCTGGAACAATTTTCAGACTGGTATTGCTGCCATCAATGCTACATCCCTAAAGTCATGGCGATTGTGAAAAATCCAAGTGTCACACACAACAAATCCAGCAAATGAGCCACTCCAATTCAGCAGGAGAAAGACAAAGGTGTGTATGTAGCAGGGGTGCATTTTGGAGCATACTGTCACAAATATATTATTAATGCACACTGGAGTAGCATACTGGCATTTGCAGACAACACATTTTTTATTGAAATTACAACAAAATTCAGAATAACATACAGCTGTACAGAAACAACTATATAGTGCACAAACGAGAATGTGTGGAAATCAGGTTTCAGCAAATATCTTTAATTTACACATCGAGCCTCCATCCTGCTGCACAGTCATCATCCTTGGACGCATGTATGTCTCACCTTGATACACACTTTGATCCTATTTCACTAAGGGACACAAGCAGAGCAAGAGGACAGCTTGTGTCAGACATAGGCGCAGATACTGAACGTCCAATGAGAAGTATTCAATAATGGTCTGTCCAGGGTGTAGCCCAGCAATCTTGCGGTGATGAAGAGGGGCAACATCTTCAATTATTCAAGTAGTGTGCGGTTCTATTTACATTTTGATCTAGTAGAGATTATGAATTCAGCTTTTTGTGGGTTCACTATTAGCAAGTGGTCTGATATCCAGATCTGAAGCTGTTTTAGGAAACCTTATAGATTTAGAAATTTATCTATAGTTAAGTGTCATTGACACACTGCTCCTTTCTGTCTCCAGTGTCTGCTAAATTGCTAAATATACCCTCAAGATTTTTGAGGATAAGATGACTAGTGTAGGTAAGAGAATGGATCGTTGGGGAACTCCACAAGCCACAAAAGATGGATTTGAGGAATGGGTACCAAGCGTCACAATTTGTTGGCCATGTTTCAGAAAGCAGGAGAACCAACTTAAAACTTGCTTTCTGAAGCCCATTCTCTGTTCCACTGTGCCGGACTGTCAGGTGCAGACGACTGATCATGCAGGGTCCAAAGACACTCCTGACCCTCCTTTAGTATCAAAGTACATCTCTTTTGTTTGAGATTCTTGGGCACTATCATATGTCCTCTGGCAACACCTCACACAGAGCAGGAAGCTTAGTACGTGCTCCTGTGAGCAAGGTAGGGATCAGAGATAAAGCTGTAGCAAATTCCCTTTCTGTTATTATGCTGCAAAAAAAGCTACTGACTACACGTCAAGGGGAAGAACCCATAATCCAGCTATAGTAGGTTACACCATAACGCTTTCTGCTGCCACACTCTGCCTGGCAGTCGGCAAATCTGAAAAGCTGGTACTTTCAAAGAGGTGAGTGAGACTTGTTCTGCATTGTATCGACATTGCCTGCAACACAGACAGTCAGAAACAGAAGGCTGCCATGTTGGCTTGCTCCTAATTTTGAGAGGAGAACCGTCTCTAATTATTTTAGGGCCCGAGTCAGACACTGTTAACCAGGAGCTATCATCAGTAGGGCCACTGTTTTCACGGCCATTCACTTAAAAACAGGAGACCGACACCAACTGTGCAGAGCTTCTGAAAAGAAGCTAGGTCAGAGCTCCAAAGAAATGCAGCTCTCTTGATGCTCAGCTGGCTCCAACCAAAGAAACCAACTTAAAAACAATGTGGAAATACCATTTGGCACAGCCTACTAAAAACTTTTCTTTACAACTCAGAAAGGACAATTCATTTTAAGCAATAGGTTGGGGGCAAACACCACAAAAACAAAAGTAATGTTATTTGGGGAATTGGAGGGGAAAGCCAAGAAAGTGCGGAAACTCAATTACATCAACAATGACAACTACCTGGGAATATTGCTAACTGAAACAACTAAACCATATTTTCACAAGAGATTACTGGGGGAAAAATAAGACTTGAAAGATAATATTTGTCCACGTCATCTAAACACAAAGCTACATAGGGTATATAGTACATTGCCCAAAGCTGTTATAAGTGTAATAACAGCAAAACTAGCAGCAACTATTTCATATAGTCATTCAACTTTCCCATGGAAAATTGCCGCATTATTGGACAAGATGTAATGCATTGCCTACAGACGAGTATTCGAGCTACCGCAACATATCCGTTGAGCACAGATAAACGCCTGGAATTCGGTTTACAAAAAAAAGACCTAATTTACAAATCTCGGTTTCTCAGCTATTACTACCAGATTTTACATGAGGAGGGCTCATTAAAAATGGTCCTGAAAGATATTTTAATAGCTCAGACAATGACTGACTAAGATACTTAAAGTATGTATGAGATGACAGAAGATGCTCCTATCTGAATTTCGGGGGGTAGAGGGGGAGGATGGCAGGCATGGTGCAGTCAAGGCCTGTGGAGCAGGAGTACTGCTATGGAGAAAGCAGTGCTCAGTGCTATGATATGCCAAAATGCGGGAAAGTGTAATCCCGTGGAGGGGAGGGGGGGATGGGCGGAGAGAAAGAGAAAGAGAAAGAGAAAAAGAGAGAGAGAGAGAGAGAGAGAGAGAGAGAGAGAGAGAGAGAGAGAGAGAGAGAGAGAGAGAGAGAGAGAGAGAGAGAGAGAGAGAGAGAGAGACTGCACTCTAGTGTAACAGCAAAGCAGTTAATGTCTGAGCAGTGTGATTGCAGGTAAGCAATCTGGGAGAGAGAAACAAAAAAAAATTTAAAAAAAGAAGAAAACAACAAAGGTACAACGTAGAGTAAGTTACTAAGGCACCAAGAGAGATGATGTGACACAGAACTATTTTTTTTTCTTTTGCAGTTTTATATAGGGCGAACTTGGACCAAAGGCATTAGAGTGTTTAACAAGAGCACCAGATTACACTACACAAGATCAGATTGTTTTCTTTCAGGTATGGGATGTTTAAATGATTTGTCCCAAAACACACAATGTTGCACCAACGCAGGGACGCAAACCTGGTTCCCCTGTTGATCGCCCTGGTCGGTAGGCCACATTTTGTTAGACTATCATGAGGAAACAGGAAAGGCGGAGGCATCAGCGGTGGAAAGGACTTTGGAGAAAACAGAAGCGAGGTTGTTCGTTATAGCACCTATAATCTACAGAAGCGTAACTGCAAATAGCAGAAGGCCAGTTAGAAAAGGCAAAAACTGAATTGCAGCCAACATCATATCTTCGGCAAAGGGCGGCCAACGCTTTGCCAATTTTGGGAGTCTATTTTTAATTAGAAAATACAAGGCAGACATCGAACATTCATGCGTTAGGATTCATAGCCTTGTGCACAGAGTTCAAAACCTGCTGCTAATTGCAACAATTTGGAAACTCTGGTCCCTTGCTGGTTAAGAAAACTTGTAGACCGTTTTCTAAAGCCTACAGAGTGCCTGCAAACAGTTGGTGGTACAATTATTGTGGTGCTACAAAATTCAGAATGGTGTGAGCACATCGTGGAAAAAACAAACGCTTAGCACAACACAATTATATAATGATCTCCTATAACTTCACCCAGTCTTTTGGCCAGGATATTTGTAAAAAGCTTGTAGTAATTGTTGAGTAATGAGATTGGTCTATATGATTCACATGCTTTGTTTTTGTATTTGGTTTGAGAATTAAAGTTATTGTGGCGTCATTCCAAGAGTCAGGAATGGTATTATCTATGTAGATATGATTAAATAACGAGGTCAATTCTGAAACTATTTCCTCCGCTAATGCTTTATAGATATCGGATGGGATACCATCAGGGCCAGGGGCCTTCCCCCTTTTTGAGTTCTTAATGGCTTTAAAAACTTCGTCAGGAGTTATTTCTTTGTTGAGATATTGCTCCCTGTCTGATGTAAGTTTGGGAACTCAGTCTGAGCTTAGCCAACTCTCAATCTGGGATTTTGTCGCAGGACAATCCTCCCTGTACAAGTTTTGGAAAAAGGCAGTGAAAGCTCTCTCGATATCTTGATCCTTTTGAGACATTTCCCGCTTCTTTAACTTCAATTTCTTTGATAATATTTCTGCTCAAAGCCCCTCTTACATTCACGTTCCAACTTCCCCACATCCCTCCCCGTATTCATATTGTGCAAGTTGACTAGCGTTCCACTTTTGTACTTTTTCTGCTTTGTCTATCTGTTTTTTAATCTTGGTAACTTCTTCACTGTCAATCGCATTATTCAGATCTGAGAGCCCAACAGCTATTGCGCTCTCTTGCCCAGTTATTCTATGGTTAGCTTCCCTTCTTCTATGTGTGACATAGCTTATCAGTTTCCCTCAGAAAAAAGCTTTATACGAATCCCAGATTATACCTGGTTGGGCGGAAGTTTTGTTCATATCGAAAAACTCTAGAGTGTCTTGTTTCAGACTCGCGATTATATTCTGATCCTCTAAAATGGATCGGTCTAGCGTCCATCGCAGATTCGGTGTTTCACTATCTAGAGTTAAGATGAGTGCTCACCGCAGAATGATTTGACAAATGTTCAGATTGGTGTGTGATTGGTGCAATCTTGTTGCCTAACCTAATATCAATAAAAAAATAATCTACATGAGAAGAGTGGCTATATTTTTTATTGTGGAATGTGTAACCCTTATTGCTACCCGCCTTACGCCTCCATGGATCTATCAACCCCATACTCTTCATTAGATTTTGTATAGTCTTGCTCATTTTTGGTGTATTTACCGTAGGTCGTGTAGAAGATTTATCTAGGACAGGATCAAGTAATGCTTTAAAATCGCAAGCCATTATAATAATATTTTCATTGTCTAGCAATAATTGGAATAGATCTTGCAGGGAGGAAGGGTCATCTACATTTGGACCGTAATAAGTGATCATAGAGTATTTAATGGTATTAATATTTGCAATGATTATCAACCATCTCCCCTTAGGGTCTGCAATCACCTCTAGGATTTTGGCCTGCGCTGTATTTTTTATTAAGATCACTATCTCGTTTACATTGCAGTTTTGATTTGTACATGCATACTCGTTAATCCAGCTCTGGCTTTGACAATTCCTTCCCACTCTGCTTGCCGGAGATGCATCTCTTGCAACATTAATATGTTGTTTTTGATTTTTTTTTTTTTTTTTTTTTTTTTTTTTTTAAAAGACGTTTATTAATGTTCAAAGGTTCAGTACACATAGCGAAGCCTACAACCCTGCGGGCCGGCTGCAAATGAACGGTGAATCTTGAGGGTGTGGGCCATCATAAAAAGGGGCATGTCGTTACGTCCCTTGTGTCCCCGGTGTGCTAGGACATACAGAAGATAGTCACATTTTCTGAAGTCAAGAAAGTAAAAGTCCATAAATGACGCCTTATTTTCCATTTTTTTCCTAGAACTGAGCCATAAAAACGGCAAACTAAACAAAACAGTTCGTATCGGTATGTCCCAATGTTCCTATCGCGGTTTCCCCACTCGAGGTCCGTCCCACTGGCACGGCGTTAGTAGGTGCCACCCCTGAACGGTGTGTCGTTTGCCGATGCTGCTGCAGTGCAGCCAGAGGTCAGAGGTGTGCGTGCGCAAGTGTGCCTGAACCCGGAGTGGGGCGGCCCCTGCGGGCCATGGTGTGTCATTGGTCGCCGGCCTTGTTATTGGAGCATGTGGCATTCAGGTGGAGGAGCCTCGCCGCCGGTGTGGCCATCAGCGTCTACGCCAGCAGTCACCGTCTGTAGTGCCGTCAGTGGCTTCTGCCCACGTCAACGCTAGGGGTCAAAGAGGCCACCGTCCGTGAGCAGGGGTCCGATACTGTAAACAGGTAAACATATATGTGTTGATGGGTGGGGGGGGGGGGGGGGGGTTGGAGTGTGCTTGCGGGGGCGATGTCAGCGACTTTGTGTTTGGGGCGCGCTGCTGGGCAATGGCCACTGATGGGCGCCTGCGTGAGCGTCGGGTCGCGTCTGAGGTTTACGCGTTGGCTGTGTCTTGTCTGTGTCAGGGGGGGGGGGGGTGGGGGGGGGGCGCCGCTTGCGGTGATTCCTGCGATACAGCATTAGCCTCTGTGACCCACCTCTGGCTTCACCCAGTCTACGTGAGCCCCCTGACAGTGCCCTCCCCCCTCAGGGACCCCAGGATACCATCCCAGTGCTGAGCTATCGGGAACTGTCGCAGGCCCGCCGTTTCTTCCCGGTGGAGCGCCGTGCTTTCCGCCCCTGCCCAGTTTGTAAAGGATGCGAACCAGTGTTTTGGGGTAGGCGGTTCCCGCCGTTTCCAGTGGCGCGTAATCAGCCGTTTGGCCGTAACGAGGCCCAGATCCCAGAACCGCGCCTGCGTTTTGTTCAGCTTAGTTCTTTTATAGAGGCCGAGAATGCACGCCTCCCACGTGTCCGGCAGTCCCGGGCCCGTGCTGTGGTTCAGGAGTGAGGTCACCTCCCCCCAGTACGTGGTCAGGGTCGGGCAGTGCCAAAGCATGTGTAGGATATCCGCGCCTAGCAGGTCGCACCTGGGACAGACGGCAGTGTCGATCGCGAAGTATCTGTTTATTCTATCTGGCGTTAGGTATGCCTGGTGCAATATGTACAGTTGGATGACACGGAAGCGGGAATTGCGGGGGATGTTCACGGGGCTAGCCAGTACTAGGTTCCACTCCTTGTCTGTCCAGTCCCTCCCACGATGCGCCGCCCATTTAGCCCTAATCTGCTGCGTGGGTTTTTGCGTGTGAATGAGAAGCGCCTGCGCTAACCAATGCGTGATGTGCGAGCCTCTGCCCATTACATGTAGATATTGGACCAGGTGGTGCATCGGCGGTTCATCCTGGATGTCGCCCCAGGAGTCAGTGTATGCCCGTATTACCGTCGCATGGAGTAGGAACTGCCCGGCCGGGAGCCCCGTGGTGTCAGATAACTCCGCAAATGAGAGCAGTGCCCCGTCAACATACAGGTCACCCATGGTCTCTACTCCAGCCGTGACCCAGTGGTCCAGATTGCGCTGCGTAACCGTCCCGCTCCTCCTGGGGGTGCCCAGCAGGGGGAGGGCAGGGGCATATGGTCTGGTGCTTTGCGTCAGCTTCAGGCTGCGGAGAAAACATTTGCGGGCCACGGCTACGTGCATGGGCAGGGGGCGGGGTCCCTTGGTCAATGGGTGAAACAGGGCGCAGGTCTGAGGATGCGTCCACTGGTAGGCCGCTGTGGCCGTATCGTCCAGATGTGCATCGCTGAGCCAGTACGTCACCCATTGGAGCTGTGCGGCCAGGTAATACAGCTCCATGTTGGGGACAGCCAATCCCCCCTCCGCGGTCGGGGAGTACAGTTTAGCCAGCGCCACTCGAGGTCGCCCCGTGTTCCAGATCAAGCCACGAAGCATTGATTCCAGATCGCGGAATATCCGCGTGGGGACATACGTGGGGATATTCGCGAAGTAGTATAGCAGCCTAGGGAGCGCTATCATTTTAATAAGAGCTATGCGGCTGGGCACGTTCAGCGGAAGGGTTTTCCAGAAGGACATCTGAGCTCGCAGAGAAGAAATGGCGCGCACCAGGTTGCCCTCCAGTAAGTCCTGTGGGTCTCTATAGATGCGCAGTCCGAGGTATTTAAACGTGGTCGGGTACCAAGCGAGTCTGGCCCCTCCAAGATGCACATCACATTCTTCCTGATCACGGCTAAACGAGTATGCCCCGGACTTGGCCCAGTTGACCCTGAGGCCCGAGACCTCTGCGAAGGTCCGGAAGATGTCCGACAGCTCGGCTGGCACCGCGGTGAGGTCCCGCACATAAAGCAGCAGGTCGTCTGCGTAGAGTGAGACTATGTGCGTTCCGTCAGCCAATGGGATCCCCCATTCCGCTCCTCTGTCCCGCAGCAGAGCTGCTAGTGGCTCAATGGCTAAGGAGAAGAGGAGGGGGGACAGGGGGCAGCCCTGCCTGGTGCCTCTGCGCACCCCGATCTTCTCCGACAGCAGCCTTCCCGTCCTCACACGGACACTGGGGCTCTGATAGATCAGACCGACCATGTCAGCAAATGCATCTCCCACCTCAAATCTGTCCAGCACGGCTCCCAGGTATGGCCACTCTACCGAATCAAAGGCCTTCTCCAGGTCCAGGACCAGGCACCCCGATCTAGGCCAATGCGTCAGAGCCGCTTCCTGAATCCGGAAGAGGCGGCGTAGATTACGAGACGTGCTCCGCGCCGGCATGAAGCCATTCTGATCGGCGTGTACCAGAGCTGGTGCCTCCAGGGCTAGGCGGCGGGCCAGTAGCGAGGTGAAAATTTTATAATCTGTATTTAGCATGGCCAACGGCCTATAGGACCCCATGAGTGCGCCATCCCTGCCCGGCTTCAGCAGCGAGACCAAGTTTGCCTCGTTAAGCGAGTCTGGGAGTGCTGATTCTTCCATTGCTGTATTGTACAACTTGAGCAATTCCGGAACCAGTGTGTCTGAGCACGCCTTAAAAAATTCGGCGGGCAGTCCATCCGGGCCAGGTGATTTGCCGTTGGACAGTGCGAAAATGGCCTCGCGTATTTCGTCCGCAGAGAGTGGCGCCCCCAGGGCGTCCTGCTGTGTGCCTACGAGGGAGGGCAGCGGGATATCCGACAGGTATTCCGCTATGTAGGCCGCAGTTACTCTCAGTTGCGACTTGTATAGGGCCCGGTAGTGTCCCACAAACGCCTGGTGTATCCTATTTTGGGTGTACACTAGTACTCCCTCAGCCGTGCGGATGGCGGAGACCGGCTCCGTGCGATCCTCTTGCCTGACTAACCAGGCCAATAGCCTACCGGGCTTGTCACCGTGCTGGTGCACTCGCGCCGAATGGGCCGCGAAGTTAACGTGCCGCAGCCGTTCCAGCAGCGTTTCGTGCTCCGCCCGGGCCGCCTGCAGCCGGTCACCTGCACCCCCCACCGCCTCCTGCTCCCCGCCTAGTAGGTCCGCCTCCACCCTGCGCAAGTCCTCCTCCAACTTCCACCGTATGCCCCCCTGAGTGCTCAAGCAATGTCCCCGTACCACCACCTTGAATGCGTCCCACTCTACTCTCGGGGAGGATGCTGTATCTGAATTGTCTTCGAAGTATTGCGCTACGCTGGCCTGCAGGGAATCTCTGAAGGGGGCATCTAGCAGTAATGCAGGTTGCAGTCGCCACGTGGGGATAGGCGGGCGCGGGCGCTCCCAGGCCATGTGCAGTGTATGGGGGTTGTGGTCGGAGTGTGTCCTACCCAGGTATTGTGAGCCAGTGATATGGGGCAACATGTCCGCCGACACCATGTATCTGTCGAGGCGAACATGTAATGCATGTGCTCCCGAGAAGTATGAGTACACCCTAGTGTTCGGATTGTGCGCACGCCATGCGTCTTTCAGACCCCACTGCGCCGCCCACTGTGTGAGTGTCTTCGTGGCCCCCTGGGATGCCGCCTCTGGCCTCGGCGGGACCGAACGGTCCAGCACTGGGTCTAGTACCGCGTTATAATCGCCCCCCAGGATCCATGGGACGCCGTGCCAGGGCGCTAATTTCCCTGAGATACGCGCCAGGAAGGTGCCCTGATCCGTGTTTGGAGCGTAAATGGACGCCAGGACCACTGGTTGCCCGTCTATGCGCCCCTTCACCAGGACATACCTCCCCTTCGCATCTATGTGTACTTCCGACATTACGAAGGGGGTTCCCGGTTTTACCCATAGCAGTGCCCCGCGGGCGTACGAGGAGTATTCAGTGGCGTACAGTTGTCCCCTCCATCTCCGCCTCAGCGCTGTCACCTCCGCCCCACTCAGGTGTGTTTCCTGCAATAGCGCGACCTGCACGTTCTGCCTCTTCAGGTAGGAGTAGATTTGGTACCTGCGCGCGGGTGTGTGCATACCTCTAATGTTCCACGTGCATATTTTTATGGCAGACATTTCAGCAGTACACATTCCCCCCTGACCCTCCCAATAGCAGCAGCATCACTAAAGGCCCCAGCAGTGGCTCCCCCAGCTCTTCCGTTCCCACCCCCCACATTACACTCAACAAAGCTTGGGAAAACATAAGGACAGGGAAAAAAAACTGTAAAAAACAACAACCAACAGCGGGCTAACCCCACGAAAATACCAAAAGGGCAGTGGCGGAACGGGCCACCGTCCATACTCTCAAGAGAGAGGAACATTCCTACTTCGTTTAAGGGGCAATGTGCGCTAAGCACAAGTTCGGCAGGATGGATATGTAGTCAGTTTAGGGGTAGCAAGCCGCTTCCCTGAGCCATACAATACAGGACAATAGTGGCCGCCCTCTGCGGTCCAGTGCTCCAAGTTGTCCAGCCTGTGTGCGATCAGGCGCAGATGCGTGCTAAAAGGCCACCCCTTCAGTGCCCTCCCAGCTTACCACTAGCGCCATAAGGGCATTACTCACTGTTCCAGGTGTCCACAGTTCGATCAGCTGGCAGGGGGGTGGGACGCGGCCCCAGCAGTGGCGAGCGCCGATCGCACACCATCGTCCAGGCGGCCACTGCCAACCCTCCCCTCGTCATGGCTAGGCCAGTGCAGACATCCCCCATAGGATCAGTGGATCAGGTCTGAGGTTTGCGGCGTGACGATGGGCAGTTCCATCGAGATCTGTGAGTTCGGGATCCCGTATATGGCCTCGTCGTCGTCGCTAGGTACCGGCTGTTGGCCGTCTTCTTGGGCCGCCTCACGGGGGGATGAGTCGCTTATTTGGGAGACCTTCCGTAGCGCGTCGCGCTGTTCACGGAGCATCTGGTCCAGCGTGGGGGAGAGTCCCACCCCCTCCTCCGCGGGCCGAGACTGTTGGGTCCTGTGCCTTCGGCGTCGTCGCGGTGCTCGCGGCCTGGTCCTCGTCTCGCCTCCGCGAGAGTTCTTCGGTGCCGTGTCCGTGCCTCCGTCCAGCCACTCGTCGGCCTCCTCGGGTGTGTTGAAGAAGTAAGTGCTGTCTCCCGCCACCACTCTCAGCCTGGCAGGGAATAGTAGGGAGTACTTGAGGCCCGCGGTGCGTAGTCTCCCCTTCACTGCCATAAAGTCGTGTCTCTGGCGCTGCACCTGGATGGTGTAGTCGGGGAAGAACATGATTGACGCGTTGTCTATGCGCACCTCGCCCAATCGCCGTGCCTCTCGCAGCACCGTGTCTCTGTCCCTATAGTTCAGTATCCTGAAGAGCAACGGCCTTGGGTTGGTGCCGGTGGTGTAGGGCCTCGTTGGCACCCGGTGTGCGCGCTCCACGACGAAGTGTGGTGACAACGAGCCTTCGGGCAAAAGCGTCCGCAGCCAGTCTTCCACGTGTTCGGCCGGGCGGGCCCCTTCCCATTTCTCCGGAACCCCCACAAGGCGAATGTTGTTGCGTCTCGCCCTCCCTTCCGCGTCCTCGGCCCTGTCCTCCAGGAACTCCACTCTGTTCAGGAGGTCCTGCACGCGTCTGTCCGTCTGGGTGACCTTGGGCTCGATCTCCTTCACTGCGCCTTCCAGGGTCTTGGTTCGGTCGGACAATTTTCTATGGTCATCGCGCAAGAGGGTCAGGTCTACTGCGACCCCGTCGATTTTGGACTCCAGGGAGGTTCTAGTTTGCTGGAGGGACTGCTCCATCCGCTCCACCGCTGCCAGCACGCTGTCAAGCCTCGCAGCCAGTTGCTCGGCGGCCATTTTGTGCACCTGTCTGTCCGTCTTCCCCTTCGGCTGGGCCCCTCCAGTCCCAGTGCGGGTCCGCACTCCCCCGGACATGTGCGGGTGGCGCCTGTCCCGTAGGGTCGGCCCCTGGCGTTACTCCAGTGACGGTGCCCCCTAAGGTGCTGTGCTCCTGGGTTGTGGCCCCGCTAGTGCTGGTTGGTCCCTCAGGTTAGGCCGTCGTTGTTGTCTCCCAGTGAGGGAGGCCCTCCTGTGGGTGGCCTTGTGTGGGGGCCTCGGCGCAGGCGGGGGGGTCCTGTCCTCTCCCTCGCCCGCGCTCGTCCCTGGCGGTCCGCGGCCGCGCCGGCTGCCCTCCGGAGCGCTGGTATGTGCGGCCCTGTCACTCCGCCCCCAGTTGAAGTGGGGGCCGGGGGGGCCAGCACTGTGCGTGAGTTCGAGGGGTCCAGGCGCCGCAGACGGGGCCGGTCACCAGTTCCGGCCCGGGTCACAGCCTCTCATGTGCCTCGCCGACCCTCAGGCAGTGATGATCCTCGTGGGGGGGCCCCGCAGGCGGGCCCGGCGTGTAGCACACCGTCGCGTGTCTCCGTCCCAGGGGGGGGCAGCCAGCCCGTCTCTGGCAGTGGTGTGGCAACCAGGCGAGGGGAGGGGCGGGCTGTCTTACTGCGGGCCCTGGGGCCGCAATGTCCGGGCTGTCGCTCCGTGTGGGCTCCTCTATGTTGGTGGGCGCAGAAGGGACTCACCGGGTGGCACCGATGGTTGCACAGTATCTCGGAGAGGGGCCCCCGCTGGTCGGGGCCGCCACTACACCGGCGCCTCTCCGGTGCCCCAGGCGTGTCTTCAGGTAATCCAGGGAGCCCGCCAGCTCGCTTGGCAGCAGTCGCGTGGCGGCCGCGATGTGGGGGCTGGGGTCCCGTTTTCCGCTTGGCCCGGGCCCTCCGCTGGAGTCCTGCTGCAAATCAAGGCGACCACCGGGCCACCGGAGGTTGCCCACAGCGCGGCAGCAGCCGGCCAGGGGGCCGCGGACAGTGTGGTGCGGCCTACCAGTTGGGGCCTGTGAGCTGGGCCCAAGCCTCGGTCCCTCGTAGTTGCCCCGCCGGCCAGGCGTCAGTGGGTCCCGCAGGAGGTCCGCAGGATAGGTCGGGGTCAGCCTCGTCGGAGCCCCGAAACAAAAGTCGGCCAGATTGCCGAGGAGAGCACCGGGAGGGTCCGCCAGCAGTTTCGGGCGGCTAGGGTTAAATGTGGCGGAGAAACGGCTCAGGGAAGGGGAGCTTAGCACGGAGCTCTACCCTAGTGCGTCCTCCGCCATTGCGTGCTTAGCCACGCCCCCATTAATATGTTGTTTTTGATTGTTTTAAAAACAGCAAAATTTTCCTTCTTCTGGCTGGCACACTTAACCCATTTACGTTCCAGTTTAGTATCCTCAGGTTATAAGTGGTGTTGGTGTTAGTTATTTTGAGAGGGACACTCTTCCTTTGCACTCTTTAATCTCAGTATATTTGCCACACATGAAGACCTATTTTTTTTTTCCCGCTGCTCCCCATCCGGTGAATTATTTACATCAGTGTACTTATAGTTATCCCTTCCCCACTGAGGAACCCTCCCTTTGACCAAATTAGGCATTTCTATTCTGCCCTTTGCCCTCAACTCTCCGTGTTGGGTGTAGCTAATTCATTGTAGTGACCGAACCTAGCCCTTAACTTTTAACACCTCTCAAAAAGGGTTTATGACAAGTAGACATTTACACGAGCTGGTTCACGACCTGGTCTGTGCGATCGATTTAGCCACTATCCAACAACATCCCTTAGCCATAATGATGGTGGACGCAGCTAAGGCATTTGATAGGGTGAGCTGCCCCTTCTTAAAAAAGTTCTTAAGCTTAACGGGGCGGGCATTAACTTTTTATGCACAATTCAAAATATATATAGGTCTCCAAAAGCAAGAATCCTGGTTAATGGTACACTTACACCTGTGATGGAGATAGATAGAAGCACCCGGCAAGCTGCCCCCTCTCCCCACTAATGTTTAACCTATATATTGAACACTTGGCCAGAAGAATTAGAAGGGAAGAGCAAATCTCACCATTCCAACATCAAGAATAGACTAAGAAAGAGGCCCTTTATGCAGATGATCTAAGAATATTCACACACGATCTTGTAGGGGCTTATCCCATCATTATGGACATATTAACAGATTTTGGGAAAGTGTTGGGATATTTAGTTAATGAAGGGAAAATCGAGATAATGGCATGGAACACTTCTTTAGACAGCTCTGAAAAAGCTAGAGATGAACGAGATTAGGTATCTAGGTGTACAAATTACGAAAGATATAGATATTAAGGCACAGATTAATTGGGTAAAAATCACCAAAGAAACCAGTAAACTCCTAAAACTCTTGTCTCACCTCCCGCTGTCGATCATTGGCAGACCTAACCTAATCAAAATGACATCTCCCAAAATTCACCTTCCTGTTTAATGCACTCCCTGCCCATTTTGAGGCCAAGTGGATGAGGAAGGTACAGAGTGAGCTAAGTAGCTTTATTTGGAATAACAGAGCCATCAGAATATCCTGGAAGAAGCAGCGGGGGAAATAAAATTGATGCTGGATTGACCTCGCCAGATCTCCAGACATACTGTTGGGCCTTCCAATTAAAACACTTCAAAACATTGCTAACAGATAATTTTCAATTGGGGACGTCCTGTTTTGGAGCCCTAACGGAAGACTTGGCAGAGCAAAGATCTGGTTTTCGATCCAAATTTGGGCACCCCAAATACTTTAAAAAGGTGCGACTAAGGATTTTGATCACAGCATGTAAAGTATGGATACAAGTTAGGAGACTTGTTGGAATTTCCTACTATTGTCATTTGGTCCCAATTTGGGAATTCCCGGGAACCCCAGCATGGTTAGTGGACTTATTGGCAACACCACTTATTCAGCCCGGAATAGAAAAATGAAATTTTAAGAGCATATGGATTATCAGGAAGAACCATCCATTAGACTCCTTCACATGGAAGCTGCTCTGGTTTGTTTTATGAAGCTGGTTGAGATGTGAAGAGGAATTTACTATGAGGATTGATTGCATAGATTTGCCTATTACATTCACAAGACTTGAAAGTAAGAAAAACCTAGCTTTGAAAAAGATGCCCATTTAAAACATCCAAAGAAGATCCAATGTAAAAAAGTCAGCTTTGGGGTTATGATTTGGTTCCTCCAAAGAATGCGTAGGAGAGGGAAAACAACCAGACCATGAAGATCACACATGACAAGATTGGCTTTACTGATAGTTCAAACCACTTGCTTTTCCCCAAACACTCCAGAGTTTATGTTTCTCCAGTGTCAATAGAGTGGGAACAACTATCAGTGTATAGCAAGGGTCCAGGAAAACCAGGACACCATTAACTTTCCATTCTTTCCTTGTAGAGGTCATCCAGAGAAAAGTTCTGCTGCAGAATCCACCATAAATTATTTCGGTTTACACCGTTTGAGAGGTCTGCAGTTCTAGTTGCTAGCTACTGTTCTCAGGAACCAAATCTGCCTGAGAGTTGGGGCCTCCTTTGTTCTGTTAAATGCAGTCTGATCTATCAGAAGAGGCTATCATCTCTGCCACCCCTTCCAACCTCCGCATGGAGCCACCTGCAGAGTAAAGCAGGGGGTTGTTGCTGGAAAGCAAACTACCAATGGCTTGATGTTCCAATCAGAACCTTCCAACAGAGTCTCTATCCAAATTACGCCTATTCATGAGCCCTTACATCACCGGACTATGACGAGTCGTTTTCTAAAGCACCATCGGCTCTCATATTAAAATATTACTACAGACAATTCTGTCCCGAGCACCCCAGACTCGGCCCTCATCACGTGAAGATCTGGGTTTGGCATTAACTGTTTGGTCTGAATGAATCCTGAGCTGGCTGAATCATTGAAAGACATGATGATTAAAAAGTCCATGTCTGAGCCAACCCCGCGCTTCCTACAACAGTTTGAGTGCCCCTAGTCCCCAGGAACTCCCAGTCCTGAAGAGACCCCCATATCCTCAGTTCGGTCGAAACGTAGTCGACAACCGTTAAGGATAGTCAGATAAGGACTAGAAAAGACTCTAGTCCTAGATCTGGAATATTCTCTTTAAGACATCCTTTCTTTCTAATAACCCTTTTTTAAAGTAATGAACACAGTCACCATATGTTTTCTTTGGTTATGGTCACTTCACTGGAGATAACATTGTCACTAATTTATTTTCTAGCATGGCTAAATGAATTGTAAATAGATTTCAACAAGTATGTGTTTTGATAACAATCCTTCTGAGATGATGAATAAATAGATTACTAACTTCGGCTGAAGTGAGTAGAAATCAAAATTTTTTAGGTCTCGCCTGTCGATGCGCATGCGCATCGAGCTTGCGAGACTATTGCGGCTTAACAACTCTTTAACTAACAAGCAAGGAATCGTGGCGATTCCTTGCAGTGCCCGTGACTTTTAAGCTCAATGCGCATGTGCATTGAGCTTAAAAGCGCGTGCACATCAGTTCCCTCAGCCGCAATCGCCGTCTGTTCCCTCAGCCGCATTCCTCCGACACCTTTTGAAGTGAAGCTTAGCTTCACTACAAAGGCCCCGGCTTCTTCACACCCACATGCCGCTCTCCCCGCTCCGCCCCTCCCCTGCCCGCCGTGTGCATTTCTCCTCGTACTTTCACTCTCGTGTCTCTCCTTGGTTTTTTTTGGGCTCTGCTCACATCTCCCCCTCCCTTCTCCCCCTTCCTTTTCGTTAGTTTCATTTGCCTGTACTTCTCACTAGACACTTATTCCGAATCGCTGACTCATGCTGCTCTGCTTATTTTATGGTAGTAGCCTGACACGGGCATTAACATACAATACAATTCTGAATTCAGCCGGCGCACACGTATAATTTGAGACGAGACACGCAATGAGCCGCTATGCTGCAGTCAGCCCTTGTAAATCATAAAACTCGTCAACCACAGATCACTCCCAACCTGCAAAGTGGCCAGCCACCCTCATAACCGTATTACTCAGAACATTGTCATTGAAAAAACACTTCAGTGCATGATATCTGGTGAAATGCTACTTTCTTTTGTGACCAAAAGAGGGCTCCCAGGAAAAAATTATAAACATTCATTTTGATGTGAAAAGGCCTCTGCAATTGAATATTTCTTAGTTATTTATACGAAGGGAATGACTTTTTGAAGCAGTTTTTTTTTGTACATTCGTCACATATTTTAAACATTACACAGTCTACTAGCTGAATGTCTCTCTCCTTCTCGGTCTTTTTCCTCTTTAATTCTCGCAGTAAACAGACAACAGGCGCCACTGGGCCTGTGGGCAGACAGAGCCATCCTGCTTGATTGATGGCTTTGCATTTCCATGTGTTCACAGTAAACATGCCCGAGGCGCCAGTCGAGCACAAGGCACACGGTGACATCCTCCTTAATTGTTGTTTCCCTTCTGAGCGGAGTCACTTTATGCTCAACTGCATAAAACAAGCATTGGCATAGCCAATAGGTCTCGCCTTTGGGACCTTATTAGTATTTAGTTATGCAGCGAGACCTATTGGCTATGCCAATGCTTGTTTTTTAATTGAGTAGAAATCAAGAGACTCTACAGGCTACCTTCTTGATAATATCCAGTATATTGTGACTAATTAATTAAAGGTGGAGAGACTGTGCCTTAACCTAGACACACTCTTAAAAATGTAGGTTCAAGATTAGATCTTTTCAATTGATCAAAACTTGCAAAAATTAAAAACAATGTGTTCTAAAAAGGAGTTCCTTGTGAACCATTGTGCCAGCTTTACAGCTAATACCCAGTTCAAATGGACATATGGGTCGCTCTTGTGTTTTTGTAATAGCCATAGACAACGCAGGTCAGTAATTTTAAAGAAGTCTCTGCTTTGCTTTTGTCCATCAATCCAAAACTGATTTGGGTAGGAGATATGGGAGGCATTATATGTTACCTCAAACCAGTTCTACTTCTGACTTTCGTTAGGCCTTTTGATAAGTAAATATTTATATACATTTTCTTCCAATTGGGTCTTGTGAACCAATGTAGGTTTAGGCAGCGTTAAAAGCTGCACTTTTTGTGACCCAACTGCAATTTATTTTCTCTGTACAACTGTTTTCAAACAACCGACGATGCAACACAATACAATTTATATCTACACTTTTCCATTTCTCACTTTGTTTGCATGCACTGCAGCAATTGTGAACAACATAGCAGTAAAAATAGAAAAAAACAAGCCCTTTAAATAACCTTTATGTATTCACTCCACTGCTGCAAAAGTATCTGCTGTCCATCTTTGACCCGACTGAACAGTTGGTACATTAGCGTAATATCGGAGATTCGGTTTTCATTTAGCAAGTTATCAAGCCCTGAAATCAAAAGAACAGCAACTGAGCATTTACAGCAACCAATAAATAAATAGGAGGAACATTTTTCACAACTTACAGTGTCTTTATAAAAATACAGTAATCAAATCAGAATGTAATTATTCGCATTAAGCTTTAGATTTGACTGAATAAAACACACCGGGTCGATTCACAAAGATTTAGCCATGAACTACTATTACTGCTTTCAGCGTTTACTCCTTACTTTAAGTATTACAGAAATAAATATGACATACTCAAAACAAACACTTTGTGGATTAGGCCCTTAAGAGTTAACGCTTTGGGAATCGCAATGCTAAACTCAGTTGTCAACGAGAGCACAGTTGCATGCCTGGGAAAGATTCTAAAATCAGATTGTCTGGAGCATAGAATAGCAGCAGAACAAGTTCCATGTTAGATGTTTAGAAAACTAATGTATTGATCGAGGGGTGTAAACTGTCACTGTATCTTTGGCGTTTGTTGTGTGAAGTGCAGACGAAGACTTAAAGTCAAAGATTTAATTCTGCAACAAGTCAAAACATACCAAAATGCGTGAATATACAAATTATATGTTGTGAAAAGGCTGTTAAGAGTGTCACCTTTCAGGCATTATCCACAACTGTATACTATTGTTCAGCGCATCATTCGAAGGTTATCATTAGATGATCCTAACACTCTTTATCAAATCTTCGACGATTTTCATTTTGATCCTCTTAATTTTGTAGTTATTGATGGTGATAGGGAGATATAAAACAGAAGTGTTTTTCATAATATGGAACATTCAGTCCATATCCTCCATAATTTCTTACCATAAATATTTTTTCTATAGCATGTCACACCACGCATTCACTACTGCTAAGAACTTAAAGAAAATATATTATTCAACACAATTTAATGGTACGCATATTAACAATCTCAGAGGTTTAGCACAATGAGTTAGTTGGCCTTGCCCGGATTCAAATTTATGACCAACTGATCGCAGCATTTAATAATTTGAACCACTTTGCTGGCATTTTTATTCTTTCTCTCTCACTTGCCATGATCTAAAAACAATATTGGTTTTTCTGATGTGGGATAAAAACATGCACATTTTTAGGTCTCATCTAGGCAGTGATTGCGCTGTCTCTTCTAGACATGCTGTATTCAGGATATGGGCATTAAGCTCCGCCCATGTTCCACCCATCTTTACAATTGGCTCCTCTTCCTGTCCCTTGTAAATGATGGCTTTTGATTTGTCAATAGGCTTAGTAATCCCTCCTTAGTACTTCCCTCTCCTGTTACCTCCCATAAGGACAGTCCTCCTGCATGTGTCCTTACTCCGTAGCTTTCATTAGCAGCTAGGGAGAACTTTTTACATTATTCACTTATTTTGATATACTCAATTGCTTGGTTATTTCATTTATTACCTGCCTCCAGCGTCTTCTTGTTTTCTCTCACACGAGTGGTTCATTTGTGGAAGGAGCTTCGGCAGCAGATACCGAGAACAATGGCTTTCGCAGGACAAGGAGGTGACCATGAAGAAGCACTTCAAAATAGAACAAGCATTTGCAAAGCAATAGGTATTGCATTTGTTAAAGTTAGCGCTGTTGGCGTTGAAAATGACAATGTTACTTTTTATTTGCAGTGGCGTAATTATATTTGCATAGCGCTTTTGCATTAGTATAACATATCAAAAGTACAAACATTGTCATTTTCAATGCCAACAGCTCTAACTTCAACAAATGTTAGATCTATTACACTGCAAATGCTTTTTGTAGATCAGCTACCTATTGAGCTCTGAACGCTGTCATGTGGAACACAGAAGAGATAAACAAAGAATTTCGAGAAAAAGTCTTGGTGCAGTACAGAAGTCTTGAAACTTTTTTGCTCTGAGCCCCTGTAAGCAAAACGTTTTGAAGTCGGGCCCTAGTCCAAAGATTTATGACAAAAATATGGGAAGCAGAAGGGGACGGCTGAGCGCAGGGGTATTTTTACGTAGCTCTTAATCCACACTAAATGTAAGACCTATAAAAGTGCAAATTTATCATACAAAAACAGAAATTGACCAGTAAACACTAGGCCCCATAATTGGGGTGTTGTGAGCCTGGGTCCCAATGCAACTGCACCTGCTGCACTAATGGTAGCTGCACCCCTAAGAAGCAGGCGGTCTTCTCTGCCTCTTTCATTCCTTCTCTTCATGCCTGGCCATCACTCCAATCTTTAAACTCTCGGTCTCTGAGAACAAAATTAGCTTCCAATTGTTGCCCCCTCTTTACAAGAAGGGTGCCCTCTGCCCTAACACTAGCAAGGAAAATGAGCATTCTGTGCCACATTTTTAAAGGCTGGCAGTCATAAATGTGATGCAGTGGACCCTTCACAGTCCTTGGCCCTAGTGCCACTGCTCCTGCTTCACTAATAATAACTACTGCCTTGCAAAACAGGTAGTCTCCTCTGCTCTTTGCTACAAACATGGTCCCCCAAATTGCCCCACCCCCTTTCTGTCATCTCTCAGAGACTCTACTCCGATACCTCACCTGCTTCAATTTTGACCTACGTTGGGCCATTGGTTCAAGGCCCACAGCAACACTGACAAATGTGTACTGGACCCCCTTGAAAGCAAGGAAGCATAGTACAACAGCCATAACTGGGGTTTAGTTGGCCCTTCACACCCCTGGGACCTATTGTCAAAGCACCTGCAGCACTAAGGATACCTCCAACCCTCTAAGCAGAATAAGCCGGTCTTCTCTGCCCACTTCACTGGGCCATCACACCTAGGCCTTAGGCTCAAAACAGGCTGTCTGCCCCGTCTATAAAATAAATTAGGGAAAAAGTATTCTCTCTCACCCAGTGTTGCTTGGGCCCTGTTCAAGGATGACCTTGCCCCTCATGTTGGCAAGGAAAATGTCTCCCACCACTTTTTTGATAGTAAGACAGCCAAAATTGGAGTCTGGTGGTCCTCACAACCCTGGTCCCAGTGACACTGGATTTGCTGAAATAATGGCCCTTCAAAACAAATTAAAAAAACAACTGGAGCACCAATAACTCCCCACCTCCTCAAGGCATCTCTTTGAGGAAGTGGTCTCGGTCATTTGTAAAGTAAATAATTACCCACATATTGCTCTTTTCTCTGGTGCATCTCTTCAATGCTATCCAAGAATCTCACTACTTTCCTCTTTCTCCTGGACCATTTCTCTGAGGCCCAAGAGTTCCAGACGATAAGAGCTCTGTGTCTGAATAGGACCCTGCTGACCCCCACCCTGTCACCCTCTCGACTCACTTTGAAGGACATCTGCATGTAAACAGAGGTTGAAGTGGATGCGATCTTAGGGGACCCACATGCCCATGCTCTTTTAATTTTACAAAAGCAGTTCCCATACTTTTGGTTAAAAACAACCTTCCTTAAAAAGTGAACATGGTCCTTGAGGTGCGTCTACATGAAAGTGAAGGGAGGGCGGGGTTGAGGCAGAGAGGGAGTTTCCTGTGCTGTGAAGCCTAGGAAGGGACATAGAGCTAAGGGAGAACAGGGCTTGTTACCAGGATGCCTGCTACCTGAAAGAAATGTAAATGTGTACAATTGGTTCATCGCCAAATCTAAAGGCTTCTTGGGGGCTTGTACAGGCTTTAATTGATACAATCACTTGAAGCTTCATGGAGATATTCTTTTAGAAATGTAATGTCAGGGTGTTGCAAGGTGAGCTCTAAGAAAGCGTTCTTTTAACAGAAACCTATAAAATAGTGTGTACAGGGTACAATTGACCTATTACTAAAATATATACGCTGAAAGCACATGTTTTATCTTAAAAAACAACATAATTTTGCAGGAGCCTACCTTATACTATGCATAATACAATTTTAAAATAATGTCCTCAATATTCACAGCGCTTTCTGTTCCAGGTTGGGACCAAGTAGAACAATAAATACGCAAGTCACTATTCCCCACAGCTGCAGTTATCCAATTAGTCAAATAAAATATCAAAACATAAAAAAATGTATTTCCAACTGATTAGCGTTACTTGCATTTATTTTTTGTTTGAGGTTTCTGCTTTATTTTACACGCAGTTATAGGAAAGTGAAAAACAATAGACTTGAGGAATACTTTGTTCTTTTTAGCCACTTTTCTTTACCCTGCCATCATCCGATTGTGGTGGTGGCGGCAGGGTCAAAGAAGTGGCTAAAAAGAAGTGTGGTAGTTGTAGGAGAGTAGGGTCTGCTTCCTATGGTCACTCCCACTTTTTGCTGTGATTCTCTGGTTTTTCGTCTTTAGTGTGGCTGTGGGCCTGCCAATCAGACGCACAGTCCAGCTATTCTCTCTCTTAATTGATACCATGTACTTTAGGTACATACCAGATTGGTTACTGGGTCACCCTTGTGAGCCCCTGTGTAGTGGACCATAGGAACCCAGGGCATAGGTGCACCTTAGGCCTACCAGGGGCTGCAGCATGTATTGTGGCACCCCCGGTTTGCCTTCCAAATTGACACCACAGGTCTGTTCACACAGCCTGGGTATGGTGGTGTACTCACCCCTTACTTAGATATAGTATACCTATATCTATATATACATATAGACACATATACACCTATAAGTCACTCCTATGGCAGGCCTTAACAATCCTGGAGGCAGAGTGCTTGGTTTTATGTGAGAGGGTGCCCTAGCATAAGCTGAGCCCCTCTGCAGCTTTCGGAACCATCTCCTCATAGCTGTTCTATTATACAGCCATACCATATACTTTTAAGTGCGTTATAATCCTCGCGGTTAATGCTAACTTTGGTTTGGCTTTATCAAAACATGTCGTGTAAGGTGTCAAACACTTTGGAATACTCTCCCCCCCACCATTCTAGAGGGAGAAGACATGTAGTTACTGCTTTACCCGGCTAAAGTTAAACAGAGCCTCAGCATCACAAAATGGATGCTGCGGCCTCAGACACGTGTCTGACCTCCTGCTGCTGGACGAAACTCCGGGGAGGACTGGGCAATAGGTTTCCTGTCCAGGGAGGTGCCAGCACCTCCCCAGACAGGGTTTTGTGTATTGGGGCAGGGAGGGCTGCATCAGCAGATGCTTTTCCAGACACTGCCTGGGGCACACAAGGTGCTCCATGCATAGTGCGGTTCAAACCAGTTGCTGTGGCACTCAGCCCTAGCTCTGGCGCGAAACTGGACAAAGGGAAGGGGGTGTAACCACCCCCTGCCCAGGTCCACCCATAGGAGGGACCTAGCCAGGTAGTTCAGCCCACAACCTTGGTATAAGTATAGGAGCTGTGTCCCTAGGACTTTAGATTACCCTGGACGAACCTTTGAAAGATATATCCTGGACCTTCGATGTTCCATTCTGACTGTAAGATGGAAGATATCTCCCTTGTGGTCAAGGAGTGACCACCCTGTTCAAACAGGCACCACCGGCAACTTTGCCGGTCTGCATTTTCAAGGCTCTGCCCGTATCCTGAAGAATCTGCGACACAGGACACGGACTTCCAGACATCTCCGACCCGACCCACATCCACAGCAAAGCTGAGACACGTGGCGGACACGAGAGACGTGGGACCGGAACTCCTGGACATCCTGCATTTTGCAAGCTGCACTCCTTCAACGAGGTTTCTCGAAGTTGTGCTTTGGGGTGCTTGAAGCCCCAGCCCCGAGCACCATTTGCACCGAAGCCCAGGCCCCCACACTCCGCGAGTGTTCCGTGGGCCCCGCTTTTGCATTTGAGCTCAACGTGTCTTCCCGGTTCTTAGTCCGTTGGCTAGCGAGCCCCCTGAAGACTCCATTTAAAACTAACTCGCTTTCCTAATTGCTCCAGGCTTGCTCCAGCTTCCCTGCAAAGGAGAAGCGCCACAGACCTTGCTGGTCTGCAACAGAGCCAATCTCGACATCCTGCGGGGTTGCGGTTGCCAAGGCTTGTTGGGTCCAATCCAGATACCGACACCGCAGTCAACTAGATCCATAGTGGGACAGCTCGAATCCAGCGCCTGGTCATCGTCGAAGCCTCCTGGACCTCGTGGCTGAAGAGACAAGTTTGACTACTTCACCTGAAATCACCAGACATCGCCTGGTTCCTTCCTGGTCACTGGCTAGTGACCCAGACTTTGTCCCTTCTGCTTTCAGGGTCTTCAGATCTTCAATCAATCAATCAACAACTCGTAAAGCGAGCTACTTACCCGTGAGGGTCTCAGGGCGCTGGGGAGGGGGTGCTGCTACCGCTAGAAGAGCCAGATCTTGAGAAGCTTTCGGAAGGTGAGCAGGTCTTGGGTCTGCCGCAGATGGGTGGGAAGGGTGTTCCAGGTCTTGGTGGCGAGGAACGAGAAGGATCTGCCGCCGGAGGTTGTTCGTTGGATGCACGGGACGGCGGCCAGGGCGAGACCGGCAGAGCGGAGCTGGCGGGTGGGGGTGTAGAAATTGAGTCTGTTGTTCAGGTAGGCTGGTCCGGTGTTGTGGAGTGCTTTGTGTGCGTGGGTGAGGAGCTTGAAGGTGATTCTCTTGCTGACGGGGAGCCAGTGAAGGTTTCTTAGGTGGGAGGTGATGTGGGTGCGGCGGGGGACGTTGAGGATCATCGAGCGGACGCGTTTTGGATGCGTTGTAGTTGTCGCAGGTGTTTGGCCGGGATTCCTGCGTATAGTGTGTTGCCGTAGTGCAGCCTGCTACTGACAAGGGCTTGGGTTACTGTTCTTCTCATCTCGGTTGGGATCCACTTGTAGATCCTGCGAAGCATGCGGAGGGTGTTGTAGCAGGAGGATGAGATGGCATTGACCTGCTTTGACATGGAAAGGGAGGAGTAGAGGATTAATCCTAGATTGTGTGCTTGGTCCGTGGGTGTTGGAGCTGTTCCCAGTGTGGTTGGCCACCAGGAGTCGTCCCAGGCTGAGGGGGAGGGGCATAGGATGAGGACCTCTGTCTTGTCCGAGTTCAGTTTCAGACGGCTGCTCCTCATCCACTCGGCGACGGCCTTCATTCCCTCGTGGAGGTTTGTTTTGTCGGTGTGTGGGTCCTTGGTGAGGGAGAGGATGAGCTGGGTGTCGTCGGCGTAGGAGATGATGTTCAGGTCGTGTTGTGCGAGGGGGGCCATGTAGACGTTGAACAGGGTCGGGCTGAGGGATGAGCCCTGGGGTACGCCGCAGAGGATGACGGTGGCTTCGGATCGGAAGGGCGGGAGGCAGACTCTCTTGGTTCTGCCGGAGAGGAAGGACGTGGTCCAGTCCAGGGCCTTCTTCTGGATTCCGGCTTCTTGGAGGCGTGTTCTTAGAGTGTGGTGGCAGACCGTGTCGAAAGCGGCTGATAGGTCCAGGAGGATGAGGGCTGAAGTTTCGCCATTGTCTAGTTGGCGCCTGATGTCATCTGTGGCGGAGATGAGGGCAGTCTCGGTGCTGTGGTTGCGTCTGAATCTGGACTGGGAAGGGTCTAGGATGTTGTTGTTCTCAAGGTGGCGGGTCAGCTGCGAGTTGGCGATTTTCTCGATGACCTTCGCCGGGAAGGGGAGCAGGGAGATGGGTCGGAAGTTCTTGAGGTCCGCCTTGGGTTTCTTGAGAAGGGCGTTGATTTCAGCATGCTTCCAGCTTTCCGGGAAAGTTGCTGTGTCGAAGGAGATGTTGATGACCTTCCGTAGATGGGGTGCGATGGTTGCGTCAGCTTTGTTGAAAACGTGGTGTGGGCAGGGGTCTGACGGAGATCCTGAGTGGATGGAGTTCATGACCTTGCGTGTCTCTTCGTCGTTGACGTGGGACCAGGAGGTTAGCTGGTTGGTGCAGGTGGTGTCCGGGGTGGGGTCTGCTGTGGTTGGGGCGGCTGAGGAGTTGAAGCTGTCGTGGATGTCGGCGATCTTGCGATGGAAGAAGGTGGCCAGTGGGTTGCACAGATCTTGCAAGGGCGGGATGTCATTGGTGTTGGCGCTGGGGTTGGAGAGTTCCTTCAAAATGTTGAACAGTTCTTTGCTGTAGTGTGCGTTGTTGTCCAGTCGGGTTTTGAAGGACGATCTCTTGGCTGATCTGATGAGGTGGTGATGTCTGCGGATGATGTCCTTGTGGGCTGTGTGGCTGTCTGGTGTGCGGTCCTGGAGGCATTTCTTCTCCAGCTTCCGGCATGCGCGTTTGGAGGTCTGGAGTTCTTTGGTGAACCAGGCAGCTTTCTTGCTGGGGTGGTTGCTGGAGGGTTTATTGATCGGGGCGAAGGTGCAGTCGTCGATCCATTGTTTGAAGTTTCGGGAGGCGGCATCTGTGTCGATGGGGACGATGGGTGGGTTCTGGGCGAGGGTGGAGGTCAGCTGGTCTTCTGTGACTTTGCTCCGGCAGCGGCGATCCACCCGGACACTTTTCCTCTGGTCGCCTGCAGCACTTCTTTGCAGCTCTCCATAGAAAATGACGACAAAACCCGACACGAAAAGACACCTATGCACCCGGCTTCCCTGGGTGAGGTAACACGAGTACTTCGGTGCTCCCGTGGGTGTTGACTCTCGAAGTGTCCTAGTTTAAAAGGGTTCCATCCTAGTCCATCCGGAAGTGTCCTTAAATTGTATATTTGTAACTTTTACGATCTCCATAGAAAGTCAATGGTAACCCACGCCTGTGTTTAGACACTGCACGCGTCTCCCGTGGGCCTCCTACTTCCTAACCTTTGGTCGATTAGAGTAGCCCCAGCGATTCCACAGTCCCCAGGCCTGCTTTCTAATTCTCTCGTGGTTCTCATACCACTTCCTTAGTATATGGTTTGTGAGGCCCCTAGGGCAGAACGTATACTGTGAAACGTATCGTATATTAACTGTGTGACTTATATTGTATTTTTACCTCTGACCTCATAAAGAGTGCAGGGGGGTTGTGTTTAGATTAAATACATATATATTTGATATATACCTTGTGTGGTGTCCTTTCATTTGATATTCAAGGGATTATAATTGTGAAAACAACTTGCTTAACTCGCCTACTGAAGTCTTCGCCTGAAGACTGCTGGTTCATGCTACCACTAGGATAGCTTTCTAGAAGGTTGACTTTACAACCACCATTTAATAAGGGTCGATTAGACTGGTGCAAGGTGCCCACTAGAACTAGGGGACATCATATGCCAGGCTAACTTCTCACAGTAGTGGCAGAGACCAGGTATTATTTTAAAACACTCCGCCACATGTGATAACAAAAATTGGATATATTCTGTAAAATGCCCTTGTGGGCTATTGTACTTCGGCAACACTGAAAGAAAAAGAAAAACTTGCTTTTCTTAAAACAAAAGTAATATGAGAAATAATTTGAAATCCAGGGTGTCCATGCATTGGAGTGAGCATAAACATAACATCAGTCAATTAAGTCTTAGAAATTATTGCGACGTCACCTGAGAGAGACAATAATAAATATTGACTGCAAAAAATGTGGAAAGAACAATTGAACACTTTACAACCAAATGTAATGAATGATAGGATTGAAATGTCCGGTTTCTTATAAACCCAAGGGTTATTATGTTGCTATAAATTGGGTTTCTGTCAACAAAAAGATTGATGATTAAACTTAGCATGTACTTCTGTGTAAACACTTCACATCTGTAAGCACCAAATAAATGGGTTTTTATGTCGCCATAGATTTGTTTAAGGAGTTGCATAGCATGTTTATATGTGAAATTTCTCTATTTGTAAAAACTGTTATGCATATTCATGTGCATACAACATCATCCCAATAGGGCTGCTCAGGAACATCATACTTGAATAATTGTTAAGCTTACACTAGTTTAAAAACAAATTGGTTGTTTATGTTGCTTTTAATTTGGTTGTGGTGTTATAGAGTTTTAAGTTCGATATGTATGATACTGCTATGTTGGTACATTTGTGAGGCACAATTGCTTGCTTATAACATCACTTTAATATGGCCGGCACAGAACCATATCATGTGACTATGATTTGATTGGAAGAGTGAGTTACAGGTCAGGTTGTAATCCGGGAAACTGTAATTGCAGCTATTGGAGTTGGTTAAGCTGCGTGATAAGAGAAATAAACCAAATTTTATCGGCGAGTCTTGCTTTGTCAACGGAGACTGGGACAGCTTATTAAAAATTTAACACTTGAGCATGTTTGCTGAGGGTCTGTCTCGATAAGAGAAACATACTGCATTGCACAGGTGAGTCTCGCTTTGTTAATGGGTAGCGGGACAAATCATAATCGAACCTTGAAGAATATGTTTGTTGAAGGTCTGTTGTGATAAGGTAATGATCATCAACAAGAGAGAGAGGGCTTAAGGACACTCCTATACCCCAATTAAATTTTATCAAACAACAGAGGAGTGACTTCTCTAGAGACTATATGTAGCCACCATATGAGAGCACAAAGTGAAAAAGGAAAAAAGGAAAAGTGAACGTGCAATGAAGAAAAACAAAATTATTTGTTTTTAAAACCCTCACTCACCCGTCTAGTGGGTGACATGCTTCATCATTGGGTTTTGTTCACCGGGCGTGCCTGAAAGATTCCAATACTAGAGAACTAAAGTTACAGGTAAGTAACTTGTTTTCTTACTCCAGTATTGGAACTTTCATAGATTCACATGCCTGAATCAGAATAGAGAGCAGTGAAAAAACAACAAAGCACATTTTCCTGATACATTACATAATCATGCAATACCATTAGAAAATGAGGCATAATCTCATATACATATATACATACTTATATAAAATGTGACTTTGTAAACACGAGAAATTATGGATGGAGGGATGCAAGAAAGGCTCACCGTTACTGGATGATATTCCGCAGTACCGCCTCTCCCACCGCCGCATCCGATTCTGCGGCTGCCTCCAAGCAGTAGTGCCTGGTGAAGGTGTGCGTAGATGCCCAGGTTGCTGCTATGCAGATATCCTGGATTGGCACTCCCCCAAACAGTGCAGTGGATGTGGCCACCGCCCTCGTGGAATGGGCACGGACTCGTGCATTCAAAGGCTTTCCAGCAGCTGGATGACAGTAGACAATTGCACTGGAAATCCATCTGGCAATTCCCCTCTTGGACAGTGGGAAACCTTTCCTGGGTGCGCTGAAGGCGACGAATAACTAGGAAGACTTGCGAAACGCCTTAGTCTCTTTCAAGTAAAATTTCATACATCTCTGAACGTCCAGTGAGTGTAATACTCTTTCTGCCGCTGTTGATGGATGAGGAAAGAAACGCTTCAACACCAATGGTTCGTTCAAATGAAAATCAGTTGGCACCTTCGGAATGAACTTCGGGTTTGTCCTGAGAATCATCTTATCCTCCTGAAACTGCAAGAAAGGCTCCTGAATCTTGAGCGCTTGTAGTTCACCTACTCTTCTCGCTGAAGTCAATGCAATGAGAAGAGCCACTTTCCAGGACAAGAACTTTAGGTCTGCCCTGTGTATCGGTTCAAATGGTGGTTTCATCAATTGGGAGAGTACAATATTCAGATTCCATAATGGTGGTGGAGGCTTTACTGGTGGAAAAACTCTGAATATCCCTTACATAAATTGTTTGATAATCCTTAAGGACCATAAAGATGGGCCTGACGATGACCTCCTGTAGCGGGATAACGCAGCCAAATGCACCTTGATGGAGGCGTGTGCTAATCCTGACTTTGCTAACAGCAGAATGTAAGGTATAATTTGATGAGGTGCAGCATTAAGAGGGTGAACATCATGTCTCTTACACCACAGACAAAACCTCTTCCATTTCATCCTGTAGGTTTTGTTGGTACTTTCCGCTCTGGCCTTGGACAGGATCTCCCTACATTCATGAGAGATGTTCAGATGGCTTAACTCACAGTGTTCAGGAGAAAGGCTGCTAATCGCAAGGATTTCGGGTCCGGATGGAGCACTTGCCCCTTGGACAATGTCAGAAGCGATAGAATTAGGCGCAACCGAACTGGACGGTCCTCCGACAGCAGCAGCAGTTCCGTGAACCAGTGTTGTCTGGGCCACCACGGGGCTATTAGGATCAGCGTGCACGGCTCTTTCTTGATCTTCACCAGTACGCGGGGGAGAAGAGGAATTGGAGGAAAACCGTAGGCAAAGATGCCGGACCATGCCATGGAAAACGCATTCCCCCAAGATCCCCTCTGGGGAAGCCAGCTTGCGAAGTACTGGCATTTTCTGTTTTCCCTTGTAGCGAAGAGGTCCACTATCGGTGTTCCCCATCTCCGAAAGACGCTGTCCAGGATACCGGGTCTAGCTCCCATTTGTGGCAGGACGATTTTAGCCTGCTGAGAGTATCCGCTTTGACGTTTTGATCCCCCGGGAGGAGTTCTGCTGCCAATGATATTCCTTGCTGAAGAGCCCATTCCCATATCTCCTGGGCTTCCTGAGACAGGGAGAGAGATCTCGTTCCCCCTTGCTTGTTCACATAGTGCATCGCCGTGGTGTTGTCTGTTCTTACCAACACCGGCACACCTTTTATCCTTGGCAGAAAAGCCAGTAATGCCAAGCGGATCGCTCTGAGTTCCAGCAGATTTATATGTAATTGCTGCTCCTGTGCCTTCCAACGACAGCTGACTTGAAGGTCCTGAAGGAAAGCTCCCCATCCTTCTAACGGCGCATCCGTCGTTACCACTAGCGGCGCCGCTCTTGCCAGAAACGTCAGTCCTTGAGACACATTTGCCTTTTGTGTCCACCACTTTGCCGCCTGTTGCATCACTGGTGTCACCTTTATTGTATCGTCGAAGGATCCCTCCTCCTGACGCCATTGGAGATCGATGTGTTCTTGCCATGGTCTCATCCTTAGCCTGCAGCAAGGTACCAGGGGAATACAAGAGGACATCGTGCCCAGTAAGGATTTGTACCTGCGGACTGAAAGAGAATTTCTTTTTACCAAGTCTCGGAAGAGGGACACAATCCTCAGTTGTCTTTCCTCGGAGGGAAATGCTTTGTTGCATTCCGTGTCCAATATTGCCCCCAGAAATGTGATCACTTTTGCTGGGTGGAGGTTTGACTTTCCCTCGTGAAGAGTCAATCCTAGATCGGCGAATAAGTCTATGCATGCCTGCGTTGACGCTCTGGCCTGTACCTTTGATGGTGCTTTGACTAATCAGTCGTCGAGGTAAGGAAATATTTGATGTTTTTGCTTCCTCAACACAGCCGCCACTGGAGCCAGGCATTTCGTGAAAACTCTTGGCGCTGACTTCAAGCCGAATGGCAGTACCCTGAATTGGTAATGTCTTCCGGCTACCCAGAACCGAAGGTACTGTCTGTGTGCGGGATGTATCAGCACGTGGAAATACGCGTCTTGTAGGTCCAATGTGGTCATATGATCTCCTGGGTTTAATAACGGAAGCATGTCCTGCAAAGATACCATCCTGAAAGATTGACTCTTGAGATAGGTGTTTAAGGATCTGAGATCCAGAATGGGGCGCCACTGGAGCTTGTTTTTCTTGAGAAGAAAAAAAAAAACCGTGAGTAAAACCCCTTGTTTTCCTGGGGTTTCGGTACGGTTCTATTGCTCCCTTTCGGAGCATTGTCCGAATCTCCTGCCGGAGTTGATGCAGATGTTTGGCTCTCTGGTGCATCGGTGGTGTACAAAGGGGCGTTTGAAGAAATTCTAGGGTGTGACCGAATTGAACTATTTTGAGGACCCATTGGTCCGTTGTTATTTTCCGCCAATTGTGAAGATAGTGAGCAATCTTTCCACCCAGGGGAGCATCTGACAGAGCCGGAAGACGGAGGTTGTCATTGCCGACGGGTGTTGTCCTTTCCCCGGCCACCACGTCCTCTTGGAGTTGATTTTGTATATCCTCCTGACTGACGCTGGTTATATTGCTGACGGTAAGGCTGCGATGAGGACTGATAAGAAGAAGAATATCTTCCCTGTCGGTATCCTCCTCTATACGAGGACTGTCCTCTACCCCTGGAGCCACGAAAAGGGGTTTTCCTGTATTGCAGTGTTCCCAGAGCCTTTGCCGTATCAGTATCCTTCTTGATACTTTCCAGAGTATCATCTAGATGTTTCCCAAATAATTCTTCTCCATTAAAAGGGAGGTCTAAAATCCTGTTTTGCACCTCCGGCCTAAATGCTGTTGCTCGCAGCCAACCTTGCCTGCGCAGGACCGCAGCTCCTCCCAAGGATCTAAATGCTGTGGTCGCTATATCCATAGCGCAGTCTATGACTTCAGCCGAAGTCCTCTCTCCTTCCATGAGAATTTTCTTCGCCTCCTGCTTCTCTGGATCCGGCACCAGGTTAACGTATGGAGACAGGTCACACCACATCTGCCTGTCATACATTCCCAAGATAGCGAGGGCATTAGAGGCTCTCACAAGCAGAGCCGACATTAATGAAAAACGTTTTCCTGCGTTATCCAACCTTCTGCCCTCTTTGTCTGGAGGTGTTGCAATCGGAGCAGATGGGTTCCTGGATTTCTGTTGTGCCGACTGGGTGATAACAGAATCCGGTTTGGGATGACCCAACAGGCAAGATGGAGCATCAACCGGTGCTTTATACTTTTTATCCAGTCTGGCCAGAACCAGTGTTATCGTCGCTGGCGTCTCCATGACCTTTAATCCTTCCTTCCAAATATGAGACACTAAAGGCAGGGATCGTACGGATTTCCGATACGAGTCTTTGAAGTCATATAGAAAACATTCCGTTTTCTCTTCTGTCATGGTCAGAGCAAATCTCTTAGTGGCTCTCTCCATCAAATTATGAAATCCACCAATGTCCTCCGGTGGCGAGTCCACTGGTCTTTGAGGAGGAGTTGAAGGTGATGGGGCGTATATAGTCATGCCATTCTGCACTTGTGTCCGCAATCTCACCATCCTCATGATCGTCATCCGAGGTATCATGGTGTGTAGTCGGCGGTGGGGACCTAGCAGTAAGTTACGGCACAATCTCTCTCCTACGAATCGGTGTCCCTGGAACCGATCGTAGACGTGGAGTAGCCTCTATGGCCTGTTGAGCGACTGGAGTCGCTGGGTATCTTTTCCTATAATCCTCCAACATTCCCTGGAGATCCTTCAACAAAGAGGATGGCACACTTGTCATCTCCTCCCGTTGCTGTTGGCGATATCGGTGTTGTTCCTGGGGTTGCTCTTGATAACCCCCATATTCCTCCTCAAAATTGTCTTCTTGGTACTTGACCTGTAATTGCGAAGGGCTACTGGCAATACCGTATTCATCATCTTCTTCAGAATCTTCCTCCTCCAGCAGGTGAGATGGCAGCAATGGGGAGACCTTGCTTGGAGATGTAACCTCCGGTGTTATAGGTTTTTTCCAAGGCACCAACCTTTTTTCTGGTGTTTTTTCCCTCGTCGACGAGATTCCCATCGCCGTCGTCGACCAGGTCATTGCCGTCGACGCCACCGTCGACGCTACCGTCGGCGCTGTCCTCGTCGACGTCGTCGTCCTCGTCGACGGCACTGTTGCCGTCGACACAGTTACCGTCGTCGACGCCGCTGTTGACACGGTCGTCGACGGTGAAACCGTCGACGATATCGCCGTCGAAATCGTCGACGTTGTTTTCTCACCAGCCTTTTTATCCTTTTTCGTCGACGACGGAGGTGTTTTTGTCGTCGTCGATGGTCCCTTTTTTGTCGACGGTCCCGTCGACGGAGTTGACTTCTCCTCAGAAGGCGTAGAAGAAGACCGTTTGATGGTAATCTTGATCTTCTGAGGTGACTGTGGTGGATCTGAGGTGGATTTTGCTCCTTTCACCTCACTAGCAGAACCCTTCTTCCCCTTAGATGAGACTGAAGGGGATTTTGAGAGACTGCGCCCCGAAGACCCTGGAGTGGTCTTTTTTGGGGCCTTCTCAGGTCTTTCCCCTGAGGAATGTGTCTGAGGAGATCTACTTTTCTTCTGAGATCTCTTAGACGCCACAGATTCCTCCTCACTCTCACTTGAGAGGATTTCCTTCCTGGCTTTGACCTTCTGAAGCCAGAGCAGTAGCCTTCCCTCACGATCTCTCAAGGTCTTATTTGAAAAGGTACGACATACCTTACAATCTGCTGCCTTATGGTCTGGATAGAGACAGTAGATGCAGTCCTTATGAGGGTCATCTGTATAAAGCCTTTTCTTGGAGCAGGTTGAACAAGCTCTAAATAATCCTTTTTTCTCATTATCAGACATGGTTTATGTAAAAACCTCAAATCTAAGTAAAAAACTGTAGAAGTAAAGAGTTTGAGCAGAGCTCAAAGGAGACTCTCTAGCACAACGTGCGGTAGAAAAATCTGAGGGGCAGACGGTTCTCTCAGGAGTGTTCTAGAGGGTGAGGAGCTCTGATTGGTTCAGGGAAAAGTTTGGGCCTTTTTTACATAACAAAGGCTATGGGTTGCAAAAGGGAAATGGGCCTAGGCCTCTTTTCAGTTTGCTATACTACTAAGCACTGCTTTTTTATATACCGGAGACTCCCGTCTCAACGACGGGGAATGATTCAGGCATGTGAATCTATGAAAGTTCCAATACTGGAGTAAGCCCCACTATCATTCCGGTCTGGTTACAGAATGTGTGAACTTGACACTTGAAACGTAATTTGTTTATGATCAGGCTGTTCTGAATCACATGTTGTGAGTCACATGGCCAACAATGTAAAAAACGGTATGATGATCGTATGTTTCGTTCCGACCAAAAGCGATTCACCCTTATGTAAATTTTGATTATGTTGCGCCGATTTTTAAGTACTGGAGCTATTTGGCAAGTAACAATGTGTCAGTTGTATTATCTACTTGCATATGAATATTTCTGCCAGTATGATGCCAAGTTGTATCATTTTTTTTTTATTTCACGGAGTATGCAAACGTCTTCAGATAAACATGCTTTATATTATTTTCTGCATATTACGATTTACAATTTCAAACAGTCGGCTTTCACATTTTCTATGCATCAGGTGTCATGGTGTTTGAGTGTTTTTTCACGGTCTATAACCCCGAGGTTATTTCTATTGTTGGTTGGGCACAATTGGTAACTGGCTGTGACAAAGAACTTTTCAGGTCGGAACATGTTGCCGCAATACATTTTATTGACTGCGAACACTGTGTGCGGTCCTGCGCTTCCTTTGGATTACTGGGAGGCGGGACTTTCTTTAAATTCTGTACCCCTGACACCGGACCAGCCCCGCTTGGTGGATGTGGCTGGATTTCCGGACGGGAAAATTCTCCTTCATATACATATATACACACACACACACACACACACACACACACACACATATACATATATATTTGCAAAAATGCTCCCTATATGATAAAACAATCACGCAGAATACTACAACATTATATGCACCTGTATATAAACGTATGCACTTGATAAGCACAAACAGTAATGGAGGCTCACCATATTGGAGCAGACAACGTAATACCGCCTGTCCTACGGCTTTATCACTGCACTGTGTCAATTCGAGGTAGTAGTCCTGTGTGAATGTGTGGGTGCTCTTCCACGTCGTAAAAAGAGCAGCCAAGGAGGACACTGGCCTTATTGAATGCCCCCTTGGCTCGCTACGAATGGTTTGCCAGCTTTTGAGGGGTAAAACTGGATGGCAGCATTTTGCGATGGTTGCTTTTGTGACTGCAGTACTCTACCGAGATTGTCCATAAGATACTAACAGCTGATCAGTTTTTCGAAGCTGCTTGGTACAATTTAAGACATTGTTTAATATTCAGTATATGAAGAGATCTTTCAGCTGATAATGCCAGATTTGGGAAAAAAGTACATAGTAGGACAGGTTCATTGAGGTGAAATTGCGATGGAACCTTGGGAATGAATTTCGGATTTATTTTGAGAAGTACGTAACAATCAGTGAAATGTAAGAAGGTTTTCTGCATTGTGAAAGCCTGTATTTGACGGACCCTTCTAATTGAAATGAGAGCCAACTGTAAAGCGACCTTCTACAAGAGAAACTTCAGGTCTTCCTTGTGGATTGGTTCAAATGGAGATTTCATAAATTGAGCAATAACTACATTGAGATGCCATACTAGAGGAGGAGTTTGTACCAGAGGGAACGCTCTGAGCAACTCCTTCATGGGGGGGGGGGGGGGGGGGGAGGAGAAGAGAGAGAGAGAGAAGGGGGGGGAGAAGAGAGAGCGAGAGAGAGAGCGAGAGAGAGCGAGAGAGAGCGAGAGAGAGAGAGAGAGAGAGAGAGAGAGAGAGAGAGAGAGAGAGAGAGAGAGAGAGAGAGAGGAGGGGGGAGTGGAGAAGAGAGAGGGGGGAGTGGAGAAGAGAGAGGGGGGAGTGGAGAAGAGAGAGCGAGAGAGAGAGAGCGAGAGAGAGAGCGAGAGAGAGCGAGAGAGAGCGAGCGAGCGAGCGAGAGAGAGCGAGCGAGAGAGAGCGAGCGAGAGAGAGAGAGAAAGAGAGAAAATGAATGAAGAGCATCTGTACTGTAATGCTGAGGCCAGGTGAACCTTGACAGAGGCTTGCACCAATCCTGATCTATCAAGAAGATAAGACAGAATCTGCTCAGCTGATGGCGCCAACATATGCAATTTAGATTGTTGACACCATGAACAGAATCGCTTCCATTTCAACTAGTATGTTCTCTTTGTGGCTTCCGCTCTTAATTTATGTAAGAGATCCCTACAGTCTTGAGGAATATTAAAGTCTCGGAATTCATAGAATTCATGAGCCATGCACACAAATGGAGAGAGGCTGGTTCTGGATGTAGCCGGTAGCGAGAGCCGTCGGAGCGTGCTATTAAACCCCTACAACCGCATCGTCTTTTGAAATCCTGATCCGCTCTGGTTTTGGAGAAGAGTTTTATCCCGTAGTGAGTTGGCTGGACACGCTGGATCCATTACCGCGCTACCTATTTTCTACAGCCGTCGCCTTAGAGGCAGGCTTATTGACAGTACTTAATACGGTGGACCCCTGAAAGTCCAGAGAGTTCGCCGTTTGGAAGCTGGGAGACCCTTCCAGGCTCCGCTCCCCTCCAGATCCTTTACAGCCCTTATATAGAGGAGGTGAGCAGTCCGATAGAAACTATGAGAAATCTAGCCTATACTGATCCTCCAGCGAACACCTGAAACAGGAGTCCGTGTTCAAGCATTACTCCCTACTTTGCGAGATTGTTGGGTTGTCCCCCACGCCGTGGTACCTCCTCGCCCTGACGAAGGTGCGGCCTAATAATAAATATTTTAAACTAATGTAATGTTTTTTCATCTCAAACGAATAATGTTGACATACAAAAAAAATTTGTGATAAAATGGTAAATGATAAATAAAGAAATCTCAAAATAGTTCTTATGTGTATCTGGCTCTGATACTACTTGTTGTCACCAGTCTGTATATAAAGGGATCCTCTGGTAGGACCTTAGTGTATATCTGTGGCAGGGTTGTTGCGGATTCTTTTTTGCTGGTTCTGGATGTAGAACCTAGCCCTGGTTCATCGTCAACAGTGCCCACATTGCTGGTAGGCGAATGGGATTGGACTTTGACAGCAGGAGAAGCTCCGGAAACCAATGCTGCCTGGGCCACTCGGGAGCAAGCCGGATTAGGCAACAGTTTTCCATTTTCGTCTTGAAGAAAACGTTTGGTATGAGAGAGAAGGTGGAGACGCATATGCATAAATCCCGGACCATCTCAATCAAAGAGGCATTCCCCCAGGACCTGGGAACAGGTACCGACTAGCGTAGAACTGGCATTTGGTGTTCTAGTCTGCCGCTAAGAGATCCACTGATGGTTTGCCCCAAAGTGAGAATATCTTGTCCAGCTCCGATCAATCCAGTATCCACTCATGGCAACTGTACTTGGCTCTGCTGAGCGTGTCTGCTAAGGTGTTGGTTACTCCAGACATGTGCTTGGTCCTCAGAGATATCTTGTGGGTTGTTAGACAGCTCCAAAGTACCTGGGCTTGTTGGTAAGTGTTAGTGACCATGTACCCCCTTGCTTGTTGATAAAGTGCATGGTGGTTCTATTGTCCTTAAGCACAAGCACCGAAGATCTTGCTTTTCTTGGAAGAAAAGCTTGTAGGGTGAGAGTGATTGCTTTAAGTTCCAAGCAGTTGATATGCATGGCTTTCTGAAGCACAGACCACTTCGCTTGAATCTGCAAGCCCTGCAAGTGGCTGCCCCAGCCCTCTTGAGAGGCATCTGTGGCCATGACGAAGTTGGGTATTAAAGCCACAAACGTTAAGCTTTTCAAGAGATGAGAGATCTGAGACCACCACCCTAACATTTCCACCATCCTTGTAGAGATGCTTATCAAATCTTCAAACGACCCTTCCATTTGGATCCATTGCGCTTGTAGCTCCTCTCGCAATGGTCTCATCTTCTGAAGTTATCGCTCTCCATTGAGGGACATAGCTGGAAATGTTCGCACCCACAAGGTGGGTAGAAATGGATGTAGCCAGCACAACCTGTATCTCGACTCGGGGGTGGGGGAATTGCTTTCGGTGAGAGCCTTTTTTTGTGTATGCTGTTGTGGGCAGTTGGAGGTACGGTTGTTGCTGGTAAGCAGGCCTGTATTGAGACTGGAGGTGCTAGTATTGTTAGGCGCACTTTCCTCCTCTGTAGGTGGAAAAACCTCTTCCACATGCTCCCCGAAAGGGCAACTTTCTGAACTGAAGGCTGCCGACGGATCTAGGTGTATCTGTTTTGATAGCCAACAGAGCACTGTCTATGTGTTTTCCAAACAGAGCTTCCCTATCGTAGGCCATAGGCAGGATCTTGAATTGCACTTCCTGCCTGAAGTATGTAGCTTTGAGGCATCCCTGCTGTCTTAGGACTGCGGCCCCTGCTAGTTGACGAAAGCTAGTGGAGGCGATGTCCATTATACATTCTATTATTTCCGATGAAGTTTGTTCGCCTTTCTGCAACATTTTTCTTGCTTCAGATCTTCTGCTGTCAGTCGATAAGGGCGCTGATATCCAAGCACATCTGCCGATCGTAGCAACCCAGAAGTGCCAGAAAATTTGCAGCACGAACAGTGACAACAGACATGGTGGAGAACCTCTTGCCTTCTTGATCTGGTTGCATAGAGATCGGGCGGAAGGATTTTTGAAGTGATATTGCGCCACTTGCGAAATCACAGAACCTGGTTTGGGATGTCCTGTGAGGCAAGCAGGGTAATCCTCTGGAGCCCTGTATTTTTTGTCAATCCGCAGCAGAACCACAGCCATCATAGCTGGGTTCCTCATGATTTTAATCCCCTTCTTCCAGACATAATCAATGATAGAGATAAATCTGACTGACTTCCATGCCAGCTCTTTAAAGTCATATGGGAAGCAGTCGGACTGCTTGACGGAAATTGGCAGGTGAAACCTTGTTGCAGTCCAGTCCAATAAACTATGAAAGACACCAATGTCCTCTGGGGGAGAATCTACCGGCTGTGGTGATAGAGGCGACGGAGTGGGTATAACGTAATCGTCCCAATCATCTTGCAGAGTCTGAGGTTCCCTTTCATCATCTGAAGCTGATGGGTCTTCCCTTTGCGGTGCTGCTATGTTGGAAGCCGGCGTCATACTGGGCAAAGTAGGTGAAGGAATGGGCCGTAGAGTAGCAGGAGAGGTAGGCTAAAGAGGAACCACTGGATGTTCCTGAAAATTACCTGAAGGTCTTGAAACAATCACCGGACCAACATACCTCTACAGACGACTCAGCTTCTACACCCCCACCCGCCAGCTCCGCTCCGCCGACCTCACCCTCACCACAGTCCCCAGCTTCCGAAGAGCGACCTCCGGCGGCAGATCGTTCTCCCCTTCGCCGCCAAGACCTGGAACACCCTCCCCATCCACCTACAGCAGACCAAAGACCTGCTGACCTTCAGAAAACTCCTCAAGACCTGGCTTTTCGAGCAGCAGCAGCATTCCCCACCCCAGCGCCTTGAGACCCTCACGGGTGAGTAGTGTGCTTTACAAATGATATGATTGATTGATTGATTAATTGATTGATTGATTGAAACAGTGACATGGGCACTTATACGTCACACTGTCTGGGCTGAGAATCATCATAGTATTGGTAATGTTTAGAATGTCTCTTTGTAGAAGGGGCATAATATAGTACTGTTCTTCCTCTTCTATATCAACATCCTGATGTTGGACTTGATGCTCTGATGAGCTATGAGGTGCTCCAAAAGGGTTTTCATCGTCTGGTCTACTAAGTGACTTGAAGAAAGAGGATAGACTTTGCTGGGAGAGGTTAGTTCAGGTCTCTGTGATGTTTTTAAAATGTTGGAAATTTTCATGGTCGTCGATGACATCGGCAAGGTGCTGGTCATCGGCATGGTGTCAGGTGGCATGGCAGTGAGGGTTTAGCCATCGATGGTATATCTTACCAGCAGCGGGGTCGACGGTGCATGCGGAAGTAGTGTCAACTGTGCCTTTGTCGATGATCGAATTCTTGTTGACGGGTCTGAGGGTCGACGGATATCGGTGCTGACGTTCTCGTAGATGAGACGGTGGTGACGGTCGTCAACGATATTGCTGTTGACGGTGATGGTGCAGTCGATGGGGCTCTAAAAGGCGACGGTTCAGAAGAAGTTAAATATGGATGTTACCCAGCCTTGATAGATGGTCTGCTGTGTTCAAAGGAGGTAGCCTCTGTGGAGATATGCTTCGTCTTCTCCTTTCTCAGGGGGTCTGTGGCCTGATGAATTTTAAGGACCTTCCTGCTCTCCTCAAACGTCCCTTGGTCAGAGGATCTAGCTCTCTTGCAAAACCTTACAGAGGTATCACTGTCGTCCTCAGAAGAGGTGGATATCTGAGTTTTGGCCTTCTGTAGCCACAGAAAGAGCCTCCCCTCCCTGTCCTTCATGGTTTTGGAGGCAAAAGTGTGGCACATTTTACACTTCTTTAAATTGTACTGGGGATAGAGGCAGTAAAGACAGTCCTTACGTGGGTCATCCACATGCAGCCTTTTCTTTCCGCAGGTTCTACAGTATCTGAAGAACCCTTTTTTCGAGGTGTCAGACATGGAAGAAGTTGTTTAGGATTAAATCTAGACTCTAATTTAAGAAAAACTTAGGAGTGTTCTGCAGGGTGCTGTCACCTTATAGTTCAAGATTGTTTCTTTTTTTAAAGGGCATAGATAGGCTATTCGGGTAACATCTTCTGTCCAGTTATGGTCCATTCTCTTTTTATCCCTTGTACCCGGTGGTCCAAAACTTTGTCTCTGTCAGGACCATCTATACTGTACAAAGAGGAAATACAAATGTATTCAGACAGTGACTCATCAGTTTCTATGATTCACTGATACTACTGCACTGTGAATAATATCTTATTCATCTTAGCTGATGTGCACCCAGTGAAAGATACCCTTGCAACACCAACATTTTTAACCTGGCAAATTGACCTAAGTATATACAGGAAGTGATTGTCCTCAATAAAACAGGTTGTTGCACACTATGACAAACGCAGAAGGCTGTGATAAGGAAATTAACTTGGTGGGAGATTATCCACCATTAGGAAGGGAACGTTACAGTATGCTGAGTAGTGAGAACAGGTAGGGTATGTTGTGACAAGACAACATTTATATTCTTACACTTAATATGAATTTGAATAGATTTGTTTTGTTTCATAGTAATTTTTTTGTTACTCACCAAATCTATGAGGAAAGGATAACACATTAAGAAGGATGTGCAAATGTAACATAATAGGCGGATACATTTTTTTTAAAAACTATTTAAGAAAAATGGTAAATAAGCAAGCATGGGCCATGCATTTGCAAGCACAAAATAAAAAAAAATATTTCTATATGGATAAGCAAAAGTTTTGAGACTTGGTTAGTCATAATTCGAAAATGTATTGCGCCATGATTATATTTTACTTCAGATAATTCAGCTATTTGAAGACTGAAATCAAGTACCAATAAATATATATAATTATATATAATTTTTCCACATATTTACTCACAAAACGTTTGCAACACTATTAACAAATAAACGTTACCTTTCTGAAGAATTGCTGCTAGGTGTTCACCCAAAAGCTGCTTTTCTACACGGAATATTAGGGGTTTCCTGTGAGAGGCAGAAATTAATTCACATGATAATGTACTGATGGTAAACACGTTCACCCTGAATGGAAACTTAGAACATCTTTCAATTTAGCTTAATCAGCTCACATTTAAGGTTTCATTGTAGGATAATTTGGGTTGTTGGCTGAGTGAGGTGGAAACCCTGCTCATGCCACAGCCACAATCCCCGTCAGGGTGAACCACAAAAAGTCACTAAATTAAATTGTGCTTAACCCTCTAGTAGACTGGCACAAAAGCAGTCGGGCTTAACTTAGAGGTAATGTGTAAAGTAATTATGCATAATGTAAATAATCTAGGGCAACTTCAGATCATATAATTCCTCAAATCATTATGAGGAAATGAACAAAACAATAGTGACACTAAATGGTTTTAAAATTATAACAAGATTTATTTATTAGTTATCTTTTGTCTTTTTTTTCACTATGAAATAAATATTAAAGACAGAAAAAATTCATACAGAGACTAAACATTGTACACACCATTCTGATCACATTCATTCACAACCACACACATACTACATACACATACTCATATTGATATATATATATGGTCTTTTTATCAGACTTTTTAGAATTTGTTTAGGATGTAATGAAAAAACAGTAGCAGCATATTGATGAATGATGAGCTCTTTTAGGTGGTTTCAAAACAGACTCTACGCGCGTTTCGACAGAAACACTGTCTTCATCAGGTGTTCCACCTCAGAATGTTGTGTTCAGAGAAGGATAATTCACGTCCCTGAATAGAAAGTGGATAAAATATGATCTCCAGGATAAATATTCAAATCTGTCCAGCATATATATGCGTAGATCAGTATGCTGTTTTCAATATTACAGGTCCGAGTGGGATCTTAAATCGTCAAGGATTAATATTCGTCACCCAGACGGTTTCTATGGGTTTCTAAAGCTAGTGCAGTGGTGACCTTTCTTAGAAAAGAGATGATAATATGGTAACTGATTCCTCAAGGGAAAAAGGCTCTGCTGAATAGCAAGTGTCCAGACGGGGCGGACGAGTTGCAAGTCCTTCCGAAAGTTAAAATAGGATATGATTCCGACAATCTAAAAAAAGTTATTTTCGCAGCTCCGTACTTGATGTGGCAGACGTCCGATGCGGCTGAGATAACGCCGATAAGAGACACTGTCCCCGTCAGGGTGAACCACAAAAAGTCATTAAATTAACTTGTGCTTAACCCTCTAGTAGACAGGCACAAAAGCAGTCAGGCTTAATTTAGAGGTAATGTGTAAAGTAATTATGCAGCACACAAAACGTAATAAAGTGAAAACACAAAGAAAAATCCCACACCAATTTAGAAAAATAGAGTACATTTTACTAAATGATTGGACAACAAAACAACAAAAATCTAATCAGTAGAACAGGAGATATGAATTTTTAAAGTTTAAGGTAAAAACTATCTCCTAAAGGATCAAAGCACCAACCGTGAACATCTAGTTGTGTGAGATTGCGGCAAAGTTCGAAGATATGGCCGAGCGAGTGTCAGATATCAGGAGTGAATTGGGCCCGACGTGCGCTTAGCTTTGGGCTTAGAAGAAATTTTGCACAGCTGTCTTTCCAGGTATAGCTAAGCATTCTTCTGAAGTACACAGCAAGCCACAATAGCAGGCAGTCCTTTTAGAGTCCTTCCTCAGCTTCAGAAAGAGCACTGAAGAGTGGTACAGAGGGTCCTATTTTTTTATACCTGGTGCCTTTGTAGTAGGAGAAGTTTCTAGAGAATTCCCTTTGAGGTGCTTGGAATTTCCTGCCGGACTTGTAAGTGGGGCTTTACCCAGCTCCCCTCCTCCCCCCATCCCACCGGTGATGGCCCATCCAGACACAACTAATCCCTTTATTATGTGGCTGTCTGGGAGGTATATACCAAGTCCAACTACCAAATAAACCTAGTCACATGACTCAGGAACAGGCTTAGACACCAAATAGGGCAGGAAAATACCAACTTTCTAAAAGTGGTATTTTCAAAATTGTGACTTAAAATCTGACTTTACCATTAAAGAGGATTTTAAATTACAATTTTCAGGCACCAAATATTAATTTTCTACCTGCTCCCAATCAAACGTTAGCACTTATTGAATGTAGTAAGGCAACCCAGTGTTATCATATGGGAGAGGTAGGCAACACAGTAGTGAAAAACATATTTTTTTGATTTTTTTCTACCAACACATGTAAATCTTAGTAGTACGTGTCCAAGCTGTTAATTACAATGCCCAATGCAATGTCTAGGGGCTACCTTAGGGGGTGCCTCAGATGCAATAAAAAATCATTTGGTAAGTGGGTTATTTTGCCAAGTCGAATAGGTAGTTTTAAACTGCATTCAGGCTACAATTACATACCTGGATCACGTTTTAAATGACTACTTATGTGGGTGGAACAATAAGTGCTGCAGGCCCACTAATAGCATTTAATTTGCAGGCCCTGGGTATATGGTATACCCCTTTACTAGGGACTTATAAGTAAACTAAATATGCCAATTAGGTGTAAGACAATTTAAAATGTTTTAGTTAGTGAACACAATCACTTTAGAACTGGTCAGCGTGATAAAGTGCACAGAGTCCCAAGGCCAACAAAAATGAATTCAGCAAAAATAGGAGGGGTGAAGGCAAAAACATTAGGGGGTGATCCTGCAGAGGGCCAAAGTCTAACAAGTATAATAAGAAATATTGCATTGCTAAGTCATTATTTCCCCATAGGTGCACATTTTCCTGCGGCTCATAGCGGACTCTTATCTACAGTCCTATTGTGGTTATCTCCCTAGAAAGAACCTGTATCAAATAAGAAATATATTGTCCAACATTTTACAACAGAAAATGAAACGCTGAAAATCTATTTGGTGCTAAACTTTATAGATTGGTTATTGTTTTTTCAAATCACTGGCTGTCACTGATCACTCCTGAAGTGGGTGACTACTCCATTATAGCAGGGGGTTAAACACTGCGTAGCTAGTAGTGACACTGCAGATTGTTCAAGTTTACAGGATATGCTTTTTCTGAATCAGAATGCATTGGAAGAACATGAAAATTGAAAGAAGCCGAGTATTCTAATGGTCAAATGAAGAATGAGTAATTATTGAATTATATTATGGATTTTTAATATAACTATTTATTTAATGAATATTATTAAAAATGAGGAAAAAAAATTGAAAAATCGATTGAGCTTGGTAGTGATTATATCACCAGCAGTATGTGTAAAGTATATGGTGAAAAGAAAAAACTAATATTTTAATCTGGGTGACATAGTTCATGGTCAAATGATAAGTACCAAAGCAGGCAATCTTAGAAATTATTTAAAACACTTATAACACGAAGTGTAAAGAAATATATATTTTTTTTCCATTCCTGTTCTGCTGTCAATCGGCTTTCAATGCCTTCATTTTCTTTGGGATTTACTGCCTAATTATTCACATGACCAGTTGCCATTTTCTTCACCTCCCGGTTCTTTCTCTGTATTTCGGCCTTTCTTCAGCTCTCGATGAGGTACAAGGATTTTTTGGGGCCCCAGGCAAAATAAAAGCTTCCCATTTGGGCACTCACCCTCCTTAGCAAGAAGGGCGTTTTTAGATGACTGGCTGCTAGCTGGCACTGTCTTATGGCGGTGCTGTAAAGCAGACATCAACAATGGCACTTATTTAGCAACAACTCGCAAAATGTAGGTTATATTACATGTGATTTCGTGAAATCTAGCAATTGATTATATGATGACACTGCCCGAGAAAATTCGGTCTACACTCACTGTGTGCTGTGATCCAAATAGGTCATTACTCGATCACCTTCTTCTTCCAAACGTTTATTTACATGATGGAGATACTCTGGAACCTGGAGAAAAAAATAGTTCAGACTTAAGTCCTGTAATCTGCTGTATTTGATGTTTTGATTTGAAAGCAAATAAAGATATTACAAATATTTTGGTCACCCTTAACAATGAAAGTGGAAACAGCCTTTAATCCCAGGTGCCCTGGCAATCCACACCAATTTATAATGTGGTTGGTTTTATAAAACTTATACCTCCCCCTGCATAATTAAAGACTATGTTCATTCAGGAATTAAACATCTGTGGATAATATATTGAGTGCCATCATTAAAACAAACTTTTTAAGAAGGCAGTGGTGCACTATAAAAGATTTAAATGTACCTCAGATGTTGGAATTTTACAACAGGATGGATGAAAGAAAAACGATTAGAACGTGCTTACATTGCACTGGAGATTTGTCTGAAGGAAATTATACAATAAATACTTGAAATAGGGCATGAGAGAGAAATGATCTATTGGATCACTTTAAATTCAATAACTTTCTTTAACTAGGCAATGCAGTACCCACCGCTATAACAGTAAATGCTGAATAAATAGGCACAACAGCTAAACTTCATTCTATATGGCACAGTAGCTAAGTTTCTCTCCGTTCCTTCTTTGTCTGTAAATTGGGTACCATAAATTTGATAGAGTAACTTTGGTTATTTATAGTGCTTAAATAATGTAGGAACGCAGGTTTAAGTTCTATACAGAAAGAAGTTATTACTTGCCACCACTTGTATTACTCGGTTACTTCACCAGTCAGAAAAAATGCAATTTAGAAGAGCATAGGTAAGTTTCTTCTTACATCTCCAATTCAGTTGGCACATTTCTGCATGTGATACCAAGACAATTCTAAAAATTATACACAAAGCACAGATGTCACTTTTTAGTGGTTTAAAAAAAAAAAAACTTTTAGGTGTGAATTTGCCTGCAAATATTTTTATCTCTTGTATAAATGATGAATCAAGTGAAAAACACCTGCAAAGCTATATAAAAAAAAGAGAAGAGACAATTAAGTGTCTAAACAGATAAACCTTGATGACTTGAAAAATGACAAACTTTTTCTCCAAGTTTTCTAGATCCTTCAACTTTTTAAAAATATAAGGAGTTATTTTTCTCAATGTTATGCTAATGTGAAATTCTGGAAAATGCTGTACCTCTCTTTCTTGCATTAATCGTTGGCCCTCTGCAGCGTACAATCGATCAGTTTCCTCCAAGAATCTTTGTTCAAAGCATTCTTTATACACCTACAGGAAACATAAATAAAAATCAACATTTCCTCCTAGAAGTAGTTTTTACACTTCATTGTACACAAGAAAATTATATTTTTATTCCCTACTAGGTCTTTCTAGTGGTAAGTCTGTCAGCGTGTTGCTAATGCACTTCAGCGCGTATTAAGCATCAGGAAGTATTTCAGTTTGCGCTCTGCACCATAGCTCAGGCAAACATCAACATGAAGAGGAAACAGAACCCCAATGCATTAATGTGCATACCTTGCAAATTATTTCATTAACATTCTGGAAAGAGTTCTGTTGTCAAAACGTTGAATATGGTTAATACGTTTGGAAGCACAACCCTTAAATTATTTCAGTTTGGATCTATCAGGAGCACTGTCAAACTAACTGCAGAAGCACAATGCTGAGTGACAGCTGATAATGAAGACTAACTACAGGATATTAACAATTCTACGTAACATGTTTATGAGAAAAGTCACAACAGAAGCACAAAAAATGTGTTTCTGTGAGCCTATTCTCAATTTCAAGGAGCATGGTAATGAAGCAACAAAAGTAAACTTGGAACTGATCTTGAAGACAAATTGTCATTTAATCAGGTCATTTTACTCAGTTGCAGTGACTCCGGTGCCAAGTGTATCTGGACCGCTCCTATTTCTAAATCTTGGACTCTATTGCAGCCTTATGAAATACAAAAATATGGATCTACAAGATAATTGCATGTCATGGTAGAAACGTTTACATACAAGAAAGCCCAAATCATCCATTTGTCCTCCCTTCAATTAACTTCTAAACTAATAAGTAGAAGGAACCAGCCTATACAGCCAGAAGGGAGATCAGATGTCTGGGTTTCACTGCTTATCTACTTTTTTTCAATATACTACCAAGACACAAATTCTCTTTAGGGATATAGATCAGGGAAAGGAATTTAGTTTTTTTTTGCTGATGATCTGAGACTGTACTGCAGCATTTATAACAAGAAATGGAGGGCTTCTCTTGATCATTGTGGCCCTCTTTATTTTATATCTAATGCATCACTTCTCTAAATTTCATTAGATGGTGGGATGTTATACTAGGAATTGTGTTATTCATCCTGCACACCTAATTTCACTCAACGTTCCTGTGCTTTTACAAACTTGAGGTGGATTCGCAACCAGACTCTAACTAATACGGCAAACCATTCCAGGGAGTGGAACCTATTATACCAAGAAACTCCAGCACTCGGGTGATAATAATGGAAATACTTAACTCTACTTATTTACTTATTTAAATTGTATTGTTTTAAATCCATCCACAAATTACAATAATGAGTTAGGACATTTTTCTACATCAAACTTTTGATGTGCTTATATTCTTTTAGGCATTTTAGAGAAAACAACTTCCTCTGTACTATTAAACCAAAATACCACACCATAAATCAATTATGACTTTCAAAATAAATCATTTTTATCTCAAGTTGTGTTTTATTCAGCTCAAATATGAATCTTTAATTAAGCCTCCCCTGTTCTCACATCAGAGAGACATGCCTGGATCCATTTTGAAATAAGAGGAGGCAAGCACTTTTTTTCTCTGCTGTCTACTTAAGCTATTTTTCTTGTGACTAGTCTTTATTTTACTTTGTAGCAAAACTGTCTTTTAAATGGACGTTAGTAGTTTATAATTCACAGAAAGTATGCCAAGTGGATCAATTCTTTGAATCCCTTCGTTTCTACTACGCCTTGAAGTTGCTCCCAAAGAAGTGAGTTGCCGGAGCAGTGTTTCTGTGATGTTTTTACCTCTTATATTAGTTAGACCTATTTGTGCAAAGCAAAACGTAGTCAGGGGCTTTTGATTCTTAAGCCGTATTTGTGAACTGTTACTTCCACTTTATTTTACATTTATTTCCGTCACCCCAATGTAGTATGACCTACAATGGCATTTGTGACAAATACATTGTTTGTTTAGGCATATTTTTTGGTTGTATTTTATCTTTATGGGGATGGAATTTGGGTCATTTTAATAAGCAAGAACAACTAGCACTATTTGGACATGGGTTGGTGGCAGTATTTTAGTGCATACCACTTGCTGTTTATGTATTTCTGCTAATGCAGCATTTATATATTATGACCCCTACCTCATACCTCTTTGATAGACTGTCGGTGGTTGACCTTTAGTTTTCGATTTCAGTTAATTTTCTTGTTTGACTTTCAGTTTAACAAACTTGTTTTACCTTGTAAGCTTGTAATGAGTATTTCATGGCATAAAATCATGTTATCAATTGTTTTTCTTCCTTTGTAGGTTGTCTCCTTCCTATTCCATATCTTCAGTTTGAGCCACACCTGTTCAATAATTTAGATCTGTGCTTGAAATGAAAGAACACTTCTAGGCAAGAGTACCAGTACTTTCCCACTAGAAATGTCAGTCATTTGCAGCATTGGTTCCAATGTTTATCCTCTCTGCTGGAATTTTGATTGTAATATGTCTATGTGTTATCGTAAAGCAATTACGTAAAAGATACTGCGTTTTAGGTGGATCATTTGATTGTATTTTGAAGTGATTTTTTTCCAAATATTCTAGCTAGCCACTTGTGGCCATTAACAAGTTGTTTTGCTCCATAGGTTCCGAAACTGTTGCAGTTTGCCAAGTGGTACTAAGAAAAGAAAATGAGAATGAGCAAAAGGAAAAAAGTAAAGAAAAGAAAAAGTGAGAAAGAAAACAGGAGAGAAGAAACAAAGGCGAGGAAAGAAGACAGGAAGGACAGGAAAGAAGAAAGAGGTAAGGAAAGAGGAAGAAAGGAATGGAAGAATAATGAAAGATGGAAGGAAGGGGAGAACAAACAAAGATGGAAAGAAGAGAAAGGAGAAGAACGAGAGTGAGAAAAAGAAGAGAGAAAAGAAAGACTGAAAGGAAAGAAGTAGAAGAAGGAAATAAGGAAGAAAGGGGTTTGGAACAAAGAAGACATGGAAAAGAAAATACTAAAGGCAAGAAGAAAATGAAATAAGGAATGAAAGGGGATGAGGAGGTACCAAGCAAAGGATCAGAAAAGGTAAGGACTGAAGATAGGCACGGACTTTAGACACAGATAATGATAGAGAAGGGGAGAAGGAGAAGGAGAAAAAGAAAAATAGACAAAGTAGGAAGGAACAAAATTAAAGCAAGACATTAATCAAGGAGAGGAGATATTAAGGAGAGAAACAAATAAACTTGTAAATGAGATCAAAAAAGATGTAGAAAGGAAAGCAATAAAAGAGCAAGGAAATAGGAGAGGAAAGACAGAAAAAAAGAAGAGGAAAGGAGAAACAGAAAGAAACAGCAAGAGAAGAAGAAAGGAGGGACAGAAAGAAAGGAGACAGCCTGAAAGAGAGAAAGAAAGATACAGAGAAAAAGTAAGATAAAACGAGAAAGATGAGAGCAAATACAGAGATTATGAGAAAGAAAAAGACAAATAAAGAGAACGAAAAATTTGAAAGGAGGATAAACAGAAAGATGGAAAAATAAAGTAAAATGAAGAGAGAGAGAGAGAAAGGTGAGAAAGAAAGATGAAGAGAAAGAAAACAGAAGTGTAGTGCAACTCTGAAAATGAGTTGTTTAGATGTAGTGTAATAACCCTACAAATATTTCTCATTGAGTTTAATGAAATTTAAGTTCATGAAGGCAATATTTTTCAGGGTTCAAGTTTTCAAACAATGTGCTCCGAACCTAGACATTTATTTATGGTCAGACTTCTTTCCCAGGCAGCAACAATATGTATTTAATGGAAGGGTGGGTGCTTGCTGCTCCTGTCACATTTCCCTGCAGCAGCATACTCCCAGACTGAAGGGAGAGGCACGAGCTACTTACCCCAAGACTGGCTATGAGCTACTGGTAGCTCATGATCAACTTGTCTGAGACTTTTGTTATAAAGTATGATTCACAATTATGTATGAAGAAGCTATACCAATTCTCTTCTACATTTCCCTCAAATCCTATTATCTTTAAGATAAATATGGACCAAAACACTGAACATAACCCAGAGTACTATGGAAAAACCCACCATCCTTCTCAAGAGCTCGAACCACTGGGGACCAGCTTCTTAACCACTTTTAATCTGGGCCAGATGCCGATGGAGCCCCTTGATCTGCTTAACGTAATGATTGCAATAATATTTGTATACTGCGTAACGTAACTGTCTTTAAGGTGGTAACCTACATGTGAGCTTTTGTCAAAGTATTAATAAAAAGAAATAATTTTTTTTTAAAAACACAATTTTCCAGGAACACATGAGCAACAATTAGTAAAAAGACAAATTAACATTTGACCTCTGTCCTTGAGCAGTTGGCAGATGTGTCAAGATAAACCAAGATTTAAAGGTGTTTTAATTGCTCATTCTCTTTCTGAACGAGCAGAACACCGGTTTCTTCCACCTTAAGTTTACTCACCAGCAGGGTCAAGTAAGTGCTAAAAATAGCTCGACCAGCTAAAATTTCACTCGCAATTGCGAGAGGGCGAGTGAATTTTTCAAGGCCTGGAGTGCATGAAAGAACTGTACCTATACCATGAGCTGAATGCTGTTCCGAAAAGGGGAACCCAAAATCCGTTTGGCCCAGGGCTCCCAAAATCCTTATGAAGTCCCTGGGAGGAGAGGTTGTGGGGATAATGTAATCTTCCCAAGGATCTGCAGGTGGAGGCTCTGGAATCTGACCCTCTTCTCATCCGAGGAGGAAGGGTTGTCTGGGTCAGGCTCTTGTATAGGAGGGCGTGGTAATGTTGGGGTCACTGGCAAAACCGGTGTTTCAAGGGACTCCGGATAAACTGGTGGTGGCTCTTTTTGAATACTTTGCGATATAAACCTTTGTTTATAGTCTGCCAGCATAGCCTGAAGGTCTTGAATCAAAGATGGTGGAAGATGTGTCATCTCTCTAGGGTGAGATTTGGGAGGAGAGCCATAATGTTGGTAATGATATGGTGGCGCCAAATATGGCTGATAGTATTGCTGCTCGTAGTCATAAGCCTCGTCCTCTTCCTGGCACTTTACATGTAACTCGGATGGACTATGCGCAACCCCATATAATCCACCCTCAGGATCATACTCTTCATCTGACTCCTGTAGGTCTAAAAGGTGCGGAGGCGGCAAAGGGCAGATCTTCCTGAACGTTGATGGTATCATGACTAACAAAGATGGGATGGCAGTCGTCGACGGAGCTGTTGCAGTCAATGTTGCCATCAACTGTCGTCGTAGGTGATGTCGACGTCAGCAGTGTCGTCGATGATGGCGTCAATGAGGTTCTCGGCGACAATATGGGCCCGGAAATGGTGTGGTCGTCTTCTTCCGTGCCATTGGGGTTGCCGTCGACAACGATTTTTCGGCTCTGAGCTTCCCAGGATCTGAGGAGGAGGCTCCATGACGTTTTTTTTCTTTCCTCACAGGAGTAGAGGAGACTGAAGATGTAGACTCTGAGGAGACGTTTGGATATTTTTCCTTTTTTTAGCTCTTGCTCTCTTAGGAGGGTTTGAGGTGTTTCCTCCCACCTCCAGAGTCTTCCTCACGAGATCTGTCTCTCTTGTGAGGCCTGGATGATCCATCACTGTCCTCTTCAGGTGATTTCTACTGCTTAGTGGACTGCAGCCACAAAAGCAGCCTCCCCTCTCTATCTCTTAAGAGTTTTAGAAGAGAAAGTGCGACAGATTTTGCACGGCCTTACCTCATGGGCTGGGTAGAGGCACTAATTGCAGTCCTTGTGAGGATTATCAACATTGACCCTCTTCTTGCACAGGTTTTGCAGGCACAGAAGAGGCCTTTTTTTATCAGACATACTGAAGAAATAGTCTAGGAATAAATTCCAGAAGCATGTAGAAGAAAACTGAGCAGAACTCAGGGTGGCCCCCTTCACCCACGACGTGCGGTGTAAATCTGAGGGAAACTGCCTCTGCTAGGAAGGTTCTAGCAGCTGATGGGCCGTAATAAACATTTAGTCCTTTTTTTAAAAGGACATAGATAGGCTATATAACACATGGCTCAAGGCAATTAAGGCCCATGGCATTAGTTAAACACTGCTTGATTATATTAATGTGGGACTCCCGTCTCAACGACTAAGAATGATTCAGGCATGTGAATCTATAAAAGATTCCCGAATACTGGATAAAGTACAGTTATGTTTGCCTATGTTGTATTAGAGGGTAGGAACACTCACAGATTACCTCCTCAAACAATGGCAATAGTTGAAGTGGTTACAAAATGAATAGTTTCTTACCTGTAACTCCAGTTCTCTTGTAGGGGTATTTCTGTAATAAGTCATAAGCACTAGAATAGTCCCGCCCACGTGCTGGAACCCAGGAGCACTTCCTTAGATATAACTTTTCTTGAGTGGATATTTTTCGCCTTATTTCAAGGAAGGCCTGCAAAGATACTTAAGAGATAGAAAAGACAATAATGCAGACTAACTAACTAGGCTACACTGGCCACGGCTTCATCTTGAAGTGAAAAAAGATAGCCAGTAAACTTATATTTTGCAATTTTTCTGGAGTTTCATACAGAGAAAACTCCACTTCACAAAACTCCTTTTTTCATGCTAGAGATGAAAGGGTTGGCCAGAGTAGTCCCATAGGATGCCATTATATGTCTCAAAATAGAAGCTGTTCTTGTAAGAATCTCCAGAGACTACCAGTATCCCATGATGCACAGGCAGTGGCAGTTACTTCAGTTCTTTTTGAAGGCGTAGAGAAGTGAATGCCTATTCTATGTAATGAATACGTCTGTCTATTTCACCGGGGAGGAGGGAGGTTTGCTTATGACTTATGGAAATACCCTACAAGAGAAGGAAAATGCTACTTACCAGTATGCATCTGTTCTTGGCATGTAGAGCTGCAGATGTCTACACTTTGCATTAGATGGCCACCTGGTGTTGGGCTCGGATGATTGCATGTTGTTGTCGTCTTGGAAGAAGTCTTTGTAGTCACAAGATAGGTGACTCCTCCCTTGGACGATAGTGCGCATGGGCATCGGCTCCATCCTTCAATTGTTTTTCGCCATGATGGGAAATGATGGAGTTAGTAGAAAGAAAGAAATGATGTCCATGCGTGTATATCTAATTAAGATAAAACTGGAACAGATACAGGTCCCGGGGAGGCGGGAGGGCGTGTAGAAATCTGCAGCTCTACATGCGGTCCCGGGGAGGCGGTAGGGCGTGTAGAAATCTGCAGCTCTACATGCCAAGAACAGATGCATACTGGTAAGTAACATTTTCCGTTCGAGGCATATGAGCTGCAGATTCGACACTTTGCATCGATTGTGTAGCAGTGTCTCCCCTAGCGGTGGTCACCTGTATCCGTTGCAGTAGTTTGAAAGAGAGTTTTGAGGACAGCTTAGCATTCTGCAGCTTGCTGCTTGGCTTGCACATCAACACAATAGTGTTTAGTGAAAGTGTGTGTTGTAGACCATGTTGCTGTCTTGCAGATGTCTTCTTGGGGAATGTTCCCTAAGAAAGCCATGGAGGCTCCTAGTTTGCGTGTGGAGTGCACTCTAGGAGGAACTGTTAATGTGCGTTTTGCCTTGTGATAGCTTATTTGTATACATTTAACAATCCACCTTGCAATTCCTGATTTAGAAATAGGGTTGCCTTTATGTGGTGGAGAGAAAGCTACAAATAGTTGCTTTGTTTTGTGAAAGGATTTTGTCCTATCAATGTAATAGAGAAGAGCTCTTTTGACATCTAGTGTGTGTAGAGCTCTTTCTGCTACAGAGTCTGGGTTTTGATAAAAACACTGGCAACTCTACAGATTGGTTTAGATGAAAAGGAGTAATTACTTTAAGAAGGAATTTAGGATTAGTCCTTTGAACCACCTTGTTACGGTGTAATTGTAAGAATGGTTCTGGTATAGTGAAAGCTTTGTTAGAAATTGCAGTTCACATTTGTGTAAAGGTTCAAAAGGGGGTCCCATGAGCCTGGTAAGAACAATGTTTAGGTTCCACACTGGAGAAGGGGGTAACCCAGGAGGAATAATTCTTTTTAATCCCTCCATAAAAGCTTTTATCGCTGGTACTCTAAACAACAACATATGTTATCTGTTTTGTAGATATACCGCAATGGCTGCAAGATGAAATCGTATAGATGAATATGCTAGATTACATCTTTGTAAATGGAGAAGGTAACAGATAATATTTTGGATGGAAGCATCCAAAGGATCAATTTGATTATTAGTGCAGTAAATGGCAAATCTTTTCCATTTAGCAGCATAGCAAGCTCTAGTAGTAGGTCTTCTGGCTTATTTAATATATTCATACAGTCTGGTGGCAGGTTAAGGTAACCAAACTCTAAGACGTCAGGAGCCAGATCGCCAGATTCCGTTGATCTGGATGCCTGATGTCTCCATGGTTCTGCGTTAGCATGGATGGTGTCAGAGACAGTTTTTGGTGTGGAACTAGAGAAAGTTCTAGCAGTGTGATGAACCACGGTTGGCGTGCCCATGTGGGAGCTACCAGGATCATTTTGAGAGACTGTTGTCTGAGCTTGCGTACCACTAGTGGTATTAGTGGGATTGGCGGAAAAGCGTACGCAAATGTGCCTGAATCATCCATATCGCATTGCCCTTGGACAACGGGTGTGGAAACCTGGCGGCGGAGGTTGGCCATTTTGCGTTTTCGTGTGTGGCAAACAGATCTATGTCTGGATGACCCCACTTGTGAAAGAATGGTTGAAGAACTTGCAGATGTAGTTCCCATTCTTGATTCTGTTGTGTCTGTCGACTTAACAGATCGGCTATCTGATTGTGAACTCCTGGAAGGTGTTCTGAAAGCAGATATATCTTTTGTGGAATGGCCCATCTCCAAATGTTTTGCGCGAGCTGTGACAGCTGCAGGGAATGTGTGCCTCCTTGTTTTGTATGTAGTACATGGCTGTCATGTGTTCCGTCCTGATTAAGACAGCTTTGTTCCGTATGTGCACTTGAAAGGACTTTAGTGCTAGGAAAATTGCCAGCACCTTTTGTTGATTGGTCCATCTTGCCTGAGTAGTGTGGTGGAGCAGATGTGCTCCCCATCTTGTCAGGGATGAATCCGTTGTCAGTACTATCTGTGGAACTAGCTCTAGGAATGGCCACCCTCAGGACAAGTTTTTGGTGTTCCACCACTGCAGAGAGCGATGTGTGCGGCTGTCTACCAACACCAGGTCTGTTAGTTGTCCTTGTGCCTGATTCCACTGATGTGCTAGACATTCCTGCAATGGGTGCATTTGCAGTCTTGCATATGGTACAATAAAAATGCAAGATGCCATCATGCCTATTAGTTGCATGAACACTGGCTGGGAGAGAGTGTTGGTTCTGAAACTTTGTGACTAAGGCTTGAATGCTTTGTATCCTGGCTGGACTGGGATAAGCTAGAGCTATATTGGTGTTTATGGTAGCCCTCTGATATTGATGTACATGAGAGGGCTGGAGATGTGACTTGGTGTAGTTGATTGTAAACCCTAAGTGGTGCAGTGTTTGAATTGTTTGCGATGTGTGTTGGACACACTGATTGAATGACTTGGCTTTTATGAGCCAATGGTCTAAGTACGGGAAGACGTGTATATTTTGTCTTCTGAGATGTGCTGCTACTACTGCTAGGCTCTTTGTAAACACTCGTGGTGCAGTTGTGACCCCGAATGGAAGGACTTTGAACTGATAGTGTTGTCCTTGTAGTACGAATCTGAAATACTTCCTGTGAGAAGGATGTATGGGAATGTGGAAGTAGGCGTCCTTGAGGTCTAGTGTGGTTTGGAAATCGCATTGTTGCAACAATGGGAGCACTTGTTGTAAAGTTATCATGTGAAAATGATCTGATTGTATATACAGATTGAGAGGCCTTAGGTCTAGAATTGGTCTTAGTGTTCTGTCCTTTTTGGGTATTAGGGAACAGAGTGAGTAAACCCCTATTCCATGATGTTTTAACGGAACTAGCTCTATTGCATCTTTTTGCAGCAATGAGAGAACTTCTTGTTGAAGCAGCGTTAGATGTTCTTTGGTCATTGGGCGCTGTCTGGGTGGTATATGTGGAGGGGTAGCTGTAAGCTCTAGGCAGTAACCATATTGGATAATTTGTCTTACCCACTTGTCTGTTGTGATGGAATTCCAGACAGGTAGGAACTGTGTTAATCTCTCCCCTACAGGAGTGGTATGCTGTTGGGGGAGCTGAAGGAAGTCACTGTTTAGTGGTGGAAGAGGATTGATTGTTGTTATTACCTCAACCTCTTCCTTTATAGTTATTCCCTCTGTAACCTCCTCTAAAATATCCTCTATTGGAGGATGTTTGTGTATTGTTTTTAAAAGAAGTTGAATTGTCTGCTCCAGTTTGTTTGGAGCCTCCTCTATAAAAGGAGCGACAAAAGGAGCCTCTTGGTTGAGTGGACTGCAAAGCTGCCATAGATTTTGCAGTATCAGTATATTTTTTCATTTTCTCAAGTGCTACGTCCACCTCTGGACCAAACAATTGTTGTTGGTTGAAGGGTTGATTTAAGATGGTTGTTTGCACCTCTTGCTTAAACCCTGAAATGCGTAGCCACTCATGTCTTCAAGGAGGACGCTAATGTTTATTGCTCTAGATGCAGTGTCTGCTACATCAAGAGCGCACTTGATTGAGGCATTTGAAATAAGCTTACCCTCTTGCATAAGGTCATTTGCCTGTGCCTTATATTGGTTAGGTAGATGTTGTAAAAGGGTTTCTAACTGGTCATAATGAGCCCTGTCGTATCTTGCGAGGAGGGCTTGTGTGTTAGCTATACGCCATGTGCTGCTAGCTTGTGCAGCTATCCTTTTGCCTGAAACATCTATTAATTTTGATTCCTTATCAGAAGGTGGTGCCTCACCTGATGTCTGTGAATTTACTCTTTTTCTAGCGTTTGACACGACTAGGGAATCTAAGGGTAGCTGACCTTTAATGTAAGCAGGATCCGCAGGAGCGGACCTGTACTTTTTCTCTATTCTTGGGTTTATGATCCTAGCTCGTACAGGATATTTAAACACTTCTGGGGCATGCTCAATAACTCCTTTAATCATGGGTAATATTTGAACAGTTTTTTGTGGTTGCTCCAGAGTGTCTAGCAAAATATCTTCCTCTACTTCATCTAAGTGCATTGTTACATTATGATAGATGGCAGCCCTATTAACTTGACAAAGGCCTACACTTCAACACACCGAAATACCTAGCTGACAAACTGAAACTGTCCGGCAGTGGCAGACCATCCAAAAGCACCAGCACCTTACTGTTGAAACTTCAAAAATGTTGGAAAAAGAAAACGTATTACAGAGCCTTCTCCGGAGTGGCCCGTAGAATCTGGAACTCCCTGCCCCCAGCAATCAGGCTGATCCCTTCAATCACTTAATTCAAAAAAGAAGTCAAACTGCTTTTAATGAACAAATCTCTGAACTAAACCGACTGACTCTTTCCCTGGATACTGATAAGACGCAGTTCTTCAACCAGGGCTTGCACATGCCGTCTGAGTCCTGGTTTGTAACTCACTGTCTCACTCTTGATTTGCAACAGAAAATGTCAGCGTATATGTTTCTTGGTTATCTATTGTCTACTTATTGAACTATTTGTAAAGCGCTTCGATACCCTTGTAGGGTCAAGTTTGCGCTATATAAAACTCTATAAATAAATAGACTAGTAAGCCCATCCCTTTAATAAACACACCGTGGAAGAGACAGAGAATTACCATGCCAGTTTAAGCAAACTGGTTCCGAAGAAAAGCCTGTCCGACTTGAGCATCTGCCTTGGCATCAGAGTCCAGATAGTGGCGTTTTGTGAATGTATGGACTGACTTCCAGGTAGTAGCCTTACAAATCTCAGAAATTGTTATATTATGAAACAAGGCCGCAGTAGCTGCCTTTTCTCTAGTAAAGTGAGCCCAAGGCTTACTAACAAGAGTTTTGTTGGCTTTCTGGTAACCGAGTAAAATACAGGAAACAATCCATCTGGAGATGGATTGCTTGGAGGTCGCTAGACCTGTACGGAGAGAACCATTGTTTACAAATAACTGATCTGATCTCCTTAGATCTTTAGTTTTGTCCAAATAGAACTTCAAAACCCTTCTAACATCCAGGGAATGAAGCGATCTCTCCGTAGTAAAGAGAGAGTAGTATTGAGTAGAGAGTGAGTAGTAGAGAGTAGGTAATAGAGTAGTAGAGAGAAGTAGAGCGTGAGTAGTACATAGAGAGTAGGAGAGAGTAGTAGAGAGTGAGTAGTAGAGTAGTAAAGAGAGAGTAGTAGAGAGTAGTAGAGAGTGAGTAGTAGAGAGTAAGTAGTAGAAAGTAGTAGAGTAAGTAGTAGAAAGCAGCAGAGTGAGTAGTAGAGAGTAGTGAGTGAGTAGTAGAGAGTAGTAAAGAGTGAGTAGTAGAGAGAGAGTAGTACAGAGTAGTAGAGCGTGAGCAGCCTCCTCTGACCTCACAGTAAGGGGCTGCAAGGAGCTACACATGCATGCACCCGGGGAAGAAAAGAGGGGGTGTAGAAGAGACAACGAGTTAAATAAGAGATGACCACATACGTATACCTACACAGAGCAGAGGGGTTTAGGGTTTTGGTGTAGTTGGCGCTATAAAAACTCCAATGCCAACAAATTAAGAACAGGTAAAAAATGACTAATGTATGTGTGGGGGGGGGGGAGGGGTATTGCTCGCCCACAGCATGTGCTCTCACAACCCAGCAGGGCCTGGCGGGTAAACGTGCTCATTAGAGGAAGTGTTGGTGAGTGCTTGGCAGCTCAGCCTCCAGGCGCTGCCTAATAGTTACAGGGTTCCGGAGGGGCGGGGCGAGGGTGTAATCATCACGGGGCTCCTCGAAATCTGCATTAGACTTCGGACTTAGAGGCTCGGCGTAGGCACCCACGCACAGGCACACGTATGGATAGACTAATGTAGGTGCACACACATATGTGCACACTCAGATGCACAGTCACACGCACGTATGGGCACAGACACTGGCACGCGTGGAGAGACTGGTTGAACCACACCTCCCTCCCCCAGCCTCTATTTTTTAACGCTGGGCAACTTACGTTCAAGTCAAGTCAGATCACGAAATGGATGTTTCCAGGCTTAACGGAGAGCTATGCAATATCATTCTGGTCTGTATAGCGCTGAATTTTAGGCACTAAGTCCATTCCAAGGGCTGCTTTTGTTTACAGCTGGAGGAACCCAAGAGGCACAAAAAGACACAACGGTTTTGCCCAGGATCACACGCATATAGGGAGAGCCGTTACTTAGCCGGGATTAGAGTCTTCAGGTCAGGGCGTTATTTACCAGGGAGATCAACTAACCAATTACTTGGTTTCAATGTGCTCAGACTGGACTCCAGTAGTGAGTACTCAGTGAAAGTCACGGGGTCTCAGATAGAATGGACATATACTCGCTGCACGGAACACACAAGGATGAAAAAGTCACATGTTATAAGTCGACTCTGTACCCATAGTACTGATGTGAATGTGTAATGTAGCCGGTGCTCATGTAAAGCGCTCCAATGCAGGGGCTCGGGTCAGATCTGCGCTATAAATAAACTGCAAAAACACTTCATTTTCGGTGGTTCTTTGACCGTGGTGCTGTACTGGAAGCACTGTATTGTAGTGCTGTATTTATCTATGCCTTTTTGGGGTGAATACTGAAATGTAGTCTGTCCAGGTCATAATGAGATGCTCCCTTCCAAAGCGAGCACATGGGGGCCGTGCCCCATTAATCACGCACCCTCCCTTCCAGTACCCCGGAGAGAAGGGTCTCGCATTCTTGTTTCGCCACAAAGAGCTGCTGTGCAGTCCGAGGAGCCCAACCACCGCCCTTCTCCCGCTTCCTCAAAGTGCCCGCCGGGCTTACAATCCTGCCCTACCCCTTCACAATTGCAGCTGCAGAAACCCACAAGGAAATACAGACTTTGGTTTCACGTAAAGACTGGGACGGTTTGTCGTCAAGGATTACACTTCAATAGTCTCCCCCCCCCACCCCCACCATAAAGCAGACCGTGCGCCCCTGCAGATGCAGATACACAGTAGAGCACGCTCCCGGCTCTGTCCTTCATTACCAACTGCGTTACGTACATTAGTCACTAAGACCGCAGGATGTGGTGGGTTAGAAAGAGGAAGCAGCTCCACCTCCCCGCCAAGCGTTGCGCAAGATGCAATTTGTAGAGCGTAGCATGGGTTCCAAAAATGACACAAATTGAAGATTCATGTTGGTATAATCGCGGCACCCCCGCTTTACTTATAACATTTTAAAAGTAAAGCAGGGGTGCCGCAATAATACTAACATGAAAGAAATTTCTCGTTTAGCCTCGTCCCTTTCAGACTGAAATAAAGAAGATAAGAAACCTTTTACGCCAGCAGTAAGTCAAGTAACCCAGTCTGAAAAGGATGGGGCTTAGAGAGAAAGAAGAACATCACTAGGACCTCTTCTCCAATGGCTGGCCACCGTTTAGGACGCCAGCCAATGGAAAAGAGGGGCTTAACCTCGCTAGTAGAAAATACCCTATATCATTAAATCTCGCCAGCTCGACTGTGCATGTACGCAGTCTTTCGCAGGCCGAGACCTAAAAAGGAAGTTTGTGAAGGGCATTTCCGGTAAGCAGTCAGAGCTGCCAGGTGAACCTTAATGGACGAAAATTGAAGGCCAGATTGTGGTAGATGAAGCAAATATGGAAGGATGACATCTTCCTGGCAAGAAGTAGGATCCTCATTCTTCGATGAACACCAGATACAGAATCTCTTCCATTTATATGCATAAGCGGAGCTTGTGGATGGCCGCTTAGCTTCCTTAAGGATGTCAATGCAGTCCTGAGGTAAGTTAAAGTGTCCATACTGCGCTAACTCAAGACCCATGTTGCCAAATATAAGGATGAGAGGTTGGGGTGCACCATCTGTCCTCCGAATTTAGTTAGAAGGTCTGATTTACAGGGCAGCCTGAGATGTGGAAGGATAGACCGGTGAAGAAGGTCTGTGAACCACCACTGACATGGCAACTCCGGGGCTATGAGAAATATCTTGGCCCATGACTGTGAGAGCTTGATGAGGACTGCCGGGATCAGGGGAATTGGAGGAAAGGCGTAAATAAATCTGCTTGACCAGTTTATCCATAGGGTATTCCCCAGAGTTTCCGGTTGGTAGAACCTCGAGGCGGAGTTTTGGCTTTTGTTGTTTTCTGCGGTGGAGAACAAATCGACCTCTGGAGTACACCATCTTTTGAATATATCTCGCACCACGTCGTCAGTTAAGACCCACTCGTGATTTTCCTGAAGGAGTCTGCTTAGAGCGTCGGCCTGAGCATTTTTGAACACCTGGGAGGTGAGTTGCTGTTATGGTCAGATTTCTGGCTTAGAGCCACTTCCAGATGGTCTGGGCTTCTCGAGCCTCCCTGCTTGTTGAGGCAGAACATTGTTGTCGTATTGTCCATCTGGACAAGCAGGGAGCTGGCACAGAATGATGGCTGAAAGGCTTTCAGAGCCAAAGGAACTGCTCGTAGCTCTAGCAGATTGATGTGGTAAGTGGATTACTTTGGTGACCATTTGCCCTGAATTTGAAGATGATCCGTATGTGCTCCCCATCCTAGGAGAGAGGCATCCATTACTATGGTTTACATAGGTATCTCCTTGTGAAGGGAATCACTCGTAGGAGATTGGTGGGCAAACACCACCATTTGATGGACCGGAAGGTATATTGTGACAGTTGAATCCGGTCTTCCCAATCTCCTATTCGCTGGTCCCACTGGTCCTCCAGACATTCTTGCAGGGGTCTCAAGTGGAGACGTGCATTCAGTGTGAGGAAGATACAAGAAGCCATGGAGCCTAGAAGAGAAGAGACCTTCTTTAAAGTTGGAAAAGGCTTTGTAATGAGAGCCTGAGCCTTCTGAAGGATCGATAAGCATCTCTCCTCTGAATGATACACGATTGCCGTGCGAGTATCTATGGGTGCTCCCAGCTATTGTAGGCACTGTACAGAAGTCGAGATGGTCTTCATTTGATTGATGTGAACACCCAAGCGAAGGAGAAGGTCAGAGGTCCAATTGAAGTGTAGTTGAGCCTCCTGACAGGTACGGTAGACTAACACTTTGTGCTTCCTCAGATGTGCAGCAATCACCGCTATGCACTTGGAGAAGGTCTTGGGCGCTGACTTCAGGCCAAATGGGAGTACACAGTATTGATAGTGGTTGTTCGCCACTGTAAACCTCAGGAACTTGCGATGCTTCCTTTTAATGGGAATGTGGAAGTATACGTCTTGCAGGTCTATTGTGCATAACCAACCCCCTCGATGTAGTTGAGGGTAGATCTGGTGTAACGCTAACATTCGGAATCTCTCTCTGAATCCACTTGTTTGTTTTTCTTAAATCGAGAATAGGTCTGAACTCGTTCTTGTAATTTTTTTCTGACAAGAATCTTGAATATAGCCCTTTTCCTCGTTGTAAAGGAGGAACAGGTTCTATTGCTTGTTTTCGTAAGAGAAAGTTGGCTTTCATTTGTAATTGGCACAGTTGGAATCTTGACTGTGTTGGAGGTATTGATGGTGGAGGGCTGATGAAACGTAGAGAGTATCCACTGCAAACAATATTCAGAACCTAATTGTCTTGTGTTATTTTTTGCCACTCTGCCAAGAAATGTTGAAAGTTTTCCCTAACCGGAGTGGGTAACGGGAGAGGGGGAAGACAGGATTCAGGGTTTGGAACCTGTAGGTCCCTTGTTTTATTGCGCAGGTTGTTGTCCTGACCTTCCTCTTGGTTATCGCTTTTGGAAATGTTGGAATCATTGGTACGACTTTTGTGTACTGGTTTGTCGGCCCTGATACCAGCAAGGGGTTTGAAACCTCTGTGCCGAGTATCTGTGTGAAAAAAGGCGGAAAGATTTACGTTGGTCTTTGGGTTTTTCAAGATCAACAGCCTTTAGTGTCTCCATCTTCGCTTTCATTCGGGCCATCTCCTGATCTGTATGAGAGCCGAAAAGGGACGTTCCTGAAAAAATCAGATTCAGGATACGTTATTGTGTTTCAAGCTTAAGAGAGGTTAAGCAAAGCCATGAATGCCTTCCGAGTGCCACCCTGTGGCAATATCCATGTGCCTATTCAACACGGGGAGTGCAGTTTCTAAGGGGTTGATGGAAGGGGAAAAGACAAAGCTTTTGTCACGTTGCCCTCACACACCCCGAGAAGTGTCATGCTTCAATAATGGGCCTTGCTCCTCTTCGGGCCGGCGCTGCAATGCTCGACAGGCTCACCGTTTCCGGGGCTCTTTGTCGGACATCTTTTTTGGAAAAGCCGTTGGGTACATGCGGGTATGGGGGCAGTGTGTGGTAATGTGCACATGTAAGGTGATCTAAAATAGGTCAGGGTCAATCCTAATCTCAATAAGTTTAATGGTGAAGGTAGAACCTGCCTAAATAAAATAAACTGGACGCCCTGTGGGAATGTAATGTTCCTAACAGGCGGTCTCTAAAGTGGGGTCGACATGTTTCGTGCCTAGTTGTTCCAAAGGAATCGGTTGGCACTTCTTCAGGACCTAAGTGAAATGTAGTGCACGACTGAAAAACAGGCTCCAAGACTTTTGGGAATGGCCTGTTGTGGGGCATGGCTTGGCAGTTCGGGCTGGACTGTTCCCATGAGGGACAGGGTCAGACTGATTTGCACATGGCCATGTCTGAACTGGGGTGGCAGAGTGGGCTAAAGAACAGTGATGGATTAAACCCAGATCTGTTGACTGGGTGTGAGTGTTTGATTGGGTCAGATGCTCCGTCCATCACCATCCCCTTTTGTACCACGTCGACATGTTTCGTGCCTAGTTGTTCCAAAGGAATCGGTTGGCACTTCTTCAGGACCTAAGTGAAATATAGTGCACGATGGAAAAACAGGCTCCAAGACTTTTGGGAATGGCCTGTTGTGGGGCCCTAGTAGTCCTGTGAAAAGTTTAAACCCATAGTATCAGGAACTACTGCCCGACGGGGGTGACAAGGAGCACAAAGTTGCTCCACTCAGTAGGGTGGCGGCAACTTGCTGGTATGCCTACCCTCGCTCCGGTTCCCCCGTTGGCAGTAGTTCCTGGTACTACAGGTTTCAACTTTGCCCAGTACAGGACTACAAGGGCCCCACAACAGGCCATTCCCAAAAGTCTTGGAGCCTGTTTTTCAGTGTACAATTTAACAAATTAGTTAAGGATTGCATCATATAATACGATCAGATCCTCTGCTATACAAAAGCTAACATTATAAGCCAATTGGAAGTTCCTGATAAGCCGTGCCAAGATGTGTTCTGGTTCCTACGTTTTACTCTTCTTCTTGGCTCTAATTCTGGACACTCCACCTCCGCCTGGGACAACACCTGGTGACCCACTGCCCTCGGCAGACCTCCCACCCCAACGGACCACGACCAAAACCTCGGCATCGTACTCGACTCCTCCCACTCCATGACCCGACAGGTCAACGCCGTCGCCTCCAGCTGTTTCAACACCCTCTGCACTCTCCAAAAGACCTTCAAATCGATCTCCCCAAATCAAGGAAAACCATCACCCACGCACTCATAACCAGCAGACTAGACTACGAAACGCCCTCTACGCTGGGATAAACAAGTAGCTGCTCCACAAACTCCAGACCATACAAAATACCGCAGCCAGACTCTTCCTCTGCATCTCTCGACATGAACACATCACCCAACACCTGTGTAACATCCACTGGCTCCCCGTTGAATCTCCTTCCACGTACCCAAGAGACACCTCCGATCCGCCAACATCGCCCTTGCTGAAACACCACGAATATGCAAAGCCAGAACAGGTTGAACAGCCTTTTCCTACATTGCGGCAAAAACCTAGAACGAGCTTACGATCGGTATCAGACGAGCCCCCCTCCCTGAACATCTTCAGCAAGACACTCAATACCTGGCTCTTCAACTGACAAAGAGCGCACTTACAAATACCCTGATTGATTGATATGGGACTGGTTCTAAACAGTTCTCCTGGGGAGTATCCTAACCAGCTAGAAACTGATATAAATTGTTTTTATGAGGGATAAGTAGCATGCATCATAATTTTGGCCAATGGACAAGCACAATTTGTTGTTGGATGGGTCACGCACACAGTAAGTCGAAGAAATTTTCTAAATGTAGAAATATTTTTTGCTTATTGGGGAGAGTCAGTCATACGTTGTAGATCATTGAAGATAGAGTGTACAATATATTGTTATATGGGGAGGTGGCATTAACTACACACCTCTTCAAAGGTGATAAATGTAGGCCCTGAGAAAAAGCCAACCACTTTGAATCAGTCACACGTTCCAAATTATTTAATTCTATTCAGCTACCTACTTGTTATGAGAGGATAGAACTAGACTGGCATCTTTGAAAAGCAATTACCCCAATTATCCATCCTCTCCATGAACACAGTCTAGGCAACATAAAGCAAAGATCAATATAGCAAAAAAGTCAATTAAAAGATATAAACTTTTAGTGATACAAGAGACAACAACAGTTTGTTGCATCAGAAGAATCACACATACGGACACCCTAAGTTTAATAATTAATGTCCTGCACAGTCTCCAATAAAAGAACAAACTGATCCAGTTGCAGGAGCAATTTTACATCACGACTACTCAGCAAAAGAACAAACAACCCATTGTCATACCACAATGCAGTAAATTTGAAATATTGTAGAATAACAATACTTCTCTTTTGTACATACACCAAAACAATTCTAAATGAGCTGGATGAGAAGTATACTTCTAAGATGTTCTCTTCTTACCTGCAAATCAGACAGCATGCTGAGAAGACTTCGCAACAAGCTCCTGTCGACTGTTTCACCACTGCGTTCTTGTTCAATAAGCAGGAGGATCCCATCAATGGTTTTATTCTGCACCATTTTGTCACTGATAACATGACTTCTAAAAAGCTCCAAACCCATGTCCCTGGATATGTAGTGAAAATAATATATTATTAGTTTACAAAATCCCTTATAGCGTTAATCAATAGTTTTGTAGTCAGCTTCTTCCACATTTAAGAACTATGATGTTTACTCATCAACAGTAACATTTAAAAGCACAAGGCAACACAAACAGGCCTGTAAATGTGGCTGATTATTGACAAAGTTACTTTGTATCTACCCCAAAAACTCTTGATGTGGTTTGCATGTACTTTGCAATGTAATGTTTTTTTTTAAATTAAATTCTTTATTCATGAATGTACATACAAGGCAGAACATACCTATAATCGTCATATATTTAACATTCACAGTTTTCTATTTTCACCCCAACAATAAGTAACACAGTGGTAATCCCCTTCAGTAGTCACGGATCTATGTAACTTCTATACCTTCAACATGGCCCCTCGGCGTGTGACAGCACACATCTATCTACATCTATCTTAGGGGAGAGGAGTTGGCCTAACGGCTAGGGCGCTCGACCTCGAACCTGGGGACCTGGGTTCGAGTCTCTGTAACGACGCCAAAACCTCCTGTGATTCTGGGCAAATCACTTAATCTCCCCGTGCCTAAAATGAATGTGTGTCCGTCCTCATGTAACGTAACTGGTGCTATGTAAAGCGCTCGGATACCTGATTCGGTTTGGTTCTAGTTCGCGCTATATAAAACTCTGCAAATTTTTTTTTTTTTAAATCTACGGGTAGGTTGATACGGAACGTCTATATTCATACATATGTCTGAAGAAGAAGACCCATCCCCTCCCACTCCCACCCCAACTATCCCGCCCCCAACCCCCATTTTCTCCTGGGCGCGAGGGTCTCACATTGGTGCAATTCTCCGGTCAACAGTACCGACTACTATATTACTGTGTTCACACTAAAACATAAACTCCAAATCTGGCATTGGGGTGATCTGTCCCCAGACCTCTCTACTTAGTGTGTATCCTGTGGTCTAACTTCCTGGGATGGTGCCGGGTCCCATCTATCTAAGTCCAGTAGCATGACCTCCCAATCCAAGGCCATGGGATTTTTCCGTCTCCCAGTGTCCTCCTCTCTCTTAAGGGTGACGCTCTCAATCTGGCCCCATTTTACTACATCCCTCCTCCATGTCTCCACACTAGGCGCTCTGGGGGATTTCCACCTCATTGTGATCACTCTGATAGCCAAGAGAAGCGCTTGATCCAGAAATCTCAGTTTGGCTTTCAGTGTTTTAGGGCGGTGGCGGGCTCCCACTAGGCAATACAAGGCAGTCTCCTGTATCCACACGTGCGTAACCTCTCTTAGAGTCTGGCATACCTCCCCCCAATAGCTCCTCAGTTGTGGACATATCCAAAGCATATGGAGGAGGCCCGCCTCGTCTGCTCTACACCGAGGGCAACAGTGGGGAGAGTCTGGAAACATCCGGTGGATCCTCTCCCGGGTTAGATACACCCTATGAAGAACCACTGTCTGAATAAATTTAAATGTCACATTCCGTGAGACTCTTTTAGGGTGTTCAAGTACCGTCTGCCATATATTATCTGGTAGTTCTTCCCCGGTGTCCTGTGCCCAAGTGTCCCGTAATGTGGTGAGGGATATCGCTGCGTGCGTTCTGATCCCGCTTTATAACCAACGCACCAAGTGACCCCCAGTCCCCATGTAATGCATCAGGTGCACTAGCTCGTGTATAGTTGGTTGGGTCTGTTGTGGCGCCCAAGTTGTCTGAATATAGTGGGACACTGTGGCATGCAACAAGCACTGTCCGTCAGAGGTACCTGTAACTTGTACAAAGGTGTCGTGGTCCAGAAGTGTGCCATCCCCGAAGAAGCTCCCTATCTCCTCAATCCCGTTCTCTGTCCAGTGGCGCAGTGTCTGCCTTGTGAGTCTCCCCTGTGGCGTTGGGATGCCCAGTAAGGGGATATTCCCACATAGGGTGTTACTGATGCAGTGTACGCTAGTGCCTTCTTCCAGCAATTGAGGGCCGTGCCAAGCAATGGGTGACATGTCTGTGGTATCTTACTTTTTGACAGCAGTAAACTATGTAGTTCTCCCCGATCTAATCGGTCCGTCGCTAGTCCAATCTCGTGGAGGTTCCTACCTGCCAACCAGAATGACAACCACTGGAGCTGGCTGGCGTAATAGTAGCCTCGGAAGTCTGGGACTCCTAGGCCTCCCAGTCTGGTGCCAAGCTGGAGTTTGCGTAAACTTATCCGCCGTCTGCCCGTCCCCCATATGAGAGTAATCAGCAGGGTGTTTATCGTGTTAAATACCTGTTGTGGGAGACATACCGGCAGGTTAACGAAAAAATACAATAGGCGAGGGAGCATGACCATCTTGGCTATCGCATCGCGACCCATGACGGACAGGGGTAATGAGGTCCAGAACCCAATGCTGCTGCGGAGACCAGTAATGGCCTTAGAGATATTGCCGTCAATCTGGTCCTCCGTTGTCCTATATATTCGAATCCCCAGGTATCTAAATGTGGACTGTGCCACCGGGATCTGATAGGCCCCGAAGGGTATGGAAGGGGGGTGAGGCGCATCCCAGAAATAAAAGCCGACCGATTTATCTGGGTTTATGGCCAATCCCCACACTGTTCCGAACCTGCGGAATGTGTCGTACAATAGTGTATGGTCGGCTTCCAGATCCCGGAGGTAAAGCAACATGTCATCCGCATATACGAAAATTAGGTGGGACGTCCCCGCCACTGGAATGCCCAACTGTTCGGTGTGCATCCGGAGGGCAATAGCCAGTGGGTCAAGCGCCAGAACAAACAGCATTGGGGATAGGGGGCAGCCCTGCCGGGTACCCCTATGCACTAAGTATTCCGCCGAAACATACCGCCCCGTTCTTGCCCGGGTGGTGGGATCGGTGTACAGCAACCGAATCCATTGCAATAAAGAAGCAGGGAAACCAAAGCATTTCAAAGCTTCGAACATAAAGGGCCAGGAAAGGGAATCAAACTCCTGCTTTAGGTCCAGTGCAATGCACCCCACTCAGTCCAATTCCTTTGGCGATGCAGCCATCAGGGCGTGCAGGCGTCTCGTATTCAGGGAGGTATTACGCCCAGGGAGGAATCCACACTGGTCACGGTGTATAAGAACGGACAGGTGGGGTTGAATCCGCAGGCCAATAGCTTTGCTCAATATTTTATATTCTGTAGACAGCATGGATAGAGGTCTATAGTTTGCCAGTTCTAGGACATCCCTGTCCGGCTTAGGTATAGAGATTACCAGGGCTTGCATAGTTGACTTCGGCAAGTGTCCCTCCTCAAACGCTGTCCTGTAGATCTTTTCCAGGACCAGTACCAGAATCTCAGCATAGGCCGAGTAAAACTCCACCGGGAGCCCATCCATGCCCGGCGTCTTATTTCTGTTTAAGTGTTTAACCGCAGCGCGTATCTCATGTTGTGTGATAGGCCCCTCAATCGCCTTTTGTGCGTCTGCTGCTAAGGATGGGAAGGAAAGATCACACATAAACTCAGCTATCTGCGTAGAGTCCTCTAAGCCTATAGGAGCATAAAGTGCCTTCAGGTGGTCGTGAAATGCCAGGTTAATGTTGGATTGAGTGTGTATTAGGGCGCCCATCGGGTTATGTATTTGTGTAATTGTCTGTGGGTCCGGTCTATCCCGCACCAAACAGGCCAGAAGAGCACCGGAACGGTCAGCTTCAGTGTGTTGTCTCTGCAGGTGTGCCTTAAAATCTACGTTTCGCAAGGACTCTAACGTCTCTGCGTGATCAATGTATACTTCTCGTGATTCCTTTTTTTTCGCCGGATCTACGTTCGCCTCTCGCTCAAGCCCCTTTAGTCGTTCCTCCACCTCGCACAATTTCTTGTGAATTTCTTGTCTGGCCCCCACTAACTGACCTATCGCTACCCCCGTACTACTACTTTCATTGCATCCCACACCACCAAATTAGAGGAAGCGGAATCCCAATTGTCCTCCAAGTAGTGTGTTTGGGCGTCCGACAGGGTCGCCCGAAATGGCCCGTCCTCCAGGAGATGTGGGTTAAGTCTCCAGGTTGATACCGGGGTCGGCACTCTGCCCCAGTGGAGAGTGAACGCTAGGGGCCTATGGTCCGAAAAGGTTTTCGCCAGGTTCTCCGAAGAGCCTACCGACGTGACCAGAGTGCGGGAACACAGGAAGCAGTCTATGCGGGTGTGTAAATCATGCACCGGGGAATAAAACTAGTATTCTTTATAGGAGGGGTGTAATGTTCGCCAGCTATCAGTCAGTCCCCAGCCGTCTGCCCATGCAATAAATGTGTCAGTCAGCTTCGTAGCACAGGACGCTTGAAGGGGGGGGGGGGGGGGGGGGGGTGTGACCTGTCTAGGTCCAGATCCAACATGGTATTCCACTATCGTCCCCCCCCCCTCCCCCTGAGTACCCAGGGGATTTCGGCCCAGTCTGATAATGCCATCCCCACCTTGTGCAGGAATTTGTCCTGTTCATAGTTCGTGGCATATATACTACCCAGGATTATCAGTGTGCCATCTAGGGTGCCCTTAACTAGGATATACCTGCCCTGATCGTCCGCCCTCCGTTCCAGTTCTACGAAAGGTGTCCCATGGCGAACCCAAATAGTTGCCCCTCTAGAGAAAGCAGAGTATGACGTGGAATAAATAGTGCCCCTCCACTTTTTTCTCAGCTTGTGCACTTCTGATGTCGTGAGGTGTGATTCTTGTATGAAGGCTATTTGTGTCTGCTGTCTAAGGAGGAAAGAGTGGACTCTGTGCCGTTTCTGCACCGCTCCCAGACCCCGCACATTCCAAGTAATAAGTTTGTACGATCCAGCCTTCTCAGCCATGATCATCCGTTGTCGGATCTATCAGTGTCAGTAGTCTTTTACAAGGATCCCAACAGACAAGCGCCCAGGAGAATGTATACCCCAAAGTGTCTAACAAAAACAGAACCAACTCGTCACAGCGGTGCAACCCAGCTGAGCCCAACATAAACCATTGTAACATAAAAATCCGAAGTCTTGTGCATTCGCCATTGGGGGGGGCGGCCAAGCACACACACGTTCATGGTGTTGTCATCAGGCGCTGTCGGCTCGACGGTAGTCCAGCCAGAGAGTCTATCTTACAAAGAATACCAAAGCATAGTTCGAAACGGTTGCCGCAGGACACTCAATGGGTCTCTCTCAGCACCTCGTGGGAGTGTCCCCTGTAAACAAGGTGGGTTCTTGGTAGAGCTACCCAGGTGTTACTAATTCCTGTGACCACCTCCCACCCCACAATCATGTAGCCATTTAGAACTATTACAGGGTCAACACCGTACAATATAGGAAAAAGGATACGGTGAAGTGCATTCGAGGAAGACAGTTCTAAGATGCATCAGCCATTCAGTCAATTATCCATTAACTCATCCGCAGCTCGGGGTGTGACCGTGGGGAATAGGACCACACTGTTCTCCGAGTCTGATTGTAGCGTGCTGTCCTCTGAATCTGTAGTTATTTTCGCTGCATCTTCCCTAAAGGTGCCAGCCATCGACAGCGCCTCTAGCCGGTCCTTCTGCTGTTGGGCCTGGGACGGGCCTTGTCGATTCCTCTCCTTCCCGGCTCCCGGGGACCGTCGGTCGTCGTGGCCCGAATCTTCTTTCGAATTGTCGGTAGCAGCCATTTGGGAGCTGTCCTGGCTGCCATCAATGTCCATTACTTCCGGCCACTCATCTGCGTCAGAGGGGCTCTCAAAGAAATGAGTTTTCCGCCCATGTACGATTTTCAGGCGGGCGGGGAAAAGGAGAGCATATTTCAGCTGTGCCTTCCTAAGTTTCTTTTTGACCTCCAGGTACGACGCCTGTCGTTTTTGCACCACGTTTGTATAGTCTGGGTAGAGGGACAACCTCTGGTTCTCGAAGTGAATTGTGGACTTCTCTCTGGCTCTCTGTAGAAGGACATCCCTATCCCGGTAATTTAGGATACAGACTATCAAAGGACGCGGTGGGCGTCCCGGTCTAAGCTGACCGGACGGGATCCTGAGCGCACGTTCCACGCAGAAGTGTGGGGCTAGTCCTTCGGTCGTAATCTGGTTGCGGAACCAGTTTTCCATAAACTCCGCAGCCTTCATCCCTTCGCATTTTTCCGGCAGGCCAATCACCCTTATATTGTTGCGGCGACTTCGCCCTTCTGCGTCCTCCACTCTATCCATCAGGGAAGTGACCTGGGTCTGCAGCTCCTGTATAGAGGTAGTGTGTTCCGCCACCGTTGGTGTAAGGTCTGCAACCGCTAGTCCTTGGTCCTTGACCCTCTCTGCCAGTTTGGTGTGATCTGCCTTCAGAAGAGAAAAGTTAGTGGCGAGGGTCCCCAGTTGTTGTTTATCCTAGAGTCTCTGATTTCCTGGAGGATAAGGTCAAGCTTGTCCATTTGTTGTGCACCCGGTTGGACCATCTCAGCAGTCCCCGGACGGCCTCCACCCTCTCCCGCCCCAGTCTGCTGGTGGGGCCCATCCGGATCTCCCTGTCCCTCAGTAGTTTTCGGGCCTCTACGCACCATGTCCTCTGTGTACCAGGGTCTCCTCACTTCAGGGTGTCAGTCTCAGTGTCGGTCCCACTCCCGTAGGATAGGTGCCACGACCCAGAAAGGGTAGGTGTCTGTCCCCCGGAGCGTTCAGCCACGTGGCAATGCGGGGGCAGGGGGGAGGCCCAGTGCGGCCCTCACCAGGCCGAGCCGAGAGAAGAGCGCCCGGTGTCCGCACCTACTTCTCCGGTGTCTCCTCAATCCAGAGGCGCCCTCTCTGGAACCCACTCACCCCACGATCCGTCGAGGGTAGCAGTCAGATACACAGCGATCCTCGGGTGCCACCCCGCCGCACGTCCGGCGATGTCAGGGAACGTATTCTCCACACTGAGCTCTAGTGTCCTTCCGTCGCAGTTGGGCTCCTCTCACCACCAGGGCCTGTGGCTCCTCCATTACACTCTCCGTGCACCTCGCTGTCCCTCCACACCCACCGCGGCACAATGGGTGATTCTCCAACTGCCCCTCAGAGCCGGCAGTAGGAGGGAGGGGGAAGAGGGGGTGGGAGAAAGGCTCCGCCGCCTCAGGCTCGCATCGTGTCCGTCCGAAAGCGTCGCCTCACGGGCGTCCGGGTCCCAGTCCCTGGCCTTCCGCTATGCGCTGAAAATGGTGTCGGTGGGGGCCCTCCGCCGTCCTCCAGTGCGGTCCCAATCCACGCGGCGTGCCTTCGCCGCGCTGCCGCTCCTCGCCTCCTCAGTCTGATCGGGGACTTGTGCGGGAGGAGAAACGCCTACACCAGTACTCACCACCGCGGCTACCAGGTCCCAAGCCGCGGCCGTCCACCGCACAGCAGAAATGACGCCGACAGGGTGACTCAAGCGCCCTTCAGGGCGGCCGTGATCAGCGCGTCTCTCCCTCTCCCGGCAGCCCATCTCCTACACACCGGGTCTCATCAGAGTTCCAAGCGGGGGGGAGCTCCGATAGTATTTTATGTTTCGCTGCCGAGGGAGGCCCACAGCCCATCCTCGGCGATCCCCGGTCTAGTCTCGAGCTCCTCACCCGACCGCACTGCAGGCCGGCCGGGCGCCGCCTCCACGCCACTCCCCGGCTCCGATAACTCTCGCCGCCTAGGGGGCCCCGTCCTCTTCCGGGCGGAATGAAGCTCGGCTATTCTCGGGACCGGGCCCAGAGCGGTCCGTTTGCACTTCGGATAACGCCTGCAGTCCCGCTTCAACAGGATCTAGCTCTCGGCCGGGCCCGGAGCTCTAACAGTCGCCGTCCGCCATCGTGGCTGCTCGGCCACGCCCCCTACTTTGCAATGTAATGGTTATATTTAAAATAATGAGTAACCAGCATTTGAGCATTGTTTTCTTTCATGACCAATCCATGAAAGACAACAGAAAATGCCACAATGTTCCTTAACCCCTACCGCGCTCATGACGAGCTGAGCTCGTCATGAGTTGTGCCGCTCGCACGCTCATGACGAGCTCAGCTCGTCATGTAACGCTGTATTTTAAAAAACGCAGCGGGAAAACCGTTAGCGCGCATGCGGTTAACAAGCATGGCTAGATGCCTTTCTCAGATACATTGCTGAATTTTTTCATAAAGAGGCAAATATCTGCCTGGGTAGATGTAAAAGTTGTGTAGTTTTATTTGAGTATGTACTGAAATGTAAGGAGTTAAAACTGGTTTTAGTGATCAGTAAAAGAAGACATGAGGTATCTATTTTTTCACTACTCACTTAACCTAAACTCCAAGACACTTTCATTTCACTTGAAGAATACTGTTGCCCTATGTTTTAACTGTCACTTTGTGTCTCTGTGAATCAGCTTGTTTTCAGTGATTGCAATCAGAACAACTGCAAACTGAAAATCTTAGAGAATCACAGTAATTCGACTGGGTTGCGCCTTTTTATAGTGTTGCTTACCTGAATATTACAAGTTTAGAATATTGTTTGAACCAGGAACCTTAAGTCCTTGTCAACCACGGGCCCGTAATTTGCCTACCCTTTATCTGCAACATCATTGAAAAAACAGTCTATAGTCAACTCCAAGATCATATTAATTCTAAGCATCTCCTACACAGCAAGCAGTCAGAATGAAAAAAGTCCTACCGAATGGAAAGTTTCCATTCTATTAAGGACTCGGAGGCAAGGATTGTTCTATTCTTTCTTCACTTTATTGAATAGCAGCCATTTAAAGTCAACAGTAAAAAACTACTATTCCCATGGAACATTGGAAATAACCACAAAGTTTAAACAATAGAGTGTACAAGGATAGAGTGTCCAATCCATCTACACCAATCATGGGGCTTCAGTCTCTTCACAGTCCTCTGTCAGTATCCATTCCCGCTCTTTCGTTGCTCGAGATCAGCCAGCATGGATCCTTCACAAATCCCGCTTGTTGGAATCTCCTGCTGAAAGCAAACAACATAGTTTAGGCGACATCCATGGCTAAGGGTTAGCCCTGTGGACTGGAAACCAGACTTGCGACCTCCAAATCGGGGTGATTATTACCATGTTCGCTCCCTGGCATCGAACTTGGGCCAAAGCTCTTGTTATCATGGCGAACGGGGCAAAGGTGTAACCTGATTTCTCTTGCTAGTCCTGGAGACAAAACCACTGGGTATGGGCTCCCACAGGCATTGCTTGCCACACTTGTGTAAAGAACAAAACAGTTGCAAATGCCACTAATTTTTCAAAATAAACATTTGTTAAATAAACATACAATAGAAACAATATGTTTAATTAAATAAATTCTGTTTGTTTTAATCTTTTTGCATTTTCATTTAAACACTTCTATTTGAAAATAATTTTTCTTATATTCTACACATATTAAAAACCTGGAGTGCACAACAAATATCATATACAGTGATAACAGACTTGTTGAATATTTACAGTGTAATACAACTTGCTCACCATTCAATCTTCACTCATACAACACTCAATCCACTACAGACCAAACAGACTGACAACAAAAACATAAATGATTCAAAAAATTGCTGGATTAAATCTCCAGTAACAAAAGCCAAATGTTATTTTACAATCTGTACAAATGCTTCTTCATTACTGAATCAATTGTCAATTTTTTGGGCTATTAAAGGGGTCCATTACTGAATAAATTGTCAATTTTTTGGGCTATTAAAGGGGTCTACGCGTTTCGAACTACCATTCTTGCGTAGTTCTCTTCAGGACCAATCTTGCGCTCGACAACACAAGCTGGAAGGGTTGTGGTCCCAATTTGGGGATTCCCAGTGCGCTCTGCGGGCGTCCGGACGCTGCACTGGATTGCAGGCACTTCCGGACGCCCGCAGATACAGACGTGATCGAGCCACGAATTGTGGAAGCGGCTACGAGGCTAATTTGAAAGCCACCAAGGCGATAGAATCGTTCCTGCTTACAACACGCCTGACCCGCCTGAATCAGACAGGCGAGCCAGGCAAGTCCGCGAGCGCACTGGGAATCCCCAAATTGGGACCACAACCCTTCCAGCTTGTGTTGTCGAGCGCAGAAAAATGACCTTCTGGTCGGGAACCAGGGTGGATTTGGTCTCATTGCTACAAACCCTAAACTCTGAAGAAGGTCTACCACGGTCTGAAGTTGGCTAGAGCGCGCCCTGGGGCACTGGGCCATCAGCAGGATGTCGTCCAGGTACACAATGAGCCTCATTCCCGACACCCGAAGGCGTTCTACTACCGCCCGAGGACCTTGGTGAAGCACCAAGGCGCTGAGTAGAGGTAGAACGGGAGAGTGGTGAATTTGTACATTCTGTCCCTCCAGAGAAATTGTAGGAACCTCCGGTGCAGAAGGAAAATAGGAATCGCGAGGTAAACATCCAGTCGTGAAGTCGGAGGATATCTCGAAGGAGGTGGATCCCCTCCATCTTGAAGTGGCAATAGACCAGCCACTCGTTGAACTCACAGAGGTTGATAACTGGCCACTGACCCCCATCCGTCTTGTCCACCAGGAAGAGGTTGCTGACAATCGCTCTGGTGGGGCAGAGTTTCTGCAATCGCTCCCTTGTCCAGGAGAGACTGGACCTCCTGGTCGACTAAGGCGGTGTCTGCTGACGAGAAGTAGAGAGGCCGCGGAGGAACAGGTTGTGAGGGTTCCCCGAAGAAATTCTATGCAGAATCCCTCAACAGTTTGCAGGACCCAGGCGTCCACTGTGATGGAAGTCCAAGCCTGGCAAAAAGGCGCCAGACGGCCCCCACCTTTAGAAGGGAAGAAGGGAGAACACTCACCGGAAGACTTGGGAGGTGCCACCGCCTCTGCCACCTCTGTGCTTGACGTGTCTTTCCCTGGTTGGGTAGTAACTCCCAAATCGGGCCTGATCTTGATACTGGCCTTGGTTGGAGCCTTGTCCCCTGTGTTGGTTAGGACAGCTGGATGAGCTGCCCCTTCCTCGTGTGGCCCGCAGAAAACCCGAGGGTAAAACACCTTCTTTAGAGGACTGAGCCTTGTCCAGGGATGTGAAGGTGTTAACGAACCTCCCCAGTTCCTTGATAAAGGGCTCCCCGAAGAGGCCGCCCTGCGCAACCAGGCCCGTCTCTGATGAATCTGTCAGGTCCCCAAGCTTGGGGTCTACCTTAATGAGTAGGGACCTGTGCCGCTTGCTAGACAGGGCGCAGTTGGCGTTGCCTAAGTAGACCACTGCGTGCTGTGCCCAGGAGGACAGGTGTTCAGGAGAGATAAGAGATCCCGATGACTTCACCTTCTCCGCCATATCGAGGATCTTCGTGAGCGGCCCTAAAGTGTCCAAGAGCTTGTCTTGGCAAGCGCCACGACCAGTCGATCCCCTTTTTTGGATCCTTGACAAACTTCTGAAGGAATGTGGCCATACGGGGATCAATGTCAGGAGTTGAGGCCACCTTGCCCTCCAGAGATGGGCGTGGGCGCTCTGCATGAAGGCAGTTGCGGGCAGTTGGTTCCAGAGGTCGGCGGATACGACTCGCTACGTACTGGGCAACCTTGTCGGAGGGTGCTAAGCCCGAGGACCGAGGATGGTGGATGTCATCTGAGTCTAGCATATCGGCGCAAAGGCCCCGGTCATCCCGAGTGGGGTGGGGCGGAGGGGCCAGCATCATCATCGGCAGAACCGTGATTGCCATCCCCTGTGTCAGTGAGGGGCACTGGTGGGGAAGTACTGGCAAGAAACGCATGCTTGAGGTGATCAAACGCATCGGTGTCCACCCCAGAGTCGCGTGCACGCTTGGCAAGTGGTGGCTGTTGGGTCAGTGTGGGATTCAGTAGGAGTAGAAGTGGCTGGCAAGGTAGGGGTGGTCTTAGCCAGTTTCTCAAATGCTTGCGCGATTTGGCGGGACAGGCGACTCTTGAGGGGGGCCATGACTTTAGCGACCGCCCAGTGAATGGATGCATCAACTGCATCATATAGGTCATTGTCCCACTGTAGCGCCGAGAGACGGTCCTCCTCTCCCTGGTCGTCTTGGTAGGGATCCATAGAGCTGGGGAGAATATCACCCTACGTCAGGTAAGTCGTGTAGTATGGGTGACGTCAAACTATGGGTGGCTGGGTGTCAGCCTCTACTTTGGGCGGGCAAGGCTGGCAATTAGATGGGCTGGAAGCCTGGGACCCTGCAGCCCTGGTGCGAATATTAAGAGGGCAGCCTGCCTGAGGAAGGTCCCTGCAGGTCAAGTAGAGCCTGCACTACGGACTCCAAACGGCGTGTACGAAGGCCTAAAATGCAGACCCCTGGGGCATAAAACTCATAAAACGCTGCCTAATGGCAGTAATTACAGACCCGAGTAAAGCGGGTCTAACAGGCAGGCGGACAAGGCTCCCCGCGGAGCTGCGGCTCTGAAGCTGGAATTCAGAGCTCGTGCGCCGCGGGTTGAAGATGCACACTGGGGTCCTCTGGCGGCCGGAGGAGTGCAACGCCGAGCCCAGCACAGAGATATGCTTCCATGAGGGAGCTCACGCACTCCCACAGTCAGGTTCCGGTCTACCCAAGTAGGGGTATTTCCCACAGGAAAAAGCTTGACGAGAAAAAAACTGTGAAATAATTAAAACCGGACCGGAAGCGCACCGGCGTTAAGGCCACTCGATATGCTTATCCGCACACGGTGCCACAGAAAACGTTCAAGCCTTCACTACCACAATGCGTAAGGCAAACGAAGCAATTAGCTCACATTAGCATACAAATGAAACACCAAGGGCATACAAAACGTGTTATTAGATGCTAAAGAACCCTCTAGAAAAGTACACACAGAGAGGTAAAGAAAAACCACACTTATCTGGCTGTGAGCAGCAAAGAAAGAGGAGGAATGGAGACTGACAGAGGACTATGAAGAGACTGGAGCCCCATGATGGGAGTAGATGGATTGGACACTCTATCCACGGACACACTATTGTTTAAACTTTGTGGTTATTCCAAATATTCCATGGGAATAGTAGTTTTTAGGGCTCGGACTCCTTCCCAGTGTAAACTGGGAGGAGTTTGAGAACTAATGTTAAAGGAGAAAAAAAAAAGAAGAAGAGGGCCTTGGAGAGAGAAATTCCAGACATTCCTTAGCGTTTTCTGTCATCTGGTCAGTGATTCGTCTTCCTTGTGTTTTCTTTGTAATAGGCTTGAAGTGATAGGGTAAATGTAGTTTTGTTCCGCCATTTTGAGGCATATTTCGTGCGTGCTCGCGCAAAGAAGTACATTATTTATAATTAGGAGCTGTCAGGGTGGCCGTGTAATGCATTGCAGATGGTGCGCGCGCGTTCACCATCTAGCAGTGTGTTTGTCGGGCGCGCGTCCTCCTCACGTGCACACAGGCATATACGCCGTGTGCGGCTCCTTCCTGCCGGCCCGGGGAGCTGCTCTGCCGCTCTCTGCAGAGTACGGGCGACCGAGCGGCGAGCAGCATTGCCAAAAGAGGGAGCCCCAGAACCGAGGCCCACATCCGCAGGCCCATGAACGCCTTCATGGTGTGGGCCAAGGACGAGCGCAAGCGGCTGGCTCTACGGTTCCCGGATGTGCAGAACGCCGAGCTCAGCAAACTGCTAGGTAAGGCCCAGCGCCCAGAAGCTAAAATAGGCAACACTTAATAATAATGATTAATAAGACGAATTGCACTTTTTTTTCTCCAATTTTTGATTTATTCTGATTTCGATATTGCATTTGAAGCTAATTATGTTACTAACGCTGGCGGTGAGTTTCGAGGCTTCTGTTAAGTATGATGCATTTCGACCTCGTCTCCTCCTCAGACGGCAGCATCACCCCCGTTCGTCCCCACTCACAGTTACGCTACTACGCATGTGTTCTACTGAGGGGTGTTCTATATCACATTAATGTCAAGCCCTGGCCCTATGAGGTGACGTCCCCACTCTTGTGTGATTGAGGGCGGGTCGCGCATTCTTCTTGGGCCTCTCTGGACGTGTACGGAGGCCGGGCGGTGTGCAACAAGTCACTTCTGGTTACAACCGACCCGAGCCAGTCTTGGACTGTAGATGACCCCCACTCCCCTTGTTTAACCATAGCGCTCCGACGCACTGAGAGGCTAATCAAGGAATTATTGCTTTTATGGACTCTTTCCCTGTTTTTTTCTTAGTTTAAATCGGACTGTGCGTGTGTGCTGAATATTTGCAGATTGCTTTTTAGAAACTAAGTAGACACTCGCACAGAGCGACTTTTATGGGAAGCCCCGTCGCTATGTAGGCTTAAAAACTCCTAAATGGCGCGCAGATAATAGTTGATAAAAAGACACTCGCGTGTTCTGATTGTACGGTACATTTTTCCGTAGAAAATTCAATGTAAATGAAAAGTATGTACTGCCAGCTTTCTAGCTCGCTGCTTGTCTTTTGCCACCTCTGGAATTATAGTGGTTTCAGTGGGGTAACATTAGCACCTGCTTTACCGTGCACAGGCTCAAGTTTCGATACCTCACAGGGTGGTTGATCACGTATTTAACACACGATACAGTTTGAATGGATGAGTGAATCAACTAGTGAGCACCTGAAAATAAATAAATGCTTGAAGGAGTGAACAAAGCAGTGTCTAAACGAATGCATACTTTGTGCTTAACGCACCCAGTTAGGGCTTCGAGCGCTTTGGTGATCATGGTTAGAACAACGGAGGGACCGATTTAGAATTTAGACACTTGAGTTAAAGATGCTTTTTCAGGAACCCTTTGAATTGCATGAAAGGCACTTTTCAGAATGAGTATTCAGTTGGAGCAAAGTACACACTTTTAAAATGTTCAACTCTGCTGTGTACGAAAGTTTATGGATTTGCGTTTGCGTGCAGCTTCATGTGCACGCGCGCAAAATTAAAATAGTCTTGGAAATACAGGAAGGACATCACAGGCAGTAACGGTGCAATATTCTCACACTCACAAGGAGATCACTGGCAGTACACACCACATGAACACATTCCATAACACATAGCAACAATACATTGGCATTTACAATGCCATTAGCTCAAACTCAAATAAATCCGAGCCCGATTGCATTTCTAATGCTTGTTTACTGTTGACTTTAAATGGCTGCTATTCAATAAAGTGAAGAAAGACCAGCATAACCCTCGCCTCCGGTCCTGACATAGAATTTAGATCACGCTTCAGCACAGACGCTACCCTATAAATCAGACACAATGCCCTTCTGACCACAGATGATAAAGACTCCTGCCTCCTGATATTGCTGGACATCTCAGTTGCCTTCAACATAGTCAACCATGCCACCTTCATTACACACACTAAACTCTCAAATGGGATTTACCAGCAATGCCCTTCATGGTACTCCTCCAAGCTTTCCAAGCAATATCAGTTACTTCGCATGGGCGCCTCCAGGTCTCAAAAGATTCCTATCACCCACGAAGTGGCCCAGATTTCCATACTGTACCCAATTATCCTCAACCTCTAAATAGAGCAACTTGGTGTTCTACTCACAGATAACAGCAACAAGATTCACCAGCATGCCAATGATGTACAACTCTACTTAAAAGCCTCAGCCATGCAACACATCAAACACTGCCTGCACATCATCCAGAACTGGATATCCAGCACCTATTGCTGGGGCTCACACCAACTGTTGGAAAGTCATCCTTTTTGCCCGGATTACCCCCTTATTTGTGACTGTTGAAGGTGCTTACTAACACTGAAAGGCCAGAGCTCTGTCCTCTACAGGTATATGGTAATTGGTAAAATGTTAATTGGCAAAGACAGCCTACCTGTAAGTCCTAGTATATGCTAGGACATGTAGGTTTATAGACCCCCAGTGGGCCCATGCCCTCAGGGGTGCACTGCTCTGGTGTTATTTTAAAGCCTGGCCATTTAAAAAGAAAAAAAACATGTCCACATTTGACTCTGGAATTAAAAATACTTCCAAGGTCCAAAACTACATTTATATTACATTTACATCAACCTTAAGGTCTGCCCTAGGGGCCCCAAGAATAGGGTGAAATGCTACAAAAAGGAGGGACAATATAAATTATGTATACATGCACTGGTAAGGAAAAACAGCCAAAGTCGCTTTTTCCCTATTGTAGTGCTGCTAGCCCCATAGGCTAACATGGGAAGGCTTTATTAAACTTTAAAAAGCCTACCTTTTGATTGGAGCTAGGTAGACATATCATTCAAAGTATCAAAATAATGGTTACAATAAATACAACAACTTGTCATGATCGGGTTAATTACAACTATTACAGGATCAATTTTTAGAAATTTCTATCCAGAAGTTACCCAGAACAAACCTGCAGCAGCCTCTTCTAATTGGTCAGCCTAGGAGAACCTGAGCCACGCTGCTCTCTGAGTAGGTGTGAAGAGGCATTGGGCTGCAACAATACAGCCATATGGTGGGAGGAGATTTGTACCTAGAGATGCCAGGGAGAGAAAGGGGGCCGGGTAGATAAGCCAGACTTGAAAGGCAGGAGCCTCTTTAGAAAACAGATGTCAAAGGATCCGTTTTTCAGCACTTTACCTTGGGAGCTTCCCTGATATATAGGCCCGGGCCCGGCAGGACTATTTTTACAGACTTGTGGGGACGCCATTGTCTCGTGGGCGGTCAGATTCTCCCACTATATGGTTCTGGGTGATCTTAATATCCATTTTGATCGTCCAGATACCAAGGATGTGATCGACCTGCAGGACATTTTACATCTGGCACAACTCAACCAGCGTGTTAGCCTTCTCACAAATCAGGCTGGCCATATATTGGACCCAATCTGTACTAACTTCCCTATTGCTCTTAGAGACCCATGCCCTGTGTCCTATAGCTATGCAAAGGCTTAAAGCCATGCAAAAAACATATTACGAAGCCATTGTGTTGGCGAAGGGGCAATTCTTTGCTGCTCGCATCGACTCTGCCAGTAACAACTCTAAAGAGATCTTCTCCATAGTGCAGAGCTTAACGTCTCCGCTGGCCCAAACGAGTGTGATTCCATCTTCTCCTGCCAGGTGTAACATGCTTGCCTGCTCCTTTAGGGATAAGATTCAGGCTATTCAGGCGGCTTTTCCTTCTGGCGTGGGCAGCAGGGAGGGTTTGTTGGCGTTGCAACCTGTTGCTTCCGCCTGCTCTCTGTCAGCTTTTAGATCAGTTGACCCCTCGGAATCGCTTAAAATTCTCATGGGGCTTAAGTCTGGCTCACCATAGAAAACATGCTAGGCCAAGCTTCTGACAGCAGTGGCATTGAGCGTGAATACAGAATTGAACTTTATCATTAACATGTCCCTTCAGACAGCGGTTGTTCCCCAGGCTTGAAAACAGGCGAATATCTTGCCTCTCCTTAAAAAACCTTCCCTGGATCCAGGAAACTACCGTCCTATCGCCCTCCTTCCGGCTATTGCCAGGGTTTGAGAGAAGGCGGTCAATAAACAGCTTCCAGAGTACGTGGAGAGAGAGGCACTGCTGCACCCAGCTCAATCAGGGTTCCGAGCCTCTCACAGCACAGAGAGAGAGGTGGTGGAGGCCATTCGGGAGTGTCTCGACGGGAGAGCGGCATTAATTTTGCTGGATCTCTCCTCAGCGTTCAACACGGTCCCGCAGATCTTCTCCTGGCCCAACTAGCAGGGATTGGTGTGTCGGGTGCTGGCTACGGTCTTTTTTGGAGGACCGTGTTGAGCAGATCTGGCTCCCCCATGCTCCTCCTCTCGTCAGTTGGTCACTACTGGTGTCCCGCAGGGTTCCGTCCTTAGCCCGCTCCTCTTCAATATTTATGTCACTCCATTGATATATTTGGCAGAGGAGCTTGGGGCTAAGGTGATGGCATATGCGGATGACACCCAGCTGCTCTTCACTTGGGATAAAGTAACAGACTCGGTGTCAGTGGCGCAACAGTGCTTAGCCTCCGCCTTTAATTGGTTGGCGGACGCACAGTTGAAATGCAATGAACAGAAGTCCGAGATCCTGTTATTTGGTAAATTCCCCTCTAATTTCCGAGAGGTGTTGTGGCCGCCTGACTCTCCTTTGCCGCCTTCCACAGAAAAGTCCGTAAAAAACCTGGGTATATGGTTCGGTGAGAGTCTCTCTTTTTCAACGCATATTAATAAACTGGCACGCTGCTGCTTCGGCCTTCTTAAGACTCTCAGGAACTTTTTGCAGCTTCTTCCGCAAGCGGCCAAAGAAACAGTTATGTGTGCTCTGATTTTGTCACGTCTGGATTACGACAGTGCCCTATACTAGTATTCCGGGCTACCTGTTGAAAAGACTTCAGGTAGTTCAGAATACGGCGGCCAGATTGTTACTGGGCATTTCGGCGAGGGACAGCGTGCAACACCATTTGAGTTCCCTCCACTGGCTCCCCGTGGCGGACAGAGTCAAATTTAAATCTCTGGTCCTGGCCCATCGGGCTCTTCATGGGTGTGGCCCTCTTTATCTTCAGAGCCGTTTCTATGTCCTTTCACAAGCTCTTCACTCCATGTCTCTTCGCTCTGCCCGGGTCCCTTGCTTCAAGTTTCAGAGGCTGGCGGGCAGCTCTTTTGCTGTGAAGGCCAGTGTGGCCTGGAATGCCGTCCCCCTTGACCTACGCTACATCCAGGATCCTGTGTTGTTCAAAAGGAAATTGAAGACTCATTTATTTGTTTAATATTTTCTTTCTTTATCCCTGTGCCATCGCGCTGGGACACTAATGAGTAGCTGTGCGCGTTATAAATGGATGTAACATAACATAAAATAACACCACCCCCACTTCCTTGCTCTGTGCCTGCCACGTGTGAGCACCCCTAATTAGATTAGGAGAAGGTCTGGAAGGGGAGTGTAGTCAGATATTAGCCACACCTTTGGGTTGGATTACGTAGACAAACACACCAAGGACTGAATTTCTCCATTTAGATTTTTGGAAGAACAATACATTTTGGGTCAAAAATATGCCACACTTGACAGGAAGTGGTCATTGCTAATGGAGGTAACTTTACACCTATTAGTTGGGGTAAAGAATAGAGGATAAATAAGGAAGAGCTGCAGGAGACCATCAGATCACTGCCTGGAAAAAAAAGAAAAGGACTGCCAGCTGGACCCTTGGACCGCACTCTGAAAGACTGCACCTGCTGCACTCACAACAAGACTCCACCAAGAAAGGACTGTGTCTCACTCAAACGTGGAGGGGTGGACTCCCGAATCAGCAACAGGTATAAAAGTGCTGGAAAAAGTCACCTGCAAAAGACAAACAGAGGACCACCCCAGCTGACCACTTGCAACTGAATTTTCCTAGACTGCAAAGGTGCATTGTGGGAAACTGAGTCCTAGCCCTCAAGAAGCAATCCACAGTCTGAAGCCTCAGTTGGAAATACTGGACCCTTGTTTCCCCAAAGGAACCAAGAAACTGCAAGAAGTCAAAGTTTGGAAACTTTCTACAAAGTTTTGCAGAAAGGCTGCAGGAGGAGACCGGCTTGACGTTGAGAGTCAAGTCACAGTCATCGACTCACAAATCGGCCTGACCGCAATGGTTTGCTCCACGGACAGATCTGAAGCTCCTCGCCGTCGAGGACAAAGACTTACAGAGGCTTATCGAGACTGCCGGTGTCGAGTCAAACGATGGATCCGGGGAACCGGAGGACTAGTCGTTGAGAGAAAAGCTCCAAGAAAAAGAACAAGTCTGAATGTAAACTTTTGACCAGGACCTAGCCCTCAGCCTATCCAACCAGCACTCCATTGTGGTTGGCCTACAACTTTAACTTTGTCCCGATCCAGCATGACCAGATAGCCACAAGTGGCGCTTTAAACTTTCTGGAGCAAGAATGAACAACTGTTTATTTAATCTTTAACAATTTATAATGCCTGTTCCCTACATTGCATTTTAGTAGTTTGAGTGTTGTTTTGAAGATTAACATATTCTCTATTTTGGTAAAGTGGTGTTGGATTTTATTGTGTTGTGTCATTTACATATTTACAGTTCTGGTGGTATTACATTGTTTACACATACCAGCCTCCTAATTTAAGCCTGACTGTTTGTTTGCTAAGCTACCAAGGGCAGAGCAAGGATTAATTTAGTGAGACTTGGCTGGACCCATTAGTGATCATGGTAATATTACTAGCTGAAGGTGAATACCCCCACCTACTAATAATCCACTATCCTACACCAACCAAGACAGAATTCCTGTTATTTACCAAAAGCAACGAACAAGAAACAGTATAATCCTGGCTTAACAATATGCATCTGGGGGGCGTGGCCAGCAACATGCCCGAGTAAGTCGTGCTTTCGCCGAGCTCCGGCTGAAAGTATTATCCGTCTTTGAATCCGGTGCCCTGTAGCCCCGGAGAACACCACAACTGCTTGAGTGTGCCCCGCTGTTCCCTCCCAGTTTAAATCGAGAGGAATGCACCGTAACCTGAGTTTGAGGGGCTGAAACTTGGCTGCGCCTGGACAAGCCGACACCTTCTCAAAATGGCGCCGCGCAGTAGCTAAGGACTGGAGGCGCTGAATCGGGACTTGCGACCTGGATAGGAGGGGCCGCTGAGAGCAGAAAGCTGACCCTAGGTGTGCCGGCTCGCTGGAATTCTATCTGGGGCGCTCCAGGGAGACTTCTACTCCTGCAGGTACGGCTGTGGCGACCGCATGGGTGGAGCCCCTTCCCCACCGGGACTGGGAGCTGCTGCGGTGACCGGCCGCGGAGCTGTGAGGTCGGGCTCGTGAATGGGGTGCTGCGAAAACCTGTGATTGCTGCTGGGTCCCGCGTGCACGGAGTGCGGGTCTGTTCCCTGGCAGAGCCTGGAGGCGTTGTAGAGGCCGCGTTGGAGAGGCTGCAGGTGGGGGCGTGACCCTCCCCCCATCAACCCCGGGAGTGAGAGACCACGCAGGGTGGCCTTTATCTGCGGCGGCGGGAGGTGGTGAGTCCATCCTGGGCCACCCCCCCCCCGGCACCTATGACTTGGCCCTAGGAGAGGAGCAGCAAGACAACACCAGGGAGGAGATGTGGTGCCGGGGGTAAGAGGCGGGGGCCTAGACTCTGACGGCAGCGTCCCCCCTTCTCCTGGAGCATCACGTGCAGCGCTTGTGCGAGGGTGGCCCCTGAGGGACCAAAGGAGGCGAATAAGTCCCCGAGGGGGGCCGTGAAGGAGAGAGCCTGCCCCCCCAGCCCGGGGCTACTGGTGACAGGCTATAGCGGACATCGCTGTGGCATACCACTGAGACGGGACAAGCAGTGCTTCGATACAGCAAATAGACTTAACTTTAATGTACCATGCAAATACAGGCAAGCAGAAGTATTTCTATGTGGCAGCTGGTGAGCGGTACAATCATTGCTAGTTCGAGGTCGCTTCCCTGCCGGAGGGGGAGGGTGCCGGAAATACTGTCACCAGGAGGAGGTACTCCACAACGTGACGCCTGCGGCCGGGGGGTGAAACTGCGGAAGTGTCTCTTCGCCTGAGGAGGGGCGGTGGTGGCCGCCGGTAGGAGTGGTCCCTCGAGATCGTACAGTGATGCCTGGTAGATGAAAACTGCACAGAGCTGGCCGTCTTCCCCCCTTTCTCCTGCCCAGTGTGTTGGACTGATTGACTGAATTTGACCTTCCCCCCTCCTGCGGTGCCCCGTCCAAGTGAAGGTACCCGCTTACAGACACAACTGGCGAGCAACACGTGAGCTGTGGACGAGGGGTGACTTGGACTACGGGGCGGTAGGGGCGGACTACTATCTGAGTCTGTACGAACCAGACATGGGGAAAGACAGAGATCCGAAACAGTAGAGCCAGGGCAAGATGGATCAGTTTACGAAGGTCATGCCCCCCCCCCCCAGGAGGAGCGCACGGGCGCCTGCTCGGATACGGATACCCTCCCCCAGGCAATCCAGGCATCTAGGGCAGCGCTGGAAGGCCAGATTGGCGCCGTTGGGTCGGAGGTGGAGCTCTTACGTCAATACCTCAGGAACTTGGCAGGAATGGTCACGGAGGCGGAGACGCGGCTGGGAGAGGCGGAAGACTCGGTGCACAACCTCCGTGAGGGCATGTAGGAACTTCAATCCTTTCATAGGGACCTGCTGTGTAGGGTGGACGACGCCGGAAATAGAGCGCGACGGAATAATCTTCACTTTGTGGGCTTTAGAGAAGGAATTGAAGGGACAAATATGCCAGAATTTCTCTACACCTGGCTACGAAACACCTTCCCAGCAGAAAAGTTCTCCTCTTGTTTTGTCATAGAAAGAGCCCCCCGGGCGCTGCTGGCCTGGCCGCCTGCGAGGGCGCAGCCGCGGCCCGTAATATCGCGTTTCCTGAATTTTCTGGATAGAGACATGATACTTAGGGAGGCCCGTAAACTAGGGGAGATCTGATGTGAGAATACCCGAATAATGATCTTTCCGGACTACAGTAGAGAAGTACAAAAGCACAGGCGCACTTTTGACTCCGTGAAAGCTAAACTGTGAGAACGCAAGATACAATATTATGTTACTCTTCCCCGCGAAACTGAAGGTCCTCTTCCTGGGCAAATCCCACTTCTTCCAGATGCCGGAGGAGGCTTGGCAGTGGCTGGAGGAGCGCCCCCCTCTGAGGCGCCGGGAAACACAGCCTGGCGGTAGGGCCCCCTCTGGCGGAGCTGGTGACGGACCCCTGGAATACCAGCGCTTGCTTCGGCCCCGGCAGCTGCGAAGAGGCCGCGCCCTAGATGTCGCGCCCTAGAGGTCACCCCGTATGCCCAGAGGGGCACAGGCAGGCAAAGACGGCGCACAGGTGGATCCCACGACTCCCGGGTCTCGGTGGGTGCTCATGCGCTCCGATCATCCGGACGACTTCAGAGGGGTAACGACACTGAGAAAGATGACGGGTCTGAAAGCGGACACTCTACCTCCGGAGGAGAGGAGGTGGGCCCCTTGATGCACCCCCTGGCGGCCGAAATATTGGCACTGGAGCAGGCAACATTGACTGAAGCGGGGGGCATCCCAGACTGAGACCCTGATTCCAACTCCTGAACAGGGGCCTGAAGGGACGACCGTGGTTCAAACAAATATGCGGGGGCAGGCAAGCTTGACACGCACGTCCTCTTCTTTCCGATCTCTCTCTGCTGATCTGGACTCTTTTTCTACTTTTCTTCCTTTTCTCTCTACCATTGCCGTCTCTGGCCTTCTATTCTCTGTATTTGGTTCCGATGGTTCTGGGACAGCCGCAGAAGTTTAAGCGTTTGGCGTAAGTTGGGTGCGGGAGGGCGACAGACCTCCGCCTACCATAAAGTCCACCCCCCAACATATTGCCGGGGATGAGTCAAGGGAAAGGGGAAGGTGGGGTGGGGGAGAGGGAAAGGGGACTGAGCTGGGAGGAGGAGGTGGGGCGGGAAGGGTGGGGAATGGGGTGTCAATTGTGTTATGGTTGGGGAAGTTTTGTTTAATTTGTTCCATGTTTTTCCTTATGTTTCGCTGGCACACTGATCACATGATTGGATTGGCAAATGCACCCACTGCCTACCCGCTGCTTGGGATACACTCGCATTGCACTGCCTCATGGCTGCCTCGAATGATTATAGACCCCCTGGAGAGGGACTGGTAGCTGGCCCCTGCAAAGTTCTTACATGGAATGTTAATGGCCTGGGGGACAAAATTAAGAGAGGACTTGTAATGACATATATTAAACGGATACACCCTGACGAACAAGTTACTTACCTTCGGTAACGCTTTTTCTGGTAGATACAATATCTGCCTGTGGATTCCTCACCTTGTGAATATCCCCCTGCGTCAGCAACATTCGGAAACTCTTTTTGTAGCTTCGCGCCGACGTGGACCCGGACGTCATAGAGGCACGGCATCGCTCGCGACTCCGCTGACGTCACCGACGCCTATATTAGGCCCACGCCGGCGTGATGACATCAGTTCCGCCCTTTTTTCCGTGCCTTCGAGGCACACGGACGGACCAATGACAGTAGACATATACACAGTATACGCAATAAAAATATCAAGGTAACACACACAGTGTGAAGCAAATGCAATAAAACATTTGACAATAAAATAAATACATAATAGAAACACTGGCATAGAAGAGTGGACAACGGGGAGGCGGGTGGGTCAGTGAGGAATCCACAGGCAGATATTGTATCTACCAGAAAAAGCGTTACCGAAGGTAAGTAACTTGTTCTTCTGATAGATACATCTGCGTGTGGATTCCTCACCTTGTGAATAGAGTCCCACAGCAGTCCCCACTCCCGGAGGAGGGTGTCCACTCTTCTAGACCAGGAAATCCTGGAGGACAGAGCGTGCAAAGTGACCGTCCCTCCTCACCTCGGAATCCAAGCAGTAATGCTTCGCGAAAGTGTGGAGGGAAGACCAAGTTGCCGCCCTGCAAATATCCTCTACAGGAACACCTCTAGCCAATGCAGATGTTGACGACTTAGCTCTTGTAGAATGAGCCCTTATACCCTCTGGAGGTTCCTTACCGGCCAAAGAGTAGCAGATCTTTATACAGAGGACAATCCATCTTGATAAAGTTCTTTTATGGACCGCTCTTCCTTTCTTGCAGCCAGCAAAGCCAATGAAGAGCTGGTCATCCAACCGACAGTCTTTAGTTCTGTCCAAGTAAAAAGACACCGCCCTCTTGGGGTCCAGACGGTGTAACCTCTCCTCCTCCTTGGAAGGGTGTGGGGGAGGATAAAAGATAGGGAGGGTAACAGATTGACCAAGGTGGAAAGGAGTCACCACCTTAGGCAGAAAAGCAGCCCTGGTCCTAAGAACCATTCGATCAGCATGAATGGACAAGAAAGGAGGCTTGGAACTAAGAGCTTGAAGCTCACTTACCCTCCTTGCTGAGGTTATTGCAGCAAGGAAAACTGTCTTAAGAGTCAAAAGCCTCATAGGACATTTGTGAAGAGGATCAAAGGGAGCGCCCATCAGAAAGGTCAAAACAAGATTTAAGTCCCACTGAGGCACAATAAAAGGAGTAGGAGGGAACTTATTTGTGAGGCCCTTCAAAAACCTTAAAACCACAGGAGATTTAAAAAGAGATGGCTGGTCAGGCAAGCAGAGAAATGCCGACAGCGCTGAAAGATAGCCCTTAACTGTGGCAACAGCAAGCCCCTGTTGCGCCAAAGAAAGGGCAAACTGGAGAACATCAGACAAATGGGCTCTCAAAGGGTCTATAGATTTCTCCCCACACCAAGTGACGAATTTTGAACACCTATAAGAATAGATGGACTTAGTGGAGTCACGCCTGGCTGACAAGATGACATCCACCACGTCAGGCGGGAGAGAAAAAGAACTCAGGTTGCCCCGTTCAATCTCCAGGCATGAAGGTGTAATGTCTGGAGGTGGGGGTCTAGAACCTGCCCCTCCATCTGAGAGAGGAGATCTGCCCTGTGAGGGAGACGGAGCGGCGGGTGAGAGGAGAGGTGGAGAAGGTCTGAGTACCACACCCTTCTTGGCCAATCCGGAGCGATCAATATGACTTGGGCCCGGTCTTGGCGAATCTTCCTCAGAACCCGAGGAATCAAAGGTATGGGAGGAAACGCGTAAAGGAGTTGCGAGTTCCAACTCAACTGAAACGCGTCCCCCAAGGCTCCTTGCATCGGATACTGGAGACTGCAGAATGACAGGCAGTGAGCATTCTCGCGAGTGGCGAACAGGTCCACCCGAGGAGTCCCCCACATCTGAAAGATGTCGTGAACAACCTCCGGGTGAAGCCTCCACTCGTGGTCGGCAGAGAACTGCCGACTGAGACTGTCTGCACGAACGTTCTGAACTCCGGCCAGATGATTTGCCATCAGACAAATCTGATGGTCCTGAACCCAGGACGAGAGACGCAGAGCCTCTCTGCAGAGACACGGCAATCCCTCTCCTCCCTGCTTGTTGATGTACCACATCGCGGTCGTGTTGTCCGTCAAGACCTGCACTGATACACCGCGAAGGGAAGGGAGGAAGGCCTTGAGTGCCAAACCAATCGCCCGCAATTCCAGAAGGTTGATGTGAAGCAACCTTTCCTCTGGAGACCAAAGACCCTTGACCTCCAGGTCTCCCAGATGAGCACCCCACCCGAGAGTGGATGCATCCGTTATTACTGTGGCCACCGATGGAGCAAGTTGAAAAGGCTTTCCTTGTGACAGATTGCCTTCCACGCTCCACCAAGACAGATCCGCTGCAGCTTCTCTGGAGATCCTCACTGACTACCTGAGATCTCCGTTGTGCTGATACCACTGCCTGCGGAGGCACCACTGGAGTGCCCTCATGTGCCAGCGTGCATGGTTAACCAACAGAATGCAAGAAGCCATCAGACCGAGCAGGCGAAGAACCTTCAGGACTGGAACGACCGCTCCATTGTAGAACAAAGGAATCATTTCCTGTATGTCGCGAATCCTTTGAGGAGGAGGGAATGCACGACACACAGTAGTGTCCAGTACCGCACCTATGAACAGGTTGCGCTGTGAGGGCACCAGGTGAGACTTGGGTACATTCATCGAAAAACCCAACCTGTGCAACAACGGAGTTGTCTCTTGCAGATGATGGAGCACCTTCTCCGGCGACTCCGCTTTGATCAGCCAGTCGTCCAGATACGGGAATACAGGTATCCCCGACCTCCTGAGATGAGCTACCACCACTGCTATCACCTTGGTGAAGACTCGAGGCGCAGTAGTAAGGCCAAACGGAAGGACTGCAAACTGGTAGTGTTGCGACCCAACCGTAAAACGGAGATACTTTCTGTGCGACTTCAAGATGGGAATATGAAAATACGCATCCTGCAAGTCGATCGACACCATCCAGTCTTCTTCCAGCAGCGCTTGAAGAACCTGTGCAAGAGTGAGCATCTTGAACTTTTCCTGTTTCAGGTAAAGGTTCAAGATCCTGAGATCCAGAATTGGCCGAAGTCTGCCATCCTTTTTGGGGATCAGGAAATACCGGGAGTAGCATCCCTGACCGCTTTCCTGCTCTGGAACCACCTCTATCGCACCTTTTCGAAACAGCGCCAGGACTTCTTCCTGCAAGAGAAGCAGGTGGTCCTTCGAACAATAAACCTGGCAAGAAGGGTAATTTGGGGGAAATTCCCGAAAGGGAATAGCATACCCATTCTCTACAAGATTGAGAACCCAAAGATCCGATGTTATCAATTCCCAATCTTGTAAAAAAATGGGTAAGCCGGCCCCCACTGGGCCCACATGATCCGGAATGGCGGATCTAGGGCTGCTTTGCTGCGGTGGTTGGGGGCTGGAGGAAGCGTTACGGCCCCGAACTCTGGTCCTTTGCTTGCCTCTATAAGATCTACATAATGTGTTTTGCTGCTGCTGTGGCTGCTGCTGGGTTGACTTATAGGTTCGAAAAGAAGATCTGCTAAATCCTCTTGAACGTCTTCCAAAAGTGCCCCTGGATTGGAGACCCAACGACTTTGCTGTCGCCCTGCTGTCTTTAAAGCGTTCCAAAGCAGTGTCTGCTTTCTTTCCCCTCAAACCCCCCCCCCCCCTTTCACGACAGAGGTTGGGGCAGAGGAAAAGGGCGCAAGCGGGGCGGCGGAAGAGGGGTACAGTGGCAAGATCAGCCGTCGACATCTGCCCCAATGGAAACCAGGAGTGTAACCAGGGGAAGGAGAGCTTAATAGTTAACCTCTCCTAAAGAACACTCAATCCCATTGAAATAGGTATCCTTGAGAAGGGATTGGGCTTCGTACCGACCCCTACTCCAGATAACTTCATGGAAATCTGTGAGATTAAACAGCTTTTCCGCAAAGTGCGTCTCAGGGCCTTCTTTCAAGATCAACCATCAACTGATAAAACCGACACAGGCCTACGAAACCCTTCCACCTTCACCCCTACGGATGGGATGATCCCACCCGAGGTGTTAACATTTGAAAGAGCAGTAATGAGGTCTTTGAAGCACATACCACAGACCAGTAGTTACAACAACCTGAGCAAAGCAGAAAGAGATGCAGTACAAGCCTTGGGGAGTGACACTTCTATTGTCATTAAACAAGCTGACAAAGGGGGAGCCACGGTAATACAAGATGTCACTGACTACGACATAGAATGCAAACGTCAGCTGGCCAATACCACCCACTATAGACCCCTACCGGCAGATCCTACCAGTAGGCTGACTACAGACATCTCCAGCCTGATCATTGAAGGTGAGACCAATGGCTGGATCTCTAAAAACGAAGCGGATTTCCTCCTAACAACGACCCAGTGGTCCCTTACTTTTACACCCTACCCAAGATTCATAAGGGTACCAGGCCAGTCCCAGGGAGACCTATAGTCTCCGGCATTGGCTCATTACTTGAGCCATTGTCAAAGTTTTGTGATGTATTCCTTCAGCCTATTGTGAAGAAAATACCTTCCTACCTACAGGACACTAGAGATGTCCTTCGCCTGATTGACTCGATTGATGGCAGGGAAGACGTGGACCTCCTCCTCACTCTCGATGTGGAGGCATTATATACGAATATCCCCCAAGCTGCCACATTGGAAGCAGTGGAAACTGCCTTTATGCAGGAGGAATGGTCCTCTCCCACACCAATACCGTTCGTCATGGCATGCGCCAGCATTGCCCTGATAGAAAATTTCTTCCAATATGGTTCACAAATTTATCACCAAGTCAGGGGCACGTCAATGGGTTCTACTTTTGCTCCTAGCATTGCCTGTATTTATATGGCGTCCTTTGAGCAGCTAGTGATTTACCCAGAATCCAACCCCTTCAGAGAACATCTGACACTATGGCGTCGTTAGATTGACGACATCCTGATACTTTGGAAGGGTGACCAAGATAGCTGCACTGAATTTTGCGCATGGATTAACCAACAGAACCCATACCTTAAATTTACAGGGACTATGTCTGCAACATCTCTCCCTTTCCTAGATCTCACGATACGGCTGGGCCCAGCCGGATTGAGCACTACTCTTTTTCGGAAGAATACCGATAGAAATAGCCTCCTCTTGTTTAAAAGCCATCACCCGAGAGCACTACGTGAGAATCTACCCTTTGGCCAATTCCTGCGGGTCCGTAGAAATTGCTCCTCTACGGATGACTATAGACACGAGGCTAACACCCTCCAACACAAATTGATGGAGAGAGGGTACCCCACGAGATTAATAAGGGACTCCAGCAAGAGAGCTCTCAACAATCATAGAGAAGCCCTTCTGGAAGTACATCAAAAAGAATGTGATGACCTAATTACCTGTGTCACCAGCTTCACCAGGAACTCCAGCTTCATTAAACGAACTGTGAATAAACACTGGGGCATCCTTAACGCAGGGGGCACTGTACTACCCAAACCCAGGTTCGCTTTTAAACGTACAGCGAACCTCAAAGACTCTCTGATACACACACGCCCTAAGAAACATCATAACACTGGGCAACAGACATTATGGTACCTCCCCCCCGTAGTACTACCCGTGCGGTGGCTGTGCAGTATGTCCTCAGTCCAGACAATGTAAAGAGATCAGACTTACGGACTCTTACATATGGAAACTCAATAGACACATCAATTGTCTTAGCACCAAATGCATCTATCTACTGATCTGCCCCTGTGATAAGCTATATGTAGGGATGACCATGAGACAAGTAAAATTGAGAATAACGGAACACAAGAGTAACATTCGGTGCTCTAGGACCCACACGAGACTGTATGAACATTATCATCAAAACAACCACTCTGCAGACAGCCTTGAGTGGCTAGTGCTTGAGTCCCAACCAGCATGTCCAAGCAAGCATTATTCAAACTGGAACAGCGATGGGTGCATCGCCTACAGTTAGATATAGTAGGACTCAATGATGCAGTCCCTTGGGCCTCTGTCTCGAGGTGAACCACTGTCCAGTTCTGGTTCTCTCACTGATTGACCAAATGCCAGTGGACATTGGGGATTAGTGACCTTTCAATCCCCAATCCCTGACACTCCTAACCTTGCCCCCCTTCTTCGCCTGCCACCTCCTCCTCCCTCTCCTAACCAACCATCAGTCCCCACCTTAACTGCAGTTATCCGGCTCCCATGCACCCATGGGCATGCAGCCTCTCCACATACATGGAACCCCCCGAACACCTTTTCACCTGCCTGTATATTGCATATTGTATATTATACATTGAGCTTTATACTGTCCCCGGTGTGCCCTCAGTCAGTACAAAGAGCCAAGTACTGTGAGTCCTATCTAGGGCGCACTTTTCCTGAGACAGTCTACACAGCCGACTCACGGCAGCATCATTGCTCTCTCAATCATGGCCGCCACAAACATCATAGTTTAACACTGATCTCGGGAGTCCCGGGTTCTTAGGCGCGCATGCACGCTGAGCACTAAACTAACCACTTTACCACTCTATCATGGCCGCCACGTTTACTTTGAGTTCCGGGTTACCAATGCGCCCGTCGATGACGCGCACCAATCATCAATCACCAATGTATCGATGACGCGCTCATTCACGGTGCCCCAGCCTCTCTAAATATACGGCAAACACCTAGACTATGCACCAGTCGCTCCGCACCCTGACCAGGTGCCGTGAGCGTGAGGGGTAGATGTCTCTGGCATGCTGGCGCATGGACTAAGGTAAGCCCGCTTGCTCTTTCCTTCCCGCCTTTGGCTTCGTCCCCTAGCCTTCCACCCCCGGGCATCGCGCACCACACCTTTAACCTTAACAAACCCCCCCTCCCCCTCATTTTTTATCCCACCTCCCACCCCACACTTCACCTCCCCGCCTTTGTACCATCCTCCCTGTGCTACTTGCCACATGCCTTTAATGCTACACCGCACTATGGCACCCTCGCCCATAGCTCCCTGCTGACTCAATCGACAGCTTTACCAGTTGACGCATCCAGCTTCCCACCGTGGTAGGGACAAGATCGCTGGCACTAGTGAGTGGTCGCTCGGTAGTAATCACACCGATACCTCGGAGTCTCCACTGTGGGGGCTCTGTCTATACCTTACCTTAACTTTTACCAATGTCTCAGTATTTACACAGCGGGAAGTACGCTTGGAAGGGTGGCCAATATTTCCCTTCACATTCACAAACGCACTTGCAAGCTTCCCCATTCCCTTGCTAGTACTTGGGAGCCTCAGCGCCAGGCACCCCCGACTTACCCCTTTACCCCTTACCACATACGCTCTTTATATTTCAACCACATCCCTGCCCCTCTACCTTTCACAGGCATTACCACCAGACAGCGCTGGCCTCACGGGAGCAGACTGCGAGGCCCCTCTTAATCCTCCTTAGGGTAAGGAATCGCTATTTTGTTTGCCCTGGGTGTCATCTGGGCCACGGTGCTGCATGGATGGATTCGGCTAATTAATTAATCATGTATTCATTTACTTCTGAGTTCTCCAGTGAGAGATTAGAAACGCGGCAACACTAAACTGATTATGAATAATCTGTATGAATGTATCTCCTGCACGTTTCAGCCCCCCCATACCCAATAATGTGGAGAGTATATATTACAGAGTCACTTTTATACTTTATCATAGTATAATTACTTTCCTGAGACATGTCTGAACTTGTTCTCTGTCTGTTTTCCTCCATATTTTTCACCCTATAGGTCGCCTAATTAGAGCAGGACCTCTGGCCCTTTTCTCAACCGACCCAGTGAGGTTGTATTTGTACCTTATTTATTTATTTTTATTTTTTTTTTGCACCTTTTTTACGTGTAGTACTGTGTTTTTGGTCCTGACGAATCGCCGGATGGCGAGAAACATGTTGACCACACCAGGGGGTAGAGCTAGGTTCTGAAACTCACCACAGTCCCTCGCTCCCCTCTCACCCCCTTTTAATCAGGGAAGCGGCCACACCAATAAATTCTATTGTGGACTGGTTACCCTTTTTATCACTCACTTTCTCTGCACCGACTACACTACCATCTTCCTGACTCACACACACCGTCGGCAAGGAATAAAAGAACTCCGCCAAAAGGGTGCCTGCTGGCACCCCGTCAGACATTGCAGAGCCGGTCTGACGAGGAGCAGTGAGCCAATGATGACACTGGACATCCTACGGTCAGGGTGTGTTCCACACCTAAACGCCCTGGGTGTGTGAGGCTCTCTAATTCCGATAGAGGAACCACCTGGCTCCTTGACGGTCTACTTTGTAATTATCTCTCCTCTTTAGATAAACCCCCTCCCCACGGGGAACTTTGTATCCTTCTGTGCGCTGCTTTCTTTCCAAACCCATCAAATGGAAGATCCATTAATGCCGCCTGGACATCTGTGGAAAACTCACTAGACTTCAGCCACGCAGCTCTTCTTGTCGCTATGGAAGAGCCCATGACCCTTCGCACAGAATCTGCTGTATCCAATCCACTCTGAATAACCTGCCTTGCTGCAGCTTGAGTATTAGAGATTACCTCTTGGAAGTCTTTTCTATCATGCTCAGGTATCTTGGGTACCAACTGTTTCACAGTGTCCATAAGAGCGTGGATATAACGCCCCATCAAACAGGTTGCGTTTGTGGACTTCAAAGCCATACTGGCAGAGGAGAAAACTTTCTTAGCAGCCTGATCCTGTTTTCTCAACTCCTTTTCTGCTGGGACCTGCGGAAATGCACCTGTAGATCTTTTGGAACAGGCCGCCTGCACCACCAAACTCTCCGGTAGAGGATGAGAGGTTAAAAATTCCGGATCTTCAGGAGCCGCTCTATACCTCCTAGCTCCAGCCCTAGATACAGCAGGAGCCGATACAGGATTTTTCCAAATCTCCAAAATTGGATCCTTTAAGGCATCATTAAAAGGTAACAACGGTTCAGTTACTAATGAGGGAGAGTGAAGAACCTCTGGGAGCAGATTAGATTTAAATTCTGCAGTTGGTAGAGCAATATTCAATAAATTTGCAGCTTTTTTTATCACTACATGATAAGGTGTCACTTCCCTTGAAGGCTCATCAGAAACTGAAACAAGGTCCCATTTAGGTGACAGTTCTAGGCCACTAGCTACAGACAGGTCCTCAAAAGGATTCTCAGACTCTTGTAGTTCACCTTCCTCTAGATTCTCCTCTCGATATCTTTCCTCCTCCATCAACCTCTGGGCTTCACGCCTTGATCTGTGCTTCACATTCGAAGCCGTTGGATCCGCCATCAACTCCGATGGAGGCGGCGTCGAACTCGACGTCGGACGAGGAAGAGATCCACGACGTCGCTCAGGGTTCGGCATCAAAGTTGACGGAACTGGCGTCGATGGAATCGGAGTCATCGATCTCGGCGTCGATGGCTTCGGAGTCGAAGGCCTCGCCGGAGTCGGATAATGCCAATGCGGCGCTGGAGCCGGCATAAAGGGCGCAGGTGCATAGGATTGAGGAACACCCAGACCATATGCCAACGGACCCATAGGACCAGTAGGAGCCCCAGAGGGGCACATAGCCCTTGAATAAATCCCGAACATCGCATTCAGGAAATGCATAGGATCCTGACCTGGAGCCGGGAAGGCAGGGTATGAACCCCCAGGTTGCTCTTGAGGGCGTGGAGTCGAAACGACGTCGACCTCCTCTTCGGGCTGGTGCACCGGAGTCGTACGACCGTCGGGCATCTGAGCCTCTCCCTCTCCAACCACCTCCTCCTCACCTTCATCCTCCCGACCTGAAGGATGGGATGGGTCCGGAGATGGAACAGTTTTCTGCTTCGGCGAACTCGGTGAATTCGCATGCGACGCCTCAACTTCAGCATCCTGTTCTTCCGAAGCCGAAGATACTATCACCTTCTCGACCAGTTTCACCTGTGACTTCGGCTTGGAACCCGATTCCTTCCTTGAGCGATGTCGGGATTCATGGGTTCTCTTTTTATGCTTCTTTTTGAAGATCTTGAAGCATGGGCCGAAGACGAATCCGATCGCGACCTCGATCGAGACCTTGACTTCGAGCGTCGAGTCCGCGATCTTTATTTCTTCTTCTCTTTTCCTTCTTTAAACTTGGCAACAAGAAGTTTTGCCTCTCTTTCCCGTAGGGCCTTTGGTGTCATCTTCCTGCAGGATTGGCATTATTCGACGTCGTGGTCGGAGCTCAGACACCACAAACAGCATTCATGTGGATCTGTGATGGACATTATCTTGTTACATTCTCCGCAGGCTTTAAATCCGGTCTTTTTCAAGGTCATGTCGAAAGAGAGAAGACAAAGAGACTAGAAAGAATAGCAAGTAACAAAGTTACAGCAAAGGCTACAGACGATCCCAGAAAACCGTTAGCGTCGACGACGCGGGAAAAAAAGGGAACTGATGTCATCACGCCGGCGTGGGCCTAATATAGGCGTCGGTGACGTCAGCGGAGTCGCGAGCGATGCCGTGCCTCTATGACGTCCGGGTCCACGTCGGCGCGAAGCTACAAAAAGAATTTCCGAATGTTGCTGACGCAGGGGGATATTCACAAGGTGAGGAATCCACACAGCAGATGTATCTATCAGAAATAGTCCTACTTCAGGAGACTCACCTAAAAGGAACGAAATGTGGGTTTTTTTTGTTGCAAGAGGGGCCTACGAAAAAACAGAAAAACAATATGCATCTGGAACGCTTCAACCCCCAATTTTCAAGAATTGTCAAGTCACATAGATTCACCTCTGACATGAGCATCACTCTCAAGGAACACACTGCTAAAAGAAATATAAACACTGCCTGGTATCTCTCCTCTCTTCTAATTAAATCGAAACCGTTAATTCCAGAAAGCAACTTCAGAACTACAGTTCAAGTCTTTGTATTCTTGCCTCTGGCTGGTGGTGACACCCTGCTCCATGGCATTCTAGACTCCACTAGATTCACTAGATTCTAGGCTCCATTCTAGATTCTACTGGCACTCCGTAAGGGAATCCTACACACCACAGCACGTCTCATCAAGAGCTTGAAGAAATATGAAACACATCACCCACATCCTGATAGGTCTCCGCTGGCTTCCCTTGCCGGCACCATCTTCAAAACTAGCTGCATCATTTATAAAACCATAATGACCAGCACTCCCACCACCCTCCGACAATTTGAGCATCCCAGATGGTTCTTGGTAAACTCACAGCTAGAACAGCATCAGACTGCAGACTAAGCAGTGAAAAAAGAAAAGAAAAACAAGACAGCAAGACACTTCCATTTGGCACACAGGAACTCGAACAACATCCCTGCATCCATTAGGACTATCACCAAAGCTGCTCCAATATAGGAAGGAGTTGAAGACGCACCACTTTAACGAGCAGTACAACACAATGCAATAACAGTCCATAAACCAGCTACCTCTCCTATCACTTGTTGGCTCTATGCAGGTTTTTTACCCTGTTCAGAGCTTTGTTGCCTTTTGGCTAGTTTGATGCTATAGACATACCACATATAGGCATTTCATTGTTCCAGTAAAAATGCATTAGCATTGTTTTATATTTCATTTAGTGATCACACATGGTACCCAGCCTTCATGACCATAGGCCTAACTCTAACACTGTATTACTGAACTATTATATGCTGTGTGTTGTGTTGTTTTTACCACTTCTCATCTGTACAGTAAATAATTCATATATTTTGATTTGTTAATAAAGCATTGCATAGGTACAAAAACAACTCTGGCTGGGCATTTTTATTGAACTATGAGAGCTGGGCTCTCCTGTGTCTACACTGAATCCTACAATACAACCACATTTGAGCTGGGCCTTATATGCTCATCCACTTCCACCAGGATAGTAAAGGGGGGCAAATTTCCACTGCAATGTCTTGGTTAGAAACACCAACACTCTATTTGCATAGTGCTTGGCTGTTCTGTGACTAAGTATTGGAGAAAAACATGACTATCTCAGAACGGTCATGTACTGGATGATCTAACTGTACAACATGAATGCAGTCACTCCAAACTGTTACATAGCATTTCAAGTAATTATGCATTGAAGAACCTAACATTAATCTAGCTGTTAATCTTACAAGAGATCGAGGCTGGGTGACTGCTGGAACGCATTCTTTGCAAGACTACACAAAGATTTTAGCACAGGCACATTAACCCACAACTGTAGCTAAATACAGCATTACACCAATATTGAACTTTAAATATCTTAATTCTAAAATTATGGGCAAATAGTATACACAAGAAACAGAATTGTAGAGTACTTACGCATACACCTACCATATTGACGGAAGCATGGAATTCTGAAGCACATACGTCCGATCCAAAAATAAGAAAATGCTTCTTATCATAATCTAAAACCATTAAAGGGACACAAATGAGTCTTTCAGATGTGTAATTAGTTTAGACAACAATTTGGATAGATGAACTCATAACATATTTAATAACACTGATATGCTGGTGCACTGGTTTTCAGATCGTCACAAACCAATAACAATACTCTCCTCTGTATGTAATTACAACTAGAAAAAGTAATGAATTTTAATATTTTGGCACTCATCTCCCTAGGGAATATTCAGTGAAGTAAACAGTCCAGATCACTGCTTGTTTAACAAAGAGAACACTGGGAGACATAGGGAAAAAGAGTGCAGACAGGTTTAATATTGGGGCACACTACCTCTCCCCTTGGGCTGGGGTTTGAGGAGTCATAAAGGAACACACAGATCCTTGGCCTTAATTTTGCTTTTAAAATAAGTCCTGATGTTAGGGATCAGATAAATATCTATTCTTTTCTTTAAAAACAAAAAAGGTGAGATTGGCAATGCCAATGTCTTCATTGTTTATTTAAGATCCAGACCTCCTGACTTTGCCAATGTTAAAGGCTGCCAGAGAGAGACAGTAACGGACAGGTTGCAAACACAGACTTCAGGACAGCTAGACCGTGAAATATGTTTTGCTACTTTTTTCAGGATTTGCAAAAAAACGAAAAAAGAAATGTTCCTGTGTTGAACAATCTGTGGATCTACCTCAAATTTGCAGACCCAAAGTTGGATCTGCAAATCCCATAAGACAAATAGTGTTTTTTTCTACTTTGTGAACAGCCATATCCCTTATCAGATGCCCGAACGTCCTCCTTGAGGTCAGGAGATTCTTCTCCAGCCCGCTTATGACTGCTGATACGTGACAACAGTGGTCCAATAGGAGAGTTACTGTGATCCTCCGAGCACTCAATCATGTAACAAATAGTCTTTATATAGTTTTCACTATATCTTTAATGTCCAGTCTTCTTGTACATTCAATCCAATTTTCCTCATAAGATATTCGCAGCCAGATTGATCACTTCTATGTCACATGCACTGGGCTCATTATTGGTTGTCATTGTTTCCACGATCTCAGGGTCCTGATTCTTGCCCCTGGATCTCCTACCCCCCCTACTGCCTCTCCTTGTCTTTTTGACTGTAAATCTCTGTTTCTCAATTCTAAGTCCCGATTGCCCTTCCTTAGTCTTTGTACCTCCCCAAAAATTTTTTTGTATTCTCAGTAGTCGGGACTAGCTCTGGAGCATCTCCATTCTCACTGCTGGATATCACTGAAGATGCATCATTATCACTCATTACAGGGGTGCCACCACTCACTACGTTAGAGGAATCTTTTTTTACTAAATAGTCAAATCTCTTTGCAAAGGTATAAACTCTCCCTGTATTATAATCTCTCTCATCCCTCCTTAGTTTCTGTGCCTTCCTTTGCTTGATCTCCATTTGTAAAGTATTTAGTTTCTCATCTAGAACCAAATAATTCTTAACGGTAGGTTCTGGTAGGTTCATCTCTTTTATATCCTCTTCAATTTTACTGATCTCCACCAGTAATTTCGCTATCTTCCTTTCTGCATTATCAATTAGAATCTGTATAAGATTTCGTGAACTATTATTTAGTTCCTTTTCCCAGATATCATATAGATCCGGTTCCAAATCCTCATAGGTCGGTATTGTGTGTGATCTCAAACCTCGTGGAATCCTATTCAATATCAAGTATTGTTTTAAAGTGGCAGCATCCCACCATTTACTTAGCTCAGTACGTTTTAATAGTTCGAGTTTCACGAATTTGGCTCTAAGGCCTTCTTTCTTGGTATCTGCCGGCGGTCCCATAGCTTTCCTAATGGTACCTCCTGCAGCCAAACTCCCAAATAACGTCTCAGCTTCCTTATCTCTATTCATTATATGACCTCAGCGGCAGCTCTAACACCACAAATACAAAGAAAATATATTGGTAACGGTATACAAGAGCGCACAGCACAGAGTCCAGGTACAAGTAATAAAACAGTGAATCTATTAGGTGCTCAGGAAGAGGTGGGGGACTGGTTACCACAGTCTCCAAGACAACCAAAGGTCCAAACAGTTACTGTGATCCTCCGAGCACTCAATCATGTAACAAATAGTCTTTATATAGTTTTCACTATATCTTTAATGTCCAGTCTTCTTGTACATTCAATCCAATTTTCCTCATAAGATATTCGCAGCCAGATTGATCACTTCTATGTCACATGCACTGGGCTCATTATTGGTTGTCATTGTTTCCACGATCTCAGGGTCCTGATTCTTGCCCCTGGATCTCCTACCCCCCCTACTGCCTCTCCTTGTCTTTTTGACTGTAAATCTCTGTTTCTCAATTCTAAGTCCCGATTGCCCTTCCTTAGTCTTTGTACCTCCCCAAAAAAATTTGTATTCTCAGTAGTCGGGACTAGCTCTGGAGCATCTCCATTCTCACTGCTGGATATCACTGAAGATGCATCAGTATCACTCATTACAGGGGTGCCACCACTCACTACGTTAGAGGAATCTTTTTTTACTAAATAGTCAAATCTCTTTGCAAAGGTATAAACTCTCCCTGTATTATAATCTCTCTCATCCCTCCTTAGTTTCTGTGCCTTCCTTTGCTTGATCTCCATTTGTAAAGTATTTAGTTTCTCATCTAGAACCAAATAATTCTTAACGGTAGGTTCTGGTAGGTTCATCTCTTTTATATCCTCTTCAATTTTACTGATCTCCACCAGTAATTTCGCTATCTTCCTTTCTGCATTATCAATTAGAATCTGTATAAGATTTCGTGAACTATTATTTAGTTCCTTTTCCCAGATATCATATAGATCCGGTTCCAAATCCTCATAGGTCGGTATTGTGTGTGATCTCAAACCTCGTGGAATCCTATTCAATATCAAGTATTGTTTTAAAGTGGCAGCATCCCACCATTTACTTAGCTCAGTACGTTTTAATAGTTCGAGTTTCACGAATTTGGCTCTAAGGCCTTCTTTCTTGGTATCTGCCGGCGGTCCCATAGCTTTCCTAATGGTACCTCCTGCAGCCAAACTCCCAAATAACGTCTCAGCTTCCTTATCTCTATTCATTATATGACCTCAGCGGCAGCTCTAACACCACAAATACAAAGAAAATATATTGGTAACGGTATACAAGAGCGCACAGCACAGAGTCCAGGTACAAGTAATAAAACAGTGAATCTATTAGGTGCTCAGGAAGAGGTGGGGGACTGGTTACCACAGTCTCCAAGACAACCAAAGGTCCAAACAGTTACTGTGATCCTCCGAGCACTCAATAATGCAGAAAGGAAGATAGCGAAATTACTGGTGGAGATCAGTAAAATTGAAGAGGATATAAAAGAGATGAACCTACCAGAACCTACCGTTAAGAATTATTTGGTTCTAGATGAGAAACTAAATACTTTACAAATGGAGATCAAGCAAAGGAAGGCACAGAAACTAAGGAGGGATGAGAGAGATTATAATACAGGGAGAGTTTATACCTTTGCAAAGAGATTTGACTATTTAGTAAAAAAAGATTCCTCTAACGTAGTGAGTGGTGGCACCCCTGTAATGAGTGATACTGATGCATCTTCAGTGATATCCAGCAGTGAGAATGGAGATGCTCCAGAGCTAGTCCCGACTACTGAGAATACAAATTTTTTTGGGGAGGTACAAAGACTAAGGAAGGGCAATCGGGACTTAGAATTGAGAAACAGAGATTTACAGTCAAAAAGACAAGGAGAGGCAGTAGGGGGGGTAGGAGATCCAGGGGCAAGAATCAGGACCCTGAGATCGTGGAAACAATGACAACCAATAATGAGCCCAGTGCATGTGACATAGAAGTGATCAATCTGGCTGCGAATATCTTATGAGGAAAATTGGATTGAATGTACAAGAAGACTGGACATTAAAGATATAGTGAAAACTATATAAAGACTATTTGTTACATGATTGAGTGCTCGGAGGATCACAGTAACTGTTTGGACCTTTGGTTGTCTTGGAGACTGTGGTAACCAGTCCCCCACCTCTTCCTGAGCACCTAATAGATTCACTGTTTTATTACTTGTACCTGGACTCTGTGCTGTGCGCTCTTGTATACCGTTACCAATATATTTTCTTTGTCCAATAGGAGAGATCCACTATACCGATAAGGTTATGTTCTTGACACTGCGCAATCAACATACTGTGTGCATGCTCCTAAGGTACTATGCCAGACATGGATATTTTGGAATATGTGGGAGATGATACATATATCCTCTAGACTATGACGTTTCATGTATTGCCCCATACCGTTTTTTCAACTGAAAAGGGATAGAGGCAATTTTTCTAGCCTCGGTGAAAGCTTACTTGACAACTTTGGGAGTTTACACTAGTTCCACAAGGGCATACAATGTATCCCTTTAAGAATTTTTTTCAACACTGTCAGCACACGCATTTTGCCCAGCTACAGACGATGCATAAACGCTGACACAAAGACAGCTTTATCTCTGCTTCCAGACACGCCACTCACTTAACCGTGATGGTAGCAGTCTGCTTTGATTCTTCACTAAAGAAGGAGGTAGGTGACCTGGCCTTCAGGTCGTGCGCTATTGTTTTTCTTTCTTCTTAAGACAAAATGCACCGTTCTCTTTAACTAATGTGCAGCTTTTATAATCTTTCGTTCCAGAGCCGGAATAAATAGGAGGCCTTCCTTTCAGCCTGTATAGAGTAGAGTCATTGCGATTCATCATCAGTAGGACCCAACCATGTCTGTTTTTTTAGAGCATGGATTTCAACTGACTCCTACTTCAGGGCTACACGTTATATTTTCATTTCAACGGCTGGCAGTATCCATTTGCCTTAAGGTAAGCCAGCATGAGAGGCAATTTTGCAAACTTTATCAGACCGGAATATTCCCATGTGAACTCCTTAATCATGGCAGATTTTATCCTTATATTTCCTGGATTAACTCCACCACGGGTAAGAGCCAGACACTACTCACCAACTGCATGATCAAATTCTGCAGTCTTCACAGTGGATGAGTTTCCAGGAGAGGATGTGTGACCATAAGGGAGATATTTACACACACAAATAATATCACTGGGCTTTAACAAGTATGACTTATGTCCTTTTCTTTAGTAGGTTACTCCCCATGTTTAAATGGTTATCCAGTCCTGATGAAGACCAACTTTTGAGGCTTTGATTGGCCCCCATCCTTCCACTTCTTGCCAGGTCGAAACATTGACATCTCCTACAGGCTGGATTGTCAACTGGTTCCACAAAGGGGAAATTCTGAATGCTACAATGTACTATGTGTGGATGTGACAATAATTATGTTGGATAAGTATATACAAACAGGCTATTGTGTAAATAAGCTCATCTATGTAATATATGATCTACCTTCTCTCACCTCAAACTTCATGCACAAGCACTGAGCATCCTTTCATGTATCTCTTTGGAGCAACCATATATGTATATAATTACCCAGATTTGGTGTTTCTCAAAATAAATAAACATGTATACATTCAAATGTGTTTCCTTTGTGTGTGATGTTAAGTTTTGAAAATATTATAAGCAAATTCTCCCTTACGGTTAGAAACAGTACCTACCCAGCTAACTCCATCCTTGAATTATATGGGTAGGGGCTTATTAAGAAGTATTTAGGATAATTGTATTCATTAAAACTTTATCTGTATAGTGGATCTCTCCAATTTGACCACAGTTGTCAAGTATCATTAACTACCCAGGTCCTTCGGGTTATTTTTGGGTCACCCCATTGTTATGTAATGGCCTTTATAACTGCTGTCACTTAATTCAAGGTGATGCTCTGCTGCCTTGCATCTTGTAATGGCTGAACAAAAAATGTTTTCAGTAACAGTCAGACAATCAGATAGCCGGGTTCCTTGAATACACCAGGGACCCACTGGATCCATTAAGTCACTCTGTTTCATTGACGATATGCAGGTACTACAATGGTGAAGGGAAAAAATATTCTCTTTGCTTAGTTTTCAAAACTCTTATCCTCCGAACATTTGGGGACACTGAATTTGGCATACAGGTATTTAACACATTGAGGGAACATATATCTGTAAGACTACAATTTAAGCTGTGAGCATACCTAAAATTGTTTCACACCAGTGAGTATTTTACTTATTGTTAAATCAACTGTGTCCTCTGCAGAGAGCTTCTATACTGTAAAGGTACTAGTGAGTAGAAAAGAGTGTTAAGATTAAAAAGTAAAATGTTGCTCACCATTAGTAGAGCCTGATAATAAAACGGAGCATAAAAATGTAGAGAAAATAACACTGCACACCATGCTGCATGAGGACAAGGCCTATGTACTGTAATGCAGGTGAAGAGGTTTGAAAATAACACTCATTTTGTATTTCAGTACTGAGAATTTGAAAAATCCAGTAAACTGTTCTTTACGAATTGACAACGTTACTCGTAATACAATGTTTGGATGGGCTCAAACCACTAATCCTACACAGTTTATTAATATGAGATTAACTGCTCTTATTATTTATAGTCACAAGTTACTTAACCGTTCCTGGAAAACTCTTTCTCCCACATCTGTTAAACACAGGCAATAGGTGTTTTCCTTACATTTCTCCATACACTACCTCACAGTAGGTGACAGAGCAGGATGAAGCAAAATGGGGGAGGGGAGGAGAGGGGGGGTGTCTGTATTGACGAATGCACATTACTGTGTTCAGAAATAGTAAAGGGTCTGCAATATACAAGTCACAAAGTGATCTAACCATACCTCGTTTTTTACGTTTGTAGAAGGATGGTAGGACTTTAATAAAGGTAAACTATGTGTAGCAGAGGGATTCTGCTTCGTTCCATTTAGTCCTCCTGGATTATTCACATTTCACTATCCAGTTAATGGACTTTTAAAGTGAGCAAGTCCACCACACGAATCTCACTCATGGTAAATTCGCAGTAAATGGACTGAGAGCACTAACTGTCAGGGTCTGCTTTTAAGATAAGGCCACTACTGCCCAGCTAGGGTGAGAGGCTCTGGATGAGTCACAAATGAAAAAGTGAACATCCATGTGGGGGCTGCGCATGTGACAATAGAGGATTCCGTAGGCTGGAATCTGCGTACATGTAGGTTGTCGCCGGAGGGACTCTTCAAAGATTGTTACTGACCTGGGGTAAGGCTTATAACATGAGTCATCATTCATAGTTTAGGTCTATAGTTCCTAAATAAGTCTGTGGTGCTTACACTGTATTACACATTATTGGGTAATTCTGTACCAAGGTACAGTGTCCGGTGAGGTATCAATCTAGGGTTATACAGGCACCCAGAGAGTTGCTTTACAGTCCTTAACATCACACATGCACTGCTTATGCCACTTTAGGAATTGTCATAGTTTCCTGTCTCAGCTCCTAATCGGATTACAGGCCTTTATTTCCCTACTGGGCTATGTTAATTACTTTGGTCCCCAGCAGGAGATCAAAGGCCTCACCCACACAATAGAGCCATTAACAGTGCTTGATCCAGTTCCTGGGTAAGAAAGGGGTAGGGAGGAAATCTGCACCTGTTAAATATCTGTCGCACTGCACAACCTAGGTCTACAGAAACAAAGGCGGAGGGCCAGACCTCTGAAGCCTACACAGGAGGGGTTCGCCTTTGCAATTTTGGTGGGAAGAGATCAGGCATCTGTTTAAGCTGGGGGAGTATGCTAAGGCTCTCAGGACAGCTCTTTCCATAATCTCCAGAATAGTGCACTGTTCCCTTGATAACTCAACACAACACTGGTGTTTGTAATAGAAGTCTGACACTAACAGCATCCTTTTTAGGATACACAAGCCCTCACCCACCGAAGTTGCATGCTTCATCATCAGGCCGTTCTCCTAGCTGGTCAGACCCTACAATGCCAAGCAGGCCCTTACGAGAGGGCTCTTTGCCGGAGACCTCTAACTCAAATCGTTCAAAGTGAAACTGTTGAGTATTGCCCTGGGCCTGACTCAGAAAGGGAATTGGTGGATTGGGATGTGCAGTTAAAAATTGGCTGTGGATTAATAGCTGCGAAACTTTATTATTCAGAAAAATACCCATTACAAAATTAAAACAAGAAAAAGAATCTTAGAAGGGAAAAATGGGATTTAGGTTCTTAAAACAGGATCAACATGTTTCATGCCTTATCTGTTCCTGTGAATCAATGGAAACTCACCAGGACCTACTTTAGTGCCCTAATATACCACTGGAATACGTTCATGTGCATGTGAGTAGTCAAATATTCATATATAGTATCCTCACTATTATAGTTGTCATGTGCAAAGCGTGAAACCCAAAAATGTAGCTAAATTGTCTCACACTGGAGATCAGGAATCTGTTCTCCCCATTACTAGAAATTGATGGCCCTTAGACTTCCATTGCGCTTGCAAATTGCACTGTAGAAAAGTGAGGTGGAGAACCTACCTGCTCAATCGCACTCCAAAAAAAATCTTTCCATAGACAACCTTAAGTTGTCATATTGGATTGTACCAGAATGTTCTGCAAGACGACTGGGAGAGGGGTAGAGTGATACTGTGGTACCCTTGGATTGGTCAGAGGTGCAGGGTTTTTAAGAACTTTCCACTCCAACCTAAATACCTCTGCACAAGGGAGAGACAGATCAAAGGACAATGGGCCTGGAAGTGACAATGGAAAAAGTATACCCAGCTGGAAGGAGACACCCCTGCAGGGAGGGACTTAGACTTCAGCTTACCCCATGGCTAGGATAGGTCTCCCCAAAGCCATTGGTGCTGACCCCCTTAAGCTGATGAGGAACAGTTAGGAGAGTGGCCCTGCATGGAGCGGTTGGAGGGTTTCCCTGGAACTTCAGTGTACTATTGACTATGCTGATACACAAGTGCCATGCAAGGAGACCCTGGGACTTGAGGAGTGTGCCAGGAAAGGTGTTCTGTTGGCTGGCGAGACACCCCCCAAACAGGAAAGGGCACCAGGTGCCCAGGTAAAAGACAGGTCAGGAGCAGGAAGCAGTAAAAATCAAGCTCCTCACAAAAAGTGACCTTTAAAGATCACGAGGCTTGAGGAAAATCTTCCTGGTGGCTAGGGCTGGCCACTAGTAGCAGAACTGGACCAAAATTGTGTCGAATTGCAATATTGGGACCAAGGTAAAGCCTGGGAAAGAAGAGATGAGAAAGTGCTCCTGGCAGGCAGGCATAGAAAAAGCGATGTGTTGGTTCCCGGGTGCAGCAGAGGTGGCGCAGTGCACATGGTTACCCAGCTTGGGCCTTGGGGCTTTCCGTAGCCCTCAGCAACAATGAGGCTGTGGATGCCCAGGGTGGGACTGAGGCACTCCGAATATAAGAGACTGCTACACGGCACAAGGACAGCGAAATTGACAGCCAGGGAAAAAATCCTCTATTTAGATATGCAAGCCCCAGGGTTTGCAGTGCCCCATAATTCCCTGCGAGGGGATTAACATTTGCATATTTTCTTTGCAGTTGCGATTCTGGATCCATGATTGTATAAACACACAAAAGCAGAGGGACTACTGCAGGATGAAAACCTTATGCTGTTTTTAATCTAAAATGGAAATAAACCCCTGAAGAAGGGCTTTGGACAACAGCCCGACACGCATTGGGGAGTTCTAATATGTATACATTAAAGAAGGAATGAATTACTAAAAGGAATAAAGGAGTTTTTTTAAATCAACAAATCGAGATTTTTTTTATAAAAAATGAAATATCACAAACTGTGGGTGATTCATGAATTTGCAGACAGTAAAGTGAATTAAGATTGTGACAAAATGCGCAGTCATTTGACTCTGTAGAAGTACTGCTATGAAAGTAGGACACTTAACTCAGGCGGTTTTAGTACTTAACCATTAAATCCATCATACGTTCCTCCGCTGCCTAGAGATACCCAAAGGGTCACACAATTATCTCACACAGACATACACTATCCACTTCTGTAATCTCCAGAGCTGGCTTGCAGACTGTGAAATGACGGATGTACAACTATTCCACAGATTTCAAATAGCTATGAATAACTCGTATATTGCATAGGGCATTTTTGCAAATCATGTGCTGCTATCTAGCAAAAAACAAAACACATTAATTTCCTTGTTAGAGCAATTGGGAAAATATGGGAGTGAGGGTGGTCTGATCCAAATACAATTACATTGCTTTAACTGTATATGTGCTGCTCTGTGGCTGAGAAGGATTCCATTCAGACTATTTTTTAACCTAAACACTGAGGAAATTTGTACTTCCTAAACTCCGCACTGAAACATTAAGCACAAAAAAAGTAGCTTATCTATACAATCCGTGTCTGGGGCAAGAGTTTCAAAATTGGTTTTGAAAAGTGCCTATTTATAAAAGGAGTGTCTTTGCCAGGACTCTGTTAGACCGGACATCCTTGGTCTAACTTTTTGCCTTCAGATCTCCTATTTGTGCTGACTTCTTTCTTGCTGGCCTAAAGACTCTGCGTACATTACCACTTTTCATAACCCAATACTCAACTGCCATATTTAATTTACTTGTAAGTCCCTTACAAAGTGGCACTACCTGTGCCCAGGGGCTGTAAATCAAATGCTACTAGTGTGTTTGCAGCACTGAATGTGTCACCCACTTAAGTAGCACTTTAAACATGTCTCAGGTTTGCCATGGCAGCTTGTGTGTGCAGTTTTATTCTGCCATTTTGAGCTACCAAATAAGTCTTTTGCCAGGCTTACACCCTCCTTTTCAATACATATACGTCACCCCTATGGTAGGCCCTGGACAGCTCAAGGGAAGGGTGCAGTGTGTTTAAAAAGTAGGAGATGTAATTTTAAGATTTACATGTCCTGGTAGTGAAAAACTCTTCAATTTGTTTTTCACTACTGCAAGGCTAGGATATTACATTTTATAAGCGTAATTTCCAAATGGAAACAGGTAACCCCTTCATGTTAAGTGTCTCTAGAAACACAATTTAAAATCCTAATTTATGGTGAAGTCAGATTTTAAATGATAATACTGAAAATGCCGCTTTAAGAAAGATGACATTCTTGCTTTAACCATTTGGTGCCTGCAGCCTTTCTCTCGGTCACATGACTGGGTCTGGGTGACAGTTGTGCTTTGTGTAATTCTCCTAGCCAGCCATGCACAATGGGAAGCTTAGGTGTGACTGGATGGGTCATCGTTGGCAGGATGGGAGGGAGGAACTGAACCCAGCCCCACTTACACTTGAATAAGTGTGTCCTGTCTCTACACAAATGGCTGCATACCCGCTGTAGTTAGTCTGGAGCCAGGGCCAGGAAGGCAGGGCACCTGTGCACTTTAAAGGCATGCCTCTAGAAGCTTCTCCCCACTTCAAAGGCACAAATGGGTATAAATACTGGACCTCAGAAATCACCACTCTGGGCAGTACACTTCTGGGCCGATGAATACTCTGCCAGGAAGACGGACAGCTATTCTGCTGAAAGGAATGCCACTGCTGATCTGAAGGAACTGCTGTCCTTCTGTGCTGACCTGCTCCCTCTTGCTTGTGGAAGGACTGGGCTTTAATTTCTTGAACGCAGAACCCAGAGTGACTCCACAAGCTAGTTTGCTGACCTCCTGATCTGAAGTCTCAGGGACATAACAGGCCTCCAACAACCTTGCATTTGTACCTGGACTCTGCCCACTGTGAGTCTACCCAGCCAAATGGTGCCACCCCAGTCTAGGACCCTTGGAAGTGGGTTTAAGGTGCTCTGCCAGCCTCTGTGGATAGAGCCGAACCAATGCATCTCCTCTGCAGCACGGCGCAACCACAAGCAGAACCTAAGCAGCTCCACTACTACATGGATTGGACAAGTCTCAGAGGCCTGCCTCACTGCCGCAACAAGCTTCAGAACCGCCAATGCCCAACATATCCTCGGCACAGGCCCTTGCATTTCCCATCAACGGCTGCCTTGATTACGACGCCAGACTCCGGATCGCAGGTTTGCTGCTCTTCTTGGAACAGACGCATCGCCCGACTCTGCGCCACACTTCACACTGCAAGCCCTGCCAACAGGATCCTTGACCACAAAGGCCATCACATTGCAGCCTCACCGCATTGCAGAACATATGTTTTGCTTGGCTATGCAACACATCTACCTCGCAACACTCCGCAAACCATGATTTAAGGTAGTGTGTTCAGCTGGCCTAACTGGGTGCCTGTAGCCAGCCACTGCTCCATCGCAGTCTGGCTGTATTTGTGACTTTGACCAGATCCGGCAGAACCAGATATGCATAGTTGCCACTTTGTGCTTTTTGGCGCTATTTTCACTAAAATCTTTCAAATTGCATATCTACGTTTGGATTTTTGTTGATTCAGTTTCATTTTAGTCATTAAAGAAAGTTTTATTTTTCTAACTTGGAGTGGTATTCTTTTTGTGGTGTTTTCAGAAGAAAGATGTTGAGCCTGACTGCTCTGTGCCAAGCTAAAAGAGGGTTGCTCACAGGTTAATTTAGGGTTGGCTTGTGCCTCACCCTGACTCAGGTTGCTGCTTGCCCAGGGCTCACACCCCAGTCAACCAACAACCCAAATGTTCACATACTTCAACAGAAGAAGCACGCCTCGCATGATTACAAGTCATTTGTCAAGAAAAGGTGCTGGAGTCTGCACAGAATGACATTTGAAGCAAGAAACAAGCATGTCAAATTTTCTAGTAACCAATTTGTTATTGCTTTCACAGTTTTTTACCTCTAATTCCTGCAGCCAGCTGAAACATGAAAATAGAGCAGAAAGACACCTTAATTGCTATAAATCTCCTTAGACATGGAACATAATTTCTAGAGATCATTCTCAGGGCATTACCCTATGTAAATGAGAACACCAGCATAGTCAAACGAACGAGAAATACATGAGCGAATTGCTTTGATTAATTCACATTCACATGGGAGTAGATGGTTCCATGTGTGTCGCCAAGTAACAATTGAGCAGTTCTCTGCATACAGCAGATTCAAGGAATGAGTCACAATGGGAGTAAGCTTTCCTGCTTTTCTTTAAAGTGCAGCGCATTGCTGTTCAGGAATGTGAAAGAGTTTGTGACCAATTACTGGACTTTTCATCAATATTTAAATTGAAGCCACATTACTTATATAAACTCTCTAGGGAACCACTGGAACGCAAACATCCTGCTCTGGGACTTCAGTTGTTGAAAAGAAAGCAATTCCCAATAAGGACTGAACAACTCTATGGCATCTAATGGCACACCGTAATCTCATGTTTGTACTTTGATTTTTGTCGGGTTCATTTTGTGTCTTATTTTTGTATTAAAGTATACAAAAAAGTGATAGATTGAATGCTTGAATTAATGTCAGCCATTGCTAATTACTCAGGGTAGCATCCAAGTTCATCGTTATTTGGCCCATCATGCCACCTCAGTTTGGACCCACCCATATGCAAATCACTCTTGACCGTGCTCCAATGGGAACAGTCCAGCCCAAACTGCTAGGCTAGGTCCTCCCTGAACCAGTACAAAAGCATCATAGGACTGGTTTCACCCTACTTAAGGCTAAACAGGCAGGTATATCATGGTTCCAGTGACAAAGTGTGCACGAGATCCACGTCTGGGCATACCAGTGCCACTTAAAGCACAACATTAAAGTGTGCAAAAAGTGATGGATGGATTTGGCCCGATGCAATAGGTATGCCGAGACGTGGGTCCTGTGCTCACTGTGCCATTGGAACCAAGCCATACCTGGCTGATGAGCCATAATCAGGACAAGATTAGTCCAAGGATGCTTGCCTTCCGGTGCCTGGCAGTACAGAATGGGCTGTTCCCATGGGAGTAGGTCAAGACTGATTTGCAAATGGGTGAGTGAAAAACAATTGACTGGGATGTAGCCCGAGCGATTGCCAGTGGTTGAGATTAATTCAAGCGTTCCTTAAGTCATCTTGTTGTTATTTTTGTATGTCATACATTTACCTATATTCATGTGTATCGCTTGTGGGGTGCTTAAAAACTATCTAATTTCTAAACTACCTCATTTCTTAAATAACACAAAGCAACATGAATGCATATTGTTTCAATTCCTTGTGTATTATAGCAATCAATCAATCAATACTTGATTTATGGCAATTGGAGTGTCTTTCTTTTCTGTTTTTAGTATATTGAGCCCTTACGCAGAAGCCTTAATAGGATTAATCCAGTTTCGTCCAGCTGAAATATGATCAATTTAAGAAGAATTGTACACACAAGACTAAAGCTTTTCCCCACCCACTACCAAGATGCTCCTAAACACCTTTTCACAACTCACTCAAAAACAGTTTCACACACAAAATTAAAAATGTTAGTTTTGTCAATGTTTGCTCCACATGTTTTACATCATAATGCAGACACAGAGAGAGCATGGTTACTCACCATTTGCCGACAGTGATCTTGCCAACATTTGTTAATCTTCTTTAAAAACAAGAGGCGATCCATAGATACTGTGCAGCAGAGTAAAGGTTAAGGAAAACATTCTAACATTGCCAACGCACATTGTGCTCACATGTTAAAACCGCGTACATTTATGCAGTGGATGATTGTATGTAATGGTATGGATTATATTCTGTCCTGACATTGCCTTTAGAAAAGGCACGAGGAAAGCTGAAAGATGATGCTTGCAATTACTAAACTTAGTGCGATTAAGCCCTTCACGTCCACAAGTCACAGTGAAATCCAAAAAAGAGATTAATTGAATGTACTCAGTAGAGTCATCTTTTGGTTAGGGATCTGTATGTAACAACAAAGAAGAAAAACACAAGAGTGAACATGTACTCACCGAACACCGAAAACAGAGCAAGGCTCAAAAGATGATATGAAGTAAGAACAATTCATTGGTGGGCACAAAGCAGTTACTGAGGAAAAGCAACAAAACAAAAGAGCTGCTGACTTAAAAGTGATTGGCAGGCAAGTTGCGGATACATATTTCTGCAGGGTAATTACAATATTTTCTACTGCCATATGTGTACGTAAAAAGACTTAACAAACAAAAAAAATAAGCCTTCATTGTATTCATTTTGTGAACACCCGACCATACATCTTCAGTGATTTTCTTCTGTTCAACAAATTATTAAATACGCTTGGGGTGCCAAAAAACTAAATAACAAATATAGTGAATAATAAACACTGACAGTGGGCAAGTACTTCATGTTTGTATTTAAACAACTCTTAATATGTTTTTGCTTTAGTTATACAGTTATATCAAATACCGCATAGCAACAGAAATTAAAGGGGACGAACATATCCCCAGATAATTCTGATGAGTCGGGTTGCGATAGATCATAATCAAAGACATAAGGGAGATATACAGCAGTGCAGATTTGTGAGCGGTCATATCCACTGACCATATAATGGATAAGAGTAGAGATCTCAACTAAGTAAAACAAAAACAAGAACAGCAATGTTAAATATGACAGGTCTGGTCCCAATGTGCAGCGAATATGAGTGAGTGAGTGGGGTTGTCCCATAGTATGTATGCATGCTGATTGTGTGCTTGGAGAAGGTTTGCTGCACCCTTGGGGTGGGGTTGGGGGGGGAGAAGAATAGCAGCTGGGACTTAGAGGAGAAGAGTGTTCATGAAGCAGGTGGGGGCGGGTCATCAGTGTGAGTGCGTCTGTGAGTCTACGTAGGTACACAAGGATATATTAATTTAAGGCGGCCTAATGTTGCCTTTTATATAGTCCCTGAAGGAGGACAACCTCATCCCAGAGTGATACGATGGGATATTTGCGGAGTCCTCTGGCTTCCGCGTGCCATAAAACCACAGACTCCACGTCAGCCCAGCAAAGTAACTCAACATGCTATTGCACTAGTCCAATCGGCACATCATAATTGACCATTGAACTATAAGAAAGGCCAGGTCTAGATATTTAGTTGTAGCTCAATTAGTCTTGGGTTGTCGTTGAGAGGGTAGTACAGACTGTGCCCTAGTTGAGGCAGTCCCAGATCATATGTTTGATGTCCGCGTGCGAGGCAGAACAGTAAGGGTAGGATGAGGTAGCCAATGCATAAAAACTGCTGAGATGCTCCAGGAAACATGTGCACAATAAAGTATGTTATGTTGGATGTATTCAGATCAGGCATTGTTAAGATTTTTTGGGCAAATACATCTTTTTGTTTTATTCAGTCGCTCAATATCTGACATTTTGACCTCTACAGTGGCTGCAGCCTATTCATGTGCATTTTCTCTGCAAAGGACTGACATTTTATTTGTTAAATTGCAATGGCAATCCATCACATGAAACAACTGTCTGTGTTCATATCTCATGTGCAGCTATATACACTACAGATATGCTATGTAGATAAAGGTTAGTCCCCACCAATTTTTAATCCGAATGTATGACTTTCGACTACGTTTTTTGCTCATAGTGACAGAGGTAGGACGTATCTTCTTCTACATAATAAGTAACATGACATTTAAGCCCTTATTATGATGTTGGGTGGACCGCCACCAACAGGCCATCGGTAGCGGTCAGCCCAACATCCAAGGCAACGGTCCAACCGCCGATTAAGATACCGGCAGTCTGAGCCCAGCAGGCAGGGGGTGGGGTGGTGGGAGACCGCCGCCTCCGACAGGCTCAAGGGGCACGTCGGGCCAGCAGTCAGACAGTGTTCCCCACAATGAAAGTGACGCCTGTGCAGGGACCTCCACAGGGATTACGATGTTCAATTCCCACAGCCTTTTCATGAAAGTCCTACCGCCGTCAGAAGGGCTGTCGGAAAGGGACTTTGGGGGCCCGTAGCAGGGCTTCCTGTCCTCCATAGGCCTCTGCTATGTGGCCATGTGGCCAGGGAGGCAAATGTGGTGCTATACCAAACATCTATGCACTGTGTGCCTGGCATCGTGTGGTGCCTGGATGTTTGCAAACAGGACAACTCTGCACAGCTGACACAATTTATCACCATCTTAGGTTTTTGGGTGCATGGAGTTCGGGGAAGGATGTAATGCCACATGGACTATAAAATTTATTGAATAATGGAATAATTTAGATTCAACAACCTACAATAAAGCAAAGGGACACAGTCCTGCATCCACAGTGCTGCACACACAATACACATAACATGTAACTAAGGTTTTTCAGGCATTTACAGAAACAAGAGCAAAAGACATTAAAGTATAATCGCTTCACATATGCGAAAAACACATGAATTTTAGCACATCATAGTGAACTTAGTGTTTAAACACATATTTAGTCGACGGCGTTTCGATCCAATCCTCAATAATGGATCATCATCAGGACATTTGATAGGTTGCCTGAATTAAAAGGCCTTATGATTAAGGTCGGTGCGTAATAATTGGTAATTAGGCACCGGCATCAGTCGGGACACAGTGAGATTGGAGTGACCTAGGTAGGCGGTTAACCCACGTATAATGGTATCCCAAGGGATCAGATTTTTAGGTAAGCCGTGCTGCCGCTGGACGGGCAGTCATCGGTCAGCCATGTGGTATAATCGATTTCCAAAACGTAACCTGGGAGCTTCTAGGTAAACAGTCCCTTGTAGCGAAGCGTGGTAGCTAACGTACGGGCTCCTGATGTTCACAGTGGAACACGCAGCAACATCCCGGTGCCTGGTCGCGCCGTGGACGGGTCGCTTTTAGGTAAGCCCGTCCAGCGGCAGCACGGCTTACCTAAAAATCTGATCCCTTGGGATACCATTATACGTGGGTTAACCGCCTACCTAGGTCACTCCAATCTCACTGTGTCCCGACTGATGCCGGTGCCTAATTACCAATTATTACGCACCTACCTTAATCATAAGGCCTTTTAATTCAGGCAACCTATCAAATGTCCTGATGATGATCCATTATTGAGGATTGGATCGAAACGCCGTCGACTAAATATGTGTTTAAACACTAAGTTCACTATGATGTGCTAAAATTCATGTGTTTTTCGCATATGTGAAGCGATTATACCTTAATGTCTTTTGCTCTTGTTTCTGTAAATGCCTGAAAAACCTTAGTTACATGTTATGTGTATTGTGTGTGCAGCACTGTGGATGCAGGACTGTGTCCCTTTGCTTTATTGTAGGTTGTTGAATCTAAATTATTCCATTATTCAATACATTTTATAGTCCGGCTGGACTATTTGTTTATTATAGTGCACATTGTGGCCTATAATTATTGGAATTACCAATTCTCTCCTGTCAAGGGCCGCTGTCCTTTACTTAACTGATACCCCAGGTCCTTGGTTACTTAGTGGGTTCCCTTGTCGTTTGATAACAGTAATGCCACATGGAACATTCCTGGAACAAAAGTGTGTAAACGTATGCGTGAATGTGTAGTTTATACAGATGAATGGTGATAAGTTGTTTGTACAAATGAGCCCAATTAATGGAGGTTGGAAGGATCCATGTTGAATGCTCTTAGCCTGAAATAGCAGAAGATGGAGTGTGAGGACTGTACTCCCAGACAGTGATCGTGCATTGACTGCATTCATGTCTGGAGGAAGAAGAACCAACCACTAAAGTGAGGTGGATGGAGACAGGGCTTTCATTTAGAAATTCAAGAAGGCTTTCTGTTAACAAGGAGCAGCTGATTTGTGTTCGAGAGTACAGTGATCTGATGGATGGTAAAGGTGAGGGGTGGGACCTAAGGCCCTATTATGAGAGCTGACGAAACCTCTCTATGAGGGATTCCTTTTGGTCTGTCTAAGATTACTCCTTCAGTTAGGCTTGTGAAAGTCAGGTGCAGAAACCGAACATCTCTTTATGCCTGCTGTAATGCTCCTGTTCAGAGAAAGCTCCAGTGCTAACTTTCAGGAGAAGAGACAGTCAAAGAAGGAGGTGGTGCAGTGCATACTCTGTGGCTGTGGGGTGCACAGAAGAGCAGACTGCCGGAGAGTGATCTAGAAGGACTCGGTCATCAGTGCCCCCTCATGCCCTCACACCTAGACTCTCTCCGTTGCAACTGTGATCGCTTAGCCTGCGAGTGTTCAGCCCTCACTAACCTTACAACAAAGTGTGGAAAGGGTTGTACTTGGTCCAGTCTGCAGTCATAGTAGGGCCGACCTCAGGGCACGATGGACAAATTACCTCAAGCCCCACAACTGAGGAAAAGTAACCTCTGCATACCCAATGGCTGTCCAAACGGGTTCTGAGAATTGGTGGCAAGCAGAGACAACATGCACAACATGATAGTTGAAACGTAATCAAATAGCTATGGTTGCTACCACTAAGAACGGCAAAGTGTATCACGTGTGACACCTCAGTCAGTTCTGGTTGTTTAGACACTTTGCACACTGTTTTTTTGAGCCCACACTTACAATATTTAAATCAAACCTACAATTCACTGAATGTTTCCCACTTAACTTGGGAACTTTTTTTTTTTAATTTCTGATTTTTAATTGAGAAAGAATCTTAGAAAAAACACAACAATTAAAAAAGCAACATGCAGAAGAACAGTTAGAGTTCAAGCTATCTCAGAACATTCTAATCAAGGACTGAAACATTGTATGTTTTCTTTATATTGTAGCAATGTGAGCCTTCGTGGTGGGCTCATTAATGCCAGATCAATGAGCAAACATGCACAGCATATCTATGACCTCATAACGGAAGGAGATTTAGACGGTCTCTTCATAACTGAGACCTGGTTAAAATCTTGGTGTAATCCAGATATTGCAAATGCACTCCCCCCGGCTATCTAATCTCAAGGGCAGACAGACCTAAACAACGCGGAGGAGGCCTTGCAATAATTTATCGGCACACCCTAAAGTGTCTAACGTACGATCTTTCGGACCTCAAAGGAGCAGAGAGTATGGGCTTTTCCATACAGGTCCATGACTCGTATACCTTTGCAGGATCATTAGTTTACCGACCTCCAGGGCAGTACAATGGGTTAATGGAAAGCATTGGGGAAGTACTTAGTAACCTAGTTCTTAGGTTTGCTAATTTCACGCTCTTAGGGGACATAAACCTGCACCTTGACTCCCCCACAGATCAGGCTGCAACATGTTTTAAGGACATAATGAGCGTCCTAGGCCTATCACAGCTCACACTAGATATCACACATAGGGCAGGACATATCCTCGACTGTATCTGCTCGAATTTAGAAACGCTCAAGGTAAAACATCCTTTAATGCAAACATGGACAGACCATAACTTTATCCCATTTGAACTGTTAGTCAAGAATAGCCCAGTAGGCAAAAGTACAGCAAAAGCGATAATGCCTCTACAGGGAAAACCCTGCTGGAAAAACATTATAGGACACCCCGATTTCATGAATAACGCCCTAGAAAAGAGGCCTCCCTTGTTAGGAGACCAGATCAATGATAACCAGCTGTTTGGGGATTGGATAAGGGAACTCAGTAAGGAGTCAGGTCCCACAGCCCTCAGAAAGGAAGCACGGAATAAGAAAACATCCGCACCATGGTTCTCGGTGCCTCTAAAAGGAAAACAAGGGGAAGTGAGGGCTTTAGAGCGAAGATGGCAGCAAAATTATGAGAGTAAAGATCTCAGTATCTATAAAGCTGCAAGGCGACAATATCATGTCCTGATAAAAACTGCCAAAATAGATTTCTACACGGAAGCCATAAATAACAATAACAACAAATAGAAAGAGATCTTTAAGATAGTGAAAACCTTTATGAACCCCAAACCTCTGTTGCAAGAAATTCCCCCTCTCAAAGTCTCTGTAACACCATAGCTGATTTCTTCGAAAAACAAATCCATGTCCTAATCAAAGATTCCCCCCCCAGAGTCCATCGAACCTAAATGAGGATACTAGGGCAGGGACAACACCGCCAGTATGAGCACTTTCTCCCCCATTAATTTGGAGGAAACTCACAAAGCCATATTGTCCATTAAATCAGGCTCCCCTTTCGACCCTTGTCCCCCCTTTGTCTTGCAGTCTATGGTGGACATTGTCAATCCCATCATTAACAATATAATAAACTCCTCACTTGACCAAGCAATGATTGCCATAGAATGGAAATTAGTGGCGGTAAAGCCCCTACAAAAGAAGCAGCTAGCGGATCCCACGGCCCTCACAAACCTACGACCTATCTCGCTTCTACCTGTTCTCTTTAAACGAACTGACAAATTTGTGAATAGACAGCTCACCACCTTTCTGGAGGAGAACAACGTTTGGCACCCAAATCAAACAGGTTTTAGGGCCCAACACTCCACAGAGTCAGCTCTCCTTTTTACCACGGAAACACTGCAGGCTGCTATGGACCAGGGAAAGAAGGCCGTCCTGGTCTTATTGGACCTGTCAGCGGCCTTCGACACGGTCTCACATACCATCCTTATAGACCGTTTAGCCGCATTTGGTATAGCAGGCAATGTATTGGGCTGGATCAAAAATTTCCTGAATAACAGGCGGCAAGTGATTACGTTAGGGCATTTCAGCTCGCAGGAAAAACAGCTTACCTCAGGGGTCCATCAGGGGACCTTTAAATGGATGAGCAACAATCACCTGAGGTGCAATTCAGGAAAAACGGAAATTCTGCCTTTTGGCCAATATAATCATTTCAGTCCCAAGCAGTGGTGGCCTGAAGATGCCACTGTTCCCCCAAACACAATTAACGCAGTCAGGAACCTAGGGATTAAGTTCGATGCCACTTTGTCTTTTAAACAACAGGTCCTGGCCATGGTCGGTAACTGTTTTGGCATCATAAAAGGCCTGAGAAAGTTCTTCGACCTATTACCAATCGAATGGTGGCGGCGGCACTTGTAACATCTCGGCTGGACTACTGCAACAGTCTATATGCAGGTTCTAACAAGGCGGTTGTGCACAAGCTGCAGATGGTCCAGCATGTAGCAGCCAGACTGGTGTTGAGGTGGCCTAGGAGATCATCGGCCACAGCGGCGATGGATACGCTCCACTGGCTACTGATTCACAAGCGGGTACTGTTCAAGGTCCTACTGATCACTTTTAGGGCCTTTCATTCGCGGGGACCAAATACCTTCAGAAGAGCTTTAAGCGATACCTCCCATCGCAAAATCGGAGATCCTCAAACACAAACCTGCTGACCATTCCTACCTTTAGACTGATCACTAAGGGAGGGAAAGCCCTGGCGGTTTTGGGTTCAAGGGCTTGGAATCAACTTCCTCTGCCTTTTCGTCAAACCACCCTTGTATCAGTATTTAGGAAATCATTAAAAACCTGGATCTATAGCCTGCCAGACACACTGTGTAAAGGTTTAATCTGATTTGTTGAGTCCACATAGATGAGCAGTTTGAACCAGCGCTCTCCATCCACCTGGGTACTCAGTGCCAAGATGCTCCCTGGAGTGATAGCCGCGCTATATAAAAACACTATTACATTACATTACAATTTAGATGGGAAAACATGTCCTTCATTACTTCCTGAGTAAATACCAGTTATATTGTAGCAATGAGTCAATTTAGATGGGAAAAACATGTCCTTCGTTACTTCCTGAGTAAATACGAGGCTGCGCACAAACGTTATTATTCACAACTGTAGGTTCCTCTTCATAAATTAAAAGGATATTCTCTGAACTGGACAATCTGCGATTGCACATGCTCTTCACAGACCTGACGCAGCTGTTTGTATAGTGTAGGAGACACTTTATATGAACAAAGATTTTCGACAGCCTGCAAAATAGGAAACATGTCATTAAGTAAGTAAAAACAAACGAAAGGTATCAAATACAGTTTAGCCTATGTATGCCTAAAGCAAATTAAACAGAGCAACTATGTTAACATTTGAGCTAGCATACACCAAATGATAACTTTTAGCACACATAGTGTTAACTTCCGACATCTATAAAAGAAAGAAATATAGAATAGTCTACATCCACAGAAAGCATCTAAGTCAACAGGTCAACCCACTGCATTAATGCAAAACATTAGTTATTGTGACCATTGTCATCAACAATTTCCTACGCCCATAAAAACTCCTCTGGTTGATGCCCTCACGGGTAATGTGAACATTACATGTGCAATGACATCAACATCAAATGCAAAATTATGTAATTTACTGTGATACCATCCTAAAAGATAGGGGTAAGATCAAAGGTAACAGCACTTTGAATCCCACTATCCTAGTGGTACATTAACATCACCTTCAAGCAAGTACAACAAATGACTGAACATTAATGCGGTAGTATGGGCTGGGTCGTAGCAGCTGTGCAATGAGACCCAGCATCAGTGCTTAATTTCTTCCGGCGGCGGAGGCCCGAGGTTATTTTGGTGTGAAATTGACTTATTTTTTAACATAAGACTTTGACGCAGAGCAATAGAGAGAGAGAAATGAAGTAAACAGAGAAAGAAAGAATAAGAAAAATATAGGAAAAGCGTGATAATGGGTGTAAAGCAGGGTTAAAAAACCTAAAGAGGGAGTTAAAGGGACAGGAAGTATGGGGTGGCGATGACAGCAGCAGGAGGTGTAATCAAGAGCCTTTGTATTATGCGACGGCGCAGGACGGCTCCTGAGCAACACTTTGAGACCTTGAGATTTTAATTTTTTTGCAGATTAAGCATTGGTCAGAACACATTTCTTTCTAGCAAACAAAAAGGACTATGGTGTCAAACAGCTCTACTTCCTTCCCTCCTCTCATCACACCTCTGCGTTCCAAGTCTTCATTTGGTTGGATCTCACCTATGTCCACTGGACATAGAGAACCAAATAAGCACATTATGTTACAGGTTAGCAATCCAAGTATCTAAATAGGATTTAAAAGCTATTTTGACGTTTTTTCACGCTGATCAAAAAAAAACTGAGAAAATAAAAAGGGATACAATCTCACAATCACATTAGGCATCCAAAATCAAACATACCAAACATGATTAACACACTACAACTACAAAACAAATGACAAATTTGAACTAAAACACTAAACACAATTTAGAGACAAAAGGGTCCCCGCACACACAACATACACAAATATAACACAAGCTCTCAGTCAGTATGAGGAAAAAATACAAAAATAATACAGGAAAATTCAAGTTTCACACACCAGACCTTAAAAATCAAGAGCAATCTGAATACATGCATACCCCACAGACACATACAGTAAAATATACAATAATATGTGTAATGAAAAAAACTTTCCAAGGGCTCATCTCAAGCATACGCACACCAGATACAAATACTTCACACACATTCAGTGCAAGCCCTAAAAATGTTCTTCCTATTATGTAAGCATTCACATAAACACATCACTAGTTTCCTGTATGCTCACATCATTTTACAAACCACTCTCAAAGAAGGATACCATTTAGACAGATACATATTACAAAAAACCAGCCATACCTAAGCAGACTGTAGCAGTTGGCAAATGGTGACATTTCAAAGTGGTGTGGCATAAAATTTGGGGTTGAGTGTTACGTAGCGAGTGAAGCGAGCGAGCTAGACTGACATAAGGAGGGTTCAGGGGAGGTTCTCCCCACAAGAATTGTTTTGTGTTTTTTAAAAAGTGGAAAATGGAGGGTATTAAAGAAAATTTTAATAGAGAATTTAGTGAGAAAGCAATGAGATTTATGAAGCAATTGTGAATATGTAGTCTTAAAACAATTAAACGCATGAAAACCTGCTTCATATCTTAACGTATTAAATAAGTTCAATACTTGCAATTGTCAAGTTACCCATGAAAAATGTTGTGGAAGGTATGCACTTGTGTATGAAATGCTTACAAGTAAACATAGTAACATGATTTCACAGTTCTCACAAGAGGAAGTAACATTCGGTTTCAACAGCAAGTAACACTTACAAGAAAGAGAAAAGGTAAGCTTGGGTGTAACCACAGGAAAATTAGGAAATTCAATGAACTAGTTGAAGGGCAATACATAAGGAATAGTGCAAACCGTTGCTTGCATAATTGAAAGTTTGCACACCCCTTGTTTCTGTGTGAAGCAAATATGTTTGTTTATAGGTAGTTGCATGCAAGGTCCATTATTAACAGGTCCTTGAAATGTACATAGCGGGCTTGGGCCCCGCTAAGAAGAAAACTTTCCTCTCACCTCATACGTTGACTTTGGTATCATCATTCTGCTACCGATGAAATGCTTGCATTGCAATGCATGAGGAACTATTTCACATCTCAAAGTACAGTAATTCTTCATACGTTATGGCATATCAACATTGTAGAGGTGGGAAAGCCACTTAAAGCTCGAGCCAGATGCCAGGCTCTGTTCAAGGTCCTCTTGGAACCTTCAGGCCAAAATGAGCTAAACTTTAATATGGCTTCTGCTACTTTCGCACTACCGTCAAGCACAATGTTAAAAACAAAGAATTAACAATTAAGGTAAAAAAGAAGAGACAAATAGATACCCATTTAGTGACTGATTTATACAAAGTGAGACCAGAAAACCTGGGATTTATCACAGCTTCCCGTTTAACCAAACTGTGTGATCTGAGGCAAATATTTTGTTTCACCAATTCCCCTTTTTCTTCATAACCTCTTAATGAACTGTTCATTTGTTGGCGTGCCCACCTCTATTGCAATTTATACAGAAAGTAAGCTTTTTGAAAATACTTTACTCAAGACTTGTATGTGGTTTTCCTATCTGTCTTCCGGATTGTTCTTTACTTTACCCACCGTCTTTACTACAGACTTCATTTAGGTTTCCTTCCCATTGTTTATTTTGTGTGCATGAACTTCCATGGTATTTTCTATTTAACGCCATAAGGACTGGATTTATTAATCTACCACATGTAAATACATATATGCCCAAAAGCTTTTTCCAGGTGTTGTACATTAAAAACAGACCTTCTTGCGTTTTTATGAATGCAGTTAAGACTAGAGGAAGATGACCTAGCATTCCACTCTATTAGCATTGGCTGACGAATGTTTAACCATCACTGGTTAAGCGATTGCATCAGTGAAGTCTACTCTCTAAACACTTAGACATTTTCCTTGTGTTGCAGGTTGGGAAGTTGCTGTGGGGTCACAGGGCATCAGCTCACTTCTCTTTTACTGATTGAGCACCAGTGCTCTGTGTAGTCAAAACACACTGCCGGCTAGAAATCAATAATCAAGGAATAACTAAAATAGTCTCCCTCATGAATGATAATGCATGTTCATGCTGTGCTGTACGTCTGAGATCGAATTTGGAGCAGAGAAGTTCAACAGGCGAGAGCTGAAATTAGCTAGGGCTAACACATTCACCTTGATTTCACGTATGTTTGCTTTTTTAGGATTTCATTAGGTTTCGCCTGCGCTTGTGAAATCTATTGTACTCAATATACATCTTAAAAGGGCTTCTCTTATCAGTGTCCCGTAGCCAAAGTACTGCTTCCATCCGCTTTTGGGGAACTTTTTTAGTAATGATGTGCCTGCACAGCGCTTGTGCTGTGCTGGTTTACCTAATCTCCCCTGTCAAGCCCTTGCGTTGTATTAGTTTACCCAATCATTCTCCTCCTGCCTGCACGCATTTCGAACATGTTTGTTGGCTCCATTTTGTTTTTTGTCCAATGTCCTCCCCTGCACAGCTCTTGCGCTGTGCTTGTTCATTTAATCATTCTCACCCTGGCTGCACGCTTTTCACGCTTGCTGATCGGCGTCGTTTGGAGTATTACATTTCTTTCAGTTTTGGCTGCACACAGATTGTGCTGTGCTGGTTTATACTTCACATTTGTTCTTCTTTGGGCAACCGCTTAGCACCGAGCCAATAGAGGCAGCGCTCATTACATCTGATGACGCCGCTTGAATGTGGCGCAACCGCACTCGCATTTGGGCACTTAAAATGCAAAGCATGTAAATCTCCAGCTAGAATATATCAGTGTGGCGTTGCTGGTGAAAATAAACTTACTGTCAACGTACCTCCTCACTTCACCCTCACAGTGGTGAAATGCATTGGCAAAGGGCCTTTATATTTGATCATTATGAAGCAACATGTTTGCATTTCTTTAATTTTGGGGCAGGTTTGACGTAGATCGGCAGATTGATTTCTTGATGAACGTACTAAAGTAAGGAATGTTGTCTTGGCTATCGTTTTATCTGTTGCTTATCCATCATTACAGCATGCACAGTGAAAATGGATCGGTTAAATGTATCTATGTCTTAAAAGAGACTGGTGTTTTTTGATTTGCTTGGATATAGAAAAGATACACATTTACCATTTATTTCCAACTTTCATCTTAAGAAAATACAGTGTCCTTTTATAAAGAATGTGAGGCACCGCTTCTAGTTCTGCGCAAGGTATATCTGAGCTTTTAATAAAAATCATCACCGGTCATAAAGAGGTTACAGAACGCTAATCAATGAAACATATCTCAGTTTCCTTTCATGGGATTTTATTATTGTCACATCCATCACGCACCCACATGCCTAGCCTGTCTACAAAATACAGAGAGGCAAAGCTAGAAATCGTAATCACCAGTACACGTCCTAAACATTTTACGTATAAGTATATATGTTGTGTATATTGCGATAACTGACTTAGTTTTTAATTACATGAGCACAACTTTACAGTACACTTAAGTAGTAGCTATTAACTGTAGAGAATCCCTATTGCAGAATTAGCGAATTAGAGGCGAGGAACCAGCAGGACAGATCCTTTCTAGCCTGTCACTCAGGCCTGGGAAAAAGACAGATAAGTCTAATCCTAGGCGAGGGAAGGGTAGGTGAAAATATGAGAATGGTAGTTGAGAACCATGAGGCAGGTAAACCGTGGGGTGATTGGTCTTTTAATGATAGCTGGTCAGGTGCCCCATATGGGCAAAATTCCGTTGATGACCGTACCAGTGATGTCGATTAGGGAGGAGGGGTGTCGCATAGCATGAACCTGTTATCTTGGAATGTAAATGGGCTAGGAGGGGAGGCAAAAGTAGAAAGTATAAAAACCCTAGCCCGAAGTGCCGAAATAGTAGGTTTGCAGGAAAACTTGGCTATGCGACAATACCCCCGTATTTGAAGGCTTTGTACAACTACATAGGCCAGCAAGAAGGAAAAGGTTTGGCCGTCCAGCTGGGGGCATTATGACTCTTGTCTCGACCAAGATAGCAAAAAGGGCTATGATTGTTTATATGACTTGTAAATGGTTATTGGTCATTGATGTATCCCTGCTGGGCTCGGTAGGGGCGTATGATCATATGATAATAATAAATGTTTACATTCAATGGGGATCAAATGAAGAATAGGAGATAGAAATGAGACGTTTTGAAAATGACCTAGATACATTGTGTGAAAAGTTTGAAAATTATATGATAATTGTATTGGGTGATTTTAACCATAGATTGAACCCCTCGAGATATGACCATTGGGTTGAAGACCTCTTGAGCTCAAATAATATACCCCCTGCTGTGTTTCCAAATTGTACTACCTCTAAACTAGACGCAAAGTTGGGCAAATTTTTGGGGCTAAAAGGATTGTTTTGCTTAATGGCAGATGGGAAACAGACTGCCCTGCAAGGCAGACCTTTAAGATAGGTTCCCAACTTTGCCCGATTGATTATATATTCATCCATGCGTGGAACTTTGATCTTATCAATGGGTTTCAGATAATTGCTTGTGATGGTAGTGATCACAACATTTTGCAATTTGCATTAGCAAGGGGACTTCAAAGCTCTAGAGAATTGGTTCTCCCTCAACAAGTAGAGTACCCTAAACGGCTGACAACAAGATTAACTGAGCAATATATTGGAAAGCTAGCTGGATTCCAACAGAAAGTGGATCTGAAAGATGCTAGGGCTAAAAAAGTGCCTTGGTTCGAGGAAAAGATAAAAGAAATGGCGCAGTGCCTCAAAGTAGATATAAAAAGTAAGGACCGATGCATAACTGCTAAACAATCAATACAAGCCAAACAGCCGAGTTGATTTAACGAGGAGTGTTTAACCAGAAAAAGAGAAATAAGAAGGGAAGAAAGAAGCCTGAGGAAAAAATATGATCCAATAAGACAGCAAAATTTAAGTAATATGAGGAAGGAGTATAAAATGGTAGTTAGAAATCTGAAGAGAGAATTTAAAGAGAAATGCTGGGTTAACTTGCTGGAAATTATTGAATCTAAAAACTTGCGAAAGTTTTGGAATTTGATAAAGGTAGCAGCAGGTCAGGCTAACGGGGCTATGCCCTGTGTAGTAGAGGAAGCAGCATGGGAAGAATACCTAGGTGAGCTATACGGAACATATGCTGAAGAAGCATGTGAGGATATCTGTCCCTGGATGGAGGCGGTGGTAGACCTAAAACCCTTATTTACTACAGAAAAGGTCAATAAAATCATAAGAAGTCTAAACCTAACCCGTGCTGCAGGTCCAGATAACCTACCAGCAATTATCATAAAATCCTAGCAAGATTGGTGGGCGGAATTTTTTTCCTGTATGTTTTTGGCAATATTGGACTCAGGTAAGATCCCCAAAAAGTGGAGAGGAGCAGTAATCAGACCAATCCACAAGAAGGGAGACAGAAAAGCACCAAAAAACTATAGACTTATTAACTTGCTGGATATTGGGGAAAAGGTATTGTCCAAAATAATCCTGGGCAGTCTAAAAGACTGGGTGGAACAGTGGACGATTGTGCCAGTAGAACAAGGAGGATTTAAGAAGGGGCATTCCACGATCGATCCCTGCTTCGCACTGTGGGCCGTGGCGCGGAAGTCGGTGGAAAAGCAGGGGAAGTTATGCTGCTGCTTCGTAGACTTCCGCGCGGCATTCGACCTAGTAGATAGGAGATGCCTGTGGGAGGCCTTAAGAAAACTTAATGTCCCAGAGGGGCTCCTGAAAATTATCCAGGAGCTACACAAACAAAATTGGGCGCACGTTATTAAAGACACAGATGGAGCCCTGACACCAAAAATATTGATTAAGAATGGTTTAAGGCAGGGATGCGTATTAGCCCCCTTACTGTTTGCAATATATCTAGCTGCTCTCCCAGCCACCTTAGAAGTGAATAGAAGCGCCAGCCCTAAAATGCAGGGGAAACAATTGTCCTGTTTGCTGTACGCCGACGATTTGGTAATCTTTGACAAAACGGAGATTGGATTGCAAAGGCAGTTATCTGTCTTTAATGAATACTGCTTAGCTAAACTCCTGACTGTAAATATGGAGAAAACTAAAATCCTATGTTTTGGGAAGAAAACTCAGAATTTTAACTGGTATCTGGGTTCCAGTAAATTAGAAATTGTGAATGAATACAGATACCTCGGTATCTGGTTCGAAAAGTCTTTGAAATGGGATATCCATCTGGCAGCCCAGAGTGCAAAAGCCCATACATCAGGATGCGGGTTAAGGAAATTTAGCCAAATCTATGGGGATATGTCACATAGACCTTTACTGAACGCCTATAAGGCAATGATACCCCCACAAGTGCAGTATGGGGCCGAAGTCTTGTATTTGAGTGGGAAGAACAATTGGGACATTGAGGAGGGGAAATGTCTCAAACCATTGATGTCACTGCCTAGCTCCTCTATGATCCAGGCAATCCGATTGGAGTTGGGAGTGACATCATGGAACATACAGGTACAAGTGGCTCTTTTAAGATTTTGGAAAAGATTGGGATCGGAGGAAGTTACAAAAGTATCACAATGGTGCAAAGAGGAGATTTTGCACAGCGATTTAAAATGGGCCAAGGTGATTAGAATGAAATTGTGCGCAATGTGTAAAAGCCTAAAAGTAAAATTTGACCAGGTGACACTGTCGGTTGAAGCCTCATATGGGGAGCTTAGAACAGCAGGGAGAGAAGTATCCAGGGAAAATGACATGATATACCTGAGAAAGAAAGTATCAGTCAATTATATGATGAATAGTTGGGAGAATGATATGTGGTACCCCTATTTGGATACACTACCTAATGCTGGACTAAGAGCTGAAGTGCTCAGATGGAGAATAGGGGTTAACCATTGGGCATCTCATGGAAATAGAAAAGCAGAATTGGTACAACCTGACGGTAAATGTTGCTGTGGATTAGGTATTAAGTGTGACAATTTACATATTTTACTAGACTGCCAAAAATTGGTGTCACAGCGGAAATTGTTTTTACGACCTACGTTTTTAAAATATGGTATATTTGAGCGCCCGCTAGCAATTATCTACTTACTGACATGCCAAATCTTGACATCGCAATCGCCATGGCAAAATATATGAAGGCGGTGAAAAGGACTCTGCTGGAACCAAATATGACTGGATAGAAATTGGCATGGAAATATAGTGGGACACGCTCAAAGTAAATTGTGTTTAGGTGGAAATACTATCCTTACGTTAGTGTGACTGTTGCTCGTTGCAATTTTAGGGGTATTGTTATATGACATTTTTAAGCTGTGGGAGGGAGGTAGTAACTGTCTGTGAAGGTAACGCCTTTTTAAAGTATCAGTGAAATTGTTTTGTATATGTTTTATACTATTTATTGTAATATGTAGCATGTTGTTTAGAGATCAATGGTCTAATAAACATACTTTTACTACTACTACTATTGCAGAATGCTGTAGTAGCAATCAATGAAGTCAAAAGGTTAATCAAACTAGATTGTATGTTCTCCCATTATTAAAATGATTGCCCTGTCGCACCCACCTGTGAAGAACAACACACATTAAAATCCCTTCATGTTGAACAGGTTCAGCGCCCTCAAATAATCCTGCCCCCCTGTCAAATAATTTGGTGCTCCCCTGCCACATAGTTCCAGTGGCCCTAGTCATGAGGGAAGTAAATGTAGGATGTTTTTTTCTTATTGACATCTTAGAATGATTCAATTTAAAACTACAACAGTCACCATAAGAAATCAACCACCATGCATTCAGGCACTTTCACCTGGCACTCAAACACTTATCAACCTTCATTGTTGCACCTCTCACCCTGCACAGAGAGCACTCACACCATTCTCCCTGAATCGTACACTTCTCCCACACGTCATAACTTATTAATGCCAATGGCGAAACCCAGTGCATTTACCAATGCTTCTTCTGCAACTGCTATGACCTTTTTGCGCGAATACAAGTTTTGCTAACTCTTGGAGGAGGCAATTGTCTAAATCGCTCATGACAGACATGAGAACTCATAACTGCTATGGGTGTACTTGTTCCATTCACTACACACACATTTGGCAGTGTACACTTGAATATTAATTTTGTTTTCCTTGTAATATTGGCGGTAAAATATTTTTAATAGGCTGCTGTAGGCGATAAGTACACAGCTCTCTATTCCATGTATAGATAAAGCCTTGGTAGAAGGTGATACCCGCCGATAAGTAAAAGTAAATAGTGCCCACTTTATAGCGTTATCATTCCCGACGACGAGCAGCCATCATAATTCATTTCGTTAAACAGATTAACGACCAAGGCTGCTGATGCAAATTTGTAAGTGAAAGATAGACAGTAAACATTGCAATGCACTCCTTAGAAAAATTGCGTTTCGGGACTATTCCGTTTCACGTTTAAGAAATTAAACGACAAAACATCCTGATTAAATTCTTAACTGTAAAGATTTTAGTTTAGTCAGTATGATCTTGGTGTGTTGTTCTTAACTATGAAGGAAGTCATGCGGCGCACTGCCGGAAATACAGTGAATTTGAAAAACATTTTGCACCAGTAAGGTGAAGGCCTCACATCTTCCTAACTAAGCACTTCATTTTAATAAAAAGAAGAAAGGTTAGATGGGAACTTGTCACATAATTGATTGTGTCAGCCAGAGTGTTTAAACAAAGTCGACCCGCCCAGAGTCCCAGCAAGTCGTTTTTTTAATGTATATTATTTGCTTAGTGCTTTCTTGATTCTCTCATGACCCCCCATTGCTGGTACCTTGTGAACTTGTACTTGCTTCTACCAATGGATCAGAATAAAAAAGGCAGAACTGTTTAAAAGGTGGGCCTCCGCTGTGCAGATATGTGTGTGTGTGGGGGGGGGAGGGGGAGTGTACTCCTGTGTACTATTCAGAAAGACATAACATCCCAAACATGCATATAGTATAACACACAAGCTTAAGAAATCACAAGTCCTGTCGGACAGTAAATTGGTTGAGCAAGTGAAACAAAAACATAGATTCCACCTTAGACTCAGATTTGTCTCACACACTTTGACATTAAACAGGTCATCCACACAATCTAATGTATACACAAAGCCCACCAATGTAATTGAAATACTATAAGCTTCTTTTTTTTTTTTTTTTTTTAGAGTTTTTAGAGTTTTTTAGAGTTTTAGAGTGTTATATAGCACGAACTAGACCCGAACCGAATCGGGAGCGCTTTACATAGCACCAGTTACGTTACATGAGGACACGCATTCATTTTTAGGCACAGGGAGATTAAGTGATTTGCCCAGAATCACAGGAGGTTTTGGCGTCGTTACCGAGACTCGAACCCAGTTCCCCAGGTCCGAGGTCGAGCGCCCTAGCCGTAAGGCTAGGGCGCTCTCCCTCTGTACATACACATCACACATTAGCACAAAAGGCATACACCAACAAAAAAAATCAGCCATTCATTGTACCAAAAACACAAGCAGACCGATCTCTTGTTCAAACTAAAATGCACGCCCACCTTCACTGCACACCACCAAAATAAGACTTTGTGACATGACTGCACATGCAGAAATGTCCATACTAACACAAATTATAAAATGTTTGTACTGCAAAATGGTATACAAATTCCTGTACATGAATGAGACAACTAAGAAAACAGGGAGTTTAGGAGAGAGCATAATGGGACGCCTGTCAATGTCAGAAGTGAGAAATAGAGGAGGAGCTTGGCGGGCATCCGTGATGGCCGCGTGAGCACAGCGCTCTCCGGACCCCCGCCACTCCCGGCATGATATCCTGAACATATCCTGATTCTTCACGAGGATTTATGTAGAGGACGCTGGGCTGATCTTCCTGTGACTTTTGGAAGTTGATTTGGACCAGGGGCGCCGAAGATACGGTGATTCGAACTTTCGGGGTCCGCCCTCGGGGTGCGCCCGGGACTGGGTGAGGCTCTCTGGCCGTCTTGGAGTTGAACAACAACGGCAGGGGGATTGGACTTGTGGGTCCCCCTCTTAAGTTTCGGTTTCGATTCTGCCTCAGACTGAGACGTCAGGCCGGGGAGTCTGGCCTGGGCTGGTTCTGGCGCACGGTACGGCTGTCGGGCCCTCGGCTGGCTTATTCTCCTTTCCGGCTGGTCCTCTCCTAGTGGTACCCTTGCAGCGGCCTTTTGGTCCCGACGCCCTGCTTTCCTGCGCCCACTTCCATCGGGTCGAGTGAATCTCCTGGTGACGCGATTTCCGACATGGCGGGCAGAGGGGACCGAGAGACACGAAAGACCAAGACGCCCCTGCGTGGGGGCCCGGTCCAGTCTAACGTTATGGACCGTTACACCCATGTGAAGGGGTCCCCCGGAACCGCCCTGCCTGGCTCAAGTGCGGTTGACCCCATCGTGGACGCATCAACGGAACCGTCCCTGCATGACATCATGGGCGCCATATCTGGCATGAAGGAGACGATAGGTCAACAATATGAAACTTTGGCCCACAAAATCGACACCGTGGCCATTGATGTGAACTTGATTCGGGCCGACCTATCTAAAACCAATGAGAAGGTGAAGTCATTGGATCTCAAGTCATCCAGCCTCACGGCAGACGTCTCGGAGATACAGACAGAGATTGGCAATCTCCGTAGGGTGAACGATTTCATGACCCGGCGCTTGGAGGACTTTGAGAACAGGGCACGTCGCTGTAATGTACGTTTAGTTGGCGTTCCGGAGAATCCAGAACCGCACTCCGTTGATCTCCTGATCCAGAACTACCTCTCGCCGTCTGGACTGAGTAAGTTCTTCGCAGTGGAGCGTGCCCATCGAGTTCCGGGTGGCCAGGGTAAGCCTGGCGCCCCGCCGAGGCCTATTGTTGCGAAACTCTTCCACTATAGGGACCGGGACGCTATCCTGCAGGCATCACGTGTGAAGGGCCCGGTGGCCTTTGAGAATGCCACGGTGAACTTTTATCCGGACTTTTCACAACAGGTGCAGAAACAGCGTATGGGTTACCGTGGAGTCAAGAAGCGTCTCCGGGACATGGGATTGCGCTACGCTATGCTTTTTCCGACCAGGCTACGAGTTGAGTACAATGACCGAACCCTTTTCTTTGATCGGCCTGATTCTGTGAATGACTGGCTGGACTCCCTGCCGGACCGACCTCCTGCGGCTGAGTCCGACACCCACCCGGGTGGTGCTGAGGGTGGTGTAGAGAGCTGAACTATTTGTTTATGCCCGGGTCCTCGTGTACAGTAACTTTTTTTGGGATTCTTTGCCTAAGTGCCTCTGCTGTCTGAGTGTTTTCTTTGTTATTTTTCTTGTTGGGGTGGCGGGTGGGTCAGGGCCTTTCCTCCTCCGGGGTCTTTTTGTAGAATGGGGGTTCTTGGGCGACAGGCACACTGCATGTTGGGGTGGCTTTTTGGCTTCTTGCAGGGGTGCAGGGTGGGGGGCGTTTTCTTGATTGTTGGGGGGTGGGTGGATGGGAAGTTTGATGTTTGTGTGTTGTGTTCTCAAGGCGATTTTATCTTGCTAATGATGTTTTTGATGTCATGCTCATTGGAGGGGGGCTGCGATGTTGATGTGTGGGGTGGGGGGTAGCGGGTTGAGGTTTATTTCATGGAATGTTAATGGTCTGGGAGATCGTATTAAGCGGGGTGTGGTGATGCGCTGTATACGACGTTTGTCTCCGGATATTGTTTTTCTACAGGAGACTCATTTGGTAGGCAATACGTGTCGTGCCCTGAATAGGTGGGGCTACCGCCTCGCCGCGCATTCGGGGTTCACCACAGGTTCCAGGGGGGTGGGTATCCTTGTTCGAGCTTCCCTCCCCCTAGCTATTGATGAAGTGATCCTTGATGATCGGGGGCGTTACGCCGTCCTCGTGGGTCGCTATGAGGGTCGAACCCTTTCCTTGTTTGCCGTTTGTGTGCCCCCCGGTCTACAGACCTCTACCTTTTCCGATTTGGGCCGTGTGTTGTTGGACCTCCCTGATAGTATTCTCTTCATAGCTGGTGACTTTAATTCTGTGCTCTCCGGTCTACATGATCGTCACCCCCCTAGGAACACCCCTTTGGCCCAACAGTGGCTGGGTGGGTTTCTGGATATGTTCGGCTTGGTGGATTGTTGGAGACTTATGCATCCTGCTCAGCTTCAATACACTTTCCACTCTGGGGCCCACGGGAGTCTGTCTAGACTGGATTACTTCCTGATGCCTGCGGCGCAGTCGCCAGCGGTTCGTGGGATTAGACACCTCCCCCGGGGCATCTCTGATCACTCCCCGCTCTGGCTTTGTTTTGAGGTGGGGGTGGAGGCGGCGGGCCGGGTGGCTCCTATCAACCCATGGTACCTCACCTCCCCCAAGACCCGCGCTCTCTTGATTAAGTCCTTGGACGATTATTTTTTAGACAACGAGGGGTCCGTCTCCTCTGCGGTATCCCTGTGGGAGGCCTTTAAGACAGTGATTCGCGAGCAGGCCCTTTCCCTTATTGCTGAATCCAAAAAGGCGAGGAACCGGGAGGTGGTGGTCCTCGAAAGGGAGATTGCTGATATAGAGGCTGACCTAGAGTCGGGTGTTACGTCTGGTAAACTCCACGCCCTGGGTCTGAAACAGTTTGCTTACAGGACTTTGGTCACAGATACAGCTAAATTGATGTTTCGGGAGCAACAGGGTCGCTTGTACGATGTGGGGGACAAAGCGGGTAAATTATTGGCATGGTTGGATAAGAAGGAGAGGGCGAATCGTGTGGTGCCCGTGATTCAGACTTCGAATGGTGTGGGAGTGACAGACCCGATTGGCATAGTTGAATGTTTTGCAGATTATTTTCGTGTGGTTTATACCCCTGTGTCGGGATGTTGATGACTCTCGCCTTTTGTTGCGTGATATAGCTCTGCCCAGTGTTTCCGATTTAGACCGCATCTCTTTGGAGTCCCCTTTCACTACGGACGAGATAGCGACGGCCATTCGCTCACTCCGTTCAGGCAAAGCTTCGGGCCCGAATGGATTGCCAATTGAATTGTACAAGCTACGTCCTGACAAGTTGGCGCCTTATCTTCGCACCATGTTTTTGGAATCCCGGGAGCGGGGTATTCTTCCATATGATCAGCGTCTGGCTACGATAGTTGTTATTCCCAAAGACGGTAAACCTCGGGACCTTTGTTCGTCTTACAGGCCCATTTCCCTGTTGAATGTTGAACCCAAGGTCCTGGCTAAGCTCCTGGCAACCCGCCTCTTGACGGTCATTAGTGGCCTGGTTCATCCGGATCAGTCTGGATTTATCCCGCATCGCAACACGGCTCTTAACCTACGTCGTCTCCACGGAGCTGTTGCGAGGGCGGGGCTTCTGACGGAGCCGGCCATTTTGGCTTCGTTAGACGCCTCGATGGCCTTTGACACGGTGGAGTGGCCCTATCTTTGGGCAACTCTTGAGAAATTCGGTTTTGGCCCTGAGTTTATTGGTTGGGTGCAGTTGTTATATACCGAACCCTTGGCACAGGTGGTGGTAAACGGTCGGGTCTCTGTCCCCTTCTGTCTTGGTAGGGGGACCCGTCAGGGGTGCCCCCTGTCTCCGTTGCTTTTCGCGCTTGCTCTGGAACCGTTGGCTGCGTGGCTTCGCTGGGAACCTTCACTCAAAGGGATCCGTTGGTCACCAGATTTTGAAGACCGTGTCTCGCTTTACGCGGATGACATTCTTCTATATCTTACTTCCCCGCGTAAATCTTTAAATGTCTTATTTGACGTGCTTACATCGTTTGGCGCTAATTCGGGTCTGGTTATTAATTGGGCTAAGTCCTGTGTATATGTTCTTTCAGGTGTTTTACCTGTATTTGGGGATCTTTATTACGCTGGACTCCTCACTCCGGTTCGAGCGTAACCTCCTCCCCCCGCTTCTTAGACTGCGACTGGATGTGGCCCGTTGGCGTAAGCTGCCCCTGTCTCCTCTGGGCCGGGCTGCCCTTTTTAAAATGATGTCTTTGCCGCGATTCCTGTACGCGCTTCAAAATTTTTATGACGACATTCCCGCTACCTATTTCCGGGAGATCGAGAGTCTTCAAAGGCAACTGATCTGGGACGGACGTCCACGTATCGCCCTTGCGAAACTTACCATCCCTTGGTATGACGGGGGCATGGCGCTCCCTGATATCAAGAGATATTATTGGGCTGCCCAGCTGTCTGCCATTAACCACGCAATGTATTCCCCGGGTCGAGATCCGGCCTTTGAGATGGATAGACTCCAGCTGCCGGGAGGAAATTTCAATAGAGCGCTTTATTCCAGATCGGCTGGGCGCCTCCTTGCGGGCCCGTCCAGGATCGCAGTCAATGTGTGGCGCGCCGCGAATGTGAGTTTGGGATGGGAGAACCGTCTGACATTGGCGACTCCGCTTTATGCTTCCGAACGTTTGGGATGTCTTTGGTCTACTAAGGGCTTTGACCGTTGGGATATGATTGGGATATGTACAGTGGGTGATGTCTGTGTGAAGGGTGGAGTGAAGTCTTTCCAGGCCCTTAAGGCAGAATATGACTTGAGTGATAGGGAGTTCTTTCGGTACTTGCAGGTCCGGCATGCCCTGGCCTCAGTTCTGATTCCTGATGAGACCCTGCCCGAGTCCTCCCCCCTTGAGGATCGTATACTGGATGGACACTTGCCCGATAGTACTATCTCCCTTATTTACAAGAAACTGATTAATAATCGTGCCGACTTATTGGTCCGACTTAGGGAGGTTTGGGTCAGTGACGGATTGGACTTGGATGACGAGGATTGGCAGTCGGCACTCTCTTCTCCGAAAGAGGTCGCCATCCCCGCCCGTCTCCGTTTGGTCCAGCTTAAGATCCTTCACCGGGTGTATGTGACTGGTCCGCGCCTGGTTGTGATGGGTTTTTCCCCGGATGGCTTATGCAAGCGTGGTTGCGGGATGAGTGCTACATTTCTACATATTCTTTGGGAGTGCCCGGTGGTAGCGGCCTACTGGAATGATGTGCTTGCGGTGATGACTGTCGTTACTGGTATTACCCTGCGGCCTGAGGCCCGTCGATGCCTGTTGAACGTGTGGGAACCCACCGACTATTCTGTAGCCCAGACCAGATGGGCGACCCTGGGATACATGGTCGCGAAGCGGGACATTGCGCAACTCTGGGGCGCATCCAGACCTCCCACAGTTTCGGTGTGGGAGGATAATATGGATTGGTCCATGTTCCGAGAGAAGACTGTCTATGTGGCTAGGGGCAGACCCAGGGCGTGGACGAAGATCTGGGGTCAGTGGAATGCATATCGTGGAGATATTTGTACCCCTCCCTTGGTTGACACTCCCGATGTTATCCTGTCTCCCTAGGCTGACATTCCCGAATACTTTTTCATATTGTTTTAGGATTTTCCTGCCCTCCCCGCTGCCCCCCCCCCGGCCATGCCGAGTTTCATTGATCTGTTTTTGTCCTCCTGATTAGTTGCTTTCCCCTCCGCCTTCTGGGCTGACTTGACTCATGTGCTTTCGCCTTGTTTAGTGTTTGTTGTTTTCATGATTAATATAAAATTGTTCTGTCCTGTTCTATGCTCCGAGCGATAATTGGTATAAGTTCTGTGCCTCGCCACGGGAATGATCGTTTGCTACTTATGTTGTGCGTTGCAATTAGCGGCCAGCCCGTGTGGTTGTAGGCCCATCTCTGTAACTCTTATTTTATTGCTCAATAAAAGTCTTTAACCAAAAAAAAAAAAAAAAAAAAAAAAAAAAAAAAGAAGAAGTGAGAAATATTCATTATTTACAAATTGCGCGTGATACGTGTACATCACAAAGGGGGCATACCCATCTCTGGATGTTCCCCTCCTGGAGAAGTAAACATTAAGGCCATGCACAATTTCCTGATTTATGCATGACAGACATACAGTTTGAGGCCATAAGAATATATTTAAAAATAACTATCAGGGCTCCTTCTAATTTTGGACCTGAACGGGCACCTCCGTCTTGCAAGTAAACTGGTCCAAGTCTCTCTTGGTTCCCTTGACAGGGGAAGGTGAAGCAGTGGATTGACAGATCCAAATTGCTGTCCACAGACTTAGTTTCCAATATCCGGGGATTCATATATACTTGCACCCAGAACTCTCTAGGAGCCTCAATCTTTCACCCCTAGTATACAATATGTGTAAAGACGTTAATAAGTGGGCTACGTTACCGCTCAATATTCTGGGCCAGACAGCACACTTTAAGATGAAGGACCTGCTGTGGTTCCTTTAAATCCTCCAGAATTTCCAGTTTGTGCTTCAACATCATTGGTTCATCAACTTACAAGCCATGGCACAATCCTTTCTATGGTTCAACCAGTTACCTTGCCTTGCCTTGCCTTTGGTAAATGCGTGCATTCCATTTTTGACTGGGGCATAGCCATCGGGGAAGTGCAAATGTACCTCTGGACCTCTAAGATGGTTGTTGTGAATGAATGGTTTAGTGGGGGTTGGCAGACTTAGCTTTCCAGATTGAGGTATCCTGCATGGGGAATGATGCAATGGTGGATATGATGTATGGAACCCCATCCTTTGTTCCCTCTTGGAGATTTCCAGGGTGGTGTTCCTGGTTTGGAGGTCAGCCTTGCGTTGGACGCGATAGAACTGAAGACTCACCCTTGATACTACCCTTTGGAGAGGACAATGGGTGGGACAAGTGGCCCAATTAGAGCGCTTTGGCAAATGGTACTTCATTGCCATATCATAACCGGGGAATATGTTGCTGGTTGTCTCATGTGAAATCATTCTAGGAGCTCTATGCAGATTACACACTTCAGAACTCTCAGTTCTATAGGTTCATACAGCTCCATCAGGCCCTAAAGTCCCAAGACAACTCCCTTGATAATATCCCCGAGTATAACCCCTTGAATGCCAAAATCCTTGTGGGGCCCGGGGGGCAATGAGGTTTATCCCACATTTGTAAATCCCTATGGATTCGTGGGTGGGACCAAGGACGACAGACTAGAGAAACGTCAAAAGGGCACCACAGGTGATGGCACCACAGGTGATGGCAATCTCCTCGAGACTTTAGACCATCAAAATAAAATACCTGCAGAATACCTAATTTAAGCCGATACAGCTGTGGTGGGCACTGAAGGAGCCCCAATGTTTTTCCATGTAGCCTGGAAGTGTCCAGTCATTAGGAAGGACTGGGCTACTATTTTTCCTACTCTGTTGTGTGTTTTGGAGAAACCCACTGACCCTCCTCCTTACATTGAACAACTGGGTCTCTTGGAGGACCTGAGAGGATATAGGGGGAATGGGCTCTGGCTGGGCTCGGCACCTTGATAGCAAAATGAGATACTGCCCGTGCTTGGAACTCTATTACTCCTCCCCTGCTGGCTGCCATGGACTAGTGTGCAAAACTGTGCGCAGTGCCCCCAAAAGCACAAGAAAATTGATAGCAAATGGTGGAATACTAAGAGCTGGAGTGACCGTTCGGATGCTCTATACTGACTGTGTGCCACATTTTCTCGCTTGCACTGTACTGTTTCATTTTGCATACTACAAAACCAATAAAAGTTGGTTGGTTTATTAAAAAAAAATGGAAAAAGTCTTTTGAATGCAAAGAAGCCCTCAAATGGTTACAGAATATCAGGCTTTTATACAAAAGACGACCCATCGGTTTATAGTACGCTTGTGTATGACCCGACCGTTCTTGGCGCCTACGTAGCCAACAAATAGCTGGTCATCCACCCGGAACTGTTGTGTGCGATTCAGATAGAATGAGAGCGCATGTTTTCGGTCCAGACGGTGGAGCCTCTCTTCCTCTCTGGAAGGATGAGGAGGCAGAAAGAAGGTGGGCAAAGTGATGGTCTGCCCGATGTGAAAGGCAGTGACAACCTTTGGCAGAAACAATGGACGTGTTCTGAGCACAACCTTATCAGGATGGACTAACAGAAAAGGCGGTTTACAAGAAAGAGCCTGGAGCTCACACACTCACTCTCCTATAGCAGAGGTGATGGCAACCAAGAAAGCAGTCTTCAGAGTTAACAAACGAAGAGGGCAGTTATGAAGAGGCTCAAAGGGAGCACACATCAAGTATGTAAGAACCAGATTCAAGTCCCACTGTAGCATTACAAAGGGAATAGGAGGGGAAAGAGGACTAATGCCTTTAAGGAATCTATTTACAACAGGGTACTTGAAAAGAGAGGGCTGATCAGGGAGCCTGAGAAAGGCCGAAATAGCAGAAAGGTAGCCCTTGATAGTGCCCAGAGCAGAGCACTGCTCGGCCAAAGAAAGAAGGAACAGCAGGACTTCGGAAAGAGGTGCCGAAAGGGGATCCACAGCCTTTGCTGTGCACCATGCCACAAATTTGTTCCGCCTGCAGGCGTATACCAACTTAGTGGAGGGACGCCTGGCTGCTAGAATGACATCACAGACTTCAGAAGGCAAGTCGAAAGGAATCAACTGCCGCAGCTCAATCTCCACGCAAAGAGGTGGAGACTGGACAGGTTCGAGTGGAGGACCGTGTCCTGCTGCTGCGACAGAAGATCCTCCCGAAGAGGCAGTCGGATCGGGGGATCGATGGTCATACAGAGTAGCTAGGGATACCAAACTCTTCAAGCCCAGTCCGGAGCCACAAGAATTACTTGGGCCCGGTCGCGCCTGATCTTCTTCAGCACTCTGGGCAGAAGTGGTATAGGCGGAAAGGCTTACAACAGACCGCAACTCCACTTGCGTTGAAAAAGTGTCGCCGAGCGAGTGCCGCCTTGGAAATCACAACGCGCAGAACTGCTGACATCGCACGTTCTCTTTAGTGGCAAATAGATCTAACCAAGGCTCTCAACACTGTTGAAAGAGACCATGCCCCACGTCCGAATAGAGAGGCCATCCGCGATCCATCGTGCACCTGCGGCTGAGTTCGTCCGCCCTGGCGTTCAGTGAACCTGCTAAGTGTTGAATAACCAAGGAAATACCCTGATGTTCCAGCCTTGTCCAGAGGCGCAGGGCCTCCTAACATAGGGTCCAAGACCCCACCTCGCCCTGTTTGTTGCAATACCACATGGTGGTGGTGTTGTCTGTGAACACCTGCTCTACTCTCCCCTTGACAGAGGGAAGGAATGCCTTCGGTGCCAGCCGGATCGCCCGAAACTCCAGAAGGTTGATGTGGAGCCTGGACTCCGCCGGAGACCAGACGCCTCTGATCTCTGCCTCTCCCATGTGGTCCCCCCTTCCAAGGAGGGACGCATCCGTCACCACTGTGTGCTCCGGTTGAAGAAGGGAGAGGGATCTGCCATTGACCCAATGCCCGTATGTAAGCCACCACTGCAGCTGGAGTGCAGTGCCCTCGGAGATCTGGACGTGATGGGACAGGTCTTCTCGATGCTGTGCCCACTGGAACTTCAGGTCCCACTGCAGAGCCCGCATATACCATCTGGTATGAGTGACCAGCAGGATGCCGGAGGCCATGAGGCCCAGCAGCCTCAGGGTCATCCTGACCGAAACCCAGGATAGAGGCTGAAAGATCGGAATCATGGCCGAAAGAGCATTGCATCGAGAACCGCTCAGATGAAGAGGAGCTTCTGAGAGGGAATCAGGTACGACTTCGGCACATTGATGGAGAACCCCAGCAAATGCAGGAGGTCGGCCGTAGTCTGGAGGTGGGAGACAGCTGTCCGGGGCGAGCCCGCCTTCAACAGCTAGTCGTCGAGATAGGGGAAGACTGGAACGACTGAACTGCGCAGATGAGCTGCGACCACCGCCATCCCTTTCGTGAACACCCGAGGGGCGCTGGTAAGGCTAAAGTGGAGCACAGTAAACTGAAAGTGCTTGTGGCCTACTGTGAACCGGAGGTAACGCCGGTGGGCCGGCAGGACGGGAATGTGGAAATATGCGTCCTGCAGGTCCAACGCTACCATCCAGTCTCCAGGGTCAAGAGGCAGACAAGACCTGAGCCAGAGTCAGCATCTTGAACTTCTCCTTCCAGGGGAAGCGATTGACGTCCCTGAGGTCCAAGATAGGACGCAGGCGCTTGTCCTTCTTGGGCACCAGAAAGTAGTGGGAATAACAATCACGTCCTACTTCTGGCGCAGGAACACGCTCGATGGCCCCCTTGGCCGAGAGGGCCCGACTTCCTGTTAAAGAAGTGCCAAGTGATCCCCTGACATGCGGTGGTACTGGGGTGGCAGGCTGGAGAGGTAGTCTCGAAGGGGAGGGAGTAGCCCCTTTGGACTATTTGTAAAACCCACCTGTCCGAAGCGATGGTGCACCAGTGGGGGAGGTGATGGCGATTCCTGACACCCACTGGCGTGTGACGGGCCTGAAAGATCTGACTAGGAAGGTTTGGAGGCAGTGGTGGCCGGGATGGAGGTGGACTGACCTGCCTGCTGGCCCCCGAACCCGCCTCGTCGGGTCCTACGTGTGCGGCCGCGTTGAGACTGTTGCTGCGCAGGCATGTGGCTCTGTAGCGAACGTGTCAGGGCGCCCCTTCCGTGGCCACGAAAGGAGCGAAAAAGCAGAAGGCGGAGCAGGGCGCGTGGCCGAAAGGTCCAAGGACTTGGCCGTAGCCCACGAGTCCTTAAAGTGCTCCAACGCACTATCTGCTTTATTGCCAAAAAGGCGAATGCCTTCAAATGGCATGTCCATCAAAGTGTTCTGGACATCACCCGAAAAACCAGTTGCCCTCAGCCAGGCGTGGCGACGGAGCGCTACTGTCGTGAAAACCGCTCTGCCCAGCGAGTTGACGGTGTCAAGGCCACATCGAATCGTGAACTTTGCTGCATCTCTCCCTTCAGCAATAGCTTCAGAGAGCACTGTCCGGGCCTTCTCCGGACACTGAGGCAGCACCTGCGCCACCGTATCCCACACAGAGTGGGAATAACGGCCCAAGAGGCATGCGGTGTTCACAGACCGCAGCCCTGAACTGGCAGAAGAAAAAATCTTTTTACCGAACTGTTCCAGTTTCTTGGATTCCCTGTCCGGGGGTGCGGAAGGGAATGCGCTTTGGGACGCAGAGGCTTGGATAACAAAGCTCTCAGGGGTGGGGTGTTGGGAAAGGAAAATTGGGTCGCCCGGGGCCGGGCGATGGCGTCAGGCCACGTTCCTATACAGAGGAGCCCCTGTGTTGGACCTGGACCAGGTGCCCAAAAAAAGTCAGAAAGTGCATCATTAAAAGGCAGCAGTGGCTCCACAGAGGTAGCCGCCGGCTGAAGAACTTCTGTCAGGTTAGTCCTGACGGCCACTGTAGGAGTTCGAGGTGGAGACCTCAGCTGCCCTACGCAACACCACTGCATAACTCGCACCCTCCTCTGTAGCCATGGTAGGAGGAGATAGCATGCCAAGTTCAGGAGAGGTGTCAAGACCGCTGGCATCCCCCAATTCCTCTGCCCAGTCCGGGTCAAATTCACCCTGTGCTGTGAGAGGGTCCTTAGACCCCTCCCAGTCCTCCCCTTCCTCCGAAGGCTGATGAACAGGCCAAAAATAAGGAGGCTGGAGATAGGGGTAGAAAGGGCCCATTGGCGTCGGAATCGGGGTAGAGAGACACCGTTCCAGCGCTGTGTCCACATCAGGGCTGAAATCGGAGAGGACGTTGTCATGGGGCACTGGCGACATCGGAGGTGGTGCCGGTGGGGTCAACTTCGGTGGAGGCATCATGAGATCACGAGATCAACCGGCGTTGACCGGGATCCAGGCCTGGAACCTTTGGGGTCTGCAGCGCCGGAGCAGACAGCGATGCCGGAATCAGAGCCGCCGACAGTGAAGAGCGAGGTCCCCCAGTCGGGCTAGCGGGGCCCGAAGGCGTGCCGGCAGGGCCTGGCGGCCCAAAGAGGCGGGCCATGGCTGACAGAAAATCCTGCAGCTGGGCCGGAGTCGCCGACGGACCCGGAAGGGCGGGTAAGCCGGCTGTGACTGCGTAGGCTCCACCGGAGCTGCGGGGGAGGCACCACCCGCACACTCAGCCGCGCCGCACAACGGGAAGCTGGAGAGCAATGGCACTTCTTTGACTTCTTGAGATGCTTCACCTTACCTGACCCAGAGTGCGAAGACTCAATCCCGATGAACGATGGTGGTGGCTCCGCGACCTGTCCCTCGACCGCCCACAGGACCAGGAACGGCACGGAGCCAACTGCGAGACTTCAAGCAACTTTCGGGACCGCTCCCGCAAAGTCTTAGCCGCCATGGCCCGGCAGTCGGGGCACGACTTGGGGTTGTGGTTGCGCCCCAGGCAGTAGAGACACACACGGTACGAGTCCGTCACCGACATCATGCGATGACAGTCCCCGCAGGACTTGAAACCGGGCATCCCTACAGCACCAGGAGTCGATCGACTTGATAAACAGAGACAAAAAGGCCTAGAAAATCTCAGTCAAAAAGTGACTGGGGGTACTGCTCTCTCCGGATCTGCGCTTGCTGGCGTGGAAAAAGAAAGAACTGACGTCAGCGCGCGAGGGTGGCGTCTAAGTAGCTGCCGCGACGTCATCTCGGCGACCACGACGCCAACAACAGACACGGAGCTGCACAATGCCATCTTCCAATGCGCAGGGGTACTGCTGGCGAAAACTATCTGGATCCAGTCTGATGCCTGGGGTAATTCTAGGGTAAGGAATCTATCACTACATGTTCCTTTCAGATTCACCCTCTAATTAGATATTATGAAATGACTTTTCAGGGCACACAGGATTATTCATTTCTGATATTTCTCCAAACTCAACATCGTTCTAAGATGTATAATCAAAGTGAAACGTATGCACAGAAATCCCTAAGCAAAGGTTGACTGGTTCCTACTCCGAACCCTTTGATGTTGGAGGTGGCACAAAGCTAGGGCCCCTATTGTTCCTTTTGCTCTTTCCGGAGCCACATCACCGCCGGAGAGTCCACGCCCCAAGCAGGCCGGAACCCAGCCCTCCGGGACAAACTGTGACACTTACCCACCGGGGAGCAACACTCACGTTACATCGGAGAAGGGCGAGGACGACGACCACCGCCGTATCTGCAGCGGTCTGCCGAAGCAGATCGAGGGGAGGACGCTGACCTGGAAAGACGCGCCAAGAGAAGTTTCATCCGGCGCCCCAGCCGGGACTTCGGCTTCAACTGCTGGCAACAACGTCATTATTTTCGATCTCTCATGCTATCTAATTACATTTGTTTTGTTTTGCTTTTGATCTTGCATTGGCTTGATGGCTCACGCTTACATTTCCAGGATACTTCGGGCTACATACAACAGATTTGTCAGTTCTCAGTCAAAGTCTACTTCTGTACAAATGTTTGCCATTGTTAAGCTCTCTGAACCATTTTGGGGATTGAGGTCGCATTATAGAAGAATACAAAATGAAAATAAAACAAATTCCAATTAATGGAACATCTCTGTTTAGGCCAGCGGGGCATCATGCACTTCCGCCAACTAAGTCCTCTTCTGAGCAAAACCCTTGAATATGAAATACAATTTATTTTCTTACCATATTAGCTAGAAGTGTCTCTTTCAAAGACCGAACTCGTTTTTTTTTTATTTTTACATTAAGAATATGGAAACTGGGGTCTTTTTTGGGGAACTTAGTGTGAGAAAATTCGCCAAGCCCAAGTAAAAAAAGGAGCAGTACCTGTAAAGCAGCTTAAGATACTGGATACCTAAACTACAAATATCCCAAAACATCTAACAAAATGACTGGTATTTTCAGATACCCTCGAGTGAAGTCAGAAAATTGATTCTAGAATGCTGCAGGGTTGAATACAAATACTTGAGCGTCAATGTCCTTAAGACACAATTATGCCTAATGAAACATGAAGGTTATGGAAGTAAAATTGTTTTGGGATCACATTACATTTGTAAAGAGCTTATCTTCATAATGCGTAACTCTTGAGAAGATAGCATTCAGAACAGCATTTGAGAGTCTAGGAGTCAATTATCGCAGGAAGAGGGTAATGGCCAGGGTCGAACTGGGACAAAACAAAAAATCAGCTATAATCAAAGAGGCCCCTATGACCGAATCAGATAGCTAAAGAAGTTGCCCACAAGTGCAAATCAGGACAGTTTTGAGCTTAGATTGGACTATAAAAACTTCTGTGCTTAGACATTTACTCAAGAGTTTTAAACAGCGCAGGCAAGACCCGAGGGTATTAGAGCGCTTTACATCAGTACATGTTCAACAAATAACACGTATAATCGGAACAGCTGATCAAGACAAGTCCACGGATAAGTACTAGGGGGACAAATAATAATAATAATAGAGAAGGGGTACAAGGAGAGCTAAGAGCTGCGAACATGGCTTGAATTGATATCCTGCTAGTTGAGACATTGGTTGATAAGGAGATCCTTTAGCGGTCTTTTGAAGCTCCAGAGAGAGGGGGTTGTCCTGGAGTTCCAGGTTTTTGAGGCATTGCTCGAGAAGGAGCATGCCTTGGTTTTTTGTTTGTGAGCTTTTTGGCTGAATGAGGAGGAGGATGTTTGAGCTTCTTACATTTCTTGTCTGGCGAGCCCTTTTGAGTTTGAGGCGAGGTAATCTGTTTCCCAGTGTTGTGGTATATAAATAAATAATACCGGATCTAGGTTTGACTGGACATAGCAATAACAGATAGCTCAATAAATAAGAGTCAAGATTCGAGGTAGTAGGAGTTTGCAGGTTTAATACAGCATAAAGGACAGGAACAGGACAACCTGCACAGGAATGGGATGGCAGCTGCCTAGGGGCAGGATCTGGAATGAGCGCGCTAACTTTAATAACAATACACAAGCATATATACTAAAACAGTTGCAATTGTAATACATACAATAGGCGGAGCAGTGGGTGTGGTCAATAGCAGTCGCGAAAGATAAGGGTGAAAGTAGGTGTAACAAGAGGCGTATACATAGACATGTGATGAAAACGTAACAGAATATGTCATAAAGGGGGCGGAAACATGGAGGGGGCTACCTAAGGAGCCGGGACCTCTAACCTAGTGGTGCGCGCAAACTAACAATGACGTGTTACTAGGAGAAGCTGGGGGCTATGACTTCTGCGCTAGGAGCAGAGACTGAAGTCTGGAGAGTCAGGGCGACATGTACCCAAACACTATCTAGTATCTGATGTTTAGAGAACATGTTGATAGAATCCAAAAGTTATCGGGGTAAAGGCTAACAGATTCTAAGACTGGTGCATGCATTATTCTACATGTAGTGCGTGTTGAAGAATATTAAATGACCATTAATACAGTATTTTCTCTTAAATGGAGACGTATAGGCTAGACCATGACGGAAACTATTGATGCGATTCAGTAGCTTAGGAATGCAGAGAAGGAGGGCTGGACTGATAACTAGAATCATAACATACTCTTGGCAGACTCAGAGGCAGAGCCAGGCCGAGCCGGGCACTGTGAGGCAGGAAGTAAGTGAAGGGTCAGGAACACAGGTGGGGGCTGTATCGCTCCTCAGCGAGGGCTCAGGAGACAGGAGCTGAATCTGGTGTCCGGGCCCTTTTGAGGCCTAGAAACGGGGACTTTTCAATGAAATAACGTGCACACTGGGAAACGTGGCAACGTAACTTTACATAGGCCTAATACTCGTAGCTTTCACGAGAACTGGAAACTGGCATACTAGAGATGGACACAACTGTAATTGCGTCTTTAATCAAACATATGGAATACATATGCATCTTAATCATGCACACATAACATAAGATGGGGAACACGTAGGGACACAGAACATGGCAAAATTTACTTTTCCACATTCCCTCCTTGTCACTACGTTTCCATCAGGAAACATCAATATTCATGATACCATCTATTATTTCATACAGTATCATTTGTTCGTCTCGAATTTTCTTGGAACTGGATTTAGAACGGGACTTGGGACTGGGAATACAAGAGGTAGCACAAATGCCACAAATCGCAGGGCCACATTGTATACAGAGGCAGCAACTGAATATGATCGCTACTGCAATACCTAGAAAGGACAACACTTTCCATCCCCAGGCGGAAATTATATTCCAGAACCAACCGGACCATGTCCAGGTGCCTGGATCTTTGTGTAACAGATGGGCAATTTTATGGAGTCTGGTTATAGCTGAATAAACAGACGGCGCGTTATTTGGAATGAAAATGCAGCAACTAGATCCGATGACTCTACAAGCCCCGCCCCTATCGGCCAGTATGACGTCAAGGACGAGACGATTCTGGAGCACGACAATTCTCATAAAGGATTGCTCTTCGGTTAAGTTACTTAGAGCAGAAGTAGTCTCAATCACTACTGCTTCAAGGGTTCTGGTTAATCTACGTATCAGTTTACTATTCACGACAGTACCTAAATAGGGGAAGACACCTTTATTGATATCTATGTATTGTTCTAGAGCAGTTTCAGTATAATCGACAATCGGGAGGTCTCTCTTGTGTCTAGTATGTACTAGGTGGGAGTTCCTATGATAGTCAGGTGGGGCTAGAAAAACTGGTGGCAGTAGGAAGGCAATGTAACAGGTTCCCTCCCAATCGAGGGGCAGACGAACATATGCGGTCTGACCACAAACAAAATAAGAATGACGTGAAGCTTTGAAAATAGATTTCCTGCTGTCACTATACTTGACAATAGTAGTACAATCACTATGTCCTACATGTACGGAACCATTCTTTCGGACACATAATTCACCTTTAACGGGTAGTACTGACATAGCAGGTAAGTCTGGAGTAGTATCAGACTGAACATTCAGGACCATGAAATTCGAAGAATAATTACCTAAATTATAAACTTCATTTTCTAGATCTAACCCTGTTCTGTGGGGAAAACCTTGCTTGTCTGGAAAACATGTATTGTTAAGAAAGGACATATCTGTTGAGGATGACGTTAACGTGGACCATGCTCCACACGAACCGTTATGTGAAAATAGATAAGGAAAGAGTGGCAGAACTCCCTTCGGTGTCTGGAAAGGGGGGAGTCGACCACACACCCAACAATTAGTGGCATTGCTGGTCTGGTGTGAATAATGTAACATGCGGATAAAGGAATTGTTACGCATAGCAAGACGATAAGATAGTTCATGAGGAGGCAGATCACTAAACGTGTGCTCTACTGTAGCATTAGAAGACTTCTTTACATGAGAAACTGGAAAACATAAATAAAAAGCATAACTTGTGCAGGTAGTCATAAGGCTGAAAAACAATATGAAACTTAGAAAAACGATACATCGGATTGAGTTTTGACTAACTCTCTCACTATGGGGGTCTATTTTATACATGTCAGAAACCGGTCTAACCGTTTCACCTAGGGGAGGACTTAGACAATCAAACTGGCTGACTTATTTTACTAGACCTTAATTTCTTCTTATACTCCTGTTGCGGAGTTTTCTCTAACAGGGAGGGTTTAGTATCATTGTCTTTTGCGGGACAGTCCTTAAGAACAGTACTTTGGCAGTCTTTCAAATCCTGGGAAATGTTCTTGGAAACAGTCTTTAGTCCATAAAACTTTTTCACATGTGACAGGTGGACCCAGCCCTTCCTGCCTTCCAGCTTGACGGCAGTACGGGTGGCCAGGAGGACCTGTTTTGGCTCCTTCCAGCGAGGCTCCAGCGGACTTGAACGATCAAAGTTCCTCACAAGAACCAGATTTCCGGGAACGATCTCATGCGGTGCCACCTCAGTATTGTCTGGAAATGCGGCGGCAACCTGTGAACGACAAGAGTGTAGGGCAGACATCAAGGAAGCTAGGTAATCTGTCAGCATATTACTTGAAACATCGGTAATACTTCGGGGTCTAGGTGTACCCCACATGTTAGGGGGGCGGCCGAATACGACCTCGTACGGGGACAGACCTGATCTGGAATGTGCGACCATGCGCATATAAAACAAAGCGACTGGCAGAGCTACTAGCCAGTCCACACCTTTCTCTTTACAGACTTTGGCAATGCGGATTTTCAGGGTCTGATTATGTCTCTCTACGAGACCGGCTGCTTCAGGATGGCGTACACAATGGAACTTCCACTGGTACCCTAACAACAGGGAAATGTGTTTCATGAGCTCAGATGAGAATGGCTGGCCGTTATCAGAATATACGACCCTAGGGAGTCCATAACGGGGGAAGAATTCACGAACCAACTGCTTGGCAGTGGTCGCGGCTGTGTAATCTGGGACTGGATATGCTTCTGTCCACCTGGACAAAGCGCATACAACTACAAGGACATACTTGAAACCTCGACATCGCTCCATCTGAATATAATCCATCTGGAGGACTTCAAAAGGGTGGTCAGGGGGCTGGAATCCACCTTGTTCCACCGGGACACTTTTACCTGGATTAAACTGGCAACATATCATACAGGTACGGACTTTCTGCTTGGCTGCAGCTCGTAAATGCTTGTTAAACCAAATGTTCTGGATACTGTCTAACATAGCTTTTTCTCCTAAATGGGCTGGACTATGTGCGGTATTGATAATGACTTGAACCATAGAGTCGGGGAGAAACCATGTGGCTCTACCCTTCGTTACCCATCCCTGATCTGTCTGGACCCCTCCTTGTTCGGACCATTTCTTGATTTAATCGGGAGTAGCATGTAACTGGATATCTATGACATCTTGAGTAGGGTCCTTAACTGTCATACAGGTAGTCGGATCTGGAGTATGTGTCTGTGTCTTGTTAACTGAAATGTCTAGAGTCTGTGCTGTAAGCTTGGCTGTGCGATCTGCTAGATCATTACCTTGGGAAATAATGTCAGTAACCTTCGTGTGTGCTTTGCACTTCATGATAGCGATAGATGTCGGTAAGTGTATAGCATCTAACAGAGCTTGAATAAGGAGACCATGCTGAATCTTGGTTCCATGAGAAGTCATGAAACCTCTCTCCTGCCAGAGCACTCCGAAGTCGTGTACAACTCCGAATGCGTAGCGTGAATCTGTATAAACATTAACTTTCAGGTTCTTGGCGTGTATGCAGGCTTGTGTCAGAGCAACTAGCTCTGCTGCTTGAGCAGACAGGGTGTCAATACGGTGTGTTTCTATAACTTCAGTGTCAGTAGTCACTGCATACGCGGCTACTAGTTCTCCTGTACTTGTTCTCATACATGAACCATCCACATAAAGTGTCAGGTCGGGATCTGGTAATGGGATGTCTGTCAGATCTTGTCTTGGCTTAGTCATAATATTAACTACTTCCACACAGTCGTGTGTGGCAGGATTCGAATTAACTGACGGTAATAGTGTAGCAGGATTTAGAACGTTGCAGCGTCTGATTTCTATGTGTGGCTGGAACAGTGTCAGTTCATAACCTGTTAAACGTGCAATTGTCAAGTGCTGAGTCTGGGTTCGGTTTAAAAGAACTTCCACGGAGTGTGGAACTTGTACTGTCAAGGAATGTCCTAATACTATGGAATCACTTTGTCTGATAGCTAGTGCTGTGGCTGCAACTGACTTGAGGCACGCAGGCAGAGCCTGGGCTACTGGATCTAATGTGCTCGAAAAATAAGCACAGGGCTTGTATTGTCCTGCTTGATCTTGTGTGAGAACAGATAATGCTGTACCTTCGCGTTCTGTGACAAAAAGTGTAAAAGGCTTACTGTAGTTCGGTGTAGCTAGAACTGGAGCTTGGCATAGAGCTTTCTTTAACTCATTGAAACTAAGTGTATGTTCAGATGTCCAAGGGAGGACAGTCGATACGGCTGCCTCCTGTGTCGTTAACTGTATCAGTGGTTTAGCTAGAAATGCATACTGAGGAATCCATTGTCTGCAATAAGAAGTAAGGCCGATAAAAGCACGTACCTCCTTCTGGGTCTTGGGCTGAGGAAGACTTGCTATTAACTGGATACGGTCTGGTGTCAACTGCCTACCCCACTTGGACAGTAAGTGGCCTAAGTAGATCACTTGCTGGACACAGAATTGAAGCTTCGAAGGGGACACCTTGTGCCCCATCTCGGCAAGGAAATACAAGACTGTAAGTGATGCTCGCTCGCAAGCACGTTCAGAACGGGCTGTGATCAGTAGGTCATCGACATACTGGAGCAGGGCAGTGTCTGTTGGCATGTGAATGTTGTCTAGTTGTCTCTTAAGTGCTTGACTGTAAATACTAGGGCTTTCTGTGAAACCTTGAGGAGCTCGTGTGAATTTATAGCTCCTTCCATTTAAACAAAATCCGAAAAGAAACTGGCTGTCTGGATGAATGGGGACACTGAAAAACGCGTTCTTGAGGTCTATGACTGTGAAAAATGTTGCTTCGGAATCAATGGCTGTCAATAGGGAAGAAATATCTGGAACAACTGGATACTGGGGAATAATACATTTATTGAGTTCTCGAAGGTCAATCACTAATCGATATACTGGGGGTGCATTTGGATCAGTACGTTTCATGACTGGAATGATCGGAGAATTACATACATTGGAGTCAGTTTCTACAACTACCCCTTGAGCCATGAGCTCGTCAATAATTTTGGATAAGGCTGCTACAGCCTCAGGTGGCAATCTGTACTGTCTGATTCGTGGCAGGACTATACCTGGTTTGAGAGTCACACGATGGGGTGTGATTTGCATGAAACCTACATCAGTTGGACCTTGCGCCCATAGATGCTGCGGAACATTAGACAATCTTGGATCAAAATCTCGTAATACATAGTGACCCTTGAAGTCACGTAAAAACAGACGTATTCCCTCTGGGGAACAGCAAATAACTGCACCTAATTCTTTCAGTGTCTTAATGCCTAACAAATTTTCTGGACATGACTTCGTAAGTAACAGATCAGTAGTGCGGGACAATGGACCTACTTCTAGAGTAACTGGCTTAGATATCTCGTTTACAATAGGCTTTCCTGAAAATCCAAGGGAAACATTTCTAGAGCCTGAGAGCGGAGCCCCTGGAACTTCGGCGTGACTGATGGTCGTCCTACTTGCCCCTGTATCAATCAGAAACTTTCTGTCTTTCCCTAGTACCTGACTATGAACATAGGGACCTTCTTGATCTACAGGAATCTCGATGAGAGGCAAGCCTACCTCCCTCTCTAGGCTGTTTCATGAATACTGTTGATACTCTGGATACTCGGACTGTGCATACTGGTACATCTGCTGTGTAACATGCTGTGTTGCAGCAATAGGCTGCGGTGCTGGAACTGTCTGTTGTGCATTCGGTGGCTGAGAAGTCTGTAAAACTTGTTCTTGTCTAGGCGGACGTGGTCTTTCTTTAGTCTTACCGGTAGCTATATTGTGTTTCAGAACTGCACACTCGTTTATAAAATGACCTGGCTGTTTACAATAATTACATGTCCCTTTGACGGGAGCTGCAGGATGACTGGCTTGAGTCGGACCCCTCTTCTGACTGTCTTGAGGAACAGATTGTGCAACTAGTACTTTCATTTTCGTGTCTTTCATACGTTTTCTCTCGTGTTCTTGCTCTTCTCTGATTCTATTCTGGTGGTACTGGAGCATCTGTAACATCTGGGACGGGGTACTTGCTTGCCATGTACTTTCGACTTTCAAAACTCGATTCTTAACTTGTGGACTTGAATTCTCGACTAATTTAGTAACAAAAAGATGAGGGTACGACTCGCTACTCGTCTTCAAGCCACTGTTTATAATAAAGCATTTCTCGAATCTAGAATAAAAATCACTAGTGTCTTCATCTTGTTTCTGTTTACAGGCTGAGATTGCATCCCAGTCTTCCTTTTTAGTGGCTAATAGTCTGGGCAAAACTTGTATTAACAGTTCTGGTAATTCTTTACATTTCTCTCCAAGACCGGTACCTGGTACTCGTATCTTATCTTCAGCTTCTAGAACTGCCCAATCGATCTTTTTCTCTCCCACCTCCCAATCTTTTTCCTTGAGTTTCTCGAATACCCCTGCGGGCAACAGGACCTTTAACATTTTAATAATATCTGGATAAGTGTATTCTCCCATACGGAGCATGTCTTTTAATTCTCGGTGGAACCCTGCTGGATCTTTGTCGTGACAAGGAATTAATTTCTTCATTTCTAAGAGTTCCATCTTTGTAATCGGGGTGTAAACAAATACTCTTTGCATTTCACCACCTGCTGTCCTGACTGGGTGTACTTCTCGTAGCGGGTTCTGTCTATCTATGTAAAACGGTTTACTTTCTGGAGGTGAGACATGAACAAAATGCGGGTTCAGAAACGTTCTATATTTGTGACGCTGTTCTAAAATGACACTAATTAAATCGGTACCTAAACCTTTCCATCTATACTGGAGTAACTTGTTCAGGACATCATGTAACGGACCTGGATCAGAATGTTGACCCTCATACAATGTGATGAGGTGCTGAATCATATACATACCCACCAGTCGCTGTTCGGCTGGGGGCAGTTTCAGAAACATTTGTGCCACTATTTCGTCTGGAAAAGTGGTAGAATCAGTAGTCCATCGGACTGCTGATCGGGCTAGTTCTTGTTCATGCATAGTACTTAACTCACTATAACCGATTCGTGATTTCAGAATATGATCGGTAGCTTGAAATACTTGTTCTAGAGAACCTTGTTCTGGTGCTGGATGATGAAAAACTGACTTGTGTTCTAGGCGTAAATGGCGGTCTGGAAGTCTAGATTTACCTACATACGCTATTCTGGCGGGATTCTCGTCCTCTACCTCTTCCGTAGGAGAGTCATTCTCTTTCTCGCTTACTTGTGCTGCTTTACGTTGTTCGTGTAACCTTATTATTTCCTTACGAATTTTCTTGTACATACTCTCTATACTACTGATAGTTCTGTGCTTACCCTCGGCTATATTATCACTCCACCTTGTCAGGATTCTCATTTCGCTCGGATCTTTGGACGGATAATCTTGTTCCCTTATTAAACAATTAATCAGAAACTTTAATAGCATGAGCTGGATCTCAGCTTTCCTTTGGGACATGGCTTCGCCAATACTTTCTGGATCATTCCCTGTACGGATGAAACGATATATTCTGTCTAGATCTTCTTTCATATCCGGTAGGGTGTCCAAATACCCGGTCACCCGTCTTACACGTATCGAATATATAACCGTACTATCATCACCTGCGACTGGATCATAGCGGCATTCAGTAAGAGCTCGTCGGATATCTGCAACGGACTTATATTTGGGCGTACGCTGTAATGCACATTCATGTAACTCGACTAACGTTAAACGTTGGTGTGGTGGCGGGGTACCAGGAGGACCTCCTCCTGCGGCCCCTAAACTGGTATCATCGACTGATACTCTTCGTGCTGGTGCGGCGGGCAATTGTAATGTAGGCTGGACCGGGGGTACCGTAGCAGGTACTCCGGTGTCTGGAGGAGCAGGAATGGCATGATTTACAGGAACTGGCGGAACAGGATTTGCATATTCTGGGACTGTGTCGTCCAAGTAGGACGAGATGAAAATATCAGCTGCGGTCGGTTTGTGACGTAGCTTGGTCGGAACTAATGGTGGCGGAAAATTACTGGATGCCTCCGGGGTCGCTTTTGACAAGCCCTCGGCAAGAAGAGGATACATACCCTTAATGCGGGCATGCCTCTGTCTATCTGACTGTTCGGTTTTGACTCGTTCACCTATCTCGATTAATTCCCTTTCGTGGGCTCGTTCTAAGGATTCTCTACTTAATTCTGACTTTCTGATTTCTTTTTCGGTTCTTTTATGAGATTCTTTGCGCCATAACTCGATGGCATCTTTCTGTGACTGTCTGGCTTTCTTTTTCCATAATGCTTCTTCTACTCGCATGATGCACTCGGCATCCCATGTACCCGATACGGGCCATCTATACTTTTCCTCTAACTCTTTGGTGTACTCGACCCATAAATCTAGATACAATATGGCACTTATGCCATGCTTTTGATACATAAAATGACCTGGACTGTCCCTAGGCGGGACAGGAACTGCTTCTTCTAACAGACCTTTTCTAGTTTTTAACTGACGTAGTTTGGAAAACCACGGCATGACTGGACTGTAATCTAGACACAATACAATACACAATGAACACGATAATTACACTACTTTCATACCACGACATTAAAATACATGAAGAACATTTAAAATAACAGTTCGGACAGAATACTACCTGGAATACGGAAAACAGAATACATGAATCTTCTTGAGAACAGAACTGACTAGAACAGAAACTAGATGCACTGCTGAAACAGTACGAAACTTACCGGTCTCATAAAGAGACACGTCAGGACCCGCATCCACCGGAGTGGACACTTCGTTTTGGGATCTGTGTACCACCAAACCCCACGGACCAGAGACAATTAGATTGACCCTGTCTAGATACTCCCCAGCAACGGTACTCACCGGGTAGCAAGAACGGAAGGCCTCGGACTGGACTGGACTGCTTCGACGCCGGACGGACACACTTCGGACTTCTGTTACGGGTGGGCCTCCGGATACCTCGGACCTTGGACTCTCGGCTTGGGCTCTGGTCGGGACTCGCCGCGTTCCTCCACCGCCTCGTCTGGATGCTGGACCGCAACCTCCGTCTCCTCCGTGGGCCTGAGGGATACTTGAAGCAGAAATATCTGCACGTGCACGGTATGGTTCCGTCACGGCTGCAGAGGATCAGGGGGCATACGTGGCTTCACCGGCGCGTGGGGAAAGGGCAGGTTCCTGTTCGGGCGCCATTATGTGGTATATAAATAAATAATACCGGATCTAGGTTTGACTGGACATAGCAATAACAGATAGCTCAATAAATAAGAGTCAAGATTCGAGGTAGTAGGAGTTTGCAGGTTTAATACAGCATAAAGGACAGGAACAGGACAACCTGCACAGGAATGGGATGGCAGCTGCCTAGGGGCAGGATCTGGAATGAGCGCGCTAACTTTAATAACAATACACAAGCATATATACTAAAACAGTTGCAATTGTAATACATACAATAGGCGGAGCAGTGGGTGTGGTCAATAGCAGTCGCGAAAGATAAGGGTGAAAGTAGGTGTAACAAGAGGCGTATACATAGACATGTGATGAAAACGTAACAGAATATGTCATAAAGGGGGCGGAAACATGGAGGGGGCTACCTAAGGAGCCGGGACCTCTAACCTAGTGGTGCGCGCAAACTAACAATGACGTGTTACTAGGAGAAGCTGGGGGCTATGACTTCTGCGCTAGGAGCAGAGACTGAAGTCTGGAGAGTCAGGGCGACATGTACCCAAACACTATCTAGTATCTGATGTTTAGAGAACATGTTGATAGAATCCAAAAGTTATCGGGGTAAAGGCTAACAGATTCTAAGACTGGTGCATGCATTATTCTACATGTAGTGCGTGTTGAAGAATATTAAATGACCATTAATACAGTATTTTCTCTTAAATGGAGACGTATAGGCTAGACCATGACGGAAACTATTGATGCGATTCAGTAGCTTAGGAATGCAGAGAAGGAGGGCTGGACTGATAACTAGAATCATAACATACTCTTGGCAGACTCAGAGGCAGAGCCAGGCCGAGCCGGGCACTGTGAGGCAGGAAGTAAGTGAAGGGTCAGGAACACAGGTGGGGGCTGTATCGCTCCTCAGCGAGGGCTCAGGAGACAGGAGCTGAATCTGGTGTCCGGGCCCTTTTGAGGCCTAGAAACGGGGACTTTTCAATGAAATAACGTGCACACTGGGAAACGTGGCAACGTAACTTTACATAGGCCTAATACTCGTAGCTTTCACAAGAACTGGAAACTGGCATACTAGAGATGGACACAACTGTAATTGCGTCTTTAATCAAACATGGGGAATACATATGCATCTTAATCATGCACACATAACATAAGATGGGGAACACGTAGGGACACAGAACATGGCAAAATTTACTTTTCCACAGTGTGAAGGGGTTTATGAGTGAGGACGGCAGTTCTGAAGCTGCAGCGAGCTTCAATTTGGAGCCCGTTCAGTTATTTCAGTGCAGGGGAGATGAGGTCATATTTTTTGATTCCTGTAACCTTTCTGGCTTCTGCAATGAAGCTGGTTCTATGGAGTGCAAGGTGAGAATTCGCAGTGCCTGTAAGGGTGGCGTTCCCATAGTCTAATGTGGACAACACCATTGATTGCTTGGCAAATTTAAGATCATTCGGCAGGAAGAAGAGTTTGATATTGTTCTTAAGATTCAGATTGTAGAAGGCACTCTTCACACTGTTCTTTATATGATCTTTCATGGTCAGTTTAGGGTCCAGTGCGATTCCTATATATCTGGAGAAATTACCTTGGGTTAGCTTGCAGTTAAGAGCGTCTATGGGGTCTAGCCATTCTTGAATATGGGGGAGGAGGGGGCTGCTCTGTCTATGATTTGAGAAATATATCAGTCTTGGTTAAGTTTTAGGTGGTTGCAACCTAACCAGATTTGGACTTCTTTGAGGTAGGCATTAAGCAGGCGTACATCTTCCAGTGAGGAGATTTCCATGAAGAGCTGGGTATCATCTGCATATAGATGGAATGGGATGTTTGCATGGTTGAGAATGACTGTGAGAGGCTCCATGTAGATATTGAAAAGTGTGGGCGAGAGGACAGAGCCTTGGGGTATGCCCTGGGTAATTGCTTGTGTCAGAGGTCAGGTTGTTTATTTTTATTGGATGAGAATGTTTTTGTAGGAAAGATGTGAACTAGCGTCTTCTCCCCCATTCTGGGAAATCTGATAGGTCCAGCCTTTCTACTTCTCTCCAACTGTGGTTTATTATGTATGGTGGCCTTCATTAGCGAGCAGCCCAATCCTTTGCTAATACTATCTGACTCTGCATAGTCAGATCAACACCAACACTACCTCTTCTGCATAGGGGACGAGAACTACGTGCCTGACTGCCATCTTCACTGTCATTGGGCAATCTCAAATCCAAATCTTTATTTCGATCATATGATCATAAAAGATGTACAAAATTTATCACATTAGTTAATAATCCGGAATATCAATATATCATTAATATAAAATGCATTAAAAATTAAGAAACTTAATAAAAAGAGGTGCCGGTTAGTCAAGGGATGCCAGTTTGTGAAGAGTCTCCGACCCCCCTTAACAGTCTGATGCGAGCATACCACATTGCGGTTAAAAATTTTGCTATAGCGAACACAATTGGCGGGGATAAATCAGTCTTTAAAACTCTATATGCAGGTAAAAATGTTCTAAAACCCAAGTTTTTGAGGAGGGGGACAAGCCAATGTTTCCTGCTTTTCCGGTAGGCACGACAGAAGAAAACGACATGCACATCATTCTCCTTTGTATGGGCACATGCAGGGCACGTCTGTTGCAGGCCGACAGGACCATGCTTTGGTGAAAGACCCAAGAGGGAGGGTCCCATTGGGCAATCTGTGTCAGACACTCGGAACTGCAAGAAAGCTGGCTAATACACTATGCTGTCCGATTTCTCTGGTGTCTATAGCTCAATGGGCCACCCCCCACGTCCGATTAGCCAGTGGTTATTTTGGAGGAGGAGATTTTTCAAAGGCTTGCACCAGGAGTGAGAAGGAGTTGCTGGACTTGTCAGAACTCAAGTATCAACCCATATGAATTGTGCCACACAGACACAAAAGCAGTATCTCTAAACGAGGGTGATTTGTAGACCATCATTCGTCCAAATTCATAACTCTGATTTTATATCCACCTTTCCTTGCGGTTAGCAACAGTCCTATTACCACAAATCTTTAAAAGGCATATTATGCAGTACTGAAATTGGAAAAAAATGTAGATTTCACATTTGAGCAGCAAAATTTTCATTGGCTTGAGAAAAGTATAATTTACTTTCATTATTTGGGGACAAATACTATTTTATCTAACATCTGACAATAAGTGCTGCACCAGTCAAACCTGACCAGAGACTGCTACCAATCATTTCATACCTGGTAAAGCTCTTCTAGATTGTATTTTATGGACGTGCTACTTTCTATCGCACTCACTGCCTCGTGAAGTTTCTGCCATGTATCCTGGGTGTAATTGTCAGGTAGCTTGGGTCGATCTGTTAAAAAGAAAAGAAAAATATAAATCTCTAAATTCGAATTACCCTATGACATTTAGAATTATCTTGTATGTATACATAGCATGCAGTTAAAATACTTAAAAGGGCAAACAGGATAATAAACATTCCGCAAACAAGTAGGCGAAGAGGGGAACTTGATGGACTTACTGGATTCTGATTCCCAATGCACAAATGTATTCTATGAAAAGTTATCAGGGAGCCTGAGAAGATGTTTGTGGTGGTAGGATATGGTGTTTATGTCTACAAGACACTAACACAGAGTTAGGAAGGAGTGATTTTGTCTCCAATAACTGACGTGAATATATATTGTTCTAAAGGATGTTTACCCTCTCCCACTTCCAGTGACATGCTTCATCATTGATTACCTCCTTGCTACTATCAATGATTTAGTAAATTAGTGAATTCTCGTGAGCACTTCAGGGGTACAGGCCTTTTCTTTTCTTGTAATTTTAGTGAAGGAATAGTGCAATTTTACACTCCAGGGTATAGACAAACTATCAGTGAGTGTGAATTTAATTAAAGGAAAAACCACCAGAATTGTAGTAACTCCCTTCTTGAGAAGAGATGAGACGTTATCTAAAAATACACAGATAATGTATTACTTTAATGTTTTGTAGCTCTGTTTTGGCATAATTCAAACCAATGATACGAAGAGATATGTGGAACTAAGGCGGTCAGTAAGCAGACATGTTTCTGCCGTCATTAAAGCCTCACATAGGTCATGGCAGTGCTTAATTTTTAAAAGGTGTGCCAGTGCCCAAAGCTCTTATCTTAATAGCAGTGACTGCTGCCTTCTATGTCAGCACAAGCTTCAATCCCCTCATGCCTCTTTACTCCACTACTAGACACTCTCTACCCCCCCCGTTATCTCAGTCTTCCTCATTTCTCTCTTTGTGACAGTTTTCAGTCTCTCTTCCTCAGTCTTTCCCCTTTGCTTTTCGCTCTTTTGCCGCTGACAAAGGTCTGACATGGAAAAATAAGTACTGGTCCTTAAAAAGGAGTACTGGCTGTCCCCAGTGGCATCCACCAGCTTAAATTAAGCACTGGGTCAAAGGCATTTATTAGGACTGGTCCCTGTAGAATTAACACCCTAACTAGCATCCTCAATTAAGGGGGTTTAAAGGAATGTAAGGAAAAGAACAAATCTTATATTTTGGGTGTTCATCTATTGGTGTAGACCACTAGTATTGTATCTTTAGTAATGGCCACCTAGTATGACCGTACCCTCTCTGCAAAATTTTTTCCTTCTTAGCAGCCTGATTTTTTGGAGGACTAGATACTTCGTCACAAACGTGACGGATAGTCTGCATGCCGTATTACAAGTTCTGTAGGATATAATGTAATTGTAATTTGGCGGACGGGATATCACATTTGTGACGGAGTAACACTGCCTGCAAAACTCGAAATCAGGCCCCGAGTTTGATATTTTGTATTAACAAATTTGTTACATTTCTACCACAAATCATTTCTTTACAGTTTCAAAAATCTATTTTAGCAAGAGATTGATGCAAAATTAGACTGTGGCAGGAAGAAATTAGTTTGTCACATGTATACATCCTTTCATCACTGCAACTCCTCACAATAATGATAGTAGCAGTACAAGGAGTGGCAGTTTCATAGAAGAGGTAGTTGGTTGCTATTTCGTCAGCGCTGCTGCCTTTCCTCTCCCTACTATCAGGTAACAGAAGCACATCTGAGTAGAATATAAAAACATTGAGGAAAAATTAGGACAGTTAAATGATCAGGGGGGTGTTACTGGACAGTCTATGGTCAAGACTTACATAGTTTGTCAAGCAGAGGCGGCAGAAATACATCGAAAACGTGAGCGTGCGGTTGCTGGGAACATTACAAGTTTTTGAGACACGCACTTACAAGCACTTAACATGATTTATTTGCCTCACAGATGATAAATGCAATCAGTCTGGGGTTGGCATAGTTTAGGATGTGACGCAACTTGAGTATGTAAAAGAGCGAGTCTCTTTAGACTTTATTAGACACACGGACTCAGAGTAAACAAGCATCCTTGTCTTTTTTTTTTATTTATGGAGTTTTATATAGCGCAAACTTGACCCTAAAAGGGTATTAGAGCACTTTACAAATAGTTCAATAAGTCGAAAATAGATAACCAAGAAAAATATACGCTGACATTGTTCGTTGCAAATCAAGAGTGAGACAGTGAGTTATAAACCAGGACTCAGACTGCATGTGCAAGCCCTAGTTGGAGAACTGTGTCATATCAGTATACACCTTTTTGTAATGAGATCAAGTGATGTCTTAAATATTGTATTTGTGTCTGCTTTTTGCCTTTTATGATTTTAACAAAAATCGAATAAAGAGTATTTTGACTGACTGACAGTATCCAGAGAGAGTCAGTGGGTTTATTTCAGAGATTTGGTTATCAAAAGCAGCTTGACTTCTTTTTTTAATGAAGTGATTGAAGGGATCAGCCTGACTGCAGGGGACAGGGAGTTACCGATTCTAGGGGCCAATCCGGAGAAGGCTTGGTTATAGATTTTCTTTTTCCAGAATTTTTGAGGTTTCAACAGTAAGGTGCAGGTGCTTCTGGATGATCTGCCACCGCCGGCAGTTCCAGTTTGTCAGCTAGGAACTTCGGTGTGTTGAAGTGTAGGTTTTGTGGGTAATGCAAGCAATTTTCATCAGAATTTTTGACTCATAAAGGAGCCAGTTTACTTCTTTTAGATCTGGAGTGATGTCCTTGTACCTTTTCGATCCAGTGATGAGCCTTGCAGCAGAGTTAAGGGATGCCCATAGTGGAGCCAGCTTGGAGCTCGGCACCACATAGTGTAGTACTCACATAGTCTAATCTGGGGTTCACTTGAGCTTGCACTGCTGATTTAAGGTCGAAGGGGAGGAAGGGTTTTAGTTTTCTTAGAATGCTCATTTGAAAGTTTGTTCATTTGGTGGCTGAGCTGATGAGTTCCTGCTTGTTTAGATTCTTGTGAAGTGTAATTCCTAGTCTTGTGGCATCTATAATGTGTGGAAGGCAGTTTAAGGCTGTTAAGTGTTTAATCCTAATTTCCATGTTGAGGGATCTTTTTGGTGGGGCAATTAAGAGGAATGCGGTTTTGAGCAAGTTGAGTTTAAGGTGGTTTCTGGTTAGCCAGTTTTAGGATTTTTGGAGAGTTGTGTTGAGTAGCTGGATATGGAGGGGATTTTAAGGTATAGTTGGGTGTCATCTGCATACATGTGGTATTGTACATTGGAAAATCTCAGAATTTCAGTTAGAGGCTCCATGAACAGGTTAAAGAGAGTAGGTGATAAGGGGGACCACTAAAGTAACCGGAGTGGAAGTGGACAAGGATTAGTTAACCTTAAATCTTTGAGTTCTATTGTGTAGAAATGAGGCGAACCAATTTAGGACAACCCCTGCTAGTCCCATTCTTTGTTCAAATAATTCAAGGAGGCTATCATGTTTGACTGTGTCGAAGGCTGAGGATGGGTCTAGGAGGATTAGGAGGCAAGATTTGTTCTCATCTAGCATTTTAAAAGCGTGTTCAGATAACTTATGTAATAATTTCTGGGTTAGCATACTAATGTGATTCACCACTCGATTTTACGCATGTGGTAAGCCCTAATAAATTTATTTTTGAGTCAAGATACTTAAATAAGCCTCCTCTGAAATCAAGACTTTTTTTTACCTCCCAGTAGCATCCTCACTAGTGGCCACTACTGTTAAGGAATCCCTGAGCCTGCAATTGCCTGACATACAAGGCGTAAGTACCTTCTTTCATAAGCTTCATCCGTCAGACACTTGCACTTAGAACTGGATATACAGTTTGTCACACCGCCTTTTCTTTTAAGACTTCAGTGACACCACCTCAGATCGCCCTTTACAAAAACACTTACCGAACCGTACAAACCACCGCAAGTGCTGGTTTCCCCACCTTAGCTGGTAAGGGCCACAGTTGATATGCATTATTAGGTCCAAGAAAACATATAAATATTTTGAACACAATACTTTGCCGCTTGCTATTCGTATGAGAGTTACAATGATATTTTCCCTGAAAGGTTGACACAAACATCCTTGATTGTGAGATCCTTTGCCACAGTCTCACGATATGTTATATGATCATTCTTTACTAGTGTAACAATACACTTACAAACTACAATGTGAACAGACACAAAATTCTGTCACTCCCAGGTGCCTCCTATGTATATTTTCCATCCTGATGATGACCCTTCTCTATATAATCGTGTATTTTGGGTTGAAACGTCGACAATCAACTACTACAATGGACTCTCTTTTAAACTGATCTAGGATCTCAACACTCCCATTGGGAGTGGTTGTTTGTACATCCAAAACATCCTTATCAGTCACATGTAAATACTAGCGTAATGTATAGCATTTGCACACTATTCATTCACTATCATTTTCCCTGTGACATCATATTTTTAGGAGCACCTTGTTCAAAGATTGATTCATAAAATTGAGTTCTTATCTGAAACAAGACGTTTTCAATGTGAAATATCAAATTTGTATATTGCTTTCCAAGGCTTATTAGTGGAGGTTTTTTACACCTATTGCAGAGGACGTCAAGGTCTACACTTCCCCCTTAGCAACCAATTGTGCCTTTATTACTTAAACACTGTTTGCAGTATGAAGAACCGGGTTTTAGAACCCAGGGGCACGCCCAAAGTCTTCGGGTTCACCTGTCTTAGAATACAGAGACACAGGATACTTCTGAGTGGCGTCAAAGATCAAATTTATTGGCTGCAGCCAGTAACAGAAGTCCTAGAAATCATCACGGTATGAGTTCTCAGGAGACTGCTCAACTTTACAAAGCAAGTCATCCCTTTTTATGCCAAACATTATACTTCATTTTTACAAACAAAAGGAGTTAGGTCCTGGGGTAAGGAGTGGGGGGGGGGGCTGGACCCTATTTGAATCAGAAAAAGCACAAGAATGCCACCACCCACTTGTAATTTTTGAAAAGATGCCAGTTATTTAGGAGCAATAGGACAAACACACCTTTCTTTTGTTCGACCTGGTACTTTTATTTGTACCTGATATCTTCAGTATTTTTTGTTTTTATACTTTTGTGCAAAGAAGAAAAACAGAACATTCAGCTACTTCACCATGAATATATACATCAACTACTTCACAATGAATATATACATCAATATTTACAAACCACAAAATTAAATCCAATCGTATTGTACAATCACAACCATTCTACATATAATACAAAACATATACAACATTCAGTAGAACAATCAGGTGTATAAACGATCAAATCAATATTTATACAAACGGAAAAGAGACAAAGTCAAAATGGGGGAAGGAGAGATGGTTTGGTTCTAGAAACAGTTAATGTTTATAAATAGCTCCTTCCAGTGTGCCGACGCGTTTCTGGTCCAAAGAGATCAATCTTTAGACTGTCATCAGGGCTCTGTCACTTATCTGTTGGGTTTACTTTGGAAAAACCAAAATCTGGGATTGCGATTTCTGTTGTCGCTTTCCTTTGAATTACTGGTCGGGGTCTCCACCTGTCTATTGTAGCAGGAAGGCTCGATGGCAGCGGTTTCTTTAGCGGGTTCAATTCGCCTCGAGTCTTGACTGGAGACGTGGGCTCCTACCGCTGGGTCCCTCCTTTCGAAGCTGCCCGCGCGGCGTGCGCCGCGCTCCTTTTAAGTGCGTTTGTATGCGCATCCACAGTTTCCAGATACGATATCTGTTCAATTCCCGACTGTGTTTCACTGATTCACTCAATGTCTCAATCAGTGAAACACAGTCGGGAATTGAACAGATATCGTATCTGGAAACTGTGGATGCGCATACAAACGCACTTAACAGGAGCGCGGCGCACGCCGCACGGGCAGCTTCGAAAGGAGGGACCCAGCGGTAGAAGCCCACGTCTCCAGTCAAGACTCGAGGCGTATTGAACCCGCTAAAGAAACCGCTGCCATCGAGCCTTCCTGCTACAATAGACAGGTGGAGACCCCGACCAGTAATTCAAAGGAAAGCGACAACAGAAATCGCAATCCCAGATTTTGGTTTTTCCAAAGTAAACCCAACAGATAAGTGACAGAGCCCTGATGACAGTCTAAAGATTGATCTCTTTGGACCAGAAACGCGTCGGCACACTGGAAGGAGCTATTTATAAACATTAACTGTTTCTAGAACCAAACCATCTCTCCTTCCCCCATTTTGACTTTGTCTCTTTTCCGTTTGTATAAATATTGATTTGATCGTTTATACACAGGATTGTTCTACTGAATGTTGTATATGTTTTGTATTATATGTAGAATGGTTGTGATTGTACAATACGATTGGATTTAATTTTGTGGTTTGTAAATATTGATGTATATATTCATTGTGAAGTAGTTGACGTATATATTCATGGTGAAGTAGCTGAATGTTCTGTTTTTCTTCTTTGCACAAAAGTATAAAAACAAAAAATACTGAAGATATCGGGTACAAATAAAAGTACCAGGTCGAACAAAAGAAAGGTGTGTTTGTCCTATTGCTCCTAAATAACTGGCATCTTTTCAAAAATTACAAGTGGGTGGTGGCATTCTTGTGCTTTTTCTGAAACATTATACTTCAGGCAAACATTCTTTGTTTACAGTTTAACCAATCACATGTTTCCACAATGAAAGTATTGCAGGACGACAAACCCATTTTACAGTTGTCCGGCCCATAATCAATCATTGAACAAACCCAACATTCTTCTTTAGACAAGACAGACAGACCCATAATAAAAAGGACCACAACCCATATCGTAAATAGACCATAAAAGAAGAAACAGAAACAGATAGAAGTAGGATAAGGCATGTTTGTGTGCAGTAAAACTTTATGATGTCCTGTGCTCTGATCCTTAATCTTGATCAGCTAAAGGGCAGGAACTGGTTTAACAAGGTCAGCTTCGGGCAACAGGGTCAGTTCACTCAGGTCAAACAGGAGTCAGCACGAACTCGAGCTAAGGTGTACATGTCCGTAAAAGACTAGTTCAGCCACAGTCATCGGCCTATGTGAGGGCAACCACAAAATGGCTGCCATACACAAAATGGAACCCACGGGTTCAGAATTCACAGAACCTCAGACCCTCCTTTTGCCCTTACATAGGCAATCACTCAGTCTGTATCTGAATCGATGTCAATATTCATCAGGTCATTTAGGTGCTGCTGGAGCATCATTCTATCTCTCTGTGCTTCTCTCGAGACAGGCGGTCTCCTTACACATGTAGTAGCACAAAGGCCACATATGGCAGGACCACACTGTACACAAAGACAACACAGAAAAAGAATCGCTAAAGCCATACCAATGACCATCAGAATCTTCCATCCCCAAGTGGATAACAGTCCCCAAAACCATCCAGTCAACGACCAATCTCCTTTGTCCACATGTATAGACTCAGAGATCTTATGCAGTCTGCCACGTATACTGTAGGAGCATTATCTGGAATGAAAACGCAGCAACTCGATTGGATCACTTTACATACTCCACCTCGATCTGCAAGTATGACATCTAAAACCATACGGTTCTGTAACGACATAAGACGATCCGCTTGAAGCTCAGCAGTCAAATTACTAAGTGCACCGGCAGTTTCATTTACAGTGGACTCAACCACTCTTGTCAATTGGCGTATGTTCCTACTGTTAACCATAGGTCCCCAAAACGTCAGGAAACCCTTAAAGAAGTCTCCCACTTCTTGTCCAGCGGTATCTTCCTGATCGAAGACACCTCTAACAACTCTCGTTCTGTGGTAATCTGCAGCAGCAGTGTACGTAGGGGGCAACAAATACGCCACATAACATGTGCCCGAAAAATCAGGGGGCAACCATGTATATGCTCTGTTGAAGCAGACAAAATACGTGCCCGTAGCTGCTTAAAACGGTGGGGAAGATTGAGACGCAAAAACGTACGTCTGAGTACATACACTCTTCCCTAACTGAGCTCTCGGATTCTTGCCATTACCTTGCAAACAAACATGACCTCGGTGGGGTACGATCCAAATCGGAGGTGACCTCTTCCGTCTCTGCTTCTCACCCAGACTAATACTATATCCGGTTGCATTCCAACCAACATATGCTAGTAACTCATCCTTGGGAATAGTCCTATACGTTTCGATATCTCTACTCATATTCCTAATTCCCTTCACCAAGGCTTTATTACTTGAGTTATCTCTCATGGAACGCAGGGGATAGACTTCGATGGCATAAATAAACATCGTTTGGAAAGCCCATAGAGACCCATTCTGACTAAACGGTAGAACCAAATAGGAAATACCTCTATCCGTAGTATGCGTCATAAGACCACACACCCAACAATTAGTGGTGTTCACTACCAACTGGTGTTGATGCAGAAGCTGTACAAAAGAATTATTCACAAATTCCGACCTTCTAATCTGCTCGTGTTCAGGTAAGATATGAAAGGAATGCAAAGAAGTAGTAGTAGGAAAAGACATAGGTTGGGAGGTGGGTGCAGAAGTCAATTGGGTAGTAAAAACAATCCAACCCACCAATGCTAACGTCATGCTTAAAAACATCAGAACACATGTTATCAGAAAACATTTGCTATGCATTAATTTACACAGTTTCATTTTAAAGTTCATTTCCTCGGCAGCTCTCTCCATCACAAAAAACTCCATCCTCTAACCGTGCTGTTCGCGGCAGTTGGTTTTCTTCCGCTAAGGAATGCGTCTGTCAGTCCAGGGAACGCCCTAGGACCAACCAGAACCGTCGACCTTGTGTCTACACGGCTGCAATCCCAAGTCTTTATACCGCGACCCTACAGCTGAGCTCGGATGGCAGCTCGAAAAAGAAAAATAGGCCAAAACAGTTTCTTGGATGAGAGAGTGCAGTTCTCCAAAAACAAAAGGAAAAATTATGTTTTTATTTGTCCATTGTTTCTCAGTCGTAAATTATAACGGCCTTTACCAGGCACTGTCTGATCTTTAAACAGAAGTTCAGGCTCAGTGGTGTCCAATCTCAGATGCAGAGGTACAGCTGCTTGCAAAATGTCGTCGTCGTCCTCTCGTTCAGACTTTGTCCATACTAGATGTGCATCGCTAAACGGCATGAACTTCGGCACCCGTTCTGTCTCTGAGTCACCAATACCTTCACGGATCCACTGGTCGTACGGCAGAGGTAAAGGCACCCTCTTACAATGTACGCAGTGGACCCAATTCCGCTTCCCGAAGACCTTCACCGAGGTTCTTGTCGACAGGAGCACCTGGTGGGGGCCGGTCCAGCGGGGCTGCTCGTTTTTGGGCCGCTGAAAGTTTTTCACGAGGACCCAGTCACCGGGATTGATGGTGTGACCTGGGTCCACAGATGCTGGTGGCAAGTTATCGTGAACCTGTTGATGCAAGACACGCAATTTAGCCGTCAGGTCATACAAATAGTCCACCAACACAGGATACTCGATGTCACTAAACTTCACTGGCCTCGGCACTCCCCAGACATTCGCCGGTCGACCAAAGACTATTTCATACGGACTAAGTCCGATTCGCGAATGCACTGTAGTTCTAGTTGACAAAAGTGCCAACCGCAAAGCATCGGGCCATTGGAGACCAGAACTCGCCTGAATTTTGGCTAACTTTAGCTTCAAAGTGCCATTGTAACATTCCACTAATCCAGCTGATTGGGGATGATTTGCAGCATGAAATTTCTGTTTGATGCCCAAACCCTCACACACTCTCTTCATAATCTTCCCCACAAACTCACTTCCATTATCACTTTACACCATCCTTGGCAATCCAAACCGAGGGAAATATTCTTTGAGCAAGACTTTAGCTGTGGATAAGGCAGTATTATCTTTTAGGGGGTATGCCTCTACCCATCTAGAAAAGGCACAGACAACTACGAGGACGTATTTCAGGTTGTTGCATCTTTCCATATGGATAAAATCCAATTGCAGAACCTCGAACGGATACGTCGGAGGTGCAATGTGACCAGCTGGAGTTGGAGTTCCCTTGCCAGGATTATACATCAGACACACCATACAATTCTTGACCACATTCTCCGCACATTTGGGAATTCCACCATTCTCCCACACTGGAGCCAACAACTTACAAATCCCTTTCGCACTAATGTGAGACAACCCATGTGCCATCGTAACCACCGCAAGCACATACGCATCTGGCAACATCCATCTTTGGTGTTCTGATAACTCAACCCAACAACCAGTCGAATCCAATCTACCCGTAGATTCTCTCCACACACTCTTCATTTTCAGTAGCTTCAGCCTGGATTGATTTCACACTCTCAATCGTATCTTCACACATTCCAGCTGCACCAATCCATCTCGCAGGGCTTGCAACATACATTCGACTCATCACATCTTTCGCTGTTTCTTTCGCAACTTCATCCGCAAATGCATTACCTCGACCAACATCATCCGTAACCTTCCGGTGAGCACTACACTTCACAATCGCAACTTGCTTCGGCAAAGTAAGTGACTCAAGAAGTTCATTCACCAACTGCCCATGTTGAATCTTAGTCCCATCGGATGTTAGAAATCCCCTTTCTTTCCACAAGCGTCCAAAACTGTGTGCAACACCAAACGCGTACTGGCTATCGGTATACACATTCACTCTCTTTCCCTCAGACAGAATACACGCTCTCGTTAATCCAATCAATTCCGCTGCTTGTGCCGAATTATAGCTCACTCGTGCAGTTTCAACAATTGTGCATAATGTCGTCACGGCATATGCTGCAGTCGTATCACCATTCGGGAGCTTGTAGCATGACCCATCAACCCATAGCGTACCATCAGGATCCAAAAGAGGAGTGTCTTTCAGATCGACTCTACCCTTCGTTTCCTTTTCCGTCCTCAAAAAACAATCATGCTGTTCCTGACCATCTGTATCCACAGAAATAGGCAACAATGTTGCTGGATTCAATACATTACACCGCTTGATGTGCACATGACTAGCCAAAAGCATCAACTCATAACCCGACAACCTCGCACTAGTAAGGTGCTGAGTCTTGGTTCGATTTAATAAAGTATCCACTGCATGTGGAACCATCACAACCAACGTATTATCCATCACCAATCCAGCAGACTGTCGGATGGAAACAGCCGCTGCAGCTCTCAAACAGCTTGGCAACCCTCTAGCTACCGGATCTAAAGTTGACGAGAAATACGCACATGGACGCTGCTTATCACCACACTGTTGAGTCAAAACTGACAATGCACAACCCTCTCTCTCGTGAACATAGAGTGTAAAAGGCTTACTTTAGTCAGGAGTACCCAACACTGGAGCAGAACACAACGCATCACGCAATTCAGAAAAACTTTTCTGACAATCGTCAGACCATGGAAGAGGATTCGGTGTATCTTTACAAGTCAAAGCCAACAGAGGTTTCGCCAATAGAGAGAAATTTGGAATCCACTGTCTACAATACGACGTGATACCCAAGAAAGCACGCACTTCTCTCTGTGTGCTTGGTACAGTCATTTGCGCAATCGCTTGAATTCGTTCTGGGGTCAACCATCTTCCCTCCTTTGACAAGAGATTACCTAAGTAGGTCACTTCTTGGCGACAATACTGCAACTTAGAAGGTGACACTTTATGATGCAAGTCCGACAAATGTCGCAACAAAGAAAGAGTAGCTTCTTTACAAGTTTTCTCATCATCAGCGGCCACTAACAGATCATCCACATACTGTATAAGAGCAGCACCAGCAGGTAACACAAGAGTATCGAGCTGAGTTTTTAAAGCCTGACTATAAATGGAGGGACTTTCACAATAGCCTTGGGGAGCTCTCTTAAACCGGAAGCTTCGGCCTCCTAAAGAGAAGCCAAAAATATCTCTACTCTCCTCAGCAATTGGAATACTGAAGAAAGCATTTTTCAAGTCTATGACTGAAAACCAGGCAGCTGAAGCAGGAATCAAAGTCAACAAAGCAGTAATATCCGGAACAACTGGAAACTGTGGCACAACAATCTTGTTAACCTCTCTAAGATCGATCACAAACCTGTAAACAGGTGGCTGAGAAGAGTCAGTGCGTTTCAGGACAGGCAAAACAGGACTGTTACACACATTACCTCTTGTTTCTTCAATCACACCTTTCTCAATCAAATCATAGATAATCGCTAAAAGCGCTCTTTCACCATCACTCGAAATCCGATATTGGGGAATACGTGGCAATTTAACATTCGATTTGAGCGTAACAACATAGGGTGGAATCTCCAAAAGACCCACATCATTAGGACCAGTAGCCCAAAGAGTATCAGGGAGAGAGCGCAATTCCAGTGGAAGTCGATCTTTAGATAAATACATTGGAGAGATCACTTTCTTACACAATGTAAGATGTACTCCCGAAGGAGAACAATACAAGGTCGCATGCAATCTTTTTAACAAATCCAAACCCAACAAATTCTCACCACAACCTGTCGTTAGAATAAGGGGTGCTTCCAATTCACAAGGCCCAATGGAAAGAGACAAAGGACTAGAAACTGGATTACGTACTGGGGCGCCAGAAAATCCTACCGAAACATTCGTTAAGCCAGACAAAGGTGCGCCTGGGAGTTTAGAGTGCATGATAGAACTCTTTGGTGCACCAGTATCCAAAAGAAAAGGCTCTACTACACCTGAGGTAACTACAACATAAGGTCCACTCTGGTCTACTGGAACTGACACTACTCCCTCTCTTTGTCCATGGCTGTCCTAGCAATCATTATAACTAGTACCCTCATTTTCAACATAATAATCGTCAGTGTAGTATTGCGTAGATCTGCCAGTCTGTACATTCTGCTGATCAAAATAATTCATTGAACTCTGAGGAGGAAAAGAACGTTCGTTCTGGGGAAACGCACCACGTCCTCTACCCCTTGACACTTGCTGGAAACCACCACGACCTCTCGGGGCCGGTATACCACTCGCGCGTTGTCGTAAAACAGGGCACTCATTTTTATAATGACCTTCCTCTCTACAATACGCACACTGATTTAAACCCAAAGGTGGTCTTGGAGGAAAATACCCAACGTTCTGTTGCGGTCTCTGAAATGGTGGAGGTTGCTGAAACTGTGGGCGTTGCTGCGTTTCTTGCTGATTCGAGCGAGGCGGATAAGCCTGCTGCAAAAGAACTTTTGTCTTCAAGTCTTTAGTCTTCTTCGCTACTCTATCTTTCTCATCCTTATACCTATTCTCATAGTACAGTGCAGTCGCCAATATCTGAGCCGACGAAGAAACAGCCCATGAACTCTCAGAGTCGTTTAACTTGTTACAAAGCTCTGGAAGTAAATTAAAGACAAACTTATCTACGAACAATCTTTGGCCACCTTCCGTACTCATGACCTGAACACTATGATCTATGAATGTTTCTTCAAACCTAGTGAAGAAATCTGACACACTTTCATCTTTCTTCTGTTTGCATGCTGCTAACTTGTCCCAATTCACTCGTAAAGCCGGCATCATTGTCTTCATAAGGTTGATAATTCTGCCAGGTAAATCTGCAACTAGAGGCTCAGGCTTAGCTCCACCAACCTGTCTACCATCCGCAGCAGTAATATTAGCCCATGTATCACCTAACTCTGGCGCATGATCCTCATTACGAATCTTTGCCCACAAAGGTTGAGGAACTACGTTACCCAACAGCATGTCTATGTCGGCTAAATTCATGATGCATGCGTCAACTGTCTGGGACAATTCTTTGTAATAGCCAGCTGGATTCTTACGGGGATCAGGCCATGGCACATGTACCCATACTCTCTGAAAATGAGGCAGAACAGGCGGATTAGCGTTTGCGTCCCCTTCTCTCCAAACTGGGGGAACCTCTCTCATTGGATATTGTCGTACCTTTCTCCTGACTGCGGAATCAGGCTCAAACAATCGCTGAGAGGGGAAATCGCTCCTAAACGCAAGTACTATCGCAACTGCTTCCTCAACTCCGGGACCCACTATTGTCCCTTTCGCAAACTCAGACTGGACATTTAGCAACTCTACGGGAACTGAACCCAAATCATTATCTGCCCATTCCTCACGGAGGAAAGTACACATTACATCAAACACATATATTTGCTTGGGTGCTTCCCACTGCAGGAAAACATCCATAACTGACTCTAAATTATACCTCGAAACATTCGAAATCCACCTGCGAGCCAAGAGATCTAACACTGCCCGTTCTTCGGGACCAGGTAGCTGACTACGCATTTGTTTACGTGCAGAAACAGGGGTCATACTCAATGACCCAAAGAAAGGAGACAAAAGACCAGTAACAGTATCAGTCATTCGTTGTCGAGCAGAAGGAGAGGCTGTCTTAAGGACAGGAGACAAAGTATTTTGAGGTGATAGAAGTGTAGGGTTAGTAGCAAGAGAAGTTGAAGGTACAGGAGAATAAGGCAAAGTAGTTCCAGACAAAACCGATAGCAAAGTCTGTGGCCCCAGAGGAGGCTGCGCCGTAGGAGGAAGAACCAGCTGAGGAGGAACCGGTAGCTGAACAGCAACAAGAGGTTGTGCAACTGGTGGTTGCGGAGGTGCCGTAGCACTCTGTGTGGTAATCTCAACAAATGTGACATCAAAGGATCCTTCTCAGGGTCCTTCGTTGCATTCTCAAGAAGAGATGGCAAAGCTGGATGACATTTATCAATAGCCATATTATGTTGCCTATCTGACACCTCAATTGCTTTATCTTCTTCGTTTTCTGTAAACTGCCTAGCAGCTTCCATTATTGATACATCCTTTTCTCTTTAATCTCTTTTAGCTTGTTTAATTTCTCGTTGTCTGGCTTCTTTACGCCAAAGGCGAAAGGAGTCAAACATTGCCGGCCGGGCTTTCTTCCTAAATAATTTAGTTTCCAAATTGTCTAAAATCTCTGTATCAAAGCTACCATGTTGGGGCCACTGTAAGACACCATCTTTTCTAGTATAGCGGACCCATACTTCATTAAACGTAATGGGGCCCACGCCGTGTTTAGAATAGAGCTCATAAGTCGGAGTTCCAACTGGAGGTATCGGACATGAATCCTCCAATCTGGAATCCCTGTTACAACCACAACAGAATATCCTCCTAATTTTGCTAAGACTAGGCATCTTCGCTCACTAATCTAGCTTCAAACTTCAAGGGATTATCTACAACGATAGTCTCGCAAATATACGAGTCCCTCGGCTTTGGAAATTGCAATTTTCAAATGAAAACTAAGGACCAAACAAACTAAGAACCAAAGAACCAAAAACTAAGGACTGGGAGCGACCCACTTATACTTAACTGAGGTATCAGTCACGCCACCATAAGACCCGTCTATCGTCTCGCCGTACAAAGCATCACAAATGGGTCCAAGACAGGGCGACAGTCAGGGCAGCAGTCCTTCGTAGCAGTCAGGAAAGCGGGAAGCCTCGCAGCAAAATCCTTCAGTCCACGTTCGACATGCCGGGGTCGATGAAGTGGTGGCCGTCCTCCAGAATTTCCTCACAAAGCTCCTCACGATCTTCAGGCTTGGACCGGTACCGCTGAAGTCGCCCCACGTTGGAAGCGCCAACTGAAGAACCTGGTTTTAGAACCCAGCGGCGCCAGGGGCACGCCCAAAGTCTTCGGGTTCACCTGTCTTAGAATACAGAGACACGGGATACTTCTGAGTGGCGTCAAAGATCAAATTTATTGGCTGCAGCCAGTAACAGAAGTCTTAGAAATCATCACGGTATGAGTTCTCAAGAGACTGCTCAACTTTACAAAGCAAGTCATCCCTTTTTATGCCAAACATTATGCTTCAGGCAAACATTCTTTGTTTACAGTTTAACCAATCACATGTTTCCACAATGAAAGTATTGCATTCTTCTTTAGACAAGCCAGACACACCCATAATAAAAAGGACCACAACCCATATCGTAAATAGACCATAAAAGAAGAAAAAGAAACAGATAGAAGTAGGATAAGGCATGTTTGTGTGCAGTAAAACATTATGATGTCCTGTGCTCTGATCCTTAATCTTGATCAGCTAAAGGGCAGGAACTGGTTTAACAAGGTCAGCTTCAGGCAACAGGGTGAGTTCACTCAGGTCAAACAGGAGTCAGCACGAACTAGAGCTAAGGTGTACATGTCCTTAAAAGACTAGTTCAGCCACAGTCATCGGCCTATGTGAGGGCAACCACAAAATGGCTGCCATACACAAAATGGAACCCACGGGTTCAGAATTCACAGAACCTCAGGTAGGGGTAGCCCCCAGTGCGTAGCCTGCAACAAGACCCTGCCCCTAAACTCTAGTGGTAGCCCAACACCTTGTGCGCATGGCCTACGCCTGTGCCCTGCAGAAACTGCCAGCAGGACATGTGACGAGCCCCGGCAGGCAACCCTTGAGGGCTCCACAACCCCAGTGACTGCACACAGCCTTTGTACAAGAGCAGAGTGTGTTAGGCAATGGAACACTTGCTATATTTACATGACCTGAATGGGTGCTGAACAAGGACAAATTATGCTTTTTCTTTTGGCTATACAAAAAATTACTTTCCTTTAAACTCCCTTTGTAATATAAAATACTGAAGCCTGTGCAAGCATGGTCTTAAGGCTTGATACATTATTCAATTATTTAGTTCTGATTGTGCAAGACTTAATTAAAACTGAAAAATAAAATAAGGTATTGAGAATATACCACAAGACTTTAGGAGTCAAATGCTTTTCTTTATAAAGAAGTACGCGGTGAAGTGCACTTCTAATTAGAGGGTACCCTTTACTGCCAGTCTTCAATGAGGCTTTTCTTCCTGGCCTCTGTAATCAGACTATGATGGTTTATGTTGTAGGCACATCCTAGTAAAAACTAATAAATTCAGATTGGAATCGCACATCAGATCCCGTATGCAAGTATTCCTTGGCTTTAGAGGGGTAGTTCTTAACCTTTTGACTTGTGTGGACATCCACTTGATCTTTCCTTGAATCCGGGGATTCCCACTGAATCCTTACTGGAATCCAGGTATTGGCACAGAGTCATTATTGGAATCCGGGACCCCAGCCTAAGCAAGTTTGAGGATTTGAACTGCAAAGCAATACATAAAAATACAGATACAAGCATTCAAACAATACACTAAGAAGGAAAATATTTTATTTAATTCACACATTAAAAAATCATCTACAGGTAAAGTCAACTAGGAAGGTTGAAGCTTTTCTAAATTCAATTGAGGCCACCCATCATCCATACTATGTTCTGTTCGATGCACTTGCACTGCTCCCATGAATCAATTTAAAGTTCCAAACAACATTTTTGGCTTCAACTTGCTTCAAATTTACAAAATATTTTCAACTTTTTAATGTTACTTATTAGACAATTGTTATTAGTCTGTTAAAATTATTTGTTTGACCTGTCGCGGACCTCATGAGTAGGCTTTGCAGACCCCCAGGGGTCCTCGGACCACAGGTTAAGAATTGCTGCTTTAGAGGACAGGCATGCACTTCATTAAGGAATTGATTAGGGCCTTGCACATAAAGAATGCCAGTATGCACCCCTGCTTCAGCCATTGTTACATGTGTTTATTATCTCCCAAGACAACGTAAAATCAGACATCTTAATGTAGAATTTGGATGCCTCTTAGAAGAATTGAGTCAATGCCCCACCTTTCCATTTAATTCCAAAGGGTTTGGAAATCAACCCTGCCAAATGCAAATGAGCGGCCTACACAACAGAAATACAAGGCCAATTTTTGTTGCTTCACTGTTTTGTTAGACGTCTGTGCCAAAGACAGGTTGTTGGCCAGGGTTGACCGAAAACATGTCACAGTTGAAATCCCACTTGAATCATTGGGAGCAAAGTACATTTTCAGTTGGTACCCTGGCTGCCATGCAGTAAAATTCACTTCGTGAGTTTTAGCTTCTGCCTAAAATAAAGCTTTTAGCCAAAGTAGCTCGTCTGGCTTGGTCTGCTGTCTTATATATTGGACTATATTAAGTCTCTCCACAACCATGGAAATGTACCTAACAGTTTCACTGAACAGTACTTGTGTCCAAAACGGTAGTATCCGTTTTAAGCAAAGGTACTGGTTTGCATATGGGCCTGGAGTTCTTGAAGATTTCATCTCAATAAGAATCCACCTAATTCAAATTTCGGTTAGGTATAAAGACAAGCAATGTCCCTTAGCAGATTTCCAGCACATTGCCTTTAAAGTCCCAAATACAGTTTCATATGACAGACTCACTCACAAAGGGAAATTATTTTTAACCAGGTCTTACAAACTCCTGTTATTCAAAAATCACCCAAACCTTCAGAATCAGTTCTTTGTATTACTTCAAAAATCTCGATAAGTTAAAGCAAATTTGAACATTAGAACGTCATTTGAAGACAATTCAGTGACTCGGGGATAATAATTGCTGGTAACAGACTTCTCCAACATTCCAAGGCTTGTCTTCCGTTTATTCCTTTTTAATTTAGAAAATTATACCCTCAGTGGGTGGAACGAGGGATGTGGGTGGAACGAGGACTGTGGGTGGAACGGGGACTGTGGGTGGAACGGGGGCTGTGGGTGGAACGGGGGCTGTGGGTGGAACGGGGGCTGTGGGTGGAACGGGGGCTGAGGGTGCAGCTCGGGCCTATAACCTGGGTTCAGGGGCTTGAATAACCAATATAGGCCTCAGCAGCTGGTTATAAGACTATATCATACTCTTCGCCTCCTAACTTGACTTCTGATACTGTACTTGTTTCCTGAAAAATACTTTTGTGAATTTTTATGTGCTGTCACAAAACATCTTTCTTCACATTTCTGGTCTTTGGTCTCTTAAGTGAACCAAATGTTAGTTTGAAGTGAGGTCACACTACTTGAAATGTTTTCATATTTCCGTTGGTTAGGTAAAAGCAACAAATGATTTAAAATACCTCCCCACTCCCTACATTCTCCACAACTGTTTTCTTTGTTGTTATATTCATAATCGTAATCACTGAAATACATTAGCCCACGCATGGAAGTGAGAATAACCCCTAACAGACTAATTTACAGCTTTTCCTCTACACGTTGTACTTGACCAGCCACGATGAAAATGTGACTAGACAGCTGTCTTAATGCCAAGAGACACACTGTCTACAGAGGCTACCTTCTGGTCTTTTAACCCCTTGGCCGCGGCGGTAATTCCGGCGCGGCGCTGGGGGTAGGGGGGCCTCGCGGCGCTGCCATGCTGGTGACGGAACCACTCCGTCACCAGCCACGGGCGAGCTGTGCTTGTGACGGAGTTGTTTCGGCACGGCCCCGCCCGCTCAATAGAATGCGCTGCGCAGGCGCAGAATCGCGGCAGCGTGGGCGGGGCAGCGCGCCGTGACGGAACCACTCCGTCATTAGCACAGCGCGCCCGTGGCTGTTGACGGAGTGATTCCGTCACCAGCACACAAGGGGTTGATGACATTATAATCCATACATAGACTGGAACAGGGATGCTTATATAAAATGTGAATAAAACACCACCTCTTTTCCCTAGGTTTATCACGCTTCTCAGTTGCTTTGCCGGCTTTTGGGATCTGCCATTCCATCAAATTTTTGACACCCTGCCCTTATTAGACACAACGAAATTACCACAAGATTCCTAAAAGGGAGTAGGAGGCGCAAGTGACAAGGATAACTTACAAACAAATCAAATTAAACTGGAGATTCACTTGGCTGGGGTTTTCCTAACTCTCCAGTTGGCGTTCACAATCCCTTTTTTTTTAAACATTTTTTTTATTGTTTTCATTAACAATGACAAAAGTGGCATACCGTAAGATGAGAAAACTAAGGATGCCTCCTATCATGCATATAATAATAAAAAAGCCTGATGCAGATCCACGTTAATGACATCATCGACACGGTGCAGTGAGAGCATTACTTACACTGTGAGGAGCAACAGCTATCACTTGCCACTACAGCTGCATACAATAAGCACCAGGAGGGAATACTAGACTTATCGTAATATTTTTAGCCATGTTGTACAACAGCATGGCTGATGTTCGGCATGGTTAAAAGTTGGTGGAGTTGAGCAGAGTGGAGTAATGTGTTGTGAAGTATCATGTCGCAGAGTGGAATAGAGTGTTGCAGAGTGGCGCGCCATAGACTGGGGTATAGTGGCGTAGAGATGAGTGGACTAGAGTAGCAGAGTGGAGTGTTGTAGATTAGAGTGGAGGGGCGTATAGTAGAGTGGAGTAAAGTGGAGCACCATACAGTGGAGTGGAGTGGAGCGGAGCGTTGTGGTGTGGCGCAGAGTGAAGTGTTGTATAGTGGAGGAGTAGATTGACGTAGAGTGGCCAGGAGTAAAGTAGCATAGAGTGGCGTAGAGTAGAACGGCATGGAGTAGAGTAGGATGAAGTAGAGTGGCATGGCATGGAATAGAGTGGCATGGAGTAGTGGAGTGTTGCAGAAGAGTGTTATAGAGTGGTGTGATCAATTGCCGTAGAGTGGATGAGTAGAGTGGCATCGAGTAGCGTAGAGCCGAGTGGAGGGTCATATAGTGGAATGGTGTCGAGTACAGTGCTGTAAAGTGGAGTATAATGGAGTGGAGTAGAGTTCAGTAGACTGTAGGAGATTGTTGTAAAGCAGTGAAGAGTGGTACAGTAGAGTAGAGTCGATTGGAGCAGCGGGGAACGGAGGAGACTGGAGCAGTGTGGCGTTTCATACAGTGGAGGGCATAGAGTAGAATCTCAGAGTGGAGCAGCATAGAGTGGCATGGAGTAGACTATCAGAGTGGAGTGGCATAGAGTGACGCAGATTAGAGTGAAGTGACGCAGAGTAGAGTGACGCAGAGAAGAGTGGAGTGACGCAGAGAAGAGTGGAGTGACGCAGAGAAGAGTGGAGTGACGCAGAGTGCAGTAGAGTGGAATAGAGTGTTAGAGTGGAGCAGCACAGAGTGGAGTAGAGTGGCTTGGAGTAGTGTGTCAGAGCGGAGTGGCATAGAATGGAGTAGCAGAGTGGAGTTCAGAAGAGTGGCAGAGTAGAGAGGCATGGAGTGGCGCAGACTAGTGTGATCGCGTGGAGAGGTGTAGAGTGCAGTAGTGTCCTTTTTAGGTTCAAGATACAACAGATGTTGAAGAGAGAGCACATGCAGGTGGCCTCCGGCGAGACCCAAAAAAATAAGTAAATTAATTTGTACAGCACACAGCTGCTTCCCAAAAAGCGTCCCGGTGCTAGAAAAACCTGTAGAGCAGAAAGAAGTATGGTATGTTTTCAGTGTGGACTTCAAAGCCTTTCCACGTCTAGATCGCTCTGTACTTTAGGGAGTACGTTTTAGTTTTTTGCTGCCAGATAGGAAAAGGACCATCTTCCTAGCCAGGCCTTGAAATCCTGGGGATGCACACAAGCCACTTGTGAGAAGAACGTAGCGCCCTACTAGGGTCGTAATTCTTAAATCTCCTTTGTAAATAGGAGAGGCTCTGCTTGGTGCAGAGCTCTTTGGGTAATTACCCACTGTTTAATCGGGAACAAATGAAGTATCTTACGATTTGTCATGGTAGATTGCCTACTAGGACAGTTAAGGATTAAGTGCGCATTTTGGACCACTTGTAACTTGCTAAATTGCCCAGCCGTTAAACTCAAATAAAGGGTATTGGCATAGTCCAGTATTGCGGTGATCATAGCATGAACAACTATTTTGCGTGTGTGGGGAGGTAGAAAAGTGAAAATCTTCTTAAGTGATTTCCGGAAGGCAATATAAAGCCAAGATTGCCCTTACTTGTGGTTTAAATATGCTATTATAAAAAATGATACCCAAATTCCTCACTTCTCCTTTGGGTACTGGGGGAGGCCCCACATTTTCTGGCCTTAGCAGTCTGGCATCTGGGGAGCCAGTATCTCCAAAGATTTCCGATTTGTCTGAATTCAGCTTCAGGCAGCTATGTTACATTCACTTTACTAGCGAGGTCAGACAACTGTATGGATTTTACACCACTGAGTTATCCATTTGCTGAAAGGATAGCATCAGGTGGGTATCATCAGCATACAAAACAAGATCAAAGCTCCAGTGTTTTACTATCTTACCCAAAGGTGTCAAGTAAATGTTGACTAATGTAGAGCTCCCCACAACTTATCTTCTTGAAGCATGAGGTAAACAGTTTAAGATGCACTATTTTCTCCCTGCCTCACAAGTATGATTTGCAGTGCCTGTTATGCCTACAGCCCTCAGCTGGTCCAATAGGCTCTTATGTGACACTGTATCAAATGCGGCGGAGAGGTTCAATAGGATGACCACTGCTTTTTTACCTGTATCCAAGCTGGGTTTAACAAATTCTACCATCTTTATGAGGGCAGCCTCAATGCTAAAACCCTCATGAACACCTGGCTGGGTATAGTGCAGAAAGGCAATACCTTCTATGAATTGGGAAATCCGAATCAGCATTTATCCAAGGCAGGCAGGAGAGAGATTGGTCTGTAATTACTCAAACAGGTAGCATCCAAATGTACTTTATTTTTTTTAACAAAGGAAGAACTAATGCCTTTTTCTATGATTTAGGAAAGGTACCTGAATTTAAACACTGATTAAAAAGCCTGCTTATCTATTTATTTACCTTTAACACTGCCAGTTTTAAAATCATTGTTGGGCAGGGACCAAGCAGAATTACCGATTTAGCCATAGGAGCTCTTTTTCAGACTCCACCTAGGAAATCTCCTCAAATTCTGTCAGTTCTGGTATTTCTGAGGGTAGCGGGACTTTCAGGAGATGGAAAGAATCAGGAGCACTGTAATCAGCGGCCATATTAAAATAAATATTCAATATCTTCTCCTGAAAGTAAATTGAAAGATTGTCACAAAGTTTGGGAGACCTTCACATTTGGTTGAGTGCCAGCTGGAGAGAGGAATGTCTTTACTATCTGAAAGATAGCTATGGAATCCTTGCCCTCTTTACCAGCATTATCAATTTGTATTGTGAAAGCCTCTGCCCAGATTTCAGTGACTTCTTGTTTTCACAAGATCACAAACCAAACTAGGCAAATTCGAGTATGCCCTTTTAGTGGTGTAGGACGTCTGTCTCTAAGAGAAAGATTAAAATCTTCCATGGCTTCCCTCAGCTGTATGGCCCATAATTAAGCTCCTCCAAATGGACATTAAAGTCCCTAAATACTGTAAAATTTGAATATTGAAAATTCAAACGGCTACTGCTTTGGTCAGTAAATCTTATGGGGGCTCTATATGAATGCCTCCGAGAAAGAGATTGTTAGATACGTTCAGAGAAAAGACACACCTTCTGCTTTTTCTATGTCATCCATCTTTCTTGTAGAACAGTTAAAACTGGAACGATGGATTATCGTCACACCCCACCCAACTTGATTTTCCCTTTTAAGAGAAACCATCTTGTAACCTTCCGGGCAGGCACGTGTGATGCCCGGTTCTGATACATCATTCATCCATTTCTCCATGATAAATAAAACATCCCAGTAATTTCCGTCTAACGGCTCCTAAATGTCCAATTTATGTTGGACTAGGGACCTGGCATTAATTACGCATGCTCTTAGGTGACTAGTAGAACGTACCTTCTCCCCTATGGGTGTCCTATCGTCCTTTTCCTTGACCTTGCAGGCATCTTAAGAGGGAAGCTGCATGTGCGTAGGCAGCGTTGACTGCCATGATTGGCCAACTCAAGCATTTACACTTTCCCCAAACTGAAAGAGGAGCCATGCATATGTTATTCCGTAATGACAGCAAGGCCTCCTTACTATAAACCTTACATGCCTTATCTAAATGGGGTGCCGTTTGGGACACGGACGGGTGCAGGCAGGCTTATCTTTGGCCCGCCAGCGGCACATCCGCACTCCTGCCACCATTTTATGGGAAGACAAAGATGGGATGAGTCGCTGTCAGAGAAGCAACTAGAGCGCTAACTCAAAATGGTGCCCAACAATGCGGCTCCAACAAAGAGTAAACATTGCCGAAATTCCTTTAGTTGTTTGGTCCGTTGCATGATTTCCTGAGACAGCACTCCCCACATCAGATTTCATTTGGCAATACTAATCTCTTAATGTGCCTTCTTCAACAAACAACATACAAATTCCAGCCATTTAAAAGATTCCCACCCACCCAAAAGCTTAAAATAAAAGCAAAGTGCTTTGATTAAAATAAGCAAAAATAAAAGCTTTTATAGGATACGCATCCGCGCTCCTGCAGCCATTTTATGGGAGGGGATGAGACACTGCCAGAGAAGCCATTGGGAAGCGTTTTAATGAAAACACAAATTAATAGAGCTTAAAATGAATGTATAGTATTAACGTACAAGATTAAATAAAAGAAAATGCATTCGAAATGTGACACAGCTACCATATTTACGTGTACTCGGCCTTAAATACATAAAGTACCACTGCTGAAAGCCTAACTAGATTAGAAATGCTTAACACACTAAATATTATATCCTGAAAAGGAAGCTATTATACAAGAATGTAGATATAAGAAAATGTTTAATTCTCTACCTCTACATAGAAATGCTTTTCATAATAAAGCAAATGTTTTGTAAAGTTTCACATATTTATGCAGAATGTTTCTTCTTAAACAAACCTTACTGTCATAAAAGATCCGAATTTAGTGTTTTAATGGAAAAACAATGCATTCATGATGTAGAATCAGTATTTAATCTTGATATTGACCCTTTCAACTAACTTGTTTTTTTCCTTTTCACTGATTGTTGTCTGAAACATTTTTCTTGCATTATAAGAGATGTTTCCACTTTTACATAGCCTATTGCGTAGATTGTATGTTTGAAAGGTTAGAAGTGTACAATTATATGTGGGAAAGTAACTTTTTTTATAAACTTTTTTTAATTGAATTTTTAGGGGAGATACACAGCATCAGTAGCATCATTACACATAGTCTTTAGTACATATTGGCTTCATCTGCACTCACGGCTCTTCTAGGTTCAGCAGGTTTATACAATGTATACCAGCCCATGAGATCTATTCCTACAGCATTTCATAAATCAGACATTTATTCGCAGCTCATTTAGCAATTTCTGAATTCCAACGATCCCACATTGTTCATTAATATTCCGGCTCCTTCCTCATTTCTGTCTACATATCGGTTATGAACAAATCGGACTTACATGTCATATTCTTTATCTCTCCCGTCTGAGGTCCATTCACCCTAAGTATATCTCCTGCCTGCTGGCGCTAAGGAGTAGCTATGTGTGCCTGTTCTGAGTCTTGTGGGTGTGCCAATAAATAACATGTTAAGGGGGCCCATATATCCTTGGACCGGGAGGCGCTCTGCAATAGTTCAGCATATACAGTGAAGCGCTCCTGGCAAGTCACCATGTCAGCTATCCAGTCCTTAAATTTGGGTGCCCGCCCCCTCCCCCAGTGACACGCCACCCGCCTCTAGGCCATTAATAGGGCGAGAGCAGCATACGTGCGGTGCACTGCCTGCAGCGGTTTAACATAGCCCAGCAGTGCCATCAATGGGGTGGGTTCAATCCGCTCATTAATCATGAGTGCCAAGGCGCTAAACACCTGCTCCCAATATGCGTGCACTCCCGGACATTCCCACGCTACATGCAAAAAACCTGCTCCCGGAGCCTGACATCTATTGCACCTGTCCGATTCCAGTAAACGGAACCTATGTAGCCTGGCCGGGGTGTAGTAAATTCTATGCAGGAATTTATAGTGTATAATACGGAGCCTACTGCTAGCTGACAGGCTTTCTGTCTGTAGGCAGCAGAATTCCCAGTGGTCATCCGTTACCTCCATCCCCAGCTCCTCACTCCATCGAGCACGGGAAGTCGTGATTGGCAATTCCCTCTGTGTGGGGACCATTCTAGAAACAGTTGAGACAAGGCGCTTGGGTGTCACGTTCTGCAGCATCCCCTGGAGCGGTGCCAGTATCTGCTGCTCCGCCGGAAAGTCTGGTGTGAGAGACCTTATTCCCTGCCGTAGACGAGTATAAAGAAACAAATCAAGTGGAGTGTGTTGTGATCCCTGCAATATTTGCTCCGCTGTGCGAAAGCGCCCGTCCTGATATAAATCTCCCCAAGTGCGTATGTTAGTGCGTTCTCTAAATTTATTAAATATCGTTTCTTGTAGAATTGGCATGTTTGGGTGGTAGGAAAGTGGCAATAGTGGAGAATACATGAAGGTAGTTTTCATTATGCTTCCAATTCGCTGCCATGCCGCTGTCGTACATGTGACAGTGGTAGGTGCAGTCTTTCTGGGCCCACTCACCTTGTACAGTGCGCCATAAATAGGAACAGGGTGGGCCAGCCAATGTTCCGCCGCTACCTGTGCTATCCAGAACCACGCATAGTGAGCCTGCGCACAAATATAATACAGCTCAAAGTTCGGGATCCCAAATCCTCCTTGAGAATATGGTCGTATTAGGACATTCCATTGTAACCTCGGTTGTTTACCACCCCACACTAGACGCATCATCTCCGACCTCAGAGTCTTAAAGAAGAAAGCTCCCGGAAAGTATGGAATATTTAAAAATAGATAAAGCAGCTGGGGGAGTATCACCATTTTAATAAGCGATGCTCTTCCCGCCATGGAAAGGGGCAGTGTAATCCAGCGAGTTACGCTCTCCGTAATGCGGGTTATCGAGGTGCCATAGTTTATCCTCAGGAGTTCTTCCTTGTCACTCTGATGCCCAGATAGCGCTGCTCGTTCTCACACCACTCCATTGGGTAATCGAGTGGGAAAGGGAACGTAGCCGCTGTCACTGGAAATATACTTGATTTTCCCCAGTTAATCTGGATCCCTGATAATTTCCAGAACACTATGAATTCTCTAAGGATCGGACTCAAATTCTGCTGTGGATCTCGTATGTTCAGGGTGATATCATCAGCATATACTGATATAAGTATTTGACGCATATTGCAATGCAATTGTAGTGCCTTGTCCTTATGATGCTGTCTCAATTTAGCCGCCAATGGCTCTACCGCTATGGCAAACAGCAGGGGAGAAAGTGGGCACCCGTGTCGGGTGCGTCTGGTTATGGGTAATGTTGGAGATGTACGCCCGTTTATATGCACCCTGGCAACTGGCGTCTGATACAATAGCCTGATCCATGATAGAAAAGGGGGGGGGGAAATCCCATACGGGACATCACCCCAAAGATGGAGTCCCATTCGAGTGAGTCAAACACCTTGGTAGCATCTAAAAACACTGCAGCTAAGAGTAGGTCGGCCGAAACATTGTTTAGGATAGCAAAAAGGGTCCTCAAATTATGGGACGTGGCTCTTCCAGGAACGAATCCCAATTGGTCTGGTAGGATTAAGTTTTACATGAGGAGGCTCAACCGGTTTGCAACTACCTTAGCTAAGATCTTTGTATCACAATTGAGGAGAGATAATGGCCTATATGAATTACAGTGTTGGGGCATCTTCCCCGGTTTGAGTAAGGAGATTATCAGCGCCTCCCGCATGGACGCAGGGAGGACTCCAACTTCAGCGACTCTTCATATGCCTCTCGCAGGATGGGAGCCATTAGATCTATGTATGTTTTGTAGAATTCCACCGGAATTCCATCCGTCCCCGTGGCCTTCCCTGACTGCATCCCCATGATGGCCTCACAAACTTCGTCCAACTCAAATGGTGCACACAGAAAGGTACGTTGGACATCGCTCAGCCAGCCCAGTGAAACACCCCCGGCTAGCTATCCAGGTCCAAGGCATCCCAGCGCTGTGAGGAGTAGAGCTGAGAGTAATGTTGCATGAAAACATTTAAAATATTAGTCTTGTCCCGATACACTAACCCATCTAGGTTTTCAATTTTTATAACATACCCTGAGTGTCTGGGCCGTCAGACCAACTGTGCCAAGGCCTTGCCTGGTCTTTCTCCCTCACCGTTGCATCTGGCTGTCCAGTATTTATGCCTAAATCGTGTTTCTCTCTGTGCATTGTCCATATATTCTGTGAGTGTTTCCCGGAATTGTGCCTGAACAGGGGGAGTCGGATCCGCGGCCATCTCCAGTTCTAGTGTTTTAAGTTTGGCCTCCAATCTGCGTATCGTGTTGAGTATATCCTTGAGCACCCCTGCCCCCTTTGAAATGCAAACTCAGCACAGGAAAGAGCAAGCACCACCGGGCATGATCTGAATACGTCCAGGCCAAATGCTGCACGCTGGCTATGACGCTGAGTATATCCTTGAGCACCCCAGCCGCCTTGGATATGCAAAAGCCGCGTAATGTGACCATAAATGCTTCCCATATGGTTTCTACCGTATCCACCGACCCCTTGTTCGTACAAAAAAAATCTTGAACCTCCTCTCCTAACTCTTCCTGAAAGACTGTATCCATTAAACTAGGTGCGTACATTCTCCTCACCCTGCGCAGCGCTTCAAATTCAGCACAGGAAAGAGCAAGCACCACCGGGGCATGATCTGAATACGTCCTGACCAGATGCTGCACGCTGGCTATGACAGGGCCTAGCCCTCAGGACAGAAGCCAGTAGGTTAACCTTGCCCATGACGCCGCCTGCGCAGTGTAGTGTAGTGTGTTCCCTCTCGCACCAACGGGTGCACGTGTAACCACGCATCTAACAGTTGATACGTGGTGATCGTATCTTGTATCACCTCGCGCGCTCTGGTGTAATGATGCGGGCCGGATGTGATCTGTCCAGCCCTGGGTTGTATGTTACATCAAAATCTCCACCCCATATGACGTGGCCAGATCCCACTGCAAATATTTTGGCCCACAGTGAAGTGTAGAAATCCGGGGCATCGACATTAGGTACATAACAGGCCAATGTAACAGAAACAGTCCCCAGTCTCCCCCACATCAAACAATAGCGAGCCTTTGGGCCAGAGTCCTCACCAGCTAGGTGAAATAGTACCCGCTTTTTTATTAGTATCACTGTTCCCCTCGCATAAGAGTATGAGGAGAATACTCTATGCGCCGCCCATTTACTAGCAAAGTTGTGTGCGTTTTGTGGAGTGAAATGCATCTCCTGTAACATGGCTATATGTGCCTGATGCCTGTCCAGATACGTCAAAATTTGTCTCCTCTTTCTAGGATCCCCAGCCCTCGAACATTCCATGTTATTACATTCAGGGTCCCCACCCCAGTCTCAGCCGTTTTGTCCAGTGTGTGTCATCTTATCACCTGTGAACCAGTGAGTGCGGTGCCTCTCATGTACCCTATCACCTAATGAATGGGAAAGTCTCTCCTGATGCTTCAATATAACCGTGATAGGCAGCTCAACCGTTGCAATACCCGCACAATCCTGACGCATAAGCCAAGTGCAATACATCAACCAAAATTCCCCCCTCCCACTGAAGCAGCCCCAACTTGCCAGTATTAGACTTCCACCCTCCCGCCCCTCCCCTCATCCCAAACAAGAACAGAAAAAGAAAAAACAAGTGCAACACTGCAATCCTTTTCATCAGTCTGCAGTGCACATCACTGGGGGGACACCCATTGGAGAACAGGTCTAGGCAGCATCACAGAAACCCCTCCCCCACTGAGCCCTTCTGAGGTGGAGCCCACTGACTCCAAGGGGGGTGGGGGTGCCCGGTATATGGAAAATATATCTCAGAACTCCATCAAAAACGTTATGCCATTCTGAACTTGGAGCCCATCCCCGCCTCCACTTCCTACTCCCCGCATTAAATCAGTGAAAAGTGTTCATGACAAGGATATGGTCCTCTGCGAGTCCTCTTCCGCGCCCGTCGGAGCAGAGTGCCGTGAGGCCGACATGTCCTCCTCAGGTCTCTGCGTGCTCTTCCAGAGTTCTAGGAACGTTTCTACTTGTTGCGGATTGACAAAAAGTCACTGCGCGCCCTGTTGTGGTACTCAGAGCCGCGCCGGGTAAAGCAATGCATACCCTACTAGCGCCTTTCCAAGTTCGACTTCACATCCGGAAACTAGTGCCGCCCAACTAGTCCTATGGGCGGAAAGTTCGGGTAGACGGACAAAGTAGATCCATCCCATGACAGGGTTGCTCACTTCTTGCTGCGCGCTAGGCCCTCTCACGGATCTTTGTAGATTAAAAGTCTCGCTATGATGGGTCTTATACTGTCCATATAAAACCAGTAAACACTCAGAGAATGATGATGAGGATATACGTCACTGAGTCTTCCTCAGCGCCCGTCGATGCAGATCGTTGTGAGGCCGACGCTTCCCCCTCAGGGCGCAGTGTGCGTTTCACAGTTTTGAGGAACTCCTCCACTTGTTGCGGCTTTGTAAAGAATCTTTGTTTGCCCCGATGTGTTTTCCTGAGACGTGCGGGGTATAGCAATGCATAATCAATTTGCGCTGTCCTCAATTTCTTTTTGACATCCAGAAAGGTGCGCATCTCCTCTTGCACTATAGGCGTGAAGTCTGGGTAGATAGAGAAAGTATTCCCGTCATAGGACAGGGTCTGTTTGCTTCTTGCTACGTGTAAGGCCACGTCGCGGTTCCTATAGTTTAGAAGTCCCGCTATGATAGGCCTTGGGCTAGCGCCTGGAGGTGGTCTCAGCCCGAGTGATCTATGGGCCCGTTCCACAATGAACTGATTCGAGAAGGACTCAGCCCCTATCGCTGTCAGCAGCATTTTTTCCATGTACTCCTCCATGTTTCCTGTGTTTGTGGATTCCGGGATACCAAGAACGCGTATATTATTGCGCCTACTGCGCGCTTCCAAGTCCTCATTCTCGGCTGCTATAATTTTTAGGAGGGCATCCGTGCGAGTAATTTGCGTGGTGTGTCTGGCCGTCGCATCCTCCGAATCAGAAATGCGCCTTTCTGTTTCCTTGATTCTGTCTTCGTGCCCCTCCGGTTTGTGCGCAATTCTATCCATACGTGATGACATGCGATCAACTTTATCCACCACTGTGGCGAAGCCCTGGCAGACCTTCATCAGTATGCTCTGCACGTCAGAAGTTTGCGTCGTAGATCCTCCTTGGGTCTCTTCTCCGACCTCCAGGGTTCGCTCTTCCTGCACGTCGCGTGCGCTGCGTTTTGCTTCAAAATTCAATTTCGGCTGCCTTGCGTCCTGTTTTCCCATGATTGCACGCTGGCGTGAAGTATCCCAAAACCGCGTCTTGCACACTCACACCGCGACCTTTAGTAGCCTCAGTTAGTGTAGCACACCATAGTCAGCTAGCTTTTCAGCGATCATGACTGGGCTCTCAGTCACATAGGGCCCATCCTCCTGCCGCACAAGCCCAGCGCAACCTCCGTGGTGCCCCCAGATCCTACGTTCCTCTGGTACACCAGCCTCCGCGTGTCTCTCTCATCAGACCCCCTCACACCAGTATCAGGGTGAGACAATTCGATAGTGGTGCCGACAGCTCACCACACATCTAACATCTGGTCAAGCTCCTACTCCAGCTGCATTAAATCCGGTAACAGAGGCTGCTTTTCGGAGGCGTCCGATGTATCAGCATGTATGACTAGGGAGACGATGCCGTGAACCCCCCAGGCAGGGCGGGCGTATTTGGTGTCCCCCGTTGTATTGTCTGACTCAGCCACACTCAAGATGGCGGCTGCACCTTCTTAATTCCCGACGTAGATGCTGAGCCGATCGTAGTTAGACAGCGAGGGGTCCTCAATCAGCGGCCGCCGCCCATAATGACTCCCGCAGCCTTCAATCCAGATGTCCCAGGCAGGGAGGGGGCACCGCAGCTCCTCCGACGCCGCAGACCCCCGCAGCTGTCACTCACTCAGGCGCGGCGCAAGGCCCCCGCTCTCTCCGTCATGCGGCCTCAACTCAGGGCTCATTGCACCGCGCCCAGCTCCTGCCGCACTCGTCCACTGGAGCGCGCATGTGCCATCTCGCCGCCACCGCCTGCTCTCTCCGCTGCAGCCCCCTCAAGGCTTCCGTTTACTCAAGCCTATCGAAAGACATCCCAAACGCCTCTTGCCGATACCTCCTGACCGCCATCTCCGCAATGCCCCATTCAGACGCAGGCGGCGCGAAATGCACAGGGCTGTCTCTTCCGCCCGCGTCACAGGCTGGGTAAGGCCAAAATTCCTCAAATTTTCAGCGAGTGTAGCAGGTACGGCCCTCCACCAAATAGCCGAGTTTTAATCGTCTGATGTGTCGTGAGAGAGGATAAAGGCTCCGGGCAGCAGGAGCCTCACTTAAATGCAGCCATCTTGCTAGTGCACCGCCTAGCGCCCCCATGGGAAAGTAATTGAATGAGAAGCTGGACCATACTCAACTTTAACGGATACAAAACTAACATGATGACTCGAAGGACTATTCATCTCTCGATAATATTAAGAGGAGTGATCCTGTTCCCAGGACAAAACTGAATGCTGTTTGGATGGAAGATGAAAGATGAAACAGTTGCAGACGTTCATAAAATATGTTATATAAGTGTGTGTTCCTAGAGTAGATGAGCTCCTTCTTTTACCCAACACATTTCTATTTACACAGACTTGACGCCACGTTGCTCTGAGACTCTACTGAGTTTCTTGAATTTCCCTATATGGGATGTTCTACTTTGATATTTTTTATTAAATTTGTTGAAAAATTGTTAAAGCTTTATGATTACTCTCACAATATAGAGCTCTTTATGAATTCAAATCGACTCCTTTCTCCACATTCTTAGAATATGGATTATTTTCTGTAGGGAAAGCGCTTAATGCAATTATTAATAATCTGCATATTGTTTTAACAAAATTACAATTATTGATTATTTATCAAATTTGTTTGCTGGACTAATAAAGATAATCTACTAACAGATGTTGATCCAATAAAACCCTTAAACTCATTCCTAAGTCTCTTTATTGAATCAAAAATAAAATTATTGATTAATATAATTAACTTGATGCGTTGATCTTCTCTTCTCAAAACAGCGGCCATGATCCTTCGGCCTAACAAAGTGGGAATGAGACTGGATGACTGTAAACCTGAAACTTCCAATTTAAATCGTATTCTCTCTCCAGCATCACTAGAGTGCTAACTCAAAATGGAGCTTAGCAATGCGGCTCCAACAAGGAGTAAAAATGTCCGGAATTCCTCTAGTTGTATTTCCCTTGCACAATTTCCTGACACAGCCCCCCTGTCAGATTTCCTTTGATAATATTAATCTTTTAATGTGCCCTAGGACTACAAACTACAAAAAAAAAAAATCACCCGTTTAAAATATTTCCCCCCAAATTGTATAAAAAAAGTTTACATTGAAAAGCACAGCACTTTCATTTAAATGAGCAACAAATACCACTCTACGGACTAAAAACCTAAAAAGAAAGAATAAACAAAAGGCAATGGTAAACTGGCGATCCCCCTCTAGGATTCCATCGGTACGGGTTAGAGACAGCGACAGGATACTGCACTTCAGACATGAAAATGGCAGGAAAAAGAAAAGGAAGGAACAAAGATTGGGGTGCGGTGCAGAGGAGGGAGTGCTAGGGCGAAGAATAACCTACATTAATTCTCACTTCTCTGGCGTTTTCCAACTTTCTGGGAAGTAGGGATGGAGCTGAAATCGTATTTCCTTTAAGGAGTGGGTGATTTGTTCATTCAATTGGTTCGTACTGGTCATCCCAATTGCTCGGCATTACTGTAATTATGGGGCCCGACGCTCGCACTGCATCCCTCAAAGTCCTCTTTGCACCTCCTTGTGTCCAGTTCTGCTTTCACACTCTGCCCAATTAATAGTTCCCTTTGCCATAACTGGATGCTTGGTTGCTTAGCAGCGCTCCAAAGCATGGTAATTGTCACGTTTCACCAGAATCAATGCAAGATCAATAAATCTACTCATTATCCTGCCAATTTTCGACATGGGAAACAGAACTAGTTTGAATACCGCTGAGTTTTCCATCGTTTCCATCAGTTGCTGCATTAATAGTTACTTCAAATTGTTTCCCTCAATTTTGTGCACCCCCATATCATGTGGCAGAAGTGTTCTGAGCCGACCTCTTTGCACCTGAGGCATTGCTTATGTGGAGTAGGGCAAATTCTATTAATCTTCATGGGGGACATGTATGCTCTATGTAAGCAGAAGAGATGGATCAACTTATATCTTGCATTTCTTGATATTTTAGGACTACTTCTCATTATCCTTGCCATTTCATCCGCCTTGAGCTGGGTGCCTAGAACAGCTTACCACTTGGCTCGAAGCTAGTCTACAGAGTATTTTGGGTGTTCGCTTAGGGTCCGGTATAGTAGTGTGACAGCTTGCTACTAATGGAGCATAGCTTTCACAGTACTTGATGCAAATGGGCGATTTTTCACTCCCTACACCACATAGATTCTGCAGTTTCACTACCACAGACCACAAAAGAAGAAACTGGGTGGGAGAGACTGCCATGTTCCTCCTGCTAAGTTAAGCCCCATTACTGAGTAGGTCAACCAAGTGTCCTATGCACAAGTCCGCCCAATCAAGTAGTCTCTCCAAGTCCCCTTTGTGCCAGTATGTAAGTTACAGGAAGTTCAGGGGCGTACATGTACAAAGCGCCCAACTATACCGCATGTTTGTCATCTATGTCTTCATGGTAATTTCTGAGTTTCCTACTTAATAACATCAGCATTATGGCCTCGTTGCGGTGATGGCCAAGTCTTGCCCCTCCCAGTGTGCGAGGTACTGCTATCTTCATCATATAGCCCACTGGAGTTGAGTGGCCAAAGTTCAGCAGAATAGTGTCCATCTCCTGGAATGTATTTTGGGGTATTTTGAGTGGCAGTGCAATCACGAGAATAGTCGGAGTTAGGGCACCATTTTAGCTAGGGTGAATTCTCCCAATAACAGACAATAGTAGAGTAGGCAAAAACTTCACAGAGTTTTTCATGGTGGCTATCGAGAGTCTGAGAAGCCCATCCAGGGGGTCTGCTTCATTCCAGTGGTTGTGGACTCAAAGGTAGTTCAACTTGAATAGCTTCCAACTAGGTTCTTTGATCCTCTCTAGGAGTATGTCGAACCCTTCATCCCTTTGCGGAGGGTACATGCTTTAGACTTTCCCCAATTCTCAGTACCGAGATGTTCGTTCTCGAACTGGTCTAGGCGGTGGTAGCATTTGACATTAGGTTGCAGATTGCACACAAACAATAGAATGTCTTCTGCATAGAAGACTATGAGATGAAGGGATACAGCCACTGCTGCTCCACTGATGCCCTTTCCCAGTCTAAACATGCAAGCTTGTGGCTCCAATGCTAAGACAACAAGCACTGGCAAAGCCAATAAGTCGCTGCAATGCCCGAGCTGTTGCCCTTGTCAATGTGAATGTCTTTTAGCCATGTAGTCTAGCAGCACATCTGCTGTTCAGAATGGATGAAAGTAGAGAATCACAGGATGTTGATCCGACGCAGGGTCTCTTCGACCCCATATTGAATTTATTATCCTGACCCTCCTTACAAAAAAAAAACCCAACAAAATAAAATCGCTAAGGCATGGTCTGGCTGGCCGCATCATAGCACTTTTTTCGATGACTTAGCTATGCTGAACAGCAGATGTGCTGCTCGACAACACGGCTAAAAGACATTCACATTGACAAGGCCAATAGCTCGGGCATTGCCTTGATCTATTGGCTTTGCCAAGGATTTTTCAGTGTTGACGGGTTCTTGCTGAACATATGTGGAAGTGATAGAAAAACCATTGAGGAGCTTTGAAATGAAGTGAGGGTGTGGTGTAACGGCCACAGCTGCAGACAGGGGAACGGTGGAACCAGGTTCAAATTTCTGGGTAGGCTGAACAATATGCAATTCTGGACAAATAACTTACATTCCCACCTGCCTACAACATTGAATATGTCACTGTGTAATGTAATTGGTGAGCACTTAAAGTGCTCCAATAACCCTGGACGGAACAAGCGTGCCAAAACCATCTGATCGTGCAATACATTTTTTCTTAGAAAGGTGCTCAAAAACCAAGAGGATATGAAACAATAAGTGTTTAAGTGACTTAAAAATTAATAACTAGATAGATAAAAGATCGTAATGGATAAATAAAAGATGGGTAGATAGATATATGAAAGATAATAGATATATAAAAGAGATAGATATAAGAAATAAAATATGGATAGACAATAGATAAAAGGTAGATAAATAAAAGACAGATAAGAGATAGAAAAGACAGCTAGATAGATGAAAGATTGAAAAAAGAAAGATAGAAGGAAGATAGCTAAATGGATAAAAGATACATAGATAATAGATAGATAAAAGCTATATAGAGAAAGGTTAGATAGAGAGATAAACAATAGCTAGAGTTTTTTTTTTTTTTTATGGAGCGCTATATGTTTATTATTATTAACACAACTTGCTCTAGGGCACAAATCGCCCCAGTACAGGTATCTCAGCTCTAGATCAAATTCGAGCCTGTGTATGCAAGCTAAAACAGTACTGATTTCCTGAAATTGGAGTAGTTAGGACAGGTTTGAAGAGAAAAAGGCAGACTGTTTCATATGGAGGTAGCCACATAAAAAAAATGCTCTACCGCCACATCTGGCGCGTCGAATCACAAGCAGCTCTTTATCATTGGAATGCAGACTCCTAGTGGGGAGATAGTGCTTGAGTTTCTGAGAGAGATATTAGAATCCTTTTCCCTGGATTACTTTATAAGTTAAACAGCAGATTTTAAATGCAATTATTTTCTTCACTGGCAACCATTACAAGGATTGTAGTAGAGGTGCGGAGGGCGTTCTGGGGGGCTGATTGCAGATCAGTTGTGCAGCCGTGTTTTGCACAACCTGTAATTTGGCTATTAAAGACTTATTGGCATAAGACAATAACGTGTTACTGTAGTCCAACTGACTTACCACCAGCGCCTGTACCAAGGTCTTTCTGGCTGTCAGTGGGAGAAACTGCAAGGCTTTATTTAGTAGGCACAGAGTGGAAAAGCAGATACCTGTAGTGGCTATAGCCTGCTCCCTCATGTTCAGTTCTTGGTCCACCTTAACTTCGAGGTTTTTTGCTACTTTACTGGGAGAAGGGGCCTTGCCCAACTCTTGACGCCACCAGTCTGTAGACCACAGGTCTTGGGCTTTCCCAAACAGAATGATTTCAATTTGACCTGGGTCAGCTAGTGGAAGTTATTTAACATCCAGCCAGCAATTGCCTTCATACCTTCCATGACATGGGTCACGGAAAGAAATCACCAGCTGAGTGTCATCCGCGTAAGACATAGTTTTCAAAACCATGCCATGTAAATGTTAAACAATGTGGGGCTCAAGCAGGACCCCTGCGGTACCCCTTTATCAAATAGCCTGGGTTTGGATTTAAATGTTCCAAGCAAGATGCATTGGCCTCTGTCTTTCAAAAAGTCCTGGAGCCAAGCTAGAGCCAACCCCGTAATTCCAATCTCTTGTAGTAGTAGGAGTAACTTGGCAAGGGACACCGTGTCAAATGCAGCAGATAGGTCTAAGAGTATGGCTGGAACGGCTGAATACAGTGAACACCTGATGATATCAGTTAAGTCAACCAAGGCCGATATGCTCTGAAACCTGATTGCGAGGGTCCAAGATCTGATTAACTTAAAGATACTTAGTCAGCCGTTTATTGACTAGACCTTCGAGTAGCTTACCTAACACAGGGAGTAGGGAAATTGATCTGTAATTTGAAAGGGTTAATGGATCCACGTTCTTTTTTTAATTGGGATAATCTGTACTAATTTCCATGCTGGAGGAATAGTGCCTGATTCCATATAAGTATTGAATAGCAGGCTGACAGCAGGGGCTAGCTGGCAGGCCAATAGAGCTATAATCCTGGGGTGACACAGGTCCGTTGGAGATCCAGATTTGGCTCTTACAAGCACTTGCTGGATTTGCTCCGAAGTAAAGGGTTGGAAACTGACCAGCCTATATCCCTCGACTTGGGGAAAAGGTAGTCATTAAGCTCCGCGCTGAAATATGGTGGGGTAGTAGGAAATGCTTGATAGACTAGGTGTATATTCTCCTTTAAATAATCTGCGAGTCGCATAGTTCCTGCAATGCTAAAGGGGGCAGTGGGCAGGCAGGAGGATGATGATTTAATTTCATAACCGTTTTAAACAATACTTTTGGGGCATTGCCAGCTCGCTCAATTTGCTCACTGATGTACTGTTTCCGCGCCTTCTTGATATTTCAATGATATGTCACAAGAGACAGCCTAAAAGCATCTTTGTCAACTGAGCCACGGCTCCGGCGCCAGCGTCTCCCATTTTTTGCAAGCTACTTTTTCAGCTTTAAGGTCAGAGGTGTACCAAGGAACAAGCCGTCTATGCATAGTATTGAGCCTGATCCTAAGAGGCGTAGCACTATCAAAGGCAGAATTTAGAGCAATAGGAAACTCGGTCAATATATGAGTGACTTGGGCTGAGGGAAGTCAAAAACCTCAGGAAAGGAATTTGGCAAGACACAATGCCATTGCCTCATAGTTATCTTATTACTGGGCTGATTCAGAACAAGTTTTTCCTGATGGGGAATTCGGAAACAAATCAGAGCATGGTCGGTCCATGTCAGGGGGAGAGGTGGCACACCGTGTAATGTGCTGATGTTAGAAAATATCAGATCTTAAGTGTGGCCAGCTGAATGTGTGGGGCCAATAACTTTCTGATGGAGGCCTAACGCGCCAAGGTCAGCTGCAAGCTGGGACAGATCAGAATCCGAGGGATCATCATCGTGGTAATTAAAATGTCCTAATAGTAACAGGTTTGCACCTGTTAGCACATGTGGTGCAAGAGTTTCAGTAAGATGAAGGTTGAAATCATTTTGGGTCATTGGGGGCGGTACAGTAAGGCACCTTCCCAGTAACGTTTTAGGTAAATCTCTAGTTTAAAAATACACATTTCCACACTATCAGTGTCTAGTGTGTTGATCAGTGTTACTCTGAATGATTCTCTAAAAAGAATCGCGACTACGCCTCTAGGCCTCCTATCTCTATTGATTTTGATCATGCAATAGTTCTGTGGGAGAGCCAGCGTGATAGCAGGTATAGGGACTTAACCATGTTTCTGTCGGGAAACAGGCATCATGCCTAAGGAAGAAAAGGAGATCCCAGCATTCAATGGTGTGCTTGGGTAGGGTTCTTACATTACATAAGAGGCTCTTAATCCCATGTGTAGAAGGCGGGGATTGAGAGGACTAGGCTTGAAGTAAGGTGCCTGTTTCCCGCATGGTAATCGTTTCTGACCTTATGTCGCTAAGAGAGTTGGGTTTGCAACAAAATTTACATTTAGGACAGCTTACGGATCCTTCTAATGTTAATGGAATACATTCAAAACAGTCTTCAATCCATAGTGGAGAAAGTCTGCAAGTGTCCCTTATTTTAATAAGTGCGATGGAGGAATACTTAATAGTGGGGGGCTGACCTTAAACGGGAGAGGATCAGGGATCCTGGCGACGTTCGGGCGCACACAGGGTTGCCTTTGGCACAACTTCAGTATATAAAACTGTGATTGTGGAGTTCAATGTAAAATATGGTTCCACAACGCCTCAGTCCAAAATAAAGATTGAGTAAATATGCATAGCATTACCTAACATAAACATTATGTTTGCATCAGCGGGGCTCCTGCTTACTGGAATTTACAAAACTGAGCTTATTTTACATACGGAAAAAATACCACATAATCAACCAAGAAACCCATCAACACGAATATGTATTGTAGTGAAACAGAGATGAACACAGATAAAATGTGATCCTGGGGGTTTCTCTGTCAAGCTCTATCCTTTCCTAGGTACTGCTGCTGCGCCTTCGAAGTGCACACCCACATGTGCAAAGGATCCGTGCACCCCAGTTCAGGTGAAGGCAGAGAGGGTGAGCCGTCAGTGTTTAGAAATATTTCAGTGTTGCACATGGGATTTTATAGAAAACAATGATCTTGCTTTGTTCGGTATGTTTTTCTGTTTTTCATGTATCAAAGGGAAATGACCCAAGCTTGAAACATTTTTCATCGATATATCGTAATCAAAGCGAAAATGCTCAAAAACAATGGAAAGGCACGTGATGACCCCTTTGAAAATTAGGTCTGTACTGATCATTGTCCAACTGCTGGAGAGAGGATGTGGCGTAACACCCAGACCTGCCGAACCAGGTTTGAATCTCTGCATCGGCTCAACATCCTGAGATTCTAGGCAAATCACTTCTTTTCCCCAGGGAGGAGTTGTGATGCATGCATGCTACGGGCAAATAGGGGGCAAGAACCAATAATGCAGCGACAAGGGAGTCAGCAACTGGCAAGCCTATGGACAGGCTGAAGGCCACAAAGTACATACAACAGGCCGCTTTTTGAGACGGCGCATTCTCACCGTCTAGAGCAGGGACCTGAAAAAGATGGGCGATATTGGGCAGCCTTGTGCATGCCCCTGCCCACTAGGTAGGACTGCAATATGTCCCTTCCCGTTTGGGCTTGTCTAGTGGGTGGGGTGTACAGCAGCTGAGATCATCACAGGAATCCCTCCACAATGCTCAGGCAGACTCTGGCAAAGTATAAATACTGCCAATTGAAGGTACTAAATGCCTTTTCGATGCCCAACGATCATTGCCATGTTGTTTCAGGGAATAAATCTGAATTAACCGGTTGTATTAACCCCTGAATCCTAGGGAAGATCCAAATAGACTATATTTTACACAATATTAGTTGAGCATCGAGAGAGGTTTACAAATGGACAGTGGCAGCTTATCTCTTCCTTCCTTTGGGAGAGACACAATCAATGCTTCACAGACTGATGGGGGTAATATATAATGTTTGCAGGCATAGTTATAAAGCTCGGCTAGTTAGTTCAAGAAAGTGAACATATGTCAGGAAGAACTCTACAGGCAGCACATTCGAATAATGCACTTTCCTGCGCCATGTGGCATTCACTACTGCTCTCACCTCTTATTCCGTTATGCCTGACCCCCTCAACTCCACTTCTTCCAGGGCTAGGACTGGCATACCCACTGCCTGAATACAAGCCTGGGGTGCTATGCGTGAGGCACTCCTACATGGCTGCATATAACAATTTGTAATACAGGAAGAACGCCTTGTTAATATTGACCTGTGAGTGCACCAAGTCACCCTTCGCTTTTTGAATCTCAATGATGAGGGATCCTCTTTTTCCAGGGTCGCCAAGGCAAGAGTCTTCCAGCATTGTCCTGTGGAGCATGTGTCATAGCTATTCGAACCCCCACAGTCTTTCCACGAAGCACATCAATGTCTCCCTTTCTGTATTCACCTCATTGTGAAGGTCAGAGAGGTCTATCACTCTGATTTCAGAGACTTTTAGAGTCTGAACCTGCCTGTTTATTTTGCATAATGCTGGTCTCGCACCTACAGAGGTTACAATAATGCATTGCCTTAAATGCATCTGATTCTACAAGCACGGAGTCACTTGTGCCGCCATCAAAGTAGTGCTTAGTCCCTTCCTCAATTGTTACCCTAAACACCCAGTTATCAATGGTGTATACCTGCAGCAGCTAAGTCAGTATACTTGTCCCATCTGACCCATCTCATCATCATTAGGAGTGTATCGTGACTGGAGTAGGTCCCAGTTAAGAACTCAGTGTGTCCTACATTTGGCCACAATCTGTGCCACATTTGGCCACAATCTGTGCCACATCGCTGCTGTCGGGCACTAGGAGAAGTGGTTGGGTTCACCGCAGCCAACTTCTCCATAACAGAGTTCAGGGAGTGGCAAAGTGGAGGAGAGGTTGGTTTTGTCACAGTTGCGATTGGCTGGAACTCCAAAGAAGCCAGATACTGAGCTGATGACCAGATGGTTGAGAGCAAGAGCATTGGGTGCTAGAGAGATTTGGCTTGGAGCGGAGTGAAACCTAGTGGTCACACAAAGAAGAAAATTGGACCAGTAAGTATGAGATATTGAGAGGGCGCCCTTGTAGTGTAGTTCCTATTATCCCAATAGGCTCTGCGCATTGGAATAATACCTTCAATAGTATAGGCCTAGACCAGACGTTAACTAGGTCTTCTATTGTCGATATTAGACTTAAAGTTTTGGGTTTGCCAGCTAGCTCAGAGTTCACTAGAAACTTTCTCGAATAGGCAAGGAGGAGTTGAACCTCCCTGGATAGACAAGAAGGGATTTAGTTTCTGACAACCATAGAACATGACAACTTTGCTCTCCCCTAATCAAGAGTGTATCTCTAGAGTCGTGTGAAAACAAAAGACAACTTATTTTACTCAGTCAGTACGTGCATTCTTAGTCTCACCAGATTGTAGAGAAAAGGAAGAGACGGGCGTGTTCAATGAAAGATGGTATTTATTGATCAGTCTCTTTTCTCATACAAGAGAAATGGATCGATATTATTGCAATACTTATGGTTAAGTAAAGTGCATACAATAAAAGCAGAAGTATAAAATAATACTGTAAAAACATCTATATGGTTTCTAAGCCATATAGTGGTTTAAAATGGATAAAATAGATACATACATATATACATTTGACTAATCGTACTCAACTGGTGCTTCTAACTACGCCTACCCCGGTGTACCTGACCTAAGCCTAATACGTGGGCGGGAATAGAAAGTAGCAGTTTAAGTTAAGTTTGTTTTGCCAAGTGACTGACTCAAGAATTCTCTGCGAGGGGTTATTCAGTTCTGTACCTGGAATTTAGGATGAATGAGGGATGGTATCTCTCGTCTCTGGTCTCGATATTCCAGGCTGCCTGCGAGGGCTACCCGGAAGCGCCGGAGCTGGATTTCTCGGCAGGAGAAAGGCAGCGTCTCGTTCTCAGAGCGTCAGGAAGGCGGGGCTGCGCCAGCGGGGTCTGCTCTGCTCTGGGCTTCGGCAAGTCTGGCTGCTCCGATCTCGTCACCACCGCGTGTCTTTGCTTACGGCAATACCGTTAATATTTATACCTGTAAGGTGCCGAGATTGACGTAAGGATGGACATAGATACGTCAATAAGGATGTCATACGAACTGGTCGTTAGCACATTCTTTAGCTGAAGTTCTCGATGAAATCAAAACAATGGCCGCAGGGTTTTACCCAGGTTGTCATAGGTTTGATTTGTTTTGAGAACTCCGTATGCCTTATCAGGGGCTGGAGGAATATCGCTTGTCTAATTAGATGGCAAGCGTTATGACATAATCAGATAACACGTTCCTGTGCCGTGGTGTGGCTTAATCAGATAACGGTTTCTGCATCATGGGATGGCTGCTAGTTAACTTGTTAACCAGAACAGGGTCAGGAATAGGGGGATCAATACAGAACCTATAGGAATACATCACACCCACTCCACGCTAACTATGGCCATGTTTACTAATCTAGGCATAGTAAAACATACTGTAGAGTATCGTGTATACCTTACCACCCCAAAATACATATAATGCATTTTGAATTTATCTAATATACGAAAAAATAGTCACATGTACTATATGCACTCAAGCTGTAGAATAATGCCAAAGTAATCAAGCATATGTATACATTATTACTAATCGAATATGAGAATTACACATGAAATGGCTCTTATTACAGAAGAAAAAGTTCGAGACCATTCCATCACAGAATAAAAATAATTATGAACATACCAGCGGGCAGCTAATGTCTATAAAGTATCTAAAAATAGAAATTTTAGTTCTCTAAGAATAGTTCTTACTTTAAGCAGAAGATAAGTGTCCCGAAAAATCGTAAAAAATATTTTGGGGCTGCTGAAAAAAATTGCTGTCCGTGAACTGGAGGGAAAATTGTTCATGGTATTTTGTTATTAAGTTGAAGGCCAAATTCAGGGCGTTGGGAACGCCGTGTGCTAGCTTGCTCGAAAGTCGTTATTTCTGCCCTGGTGAGAACATCATATCGTTTAGACTGTCGAAAAAGCTGTCAACAGCTTCCTGGGAGAGTTCCACTAACTCGGAAAAGGATGTAACCATGCATTCATGTGCATGATTGTCTCCACTGACGTTTTGATTAGTATTGCTGACAGAAGGTCGTACCTGATCGATGCTGCTTTCATCTTGAACTTCACTACCCCTTAATCGTAGCGGTGAAGTCTCCACGAATGCCGTCATCAGAATTGGTAGCCGTTGAGGGCAGCACAAAGCATGAGCCTTTATTGGACTCAACAATGTTTCTGCATCCATTGGCGCATCCGATTGTAGCGTCAGACAGGTGTCCAACACGCATTCTTCTCCGCACAGCAGGCACCTTAATACAGGTAAAACACATCGATGCCACATTGGTCGAAATGAAAGAAACCAAGTCATGTTCAGGTCTCTAAGCCGGGATAGTCCCAGGATTTTTGATATCCGGTCCCGGTATCCAATGGCTCGGATTGTTTCTTCCCTTGTCGCAGGTGTTTTGTCTGTGACATGGACCAGGAATAGGATTCCTGCAATTAGTCCCAAAATGAGGGGAAGACCGCCAAAAATAGAATGGACGAAGTCTGGAAAAATACCCAGTATGGCTTTGAATGGTGTTAATGCCATCGAAAATACTGTCTTAAATACTTTTGAGACTCCACTGGTATCAGAAATATTTAAGATTTCATTCAGGATTTCTGCGAAATGTATGGGGGAATTAGTTGATAACAATGAGTGAATCTCTGCAGTCGTCCTTGCGACTAGGAGATCATACGTTTCTTTTGATGACGTGAGTCTGGTCGGCGTCTGAAGAAGCACTGTTTTCATTCTGCTTAAAGTGTCTATTCGAATAGAAGTAATTTTCAAGTTGGGCCATGCCCTTGCCTCCCTGTCTGGAAAGGAGCTGGGGAACAATGAGTGTCCACAGCACTTGACCTTCGCAGTCGTAGTTATGAGATAAGGAGTCCCGGGCATAAGACTACAACATCTGCGATTCACAATTAGAATGTAACTCCCATTATAGAGTCTTTTAAAGAATGGTTCTATCTCTGTTGCAGGTGCGCCTAGCTGGTGACATGAAAGGTTATTTGAGTTCCCTTCACAGGCTCCATGCAAACTAATTCCATTACACAGAAGTGTACCGCTTAGTGACATCGCACAATTATTGCCACTAAGAAACACTTTCTGTCCTTTATTACTGACACATGCATGTGAATAGGGCAAGTTCCATGTTGTCTTAATGTACCCTTTTCCCAATTTTTCGTACATGCCAGCCTGTATATATTTTTGGCAGTATTGAAACCTGAAGGTTGATATTGGAATATTAATTATCCCATGTATTATCCATTCACTGACAGGTTGTTCTGACATTGTCACTGGTAATCTCTCGAGTTTCTCAATGCTCAGGATTGTATAATCAGCACCCTTTTGTGCCATACTGATTTGTTTATCAGTAAGGTTAAAGATAGTGAAAAGTGACGTTGTGTTGATTAAACGCCAAGGCACATAGCCTGAACGCAGATTTTGTAACGTCCAGCCAAGCTGTACAATAGAACGCAATTGAGACTGACCGTGTTGTAACAACAGTAAGTCTTGCGATAATATGTCGATTGCTGAAGACACAATGCTATCCAAAGAAAAAATTCTGGAGGACAGAGTCATTAACCCATTGTCCACTACAGAAAGTGATTTTTCCAAATTAATACGGTCAATTTCCCGTATACTTTCTGCTGTCTCAATTTGAGTCACCTTCCAGGCCTCGTTGTAAGCTGCATATACAGAGGCTGCTATGAAACGTTTCTGACGCTGTTTGCGCGGTCCCATAATGAAATCACGCAAGTCAGCACCATCAGTAAGTAAAGTTAGGTGTTGCTTAATTTCTGTCAGTGTGGAAGTTTGTAGCCATTGAAGGCATAATTTGCCCACACTGTAGGTTGTTATTATCCCTGAGTGTTGTCTTTGGGAATATCTAGGGTCTGGCCTGGTCAATGTGAACCCCTGTGTTTTGTTCAGGAATCTATCTTGACAGTTATTAGTATCTGTGGGCCAGATCAACCATTGTTTCCATTCAGGATGTGTTCTGTTTTGGTTTAATATATAGTTTACGTCTATCTCTTCATATGTAGAGCTATTGCTGTTCATGGTTAGCTTTGGAATAGACGGTTTGTTTAAGTCTTTGATTTTGGCTAGGCCAAGACAGGTAGTTTGTTGAACAGTGTCGTTCAAAAATATAATTTGTTCTGGGATCATGCAGGCTCTAAACAATGATTCTATACCTTGTACTTGCCATTCTTTTGTACCCCAAACACTTTTTACTTCAACATTTTTGTCCCAATAATCAAAACCAAAAGTATTCATTTGTTCAAAAAATGAGTCTGAATATATCAATTTCGTGTTTGTAAGCATGGTCTTTGTCCCTGTCTTATTTGACAATTTGAAATAAAATGTTTCAGCATTACTTGTGTTGAACCCTGAAAAGTATGAATATTTGTTATAAAAGGTTTTTGAGCTTCCTTTTGGAGGGGTTGCACATTGTTCCCACTGATTATAATTTAAAACATTTCTAGGTTGTGCCGATTTATGTAGGAAATGGTTACCATAGTGGTTGTAACAGTACATACTATCATACTTAGTTGAACCCTGCAAATAATCATGTTTGGTAAATTTAGCAGACATCACTAAGTCAGACATCATATCATTTATGTTTTCAAAGTCCCAATCATCAGCAATTGAGCTTGGTTTTACAAAGTCACTTAACGAGATCTTGATTTGGTGTGGATATTTCAGGATTTCTACCGGACCATAAATTTCGTAGTCAGTATTGTCCCATGCTACCCCACCCGGTATAGGATTGGCTGTGAAGTTGACTGAAGAAAGTTCTCTTTTCTCGACGTGTGAAGATGTGTGTGGCTTGAGGATCAAGTTGATTTTCTGACTTGCTGTGTCCATTTTAGCATATTTTCCCTCAATGAAGCGTCCCAAAGTTAGTACCATGATGAGCCAAAGTATGAGGATAAATGCACCAAAACCCACCCAAAATTCAATCCATGGAGAAATTAGATAGATATGTTTCTTTCAGTTGTTTCAAAAGTTCTTTAGATTTATCTTTAAAGGTTTTTGATGATGGCTGTGTTTTTGATTCACTTAGGTCTTCAGAGGAATCATCGAAGTTTATGAAGTAGCCGGATGCAGTTCTGTCAATTGTTCCAATTGCTTCAGGATTATTGTTTCTTGCATATTCGTTTGTTACTTCATTGTATGTTGGTGTGTCTCTACTAAATGTTTTTATTTGGGTGTTCAGAGGTCGAAGTTCCATTGCATTGTTGCATAGTCCTTGTTGTTGTTCTGTAGGCGTTTCAAATGTTATTAGCCTCTTTGATTGGACCTCTGTATTGGTAGCAAAACTTGGCGTTCTACTACTTCTCGGGAGTCCACTTGGCCTACTGTTTGTTATCGGCCACATGATTGTGGTTTTACCAGGTCGATGGATACAACTCGGTTCTCCTTTTTACCAGCAAGCGGCGGTACTACAACTGATCTTGTCCCGTTGATAGACAAGACAGGAACTGCTTTTCTGTAAGAAGGCCCAAATTCCTTCTTTACCGCGATCTTTTCTCTGACTAGATCCCCGACTTTTGGAATCCAGACAGGTCTTGCTGGGACAGGTGGTGGTTCTTCAGTGGTTGTTGGCTGCTGTTTCAACTTTATGTTGCTCAGGTCTTTTCTTGTTTTGTTTAAGTCCTGTAAAATAGCCAAACGATCTTTGATATCAAAGCTTTTTTCCTTCACCACTGAAGTCTGACTGTCAAGATCTAAGACTAACATCCTAGTTCCAAACAATAATTCGCACGGACTGAATCCCTTCAGAGAATTTCTTGGCAGGTTATTTAGACTACGTTGGACACTTATTAGATGTTTGACCCACCCAGCTCCCGAACCTAATATCCTTTCCGTTATAGATAGCTTTATGCCTTGGTTTTTTCTTTACACCATCCCGTATCCCTAAGGAAGGAAGTGAGAAGAATCCCGCTGTGCTATGCTCATTTGGCCATGTTTCCCACAAGCTTGAGGGCTAAAGTGAAAGCATTGGTCAAACGTAGCATGCTTCTAGCGTATATGCCATTTAGACTCGCAAATCTTTGTATAACAGTCCAGACGTCAGCCGAGTGCTGGGGAATCTACATTATAAGTGGAAACTAGCCTGTATATGTTAATCGGACGCTTTGCTTTTTACTGTTGATTCTTTCTGGAGTGCAACGCCACGGTAGTATACCGTTTCTCTCGCCACTGCGATCTCTGTTGCAGTCCTGGCATTTTTTTACAAAAATGTGATGCTGCAGGCTCATGCCTGGCCACCAGTACACTGATTGTAATTCTTCCAGAGAATCTTTTTGCTTAAGGTGTCTGAGACCCTCGCCCATATGTGCGTCTGCAATTAACAAGGTTCTCCTGCCCACGTTTGGAATTACTCTATCCCCCACTCCAGGGATTCGAGCAAAAGGGACGGAGTTTGCATCGATTATGTATGTATAATTGAGTGGATAGTTGATCGGTAGTGCTGAGCAGTCGCCTTTTGATGACGTTTTCACCGCCAGCACTGTTTCACCGTCAATGTATTTCATTGTACGCTTTTTCCTAGCTACGGAAGCCGATTTAGTTGCTACCGCTGTGGCTGTCTCAGCCAATGAATTCCCTGCAACGTGAACGCCATCACGCTGATGACTCAGTGTATGTATCACGTGAGTCTTTGGTAGTTCTTTTTGTAACAGAACTATTTGTTCCCAAAGCAATTTTTGCTTTATTGTTGCACCTGTGTCATCTTTGTAACCGTTTTGAATCCATGTCTGCAAATCGTTGTTATATGATTTGACGCAGTAATATGAATCGGACACTATAAGTGTCGGGAATTCGCGATCCGCATTATCTAGCGCCATTTTCAATGCTATTATTTCAGTCTGTTGTTCTGAATTAGTCTCTACCGAGTGTGTTTTTGTTAATAGAGGTCTTAGTTTACCTCCGCGCCACACTTCTTTTGTAATCTCACATGTGGGGTTGTATGCTTGTTCTCCCCAAACGGAGGGTTGAGCATGTCCGTCTGTATAGATTATACAAGCGTACTGTCGTAATGGCAGAATGTCGGCTGGCAGAGGGAATATTCTTTCATATTCTAGATTTTTTAATTCCTTTAGTTCTGGATCAAAGTAGTAGTATACTTTGTCCGTTGTAACTGAATTCACCCATTGTATCCACTTTGGATTCAATGCTGTTGTTGGTAAATTACACGGGGTTGTTAATGCCACAAAGGCTGATTCTGCTGTTATGACTGTGATGTGTCTACCGTCAGCTTTATCTTTTTCTTTAGCTATTGCGGTTTGAACTGCATGAACAATGTTTTCTTTAATGCTGAATTTCTTTTCAGCTTCTGTGTACAAGTGTGATTTGAATGCAATTGGTACCTTTTCTCCCTCGTTAGAGGTCAGGTATGTGAATCCGCATCTTCCTGGGATGACTCGAATCACAAGATTGCGTGTGTTATCACGTGTTTCTAATTTTGTTTTAATTAACATGTCTGTTTGTAAGGATCTCAGAATTTCTGTGTGTATTTGAGTCTAATTGGTTCTTTTAAAATCTGGTTTTATTAGATCATAAAGGGGTTTGACCCTTTCTGCGTAATTTGCAATGTATGTTCTTCTGAAATTTAGGAAGCCTAGAATTGACTGTAGGTTTTTTAGTGTTCTAGGTGCTTGGAGTACGGCACATTTCTCTAGGAAATTGTCAGCCAGGCTTTTGCCTTCACTTGATAATTCATATCCTAAGAACAGGACTGTTAGATGGGCAATTCTGGACTTTTTAAAGTTGAATTTGTAACCGTCTGCGGCGAACCCAAGTATTATGGTGTTCACTCTCTTCAAGTGAGTATCCAAGTCATCATCTGTTAGGTATATGTCGTCGACATAAGATAATGCCTCTTCGTCATATGTTTGTAATAATTCTGTTACTCTCGCTGAGAATAATCCTGGGCTGTTCTTGAACCCTTGGGGTAACCGACAGAATTGTTTTTGAGCGCCATTTATTGAGAACGCGGACAAGTATCTGCTCTCTGGTGCTATATTTTGACAAAAGAATCCATTTGAGATGTCTAATGTTGTTTTGTATTTTTTGCGCACTATGTTATTCATTAGTGCTGCACTATGCGAGTTTTGCACTGCAAAAGTTTTGCAACATGAGTTAAGGTGTCTGTAATCCAAAACTAGACGATATGAATTGTCTGGTTTGGAGACAGGAAACAAAGGGTTGTTCATTTGTGAGGTGCAAGTTTCAATCACCCCTTGGTATTCTAATTGGTCTAGGATTTCTTTTACCTGTTTTTTAGCTTCTTGCTTAATTGGGTACTGTCTTTGTGCATTAGGTTGTGATTTTAACTGGATTTTGTGAGGAGGAGAGTCCTCATCCCATCCTACATGATTTTTATATAAAGCAGGAGCTTGAGCTACTGCCCACTTTCTTGCAAGTGTATATTTTTTATGAATTGGGATATGATTTGAGAAGGCAGGCATAATTATTTCTTCGCCATGAGGGCAGTCCCTGACAAACTCTGGTGGCCAGTCTTTTTCAGCTAGAAGGATGTCATAGCCTTTGGAGAGATTATCCCAAAATAGTCCCCTTATTTTTCTAGTCTTACCCCCTTCTATACGTAAAGTTATTTCGTATATTTTGTGAGGTTTGCTAACTCTGGTGTCTGCAGTTTCCACTTGAAGGTATTCATTCGTGTCCACTGTCTCCAGATGATTCATAAGGACTTTGCGAGCTATGCTCACTTCTGCTGCGCTGTCTAGCATTGTCTGAGCCCATTCTCCGTTTTTCAGTTGTGTCCTCAGTATTCTCGGCATTGTTAACTTCTTTAATACTGGCTACCTTCTTTTTTGGAAATTGTAATTTCTTATTTGGATGAGCAGGTTCCTTGTCTTTGGACTTGACGTGCCCTTCCCTGGGTTCCGATCGTCCTCTTCTTTCCGATTTCTGCGAGGAAGTCTGAAAAGATTGAGAGGGACGTGTATCAAAATCTTGATATCTATCCGGTTTCTTTATATTATCCCTATTTTTAAGGTTGTATTTTTTCCCAGAGGGCTCACTTTGGGGAGACTTGGGTCCTTGGTCCGGAGATCTTTCTCTCCGCCGAGGAGACCTTCCTCTGGACTGGAATCTCTTTTCTTTTGGATTGGATTGTTTGTTTCCATCCCAGTTCTTCTTTTGGCTGTTTAGATTATTTTTAATAAATATTTTTTCAGGACTTTCAATCAGTTGGGGTTTTACTGGTATTTCACCTAAACTATCTATACCCAGTTCCTCATAGGATTTTTCTATAATTCTGGCAATTTCAGCTGGTTGGTCTGCTATATCTGTTTCTTTTAACCTCTGGCGGATCGCCACGTTTGCTGCTTCTCCCTTTATGTTGGCTAGTAATATAGCCGAGACCTGCTTGAAGTCTTTCAGTAATTTCATACCAAGAGTTAAAGCGGGTTCTGGACCGTATTCGTCCTGAATTTGTTTTAGCACATCTGGTATTACCGAGATGGATGGAACACCGTGCGTTTTTGTGTAAATGGAAGTAAAGACTGTACCCCAAGTGTCACAGTCCTCCACGTGTGGTGCGATTCCCATTGGAAGACAGATAGTCAGAATCCTGTGTTTATCCACAGGAGTGGTGTCTGGAAACACCGCCTCTATTTGGGTGATTTTTTGTGCTAACCAGAATGGTATTTGTTCCCATTTAGCTGGTACTTTACCTAGGCAGGACTGTATGTTCTGTGGTGTAATTTTATTTGTGTTCCCCTGATGAGGGGTCAGCTGTGGAATTTTAATTGCTGGTTGGATTGTTGAAGTCCGCATTACATATTGGACTAATTGTCTATGTACTTTTATTAATTGTTTTAGTTGTATTAAAAGATCTGCTGCAGCCATTCTTTCGATGTCTGGATGTGGTGTGTATCCGGCTAGGACCGGCCACGTTGCTCCTGGTCTACCTAATGGACCGAGCCTGGTGATGTGATTGTTGTGTTTTAGGGCGCCATTAAACAAGAGCAGGTGCTCTTGAAATTTAAGTGGTACTTCCACCTCCTCGAAAGGAGTGTATTCTTCAGGAGGTTCCTCTATTTTGTAATGGTGGAAGACCTTTGTTACAGCGTTTGCTGCTGGAACGTTTATCCATGAATAGAACACCTCTGTCTGCCGATATTCGTGTGCCTCTATTACGAATATGACTGTGCCACCTCTAGGTGTCAGTCCATTTTCTATAAGTTTTAAAGTTATAGATTTTCTTGTTTTGACCGGGATGAGTATTAAATCCGGGTCTGCTCCTTGCAAAGTAAGATCAGCTGCTACGAGTTCAGCTGCTACTCTAGCTATCTCTCTTTCTTCTTCAGTATCTGACATTATATTGTCAGGAAGGTTATTTTGTTTGTTTGCAGATCAGGTTTCTTATGGAAACAGAGATTAGATGCACAATATTTTGGAACAGTGTATCCTTCAACGTTGACTAAACCAAGAACCATACATAGGAGTTTCATCCTGCGAGGTTTGGCGGATATGACCTTTCACCCACTCCAGACGTCTTTGGAGTATTATGGGTAAAAAGGGGTCTGAGTGAAAAAGCACGACTGAGTTACTCTAATGTCTTGCGTTAGTTTTATCGCCTTTCCAAACGTTTGGGCGCCATGTAGTGTAGTTCCTATTATCCCAATAGGCTCTGCGCATTGGAATAATACCTTCAATAGTATAGGCCTAGACCAGACGTTAACTAGGTCTTCTATTGTCGATATTAGACTTAAAGTTTTGGGTTTGCCAGCTAGCTCAGAGTTCACTAGAAACTTTCTCGAATAGGCAAGGAGGAGTTGAACCTCCCTGGATAGACAAGAAGGGATTTAGTTTCTGACAACCATAGAACATGACAACTTTGCTCTCCGCTAATCAAGAGTGTATCTCTAGAGTCGTGTGAAAACAAAAGACAACTTATTTTACTCAGTCAGTACGTGCATTCTTAGTCTCACCAGATTGTAGAAAAAAGGAAGAGACGGGCGTGTTCAATAAAAGATGGTATTTATTGATCAGTCTCTTTTCTCATACAAGAGAAATGGATCGATATTATCGCAATACTTATGGTTAAGTAAAGTGCATACAATAAAAGCAGAAGTATAAAATAATACTGTTAAAACATCTATATGGTTTCTAAGTCATATAGTGGTTTAAAATGGATAAAAGATACATACATATATACATTTGACTAATCTTACTCAACTGGTGCTTCTAACTACGCCTACCCCGGTGTACCTGACCTAAGCCTAATACGTGGGTGGGAATAGAAAGTAGCAGTTTAAGTTAAGTTTGTTTTGCCAAGTGACTGACTCAAGAATTCTCTGCGAGGGGTTATTCAGTTCTGTACCTGGAATTTAGGATGAATGAGGGATGGTATCTCTTGTCTCTGGTCTCGATATTCAAGGCTGCCTGCGAGGGCTACCCGGAAGCGCCGGAGCTGGATTTCTCGGCAGGAGAAAGGCAGCGTCTCGTTCTCAGCGCGTCAGGAAGGCGGGGCTGCGCCAGCGGGGTCTGCTCTGCTCTGGGCTTCGGCAAGTCTGGCTGCTCCGATCTCGTCACCACCGCGTGTCTTTGCTTAAGGCAATACCGGTAATATTTATACCTGTAAGGTGCCGAGATTGACGTAAGGATGGACATAGATACGTCAATAAGGATGTCATACGACTTGGTCGTTAGCAGATTCTTTAGCTGAAGTTCTCGATGAAATCAAAACAACGGCCGCAGGGTTTTTCCCAGGTTGTCATAGGTTTGATTTGTTTTGAGAACTCCGTATGCCTTATCAGGGGCTGGAGGAATATCGCTTGTCTAATTAGATGGCAAGCGTTATGACATAATCAGATAACACGTTCCTGTGCCGTGGTGTGGCTTAATCAGATAACGGTTTCTGCATCATGGGATGGCTGCTAGTTAACTTGTTAACCAGAACAGGGTCAGGAATAGGGGGATCGATACAGAACCTATAGGAATACATCACACCCTGAAGAGCGAGCAAGTGTCCCGCTGTGCCATGGGCAAAGCACCTTCAATTGAAAAGGGTAGGAGGCAGAGGAGCAACTATATTAAACAAATGAAAACAGAACAAGGGGATTATTTTAAACGGATATATGCTAAAAAGAAAGCAACCAGGCAACCTCCCCACATCAGTTTTGCACAGCCAAACAAGGGAAAAGAAGACAAGGAAGAAGGACTTGTTTAAGACTCTTGGGCTCAGTGTGGAGAATACAGCAGTGAAAGGCTGAATCCCTGTTATTTTATTTTAGTCAAGTGGCTCCTAGAAAAAGGGACAAAGGACAGATGAGAGGTCAGATGAAGTTTTTGGGACAACAGATGGAAGGTGACTAAAACCCTGTCCTTTTGATTCAGGTAGTGCCTGAACAGTTTTGTGACACAGACGGCTGAAGCCCCAAGACGTTTCTGGAATGTGAAGCAAAAATGACACGGGCATTCATATGTACTATGATATTAGAAAGTACCTGAAGGGTTACTTTTAAGGAAGCAGTAACCCTTGCATTCAGAAAGGGAGCTCCACTTCCTAGAATATCGATCCATTGTTCACAATCAAATTTGAATCAATTGTATGATGGTGATTTGTTACTCGTCAGTTCCTTGAAATTCTAGTTGAATAATCTATGCTCGATATCAGGGCTAAGTGATAGGCCTTAATTAAGTGGACTGGAATGCTCAGGCCTTTGTAGAAGTCATTTTTACCTCTGCCCAAATTATCTCTAAAGTGGTACCTTTATCAAAACTTAACAATCTACACCATATAAGAGGCTCTATCTTACCAATCACATGTATTCATGTTGGGAATCACGCATAACGGCTGGAGTAACGTTTGTTACATAGGGTCTTAAAAAGAGAGTACCAGAAACGCATCAAATTCTCATCGAAACGTAGTCGTTTATCAGAAAAGTATTTTTGTTGCGATTTTATTTTTAAATTATGGGCTTTATGATAACTTCTGGACAAAATGAAATACAAATCTGTACTGTTACCATTTCAATCTGTATTTGTTGATGTAACAGGACCTTCCATATGATTACGTGTTAAAAAAAAAAAAAAAAAAGAGGTTTGAATTTTCTCCAAGTTTATTGAAGGTGGAGTTTCTTCAACATATGCATCAGGGGTATTCATCATTCTTTGGAGTACCATGGCAGTACGATCCATTAAAAGGAAATTGTAGGCATAATAATGCACAGCGCTGCACTGATGCCAGTTGCATAGGGTTTATTTATTTATTACATTTATATGGCGCAACAGCTACCCTGAGGGTTTCCCGGCGCCTTGGATCTGTTTGACTGAACTAAACATTAAAAGGAAATAAAATGAAATTGTGGATGCTACTGATTAAAAAGCCAAGCTTTGACTCCCTTCCGGAATTGGAGGTAGTTAGGTTCCAGGCGCAGTCTAAGTGGAAGAAAGTTCCACAGGACTGGAGCCAAATAAGGGAACGAGCGTCCACCCAGACGTACTCGCTTAAATCTGGGGACAACAAATTTGGCTTGTGACATGGACCGAAGAGCACGTGAGGGTAAGTATTTCTGGGCCAGTCTACATAAATAGGAAGGTGCCTCGTTCACATTAATCCTAAACATATAGCAGAGTGCTTTGAATTTCACTCTGTTGGCGATTTTCAGCCAATGCAGTTTCTTCAGATGTTCTGATATGCTTGTACGCCCTGGGAGATGGAGAAGCAGCCTAGCTGCGGCGTTCTGTACAATTTGAAGACTGTTAATAGTATCTTTGTTGGATCCTAGATAAAGGATGTTTCCATAATCCAATCGAGACCCTATTAAGGCCTGTATTACTGTCCTCTGTGCCCCTTCAGGGAGTTGCCAAAGTATTTTCCTTAACCATTTAAGGATTGCAAAACAAGTTGAGGCGGTTTTCGCGGTATGTGCACGCATTGACAGTTTATCGTCAATTATTATTCCAAGGTTGCGAGCAGATTGTACCGCAACCGGGGTCGGGCCCATTTCGACCGGCCAATGAGCGGGACCTCAGAGATCCTTGTGATCACCAAAAAATAAGTAGCTAGTGTTTTTTCCCCGTTCAGTTTTAATTTATTAGAGTAAAGCCAATCGGCAATTCTCAGAAGTCCAAAGCGGAGAGGGGAAATATCAGATTTGTCTGTTGTTGCTAGGGAGAACACTACCTGCGTATCATCCGCGTAGGAATAAATATTAAGACCCATTTCTTCCGCAATTTTGACTAGTGGGGTAACAAATATAATATATTAAATAAGAGTGGGCTCAGAACAGAGCCCTGAGGTACCCCATAAAGAGAGTTCAGAATATCACCTATGTCCTCCAACGTCTGAATCAGGGTATTATGGGAGATGGTGTCAAAGGCGGCACTCAAATCTAAAAGAATGAGTGCCGCCGTGCTCCCTCCATCTAGTTCCTTTCGGATGGCTTCCGTGACCCCTCATAGGGTTGACTCCATGGAGGGTCCTTTTCTAAACCCTGACTGTGAATAGTGCAACAAATTATTATCATTGACAAAGTCAGATAATTGATTATTTACGTGCTTTTCCAAATTTTTCGAGCAAATAGGCTCCTATCCGACTCCTGTCCGGAAAATGTCATTGATGAAAATGTTAAATAGATATTGTACCAGAATATACTCTTGCCTTTCTCCGATATATCTTTCAATTATTGTCGCCTGCTATTGTTGAGCTTACATAGCCCTGTAGGTGCCATGGAGTTGCTGCATAATGTATACAAATATGGGTGGGGCTCCCAAGTTGAGAAGTGTGGATCATAGCTTACCTCTTGGGATGGAGTCAGAGGCCAGCACCATCACACTGCATATGAAAAGGATCAAGTTACCAACAGCCCCTGAGGGTCGCTGCAGGTAAATTGGGCAAAACGTAAAGAAAAGCTGCTGTGTTACTGTAACTGCAGACCCCATGTGCCGCCCTTACACCTGAATAATCAATACCATGTATTGAGCTTTTCTGACCATGAGCACTATAGACAATATTAAGTTTCACCAACCTCTACGCTTTACTTCACAGGAGGTGCAGGGGATCTGGAAGATCAATGTCTTAACATGGTATGGAGTGAATTAAATCTCACCATCCTTTGCACCGACATTGCTCCCATAGAAGTACCAGAAAAAGCAGGCTAGCAGCAGATGCTGTGATGAGCCTCTGGTGTTCAGCAGCAAAACGTACAAACCTGTTCCCTATATACAAGCTATGACGATTTGTACTTTTCTTAGCTGCACACAGTGATTACTGAAGGCTTCTTTGCTGTTTATCAGGTGTATATAACATACGGTATTGCTGCAGAACTCAATCATCTTCATTTCATACATTTCAGAATACGGTGAAAGGCTGTCCCAATCATACTGATGCCCCAGCTAATTATCTGCATGTTACACAGACATCCCAGCAATAAGTGCAGACATACCCACTAAGTGATCTGATTAAATTATGCCTACACTCTCCCAAGCATCTAGAGGTTCGTTTCCAGCATTTGTGGCGAACTTTGGAAATATAAAAGATGGAGATTTTGCAAACATGTAGTACTCAACTACTATTGTAGAATATAAATTAATGCTATAGCTACTTTGTTGGCTAAGGGTGTTCTAAACAGGGTATAGATGGGTATGTTTGCATCTAGATACATATACAGAATGTTAACTGACAAAACTACATCAAAGAGTTGACATGGTCATGAACTAAATAACCAAAGACTAAAAAACACTCAAAATTGACAATTACAATTAGTTACCACCATGATGTTAACTGTGACATGTTACATCACGAGTAGTGCAGGGGTAGTCATAACTGCGTAGCTCACCATAAGGGTAAAGTCATAACTGCGTAGCTCACTATAACTGACTTTCAGTGATTTTTATAGTTTGTGTTGTAATCATTACATTCCCTCAACTGAAGTTAAGAGGATTTTTTTTATGTCTTTTGAGCATTACATTTCCTCTTAACAAGGTTTTCCTAGCGAATGTTTACATATTTATGATATACTTTGGTGTTGCCCAAAGTATTCACACGATTTGTTGGAAATAAATATTAAAAACAAATTTTGACTTGCAGATCATGTTTGAATTGCACTCTAGAAGATGTTCAAACGTTGCAGAAATGATTTTACATAGAAAATAACACTTAAGTAAAATATGCTTACTTTAAATGGTCAACAAAATAATTTTAGAATGCATTTTTGCTTTGAGTAAAATGATGTTTTCACATAGGCAATAACCTGTAGGGGAAAGGTGCTTACTTAAATGTATATGAAAATAACGTGAAGATTTTTTTTATTTACTCAGCTATCATACTTAAATGTGCCCCTTTATCTAGGCCCAAGAATTTTCTATTTTACTCTCGCTCATAGCTAAGTAGACGTTTATTTAGGACATTTTAACTAGCATTATCATCCTGCTAAAGAATGTGCTGACTTTAAGCTTACGTTTCCTTAGTCTACTCACACTATAATAGATCAACAATAAGCCTTGCTATAATGCATAATGAATAGACTGTAAAAATGAACTATGTCAGACATATTTTATGTATGCTTAACTAGAACATCATCGATATATTTGTTTCCGCGCATTTGACTAAGTCTATTGTATTCACAATAGAACACTGAACCCAGCTTTAGCTTGGGTAAAAAGGTTCTCATAAGACCTTTCCTCCATAATACGATCATATCACACCAGTGTTTACTATACTACGGCGTGAATGTTTAGCGTTGGAATCGGGAGAAGAAGCAACCGAAGGTGACGATACAATCGGACAAGCAGTTTCCATTGGATGAAGGCATCAGATAATTACTAGCGTTCTTGGTGAAGTTAGGATTATTATTATTACTAGGATGATGATTAGTTTCCTTCCACAATTACTCTCCTATCCCCCACCTTGCCGACAGCTATTGCTAAAGGTGGCTATATTCATTTTCATTACTCTGATCAAAGCTACCTTAACGATCAATCTATCAGTGATATTCTGAGAGTTGCTACTGCAACTGTGGGGAACTCAGCTGAGTTTCCAGGACGACTCTTTATGGGAAGTTCTCTCTATGCTCCGAAATCTTGCTCTTTTCTAAAAAGGAACTCTTCATGGGTTTCTCTACGTACGGTAGATTAGGATGTTACCTAGTTAGTGACAAGATCCTTTAGGGAACAATCTGCATTTGACTTATGCTGTCAATAATCAACCTTTTAGTCGACATATCTGTAAACCTGACAAATCTGAATAAAGTTGACAAAACCCATACTAATCCTCAAGATAAATAAAGGTTTTGAAAACGTATTCAAGATATCATCATTGACTGAACATTAAGGATCTGACAGTTGATTATTTTGCTTGAAATTTGTTCATGTTCCAGATCCATTCACAGCACAGTGGCAAAAGTTCATTGAGTTGTCAAGCGCCATTGGGATTTCCAAACAGATGAAAAGTGTAAGTCAAGATGTTTAGTATTAAATACCATTTGGGCAAATCTTTTAGGAGCTAATCGTTTCAACCAGTCTCTCTGCCCCCAAAACAATGTCCACTGAACTTAGAGAGAGAGCTAAGCACTGACTTTGACTTTTGGCCATAGCCTAACCAGTCCCTGGCGTGTACTGGCAATAGCCTTTACATGTGACCCAGAACCACTGGCCTTTAGATAACTGGTTTTCCTGTGATATGGTGTTGTGTACCTTTGCTTGCGGTTATGAGGTTTTTGGATAGCATAATGGCAGTAGCAATGACTTTTCCAAGCTGTTTTGGTCAATGAGCATTGAACAGGTCACAAACCAGTTCACATGATTTGCAAACCACAAAGTCATTGCACTTTTCAGCTCCACTCATTTACATAGATGGCCCTTTCAAATGTTATCAAAAACTACAGAACATATTTGCATTAAAACAGAAAAGGTTATATTCAGGTAGTAGCTAAGTGTGCATGCCAAGTGTGGATGAAATCTGTTCCATTGTTTTCACTACCGCTAAGAAAGAATAATACCATGCAAATAAGGAATGACCCGTTTAGGACATCCAACTTCTTAAAAAACGCTGTATGAAATTTGACAAAAACATTCAATGGAAGCTAAGAATTTTTGGGGAATGTTTTCTGTAGATTCATCAAAAAGAGAGAGCATGTTTTGCAAAGGGGATCGAGCTTCCAACTGTACATTCCATTGTGGAAATTGACAAAGACTATTGTGCAGATAGTGGGTCCTGATTTACATATGGTTGACAGCTCGTTTCCGATAGCATAGACAAGTTTAATAAAAAACAAAATGGAGTGCCCCCAGAGTGTTTATCTGTGGTTCAAATCAGTCCAAACATGTTCATCAGGGCAAAGAACCACCTAACACATTTAAGGCAAAAAAAATCATACTTTTCACTCTTATAATTCTTCAAGCTTTTCCACTTATTGGACAATTAAAAGCACCAATTCCTCAAATTGTAGGTGTAAACAACTTACAAGGTTTTTTTATATTAAAAAAAGCTAAAATATTATGAGGTGACAGGTATAATTCTACTGGCGTACTTGTTTCAATTCAGACAGCAGAAAGGCAGGCTGCGACGCCTACATAATTTTTAGAACTCATTATAGAAAGAGGTAGTTAAGGATCTGGAACATAAAAAAGTGATAATGTTTGACATCTTAAAAAATACTTCAGGGGTTCCGCATCTGAAGTCACTAGGAACACAATACAATGTAAGGAAGTCTGAGTTTACGATTCATATTCCTGAAATTATTTAGCCTTCTCCACCCACATTAACATAAAAGTCCTGAAACACTACAACCATAACTTTTTTGAAGGGTCCTCTCCCCTCCTTAACCCCGTAGATAAGCTGTTTGGGAGACAGGTGTAGACTGTTTATAATATAAATGTTTTGCATGTACTTAAAACTATAATAAATAAAAAGAAATGCCTTCAAAGGGAAGCACTTCTCAGCAGGAATGGAATACTTTGAATGGGAGAATGTCTGCACTTCCCAGTAGCAATCAGGCACTCTGTGAAAGTAAGTACATGCACTTTCATATTTTAATTGTAAGCACTGAATGAAAAGATGACACCACTGCCCCTTTTTGGGAGTGCCACATACCATACATTTGAGAAAGTTAAATAGCTACTGCAAAAGCCAATATGTCCGGCCTTGCATGCAGGTGAGATGATTAAACGGATTAGTTTATTGCAAACACATTCCACAAAAGCAAACTGAAAAAAGCAAACATGATGTCTCCTAAATGTGTTGATCATATACTTGTAATAAAACACTTTCCTGAAATTAACTATTACGCCTTGAAAGAGTGAGTCATGTTATACGTTTAAACGCAAAAACTAAATCCTACATATACCCTACCATGTCGCAAACATGTTATTCAATACCGTCCAAAGGCATTCAGATGGGCCCTCAAACTCCTAATCATATAGCCAAAAAAATAATCCATGGAAACGACTTTTGAAAAAAGGCATTGCTACTCTCGCCCTAACGTTTAGCTTCATCTATCTGTATTTCAACAAATCCACTAAAATAGTGCAACCTGGTGCAAATGTGAAGGCATTCGTTGCTCATTCATCCTTAAATGAAACAGTAAGTCAGAGACAGATAATTTTGTGTTTTACTGTTTCTTTTATATACAGAAACATCGAGTTCTTTCAATGAGCAATTAACAGATTATATTGGCTGAGCTAATATGATTTTAATGGAGTTAAAACAGAAAATCTGCATGTACAGAGTTGTCGGGGCAGTGAAAGCAGAGTACAGCACCTTAAATACCGATGGAATGAGCATTCAATGTGTATATTGTGCAATGCATGAAGCAATACCACGGGAAATTGAATTACTTGAGTGTTAAATTTTAGTACAAGTGGCTTGGCGGCATAAACTTTGGTCGGGTTCATAGTCTTCTCACTCCTTTGATAGGAGGAATTCAGCATGTGAAATCAAGCAAGCATACAACTCAATCTTGGTTTGTATTTTTACTTCTTTTGACTGGGCAATAACCCAGGCTAGTTTATGTTAAACTGTGGTGTGTTAAAGGGGAAAAAGTCAACACAATTGTAGGCATAATGGTGGGAAAAAGTAAGCGTATATATAAAATGGAAAGAAAGCAAAAAAATAAAAAAAAGTTAATGGGGGTAAATAACAGAAAGGGCAGGAAGGAATTAACGCTAGGATGGCAGTGATAAAGTGTTTAGCATGGAATGTGGCTGGACTCAATAGTAAGATCAAGAGACAGCTAGTCGCAGAAGAACTTAAAATGTACAATCCCCAGATTGTTATGCTGTCTGAAACATCTTTCCTACAAGGATAGAGGTTACTTGAGACACTTAGGTTATGAAGTGATAATTAGTTCAGCAAAAACCAAGTCTAATCGGGGTTAGCTATTTTAAAGTGTTAACGATTTGGTGTGGAAATTTGTAGGATACAGTCTGATAATGGTGGCAGATGGGCTATCACGCAAGTTAAAATAGACAGTAAGAAGTATGTGTTTTGTTCACTCTATGGCCCTAATACAGACGATCCTACTATAATAGAGGCAGTGACTCTAGAACTATTAAACTGGGAAGGGAAGCGGTTGGTGATGGGGGATTTCAATTGTCTAATGGACTACGCAGTAGATACTACAAGGAGAGAGGCTTTTCAAAGGATGAGGAAAACACGAGCAGCTATATGGGAGATGGGACGTTTGCTGGGAATCAAGGATGTCTGGAGGACCCTATATTCCAATATAGCAGTTTATACGTACTATTCCACACCTCACAAGTTATATTCAAGAATTGATATGGCTTGGGCTTCAGATAATATCTTATGGTCGAGCGATATGGAAATATGTCCAAGGGTCACGTCAGACCACAACCCTATTCTCCTCACACTTAAAATTTCGTCCAAGCCCAAATGTTCTCGGTCTTTTTCCTTTCCTAGATATCTGCTGATAGATGAAGAGTTTAAGACCCAGATTAAGAAACATCTTAAGGAGTTTTTTTTTAAATTAATATAGGGACTGCCTCTCCCATATTAGTATGGGACACATTTAAGGATAGCCATGAGCGAGATGACACAGACAGAATAGATGAGGGTACGCAAGATGCGCAGATAGTGCTTCTCCCCCCCCCCCCCCCCCCCCCCAGCGACAATAACACATTTGGAGCACTGGCTGTGTGGCGTTTCTAGATCAGTGGGGACTGCCACCTCCCCAACTGCCCAGAAAACTGACAACTGCACACACCGCACGTCCGACACGCTAGCCGGTGGACCGGATAGCTGTCCGCTTGCAGACGCAACGACAAAAAGACCTGTTCCGATATCTTCCTGGCCACCCTTCGCGGCGTCACTCCCTTAGATACGCTCTCCCTCCCCACCCCACCACCCCCTCCCATATAAACACCCCCCGTTTAACTGTTCTGGACTCTTGCCTCCCATACATAGTTTGTACGCCAGGGGGCACACACGAACACCGAATCAGACATGGGGACTGAAGTGGGCCATGTCTATACAGCTAACTGACAGGCTATAGAGCTACCCGTGTGAAACGCTACACAATGAAGGGATGAAATGTGAGGCTCCTCTGTCCCTTAGTGGATGGAGTACCTCGTCGCGAGGGTAGGCCGCACACGAGTATCAAATACATCCACACTATTGACACGCAGCTAAGGTCTACACGCGATCTTTATGGGTTTCGGAAACACAGCTGCTGAAATGTTCCTTGGTGATATAGCCGACAAAATGGGACACACCGATGAGAATTGTCCAGTTTACAGAGTTGATATGTTTTTCTTATACTTAATAAAACAAGACGTCCTTTGAAGACACATTGTACATAAGAGCGCCTATAACGCGAAGGTTACTGTTAATGACCTGCAGCTTTTGGTAGCCGATGTGCGACTGCATACTTGTTACTTGCGTCTCTTTGTCCTTCACGTGCATCCTCAAGTTGCGGCCGGCCCGAAGGGTTGTAGGCTAAGCTATATGTACTGCACTATGGAATATCAATAAACGTCTTATAAAAAAAAAAAAAAAATGGGACACATTTAAGGCAACAACTAGAGGTTTTGTTCAACAGTTCATTTTGAGACAAAATAAAGAGCAGAAAACGAAACAGGAAGCAACTATATCAGAAATACGGAAGATAGAAAATGATCATATAGAGGCAGTTATTAGAGGCCATCAAAATCAAGACGAGCTGGGGTACAAACTAGTGGATCTCAGATCAGCAGTGAAAAAGACATTCAGGGAAAGGAGCATAGTGAAAATGAATAAGTACCGTCTTTCACAGTACGAGTCTGGGGAAACGATAGGGAAGATTTTAGCCTTTAAAGTAGCTGATGATAGGGCCAAGACATCTATAAAGAAGATTAAGGGGATTGACAACAAATATTATGAACGCCCAAATCAAATATTAGAACAATTTGTGGCTTACTACCAAGAGCTATACACTCCGGGTAATTGTCCAAAGGAAGAGGAAATATATGACTATATACATGATAATCCTGTGTTAAGTATCAAGGCGGAAATAACCAACTCCCTAGCTAGTGTAATAACATTGGAGGAGATAAGGTTAGCAATCACTTCTCTACCATCGGGCAAAGTTGCAGGAGACAATACTATTCCTCTTGAATTTTATAAGCAGTTTATGGAGGAACTATGGATACCATTTAGTCAGGTAATAGGATTTATTAGTGAAGAAGGCAGGGCTCCTGACTCGTGGAAAGTAACGCAAATTGTTTTTTTGTTTTTTTAAAGAATAAAACGGTAGAGGAGTGTGGGTCGTATCGGCCGATTTCACTCATAAACGCAGACGCAAAGATTTTTGCAAAGATACTTGCGATTTGATTAGCTCCTGTGTTACCGAGTGTAGTGTCGCCTTACCAGCACGGCTTTATTCAAGGGCGACACACGACTACACATGTGAAAATGGCTATTTCTGCTTTTGATGCAGCAAAAATCCAGTCAACCCCACTCGGTATGATATTGTTAGATGCTGAGAAGGCATTTGACCGAGTGGGGTGGGACTTCTTGTGGGCCATACTTGATGCTTTTGGCATTAAGGGGCAATATCTCACCTGGATAAAAGCTTTATATGATCGCCCTAGTACTAAGTTAATGTATGTGGGTTTGCAATCAACCGCTTTTTCAATTTGTCGGGGCACCCGTCAAGGGTGTCCCCTTTCACCACTTTTATTTGCTCTTTATATAGAGCCTTTTGTTTCGGGTTCTTCAAAACCAGCAACTAATTTGCCCTTTTATGCTCGGCGAAAATTATCTTAAAGTCATCGCGTATGCTGATGACATAGCGGTGTTTTCAGCAGACCCGCAGGGGGCTACTCTAATGATTACAGATGAAGCACAAAAGTTTGGCATGGTATCTGGGTACAAACTGAACGTCAACAAGACTCAGATTTTAGTGAATTATAAATCAATGTCTCCGATACAGGGTGTTTGCTCGACTGCTATGTATCTGGGAGTTAAGATGGCGGCACAGATTGAAAGAATAATTTCTTTGAATTATGAGACTCTGCTGAGGGAGACGGCTAAATCACTTAAGAGCTGGCATAGGCTCCCTATTGGAATAATAGGGCTTATTAACATCATAAAAATGAAGATCCTGCCAACATTTTTGTACCTGTTTAGATCTGTTCCCCTGCAATTGACTTTGTCTTTTTTTAAGCGATTAAATGCGATTTCGGGCAGCTTCATTTGGGGATACAAAAATGCGAGAAAAGCTTTGGATTTGTTAAAACTTCCCTTAAGTCATGGGGGGTTTAGACTTTCCGGATTTTAGAATCTATTTTTGGTCTGCTTTTTTTGGCCGTTTTCGTAGTTTTTTACATTCGGATGAGAGCACTTATTATCATAAATTTATGTTAGCAGCAGAGAGTAATTTATTTCTATTTAGAACAAATGACCCAAACTACTACAAAAGGGTGAAATTCAAGACAATTCGTGATTGCATAACAACATGGAGGGCAATCGCTCTTAAGTATGGCCTGACACTCATGAATGGTAAACTACCCCTTTGGGGTAATCCGGGCCTACCAAGCATTTTCCATGACCTGGGAGGTAATCGTTGGATTAACTATGGGGTAGCATGCCTAGGGGATCAATACGACTATAATGATTTTATGAACTTGGTAAAATGCAGGTTATATATAAGCTAACGGATAACATGCAGTTCAAATACATACAGATTCGGGAATATTTTGACAATCATTTGAAACTGATGAATCTATCTCAGTCAGTTATATGGGACTGTCTATACAATTTGAATGATAAATCTCTGATTAGCAGAGCATATGAAAGCTTATGTAGTCACAGATTAGAAGATAGTTTAAGAATAGCTACCAGATGGACTAGAACTATTGGGACAATAGTCTTGTCTAAAAGTATAACTCAATCATTTTATAAAATTTATCGGGTAGTACATTCTTCCAGCTTGCGAATGCAACAGTTCCGTACAATCTGTCTATTATATTAAACGCCAGATCACTTAGCAAAACGGAATACTAGCAACCAGGCAAATGATAGGACAAAATGACCTAGGTGTGAATTATATGCGGCAGACATACAACATATGTTTGTCACATGCCCTGAACTTTTATTTTGGCAGAAAGTAGAACAAATTCTGATGCAAAAATTGAGGATTGAAATAATATTAACGGTCATGGAAAAATTGATGGGGGGGGAGGGATTTGAGAATTGGTAATGAAGATCTTTTAACAATATTGTTGGTTTGTGCTAGGCTGACAATAGCACAAGTCTGGATATCTCCAAAGGCCCCCACAGTTTGGGATTGGTGGGTATTAATCAGGCAAATCTATGATATGGAGGAAGCACTAGCTAAATCGAAAGGCGTTAAAGCGATGTGTAAATTTAACTCAATCTGGGGCACATTGCACTAAAATGCTAAACGTAAAATGCAATCTCCTTTCTTCTCTCTATGAATGTATAAATCGGATAAGTATCCTGCTCTTTGGGGTTAGAAAAATGTATGTAATTATATTGTTGATCGCTCATGCTTTCATTCTGATGTAAAATGTTTAATCATTCTAATTGGGGTTACGATTTAGTTTGTATAAATCTGCTTTATGCTTGCCTTTCTGTTGACAATTAAAAAATTATAATATAAAAAAAAACAGAGAACAGCACCTTAATTACCAATGGAATGAGCATTTAATGTGTATAGTGTGCAATGCATGTAGCAATACCACGGGAAATTGAATTACTTGAGTGTTAAGTTTTAGTACAAGTGGCTTTGCGGCATAAAATTTGGCCGGGTTCATAGTCTTCTCACTCCTTTGATAGGAGGAATTCAGCATGAGAAATCAAGCAAACATACAACTCAATCTTGGTTTGTATTTTTACTTCTTTTGACTGGGCAATAACCCAGGCTAGTTCATGTTAAACTGTTTAAGTAGGCCAAAAGCCCAGGTATCCATGTGCTACAATAAATTGTGCATGTTTTTCATGGGGTAATGTACAAATCCAAGTCATTTCAAGCTCAATTCTAAAATCAAGTGACATTTTCTTTTTGCATTCCTTTTTTCAGAGGATAAACCTGCATGCATGTGAAATACTGAAGTTCTGAGTCAAAGTCAGAACGCACTTGCATCGCGATCGAAGGCAAACCTCTTTATCCCACACCTCTCTTTTGAGCATCCATGGAAGGGTGAGACTTTGAAGAGTGTTCAGCCTGAAATCAATGGTAATGAAAGTTTTTGGTGGGTGAGGAAGGTTTCCATGGCGCTTGGTCCCACTAAAGTCGGTCTCAGGCATTTTGCATGTTTGAAGGATGAAAACGTGTTCAAGCTGTGTGACACCCTCCAGAGGAGGGGTATTGTTAAAAAAAATTACACTTTTTACGTGGTCTTCCACATTTTTTGTTCATTGATATTGCAGGTTTTTTAACTCTGCACACTGGGGCACTGCTGTTTAGTCCCCAGTGTATGTACGCTGACCCGTAAAATATGGTAAAATTAAATAACTATTAACAGGCATGTTTATCTTTTCAGACATGTCACATTGTAAGGTGCAGGAAATACATCAATGGCATGGAAATATGTAAACATCACATCAAGACTGCAGCACATGTTGCTCCATCCACAAGGCTGACTAAGAAAACATGGATTCAGGCCTACATGCGTAGCCTGCCTGCTGCAGCTTTGTAACCGGAGGCTTAACCTGTCATATCAACCCTTTCTGGTATGAAAGAACACGACAAATACTAAATAAGCCATGCCAGTGTAGGCCTTGTAGCATACAAGATAGGGTGCCCAGTACTTATACGTGGAACATATAATAATTTCACATTGCCATGTCCTTATGGTAGCTAGCCCGACAGGACTGTAGTTGATCCTATCAGAAAAACGTAAGTGCATTTAAATACAAAAATGCCTTAAAGATGGTTTAGGATAAACTACAGAAATGATTCAACTGCTGTTTTTTTTTTAGAAAAAGCAGTGGTTAAAAAGTTGGTATTTGCCTGCCTGAAGCTCCAGGCTAATTAGGCTTAGCCTTCAATCAGCTGTCTCCATTAGTAATTTGCCCTTAAGGGGTGTAAAAACTGATCCCAGAGCAGAAACAATGTCTCAGGTATTTTGTAGAAGACCTGCATATGAGGTATGGGACTCGTCCTCTTTCAGGTAAGCCTGAACGAAATGAACTTGAAAGGGAGGAGGATGAGGCCTGCCCATTTGCAGTTAAGTGTAAATGTAGGCCTGGGGAAAAGAACCCAGGGTACAGCGTTGCCAACTTCATACTAGCTCATTTAGGAGGGGGGTGGGGGGTGAGTGGTCCCATAACTAGCTTAGTATGGTCAAAGAGGAAAGGACTCTTTTCTTATAATATCCCTGGCTGGGACACCACCGCCTTCAAGGACACAGGGGTTCTGCCATGTTGAATGTATGGCATAACAGTGCACTGTGGGATACTTTGTGTCAGGGCAAACTTGATGTTCTGTAAACGTGGGAAGGTCTGCCCACTTGTCACAGGATCGAGAAGTGGACACCAAGCATCAGTTGACTGATGTCTGTATGGCTTAAGGACACAACAAACTACAAGAGTTATTTTTCCTGGAATTACCAACTAATAGCAACTAGTCCTGGACTGAATGAAGACTGCTGGTGGCCTCTACTGGAATGAGTCCTGGTCCCTAGCTGCTGGCCCAGATGTCCTTGGAGCCTTAGAAGAGACCAAGAGGAAATACACCATAAAATCCGAAAAGTTGGAACTCAGAAAAGTTTTGAACTTTGAACACTGCAGGAAAGGTTTCCAATTTTGAGAGTACTTTGTCGGACACAAATTCAGGCTTGCCCTACTTAAGGTTTCTGGGCTCCATAAAAAAAAGAGAAGAACTAAGGGCCAATGGAAGATAGCGAAGCCTTATGTAGAGGTTATTTATGTATTTAAATAATCTGAGTATGAAGGTAAGTAAAGCATGACAAACAATGCGAAAGGAAGACACAATTGAACACAAGACAAGTGAACTTCAAAAGGTGGAGGAAACAGCAGAGATACATCTTATAGCTGCTGAATACTCTAGTCAAATGATTAGCGCTGCCTAACCTGGAGGTTTTCTTAGAGACTGAAGTCCAAAACAAGCCGAACGTTAAGGAGCCCATGTGGCTTAGCAGCAAATACTAATCATGTAAAATGTGGAGTCAGGTTTGAATGACTCCAGAAATCTGGCAAATCTCCCTGTCCTGAAAAACAACACATAACAGTCTGTTGTGAGGCACTTGTATGTCAATGGGCAAGGCTCACTGATATGTGAAACTAACAAAAATGTAAATGTGGATTCTGCCTGTTCCCCACACACTAGTGTCATCTTCAAAGAATGAATGGCCTTTGGTGTTATTAGTGGATACCTATCCAGTGGCTGAATTACCGGCATGATAGTGAAAAACCTAGGCTCAATCTTGGCTTCCCTGCTTAATTGTAGGCAAACACTATTTCACCAGCATCGTTTTTGTTCCTGATCACATCAGAGTCCCTTCAAATACACAAGTTCAAGATATGTGTTGTACAAAACACGTCTTGTGTTTGATTTAATGTCTAAAATGTTGTTCCATAAACAATCAGAATCATGGCCACACATATGGTACACATGACAACTGATGTGCATCTTACGGCGATCGGATGAATGTTTCACAGTTTGTTTAAAATCAATTACTTTTAATAAATACTTATCAATGCAGAGATATAATCCTATGTTCTATATTGAAACGCTCTTACGTGTTAAAGCAACATGCTTTTTTATTTTGAGGGCACCTAACCGTTTTATCACATGATGTTTGGGGCATGATTTGCAAGTCAAATATTTATATAAGGCTCGGCTCGGGTATGGGATCTTACAGCCAGAGCCGACCCGTGCCTCGGCTCTCACTCCTCATTGTTAGATCGCCCACCTCTACACATCTGGGAGTCGTCTCCTTTCAGAGAAGGTCAAATATTATGAGGCAAAAATACAAGCGTTAAATGTTATTATAATGCACGGGCCACTTACATGCACGCAAATAAATGCAAGTGGCTTGGACTCCCGCGCCTGCTGCACTGACACATGTGAGAATAGTTGGTGGAAGGTGTTTCCTACCTGTAACTTTTCACCAGCTCCATTAGAGGGAGCGGGAGGGCAGTAGAGATGCTGTGTAACCTACCTTTAAAATTCTTGATGATTAGTTTCCTGGAGCCCCCTGAGACTGCAGCTTTCGCTGCTGCCAGGGAACCGCCGCTGCCCTTTGTCAGCCCGTTGGTGTGGCCGGCCGGGGCGGGTGAGAAGCCGAGTTTTCTAGGTGCCTGCTGCTCCTCTTCCGCCATGGCTGCCCCGTTAGTAGCGGGGTGGAGGCCTGGGCCTGAGACCCTGTCTCGAGAAGTTACTGTTATCTAGGTAGAGAAATGTTGAAGGAAAGTCACGCAGTGCACGACACGAAAGAGGGTTTGGCACTTTGATGCAGCCACGGGTGCACGGACACTCTCAGCTCTCTCCTGCCAGAAACGCGGGGAGGACGGTACGTACGCCGGTGCTGACTCCTCCCGCTGCCGCGGCGCACTCACACCGGGCAAGATGGCCTCTGCCGGCCGCCTCCCCCTCCACAGAGCATCTCGGGAGAGGCGGCCCTATTCAAACAGAACCAGGACACACGGCGCACCGGTAAGAGAAGAGGAACCTGATATTCAGGCTACTACTGTGGCGGTGCTGCTCTCATACATGTGTTCTTGTGTACTCATACGAGACTGCCACTGAGGCTTTCATGCTTCCGCTGTCAAACGGTCCGCACCGGATACAGCGAGTGCTGGAGCCAGGGGAGCTCGTTCACGTGCCCTCACCAAACGGCAGTAAGAGGCACACATGGATAATAACAACAACAACTGCCGTCGACGTCACTTCACATGGGAGGCGACAACAGCCGTCTAGTCTGGATCACCAGACAAGATTGGAGCGAGCCGGGAGAAGGATGCACTCGCACAGGACGTTGACACAGAGGATGGACTATGGTAACAAGGCTGGACCGTACAAAGCAGTCCATGATCCCCCAATGAAGTACTGTTAACGTGGCGGCCATTTTGAGGTGTTGGTTATCCTCCAATTTGTTCCGTTTCATCCTTACGCGGCCCTGCAGCCATACATGCATGTTACAGACCGAATTCATGCATTACACTCCCTGTTTTGTTAAACGAAAAATTGCTTTCTTTTATTTGTCTTCCGCCTAAAATTTCATCCGCTTCAATAGATGTCAATGGGGAAAATACATTAAACGTTTTTTTTCTCAAAATCTGCCGCTGTAATGTACTAAAATGTTGGCATGTATGTGCAATGGACGATTTCGCTGGTACAGCTATGGCTAACTCAATCAATCAAAAAGCATTTGTAAAAAGCATGGTGGCTTCCACCAAAGCGTCCCTGCGCTTGCGAAAAGACCAATACCACACAAAACCACCTTAAGTATTAATCAAAGTCAAACAGCAAGGTTTTTAGATCTCTTTTAAAAATGGTAACTGACTATGCCCTTCAGAAATTAAGCGCCAGCATGTTCCATAGCTTGTCCATAAGTACCACAAAGGCTGTACCTCCACGTTGGGCCTATTGCAGCGCAAACGTGGTATACATTTTCTGTACGCTTACTCTCCTTACTAGACCCGTACTGGGCCCTCTATGATTAGACAATCTGCAGCATTTCCATTTACCCAAGAGCCAATGAACCTCTGATGAATCTTTCTCCGCTGATAGGAGGGGTGGAAATTAGGGTGACCAAACACCATGTTAGCTGCCCAATGAGGACCATACATTGACAGGTAACACACATTTGAAATCAGATTTAAATACACCACTCTCAAAACCATGCTGTAGGAATAAATAATTTGCAATAGGAAGGCCCAACCTCCTAAAGAAATTAAGTTGGACTAGAATTATGCAAAGCAAAAATTCTGCTACGTCCACACACAATACAAGAAGTAGAACTTGATATTCAGTAAACGCTCACTGATTCTCCCTACATCGCATTTAAATCATTGGAAAATAGCACAGTTTCAATGGAAAAACCAATAAGACTCAATAATAGACTCAGACAGACATTACATTGATTTGGTTATTGTATTAGAGATTCAAAATGTATGGCATTAAACAGTCTTTTAAGTAAATGGTTTACATTTATCACAGCTTGCAATATAATGCCAAACATTTAGGCCCAGCTTCTAAGAATGATTATTGCATAAGTCAATTTACAGAGTTACGGAGTCCCACTACCATCAAAGGCAGAATGATAGTCCATTTATCTAACAGCTCACGATCCTAAGGAAAATGGAAAAAGGTTCAGATTTAAAGTCCACTAAGGGCAAGTCCATTATATGGGACAAAAGAAATAAAGAAAATTAAATGGTTCAGCAAAGAAGGGTTTTAGCGCATCACCTACCAACTGTAATATTTGCCAAACAGTCCAAAAGTAAAAAGCCAAAGAAAATAGGTTTCAATTTATCAAAAAGTGATCAGCATAGTGTTCTGTTCTCAAGTAAGAAAAATCAGAATGGTGCTCATCAAGAGGCAAAAATCAAATGGGGTTGCCCCTCCTTTGGGGATTCTTCGTATAAAGTCTCTGGAAGAGTCCTAGTGATGTAGCATCAAACCACTGTCAGAAGATTGTCATGTTCTCAGATTCACATAATGTCACCTAGGACATTTGCAATTACAAGATGATTTCCCATGTTAGTCATGAGAAACAAGAGATTTAAAAGTCCACATAGGCCTAACAACGGGGAAATAGAATAGAAAGTATCAGTTTGTAGTAACAGCTGAAATTCTGTTCCCACCGGAACAATTCACTGTGAACGTTGAGGAAATATTTAGGAACGGTGAATGTTGCACATGTTCTGAACAAATAAGGCAACATTTTACTACTTGCAAAAGAACCATTGTAGTAGGCCAAGTAATAGGTCAGTATTAGGGAAAAAGCACATTTGAAAAAGGCCTCTAATTGGCATAATAATTTGAAATTTAATAAACTATAAACCTATATCAATTATAATGCAATACAATAATTTCATATTGAAAAAAAAGTATAACATCAAGTATTATCACATAAAAATGATCAAGGTTACATTTTTACCTTTTTATAAACTACAGAATATCTAATATTATCAGTTTAAATTTCAAGTTCCTAACTAGAATTTTTACAGTTTTGCACCAACTTTTCTATATGGTGCATTCTAATAGAAACACTAAGCCACTTTATTAAGAGTACATTATTATTTCATCAGCAAATGCCAATAAACAGCCTTTTCATAAGTATTGTCATTAGTGCCACTCATTTCTATGTGTTAGTATTGTTCTGTATATGTTTCTTCATCTTTCATTTCAAAGTACATTTATACGGTGCTTCTGCTGCACTTGTCTCAGTTTTGGGTGTTACTGTGTCTTATGGTTGCAAGGCACACTTTCAGCTTTTTGTGTCTTAAATCAGTAAATGTATTGTGTATTATGATTTTTAAAAATGTGCATCATCATGCCCCCCTCTGATGGCGAGTCCAGCTGCCACTTAAATACCACATGAGATCTCGTCACAGATTATGTGTTTGTTGTCTTTAACCTTTTTTCTTCTACTCTCTTACAAAGTTTTTATTTTGTCATAATATTTACATTGTTCATCCTCCATTTCAAGATCAGTTCTGTTTCTTTGCACTCCACGATTTTGGCTCTTTCTGTATCTGCATCATTTATTGATATCAACAGCATAATGCACAAAGACATCACACCTAAAGGTCTCAGGACTGAAATCACTAATCCATTTACTAAGTTACCCAAGCAGTTGCAAACAGTTGACAGTCTCTTACCTATGGTTTCCCATGTACCGTCTGCTTTTACGTTTTTCAAGTCCTTGTTCAGGTAATATCTGCCAGCTTGGTATTCGTGGATTTGGACTCTCCATACCAAACTCATCATGATATATGTGAGTTATTCTTGGACCCAAGGCTATCCTCATCACCCCAACTATTTCCCCTATCAGTTGATCAAGAATCAGAAGGAGAGAGGGAGGGGAGAGGCACAGGCGGTGACTCTGAAAGTAAGGAGCTCAATAACCCAATGGAGGAACTCCTCGAAGAGGATGAAAGAGCAGAAATGCCTCATGATTGAGTAAATGACTCTTCGGATCCATCTATGGTTAACTTTGAGGTCACAAGAACTTCAAGCGCCTCAATGCTAGAAGTAATGTTAATCCTGCTAAAGACACTGCAAGGCCTGTTGGAGATATTGGTAATGAATAATGACATTCTAAAAATTGAAAAAGAATAGTTTCAAATTATAGTGGGGGAATTAAAACAAATTAAAGATCTCATGCCCTCCATAGTTAGGCCAGTTGGTGGAGACCAACAAGCAGGGGAAGAGAAATTCCAACAGGAAGGGGTGAAGAATGGTACCCCAATGCGGAAGGAGGAGTAAAGTGTATTTATGTCACAATACCCAATGATTATAAAGAAACAGGGAGAAATGGTGAGTTATAAGCAGTATATACCGCAACCAAGGAGATGGAGGAAAGGCATAAAGAAGGGCCCTATTGTAAAACAGCAGGAAAAAAGGAGGTGGTTATAGAAAAAGGGTATAAGAGTGTAACAAAGGTTGTGGTAAAAGCTCTGCGAAAAAACACCCTGTAAGATGAACTGAGAGAGTTGGGGGGGAACCTAAGGGTACAAAAAGAAGCTCTAAGAAATATTCTATGAGTAGGGAAGAGGGTGATGAGCATATGAGTAGGGAGACAGGTGGGTATAGAGAATTAAGAACTAGCAAAGACCAAATGGGGAGAGGGAAGGAAATAGAACAATTAAATAGAAGAGGGGTGGATCTGAAGGGGGGCCCACTAGAAACTGAGAATAGAACCAGACATGATCTGTGGTTATTCTTTGAACCGCAGTGCCCGGGGAACGGTGGTAAAAACATGAGGAAATTAAAGCCATTAAATGGGTCACAGTTGTTATTATCTCTATCTAATTGTGCAAGTTTGTGGAATATAGGCTTTGAAGATCTCAGACAAGTGGGGCTCACCGTAAACAGGAAAGGAGAGCAGGTAACCAAGGCTCTTCTATATTCCTGGTTGGTGAAGTCAACACTAGTAAATGCAGAGCAGGAGTTACATAAGGAAGGGATTAGACTAGTACAATGGACAGAAATGTTAGATCGTAACAACTATGATAAACCACTCCTTGAGAATCATGCAGGGCTGGGTTCAAAACAGGTCTGGCCGATTGACCATCAAAGGCAGAAGTATGGTCGGTTTATCTAACAGATCACAATCCTAAGGAAAAGGGGAAAAGGTTCAGATCTAAAGTCCACTAAGGGTGAGTCCACTAATATGCAGGGCTGGACTGGGAACCAAAACCGGCCCCGGCAAAGTGCTCGGCCGGCCCCCGGAGGGAAGTTTGAGCTCTTTGCCGGAATCGGTTTACGGCCGATTTTGTTGCAGGGCCGATTTTGCAGCTATGCTGCATAAACGGCCCTGTAACAAAAACGGCCCCCAGGGGCCTCAAACCGGCCCCCACCCTTGCGGCGCACCGTGGAATTGCCCGGTGCCCGCAACGGTCAGTCTGGGCCTGCTAGTATGGGACAAAAGAAATAAAGAAATGAAATGATTCTGCAAAGTAGGGTTTCAGTCCATCAGCTACCGGCTACATAATTCGCAACTGTCCAAAAGTAAAAAGCCAAAGAAGATAGGTTTCAAATCATCAAAAATCAATCAGCATAGCGTTCTGGTCTCAAGTAGGAAACTTCAGAATGGCGCTCATCAAAAGTCCAAAATCAAGTGGGGTTTGCCCTCCTTTGGAGTTTCTATTTATAAAGTCTCTGTAAGAGTCCTAGGGATGTAGTATCACACCCCTGCTGGAAGATGTTCATGTGCTTAGATTCACATAATATCACCTAGGACAGTTGCAACTACAAGATGGTTTCCTATGCTAACATGACAAACGAGATTTAAAGTCCACATTGGCCTAACAACGGTGAAAAAGAATTAAAAAAAGCTGCAATCCTGTTCCCACAAGAACAAATCACTGTGGAGGTTTGAAGGTTGATGAAACATTTAGGAACATTGATTGTTACACATTTCCTGAAGAAACAAGGCAACATTTTACTAGCTGCAAAAGAGCATTGTATTCTGCCAAGAAATAAGCCAGCATTAAAGAAAAAGTACATTTGTGAAAGGCCTCACATTGGCATAACAATTTTAAATGAAATAAACTCTAAACCTATATCAAATATAATCCAGTGAAATCATTTCATATTGAAAATTAAGTAGAACCTTCATCCAAGTATTATCATTTGAAAATTATTAAGGTGTAAAAATAGCCTACTACCACCATTTTCTCTACTTTCACATGAGTATATAATATTCTAAGTCCCTATTACAAAAATCGTTCTTAACTTTGTATAAACTTTAGAATCTCTAGAATTATCAGTTTAAGTTCCTAACTAGTATTTTTACAGTTTTGCACCGAATTTCTACATTGTGCATTCTGATGAAAAGCAATAGAAACACTAGGCCACTTTATCAGTAGCATATTATTTCATCAGCAAATACCAATAAAAAACATTTTCATAAGTATTCTTATTAGTGCAACTCTGTTGTATCTATCAGTATTGTTTTGTATATATGTTTTTCATCTTTCATTTCAAAGAATGCTTTTACGGTGCTTCTACTACACTTGTTTCAGTTTTGAGCGTTACTGTGTCTAATGTGTGCAAGGTACACTTTCAGCTTTTCATGTCTTAAATCAGTAAAGGTGTTGTGTATTATGATTTTTGAAATCTTGTGTCATCAGACCTTAAAGAATTTGGGGATCTGCATCAGATGAGGTTTTTCGACCTTAGTACTCTACGTTATTTGTACATGCAGCCCCAGTCTATTTCTTCGATAGAGGGGGCCTTTCCTTGCAAGGGCTCTAAAACCCAGCCTTGTGGCTTTTAATTGAATGCGCTTAAACCACTGGGAGCCAGTGTAGCTGCTTCAGATGGAGGGATGTGTTCTGCTGGAAAGGGATTCGACAAATAAGTCTAGCTGCAGAATTCTGAATAATCGGAAGTCTGTGAGTCAGAAAAGCAGGAAGACCCAGGTAAAGGCTATTTGCATAGTCCAAGTGAGAGGTTACTATTGTGTGAACAACAATTTTATATAGCAGATTTCTTAAGGCTTTAAGTCTAAGGAATCAAGCTGAAGAAATCTGATTTGAGCTGAAAAGGAAAGGACAGAATCAAATATAAAATCCTAAATTCCTGGCAGAGATTATAGGCTTCAAGGGAGGATTTTGTTCTTCAGGACACCAAAAGTTCAGAGAGGGGTGACCGCTGGGGCCCAAAGAAAAGGACTTTGGTTTTGTCAGAATTCAACTTAAGGAAGTTTGACTCCATCCAGAGAGCTACTCCTTTAAGGCACTCCTTAAATTTGTAGAGTGCAGGCCCTGAATATTCCTGAAAGGAAAACAGAAGCTGGGGTCATCTGCATAGGATACCACATTCAGACTCCAAAATTCAACAAAGCCTGCTAATGGAGCAAGATACTGGTTAAACAGCAGCGGGCTCAAGGCCGATCCTTGAGGCACCACAAATAGGAGAGGTTAGGGGAGGAGGAAAAAGGTGGAGATGCACTCATTGGGACCTGCCTTCCTAGATGGATTTTAGCCAGCAGAGAACCTTGCCATGAAAGCTGAACTGACTTAATCTGTTCAGAAGAGTTGTGTGAGATACTGTGTCGAACACTGTCGACAAGTCGAACAGTACAACCACGGCTGAAATTGCCCTCTGTCTAGGTTAACTTTCAAATATACAAAACAGTATTACCTTTTACTTGTGGTGTCTTTTTAAATCTGTAAATATGATAAGGTTGTAATATTAACTTATCTTTGGGGGAAAAATGAGTTAATATCTCTTTTGTGGAACAATTGCCGTAAAACATATAAGTGTCACAAAACGGCTATAAAGAGCAACATTTCTTGTTTTCACATCTTACATTTTGAATTATAATAAGGACACAGAGGTGAGGATTATGATTTTTCTTCCCATTGCTTTATTCATTAGCCAGGTAGAAGCAAAAACATAGCAACACTCAGGCCCTCAATATGATGGGGTCCACTAGACACCGTTGCAGAATTGGGATTGACCGACCTCCGGTCAGCAGTCCCGACCGCAGCATTACAATGTGACCGCACATGGTAAGGTCGCATACTTCCATTTCTGTATGGGAGTTTGTGCTGTGGCCTTAAACCGGCCATAACACAAGCTCCCATAGTGAAATGGCAGACATTTAACATTCTCATCTGGCAATAATGATATGGGGGAGGTGGTAACTTCTCCATTGGTTGTTCCTGGAAGTGGTAGGGGGGAGCAAATGAACATGGAAATGATATATCGTAGTTTGGGTGAATCTGAACATAGCCTTATAGTCACAACCAAGGCATCTCCTGTACCCCTCACCCCGATTAACATCCTTTCATGGAACATAGCAGTGCTTAGGAGAAACCTTGTCAACCCGGAATGGAGCAACTTTATTGATTCCTTTCAGATCTGTATGTTTCAGGACACTTGGTCCTTGTCCCCGCAATACAAAAATGGGTATTCTAGCTATTTTGTTCCAGCAGTTTCCTCAGGGAAAGGACGCCCCTCTGGTGGTTTGCTCATCTGGGTGAAGGTTGATCTAAATTGTACTGTTACTACACATAAAGTTGATTCCAATGATATTTTGCACATTTCCCTGAAAAATCTATATAGGGGTATTGTTCATCTTTTTTGTGTTTATGCAAGAGGGGTTCAGGGTGCTTTAACCTCGCCGATAATTGAGCTACTGGATACTAAGCTTTTAGAACTACCACCTAGGTCCCATATCCTGGTGGGGGGTGATTTTAACTGTACATTTGAACCCTTGGATGATGAGGATGTACTGGGTTTGAGTTCTGAGGATTGGAGACAGACAATTCCCCCCTTAGTTCTGGCCCCTATTAAGAAATGGTCTGCCAGAGCAATCCAGTTGAATGCCCTCACCCTGGAGCACAACCTACGGGCTCTAAATGGTCGGACTATTTCTGATCGTGATGGGGCAATGACCTACAATAGGCTAGGCTGCCCATCACGAATCGACTACATTCTTTTAGATGTACAATCTTGGGCTAGCTTACTAGATATGGAGGTTAGACAGACCTCCGATAGTGATCACAACCCATTATGTATGAAAATCAATTGGAGTAATGGATTTTGTAAGAGTGGGGGGCCAGAGTTGATCACTAAGGAGGTCTTCCCCTCCAACTGTAACCGGAAACTAAGATGGGATATGGTAAAATGTGAAGAGGGGAAAATTAATAGTATTAGGGAGTTAGTTACAGCAGAAACCCATAGCCTCACAGCGGTGGAATTAACAGGTCCCCACTCTTCAGGGCCTAATTTGTTAGCCCAGTACAAAAACCTAACTGCTAAAATAGGAAAGTATTTTCTTAAAAACTCCCAGGGGCCCACTCGAGTGGATCTTAGACCTTCAAAGGCAAATCCATGGTATACATTGAACTGTAGAGCAAAGAAGAAGGCTATTACACTGGCCATTAAATCGAAAGACCCTGTAGCAGTGAGATCAGCTAGAAAGGAGTACCGTAGCACTATAATCTCAGCCAAGAAAAATTGGGAGGAGGAGCATTGGCAACAGCTTAAGGTCGCTGTCTGTGGAAAGAACTCAACCGTTTTTTGGAAATTAATTAATGCCTTAGAGCAGCGTTTCCCAAACTGTGGTCCGCGGACCCCCAGGGGTCCGTGACACATTCCCAGGGGGTCCGCAGGACTTGATTGCCTACTGTTGTTGTAAAAAACGAAACGCCCATGCGCCCTCACAGCACTAAGAGGTGTGAATGTTGCTGGCGCCAGGGCGGCAAGACTACAATACAATTGCAGCAACAACACACTGGACAATCACCATTCCGCTTTAGTGCAAGCTGAGGGGGTTTGAAGTCACACGTTTCCTCTTCTCTTCTGATAACATACTGATGTCTTCAGGTTTAGTAATGGCAGCTGCAGCGTGGCCTAGCAGGTCACATTATCATTCAATCACCCAGCTCTCTGTACTGAGGTATTCCAGCCTCCTAATCAGCCTGATGGCAATCTGGTTACTTTAAAGACGAGCGACAGCATGAAGAAGAGCAGAGCTGTCACTACAAATAGCATCATGGGACGGCATGTGTTTACATTTATGCAAGGGAGTTAGTCTATGTGACGGTAATAACTAGAGGGAATAAAAGCTGTTTAAAAGTCTACGAGGAGCACTTGCAAAAGGTAGCGAGATTTTTTATGCTGCAACTGGGCAAATAACTTAATCTCCCCATGCCTGAATGTGTAATGTAAATACGGTGCTCATGTAAAGCTACGGTGCTCATGTAAAGCGCAGTGTGGCGTAACGAAACTTGAGGGAGCCCGCCTGCAAAGTACGTGGAGGGGCCCCCCACGCTGTGGATCCATTCAGGAGCTCTTAGGCCAGGGGCCAGCCACTCATACGCAGTGCTCGATGGGGCCCTCTGGAGCTTGGGCCCCACCGCACCACTGGGTGTGCGAGGGCTATATTGTTTTGTCACTGGTGAGAGGATAGGTGAATGAGTGGGTCTGGTAGCTCAGTGGATTAATCTGTCAACTGTAGCGGCTTGTGTTTGACCTCATAGTCACAGATTCAAATCCCAGCAGGTCCACTCAGACTTTCATCCTTCTGGGGTCGATAAAATGAATAGCATTGAGTGGGTAACAATAAACATCTGTTATTCAATGCCAAGATACCCTTCTACTTGAACGTGTGCTTTACAAATACATATGTTATATGAGAGGATAAATAAGTGAGAGGATAGACTATGGGTGGATGAAAGGATGACAGAGTAAAAGGACATTTTACAGGATGGATGGATGGGAGAGTTAATGGAAATTCGAGGAAGGGTGAATAGATGGTAGAGTAAATAAAAATCTTAGAGGATGGATGTATGGATAAAATGGCCAATGGATGGAATGGTGAACGATTGAAAGTTGGATGAAATAATCAATGGATGACAGAATGTAAAGGTGAAATGACTGATAGCAGAAGGTGGATGGGAGGGAGAAAGGAGGAATGAACAGTTGCATGGATGGAAGAGACAGAGGAGCACTTATAGGGTGTTTTAGACTCACCTGCTGTGCTTGCTTGGTGCCGTGAGAGCTTTGGTTCAAAGTGGTAGGATATTCTAATTTTCTGGCTACTCAGTTACAACCAGGCATGTCTCTCACTCTGCATTCACCCAGCCATTCCTCTTACCATGCATTCAGACTGACGTGCCTCTCACCCTGCATTCACACAGTCACACACTCCCCCTGAACTCACATGACTCACCCTCTACTTAAGCAAGCACACCTCCCACTTTGCACTCACGTGAGCACACCACTCACCCAGTACTCACACTCACACAGGCACACCAATCACCCTGCGCACACACACTGACGTGACTCACTCTCTGCTCACAGAGGCACCCCTCTCACCCTGCACTCACATGGGTAGATCACTACTCACTCACAGAGGCACACCCCTCCTTGTGCACTCACAGGGGAACACCCTCCCCGTGCACTCACCAAGGTTTATTTTTAATCATGCATTTACAAGGGCTCACATATCCCTCTCCATTCTCCCTGATGCCCATACATTTACAATAGCTCAGATCTCACCATGCACTCACATAGGCTCACCTCTCACCATGCACTGTCACACACTCACCTTTCCCCACGCACTAACATAGGTACGCCTCTTACCCTTCATCCACACAGACTACTCTTGCACAAAGGCATGCCACTCACCCTGCATGAACATCAGCTAACGTCTCAACCGGCACTCACAGAGGCACACCCTTCATTCACAAGGTCTGAAGTGCATTCACAGAGGCCCCCCTTTCACACTGCATTCACACGGCTCAGCGTAACAGGGGAAGGCAAATCCTTTAAAAGAGTCATTTTCACTCTGGATTTCCCTTTCTGTTTTTGAAACTCAGGAGCAGCAGCATTGTTGTGGTGTCACCAGGGCTTTAAGTGGAAGCTTTTTCAATATTATATACAAGCCATAGTTGCTGCTTATTTATCTTATGCAACTAACAACCATTGGCAAAGCCAATAGTCTAGCCTTTTTGGAGGTATGATATATATCTGGATGCAATGACAGAAAAAGCAAAATACAAGTCAGGCGGCACACAATGCTAAGCACAAATTTTTAAGCCACGCTATTAATTACATTGGACATGCCCCTTTGATAGACCCCCCAGTTTTATCATCCCACTTAAAGCACAGGAAAAAAAGCACAGGAAGTGTATGCAAATTTACCAGATTAAAGAAAAACGATTCTGTTTGGTTTATGGAAAAAAGTTGGACATCTTGCATATGTGGCGAGTAGAGAGAGAGCGCATTAGCGTCTGGTTTCAGGCTTGCCATTGCTAACATAGTAGTTTTAGCTAAAACGAAGGATATCAATGTGTTTCTTGACATGTGACACGCCTGCCTACTACTGCTACACAGTGGTTGAGTTGTAAAAAATAACTCACCTTGAGGCAACATCAACGGAGGGCCCCCCTGCGCGATGTGCTGAAGGAGCCCTTCACACTTACACCAGTAGGGGCGGAGGGGGGCTCCTCCATTGTGGGTAAGACTGGGGCCCCCGCACTGCGGGGGCCTTTGTTACGCCCCTGGTAAAGTGCTCCAATACCTTCGGGTCGAGTTCGCGGTATATAAAATATGCACAAAAAACTGAATGAAGGTTCAACGGTCTGAACCTGGAGGAACCAGTCGCTAGGGTCTTCAGGGAGCTACAAGCTGCCCCTGTGTAAAACACCTATTTGTGTATGCCTGAACGGTTGTGGAATATGCTCCCTTATCAGGACCACTTAATAGACACTGACATCTAAGAAAAGGCACCGTAAAATTTTAAAGTGGGCCCTCAGACGTCATCAAGAGGAAGCTAGAAGATCCAAGCATTGTCATAGTCAGTAGGCCCGGCACTACCTGTGAGTCTTGACTTTGTTATTGCTTATTTTGTTCTCTGTAAAACTTTGTTAGGGGGCTATATTAAAAAAAATCTTTGGTTGGAAGCTTTTGTGTCAAGAAATACACATTTATTACAGTCTGGAGGAACCAGTCGCTAGGGTCTTCAGGGAGCTACAAGCTGCCCCTGTGTAAAACACCTATTTGTGTATGCCTGAACGGTTGTGGAATATGCTCCCTTATCAGGACCACTTAATAGACACTGACATCTAAGAAAAAGCACCGTAAAAATTTTAAAGTGGGCCCTCAGACGTCATAAAGAGGAAGCTAGAAGATCCAAGCATTGTCATAGTCAGTAGGCCCGGCACTACCTGTGAGTCTTGACTTTGTTATTGCTTATTTTGTTCTCTGTAAAACTTTGTTAGGGGGCTATATTAAAAAAAATCTTTGGTTGGAAGCTTTTGTGTCAAGAAATACACATTTATTACAGTCTGGAGGAACCAGTCGCTAGGGTCTTCAGGGAGCTACAAGCTGCCCCTGTGTAAAACACCTATTTGTGTATGCCTGAACGGTTGTGGAATATGCTCCCTTATCAGGACCACTTAATAGACACTGACATCTAAGAAAAGGCACCGTAAAAATTTTAAAGTGGGCCCTCAGACGTCATCAAGAGGAAGCTAGAAGATCCAAGCATTGTCATAGTCAGTAGGCCCGGCACTACCTGTGAGTCTTGACTTTGTTATTGCTTATTTTGTTCTCTGTAAAACTTTGTTAGGGGGCTATATTAAAAAAAATCTTTGGTTGGAAGCTTTTGTGTCAAGAAATACACATTTATTACAGTCTGGAAATAAGTACTATGTGCAAATTACTGAGTGAGATTAGCTAAAGTGGGCTGGCACACTGACTTGTGAATGGCGCAACCGTCCAACAAAGTATTACTACAACCAAAATCTTTGCAAACGCGAGACCTAGAAGGCATGAAAGACTGCAAGAAAGGGGGGGGAGAAAAGTTTGAGATAAGTAGGTATTATGAAAGAAGGTCGACTTTGTCAAGAGACAGAAAGGTGGGCGAGTAATGTCTGGGGAAAAGGGAAACGAGGGAAGAAAGGAACACAGGGTGAACAGACGATAATGACGAACAAGCACGGACGAATTTCAGTGTAATTTTGAGTGACATTCAAATACTATGAGTTACACTTCAAAAATTCATAGGTTATCACAAGCACTTACCTACTTTAAACTGCAACAGTATGAGTTCCTGGCACTGGGCTCCAGCCTCAGGCCATACCTTCTGCAGTGCACACCAGGCACGCAACGCCCATTGGGCTCAAAGGGCTTCAGCCCCCCTCCTCCCCTGTCGTGTGTGGCAGCCCAGGCTGAGACAGCTTCCCGGGCTGACATACAGTCGCACCATAGTACATCACAGGTCTTTAAAAGACCACTTGCTTGTTAATGAGGCCGAGATGCAGCACCATCCTTCCCATTAAAATGTTTTGATTTTTGCAAATTTTTCAATATAAAATAATAAAACCTTTAGTAATGCAAGTATTTATTTGGTGTGTACTTGTTTGTGTATTTTTTGCGAATGACTGTTTGAATTTTTTGAAATTTAAATTGTACAAATTGCTCGGGGGTCCCCGGCTTCCAGTAGTGATTCAGTGGGGGTCCTCAGGAGTCAAAAGTTTGGGAACCACTGCCTTAGAGCGTAGGGGAGTTGACCCAATTATAAACCACATTAGTGAACAGCAATGGTATGTCCATTTTTTTAAATTGTATTGTGAGGATGGTGCCCAAGTCTCTTTAATACCACCACCCTTGGGTAACCAGAGCAACCCTAGTTTGGATTTGGATAGCAAGGTGGATTTATTCACCCCGCGAGAAGTTAGAGATGCCATTTTAAAAATCCTTCCTGGTAAGGCAGCCGGTCCAGACGGTCTGCCTGGGGACCTATTATTACTTGACCCCAAAATTTGGGCTGATTATGTAGCATGCTTAATGAACCTAATCCAGCTAGGCCACCCCGTCCTGGAATCATGGAAAGGGGCGGAGGTGATCACGATCTATAAAAAAGGTGATAGAGAGGACCCTGCCAACTACAGACCAATTAGTTTAATTGATACCATCCAAAAGGTAGTTGGCAGGGTCATTATAAATCGAGTGGAGACTTGGCTTGCCGACGAGGGTATTCTAACCCACTTCCAGGCCGGGTTCAGGCGGAAAGTTGGGGCAGTGGATCAGGGCTTCCGGTTTTGTGCGGTCTACTGGAAGTCAGTATTAATTACCAAAGGCAGCCTCTACTTGGCTTTCATTGACCTGAAAACTGCTTTCGATGTCATTCCACGCGCCAAACTATGGGAGGTTCTACTGGCCTTGGGGTTTCCTAGTTATTTGCTACAATTTGTTATTAAGCTACATGAGAATAACTACGCAAGGATACGGTGGGGGAGTCAGGGCCAATTGACAGGGAGGGTACCAGTCAACAGAGGGGTGCGGCAGGGATGTGTGATGGCCCCGACACTATTCTCCCTTTTTATAAATGGGGTGGTGGACCATTTGAGGGAGGATCCAGCGGATGCCCCTGTCCTTGCCGGGGAGAAAACCCCCACACTCCTCTTTGCGGACAATACCCTCCTGATGTCCAAGACCCCTAAGGGTCTTCAAAAACTACTTGACCGTTTTTCCCTCTTCTGTAAAGATCGTGGGTTAACAGTAAACACATCTAAAACAAAGTTAATGGTTTTATCAATGCATAGAAAGGTTAGGAAGGCTCATCTTACACTATATGGGTCCCCCTTAGAAGTAGTGAGTGAATTTGACTATCTTGGGGTAAGATTGTCCAACAATATGAGCTGGGATTCCCATATATCAAAGATGGTATTGAATCTCAAAAGGGTCTCTGGAGCTATATTAAGGAACCAGCGCCTTTCCATTAGCAGACCGGTGGCCCCTGCGTTGGCAGTCTACGAGGGGAAGGCGATACCCTCGGCAGTCTACGGCTCCGAACTATGGGGTGCCGAGAACACCAAGGCCTTGGCTACTGCGGATAATAAGTTCATTAGGGACTTAGTCTCACTCCCAGTCACAACCCCCTTGTTACCACTATTTTTTGATATGGGTAAAAAATCAATTACAGATAACGTCCAACTAAGGCCGCTGTTATACTGGGTACGCCTTAGAAGGCCACAAGAACTAGCACAATATGCTCGAGTGATGGACGAGTTAATTTCCCTAAATGTCGCAAATAAAATAAAGTGGCTAAACAAGCTCAAAACGCTGGTATTATCTATAGGTTTGGGAGAGTCTTGGGTCTCACAATGCCCCCCGGTCAAACAAGTTGTTACAAAACTTTATTGGGATTGGGTTGAGGCTAAGGTTAATTCTAACTCAAATCAGGGAACCCTGACGTCCAACTTTTTGGATCATAAATCCTCAAGGAAGCTAGAACCTTTTCTGGATTTCATCCAATTACCTAGAGATAGAACCTTGTTTTTGAAACTACGATATGGTATCCTTACCCTTAAAAAATTCATGGTGGGGTGGAAGAGCAAGGGAGGGCATGACTTAAAATGTCCCGGCTGCCCATGTCCAGAGGAAACCCTTGGCCACTTTCTGTTTGCATGTACAGCTTATAAGCATGTTAGAGCTAAATGGTTGAAACCAGTATGTAGGGAATTGGGAGTGAAGGATCATAGATCAGCCCTGCGTATTATTTCAACTAATACTGTCTCCATGTTTATCATCTGCGGGGTTGCCAAATATCTAGCGGGCGCTTGGTTAATTCTCTCAAGGTTGTTGGGCAATGTATAATTTTCTTTTTTAGAAAGAATGTACTGTTTTTAACTTTGTTTTACCCTTGCTGTTCTGGATGGAATTGTAGTATTATTGGATGGATTGTTTTATGTATTTTTTTAAATGTTTGTACTTTTATGCTATATATCTATCGAATAAAGTATGAAAACAGAAATGGCAGAATTTGTTCATCCCTGCAACAAGTGGCAGGCACCTCAGGGAGCACCTATAGTGCCTCCTCTGCCCCCAACCAGAGGCTGCAGGGTGAATGGGGCCCTGCTAAGATCCCCCAAAGTCGCTTTCCGACAGGCTTTCCATGTCGGAAAGCCCGACATGGAAATCCTGTCGGAAACCAACATCGGAATCCCTACTGGGAAAATGCCGACCATGGGGATTATGGGCAGGCCTCCTACAGGCCACTGGGCTCCTTGAGCCCATCGGAATCCAGCCAGAAGGACGTCCGGTTCACTTTGGACTGCCTGCATCATAATGCATCAGTCAAAAGTGAAACCCGCGGTGAGACCCTAAATCTTTTATGGAGGACACCAAATAAACAACAAGTTACGTGATATCAGCCAATTAGCTCAATGACAGTCCATGACATCATCTTTCTCCATGATTTCCTCCTCTTTCAATTGCTGCAGAGTGCAACTGATTCATGGCTCTGCCTTTCCTGGCTTTAACTTCTGATCTTACAAAATTAGAAAAGTATTACCTGTCATGATACAATAACATAATTCATTAGTGGCCTTCTGCATTTTTAATAGGTGCAGCAGTGAGCCTGGGCTTCCCCAGCACCTGGTGCACGTGCATTCCAAACCTTATCAAAGATTTTATCACCTGTGTGCCTGCCCAGAGCATAATTACTTAGGCTATAACTGGGTTGCTCAAAATAACAATGACATACATGCCAATAGCAAACACAAGGATATGATGGACGGAGTGCTGACACTTTTCAGACACTCAACCCCAGTCACAGATCTGAGTTGAATCCATCATGAGTCTTTAGCTCACTTCCCCACCCTAGTTCAGACCCAGCCATATGCAAATCAGTCCTGACCCTGTTTCCCATGGGAACAGTGCAGCCTGAACTGCCAAGCCAGGTCTTCCTTGAACACGAAACAAGCATCCTGGGACCGGCTTCGGGGTAACACCCCTCATCAGCCAGGCTAGCTTGAATCCAGTGGCAAAGTGAGCAAGGGACCCTGGTCCCAGGATGCTTGTGTCCGGTCCGTGGATGACATAGCTTGGCAGTTCTGGCTGAACTGTTCCCAAGAGGCACGGGGCAAAACTGGTTTGCATATAGCTGTGTCTGAACTGGGGCTACAGCAGCAGAGCTTTCAAGGTGTTGGTGTGAAATATCACCAAAATGAGAAAGCTGTCAGAACTGGCATATTCAGTCAATCATCCACCTATAAATTCCTCTCAGTGAGTTAAGCACGTGCTCTATCTGTAAGCTACATGTTACTCTTGCCTTATTGTGCAAGTCTGGTAAGCAATGAAGGCTTGCTCCAGTCTGCCTGACTTAATATGTTCTGCAGGGAAAGGAAGATTTTCCTTGCTGCCTTCTGTGAGAGAGGGAAGCTTGCTTTGCTGCTTCCACGCTATACCTGCACTGCTGCTTAATTTGTTCATGTTCTGTTTTGGTAGAAAATTGTTCTGCCCTAGCTGTATCTGTTCTTTGAAGGAAGGAATTCTTGACTGTTTCTGCCCAAGATGAAGAAGAGGTCCTTCCACTGCTGTTACCTGATCTAATGAAAAAACAAAGGACATATTGCATGCACTTGCTTTACATGTTATGTTATGTTATGTTATGTTATGTTATGTTACTCCGGTTTGTATAGCGCCAGCTCACCACCAGGTCTCAAGGCGCTCCAGACCAAGGAAAACACACTTTATTCCTACTCACAGAGAAATTAGCCTAGAATTGTCGGTTTAACTTATGTGACCAAAAGCCTCTCTAAACAGAATCGTTTTCAACTGTTTCCTGAAACAGAGAAGATTCGGCTCCTTACGCAAAGACACTGGTAACTTATTCCATAGCACTGGGGTAAGTATGGAAAAGGACCTACCTCCTTTTGTAACTAGATTGAAACGAGGGCAGGTCAACAGTGAAGCGTCAGATGATCTTAGGATACGTTTCGGATTGTAGGGCTTTAGACGATCCTTAATATAGCCCGGTGCACGTCCATGAATTGCCTTGTGTGCAATGCACAGGCTCTTGAATTCTATCCTCTGCTTCATAGGAAGCCAGTGAAGTTTAGACAACAGAGGGGAAGCATGGGCGCTTCTCGGAAGTTTAAAGATTAAGCGTGCAGCGTCGTTCAAAACGACCTGCAATCTTTGGATCAAGTTCTTTGGTAGACCCAAGTACAGGACATTACCGTAGTCCAATCTTGATAAAATAGTGGCCGAAACCACTGTCCGAAGCATAGATTCGGATAGTAAAGGGACTAAGCGACGCAGTTGCCTAATTAGGCCAGTACAGGTGCCCACAACACCAGAAATCTGGGTAATCATTGACAAGTCCTTGTCGATCTCTATACCCAGACTTTTTACATTGGGCTTTGGTATAGGAGTGGGCCCAAGTTCTTTTGGCCAAAACAAGTCTCCCCAAGGAGATGTGCCAGTTGACACCACCAAAACCTCCGTCTTCTCAGGGTTGATCTTCAGCCGATTGTCACTCATCCAGCTGACTGTGTACCTAAGTACCTCCTGTGTATGTAACTGAGCTACTTTAGAGTTTTCAATACTAAAGAGTAGTTGGGTGTCGTGTGCGTAGTTGAACACCCGACAGCCCATCTTTACCAGGGATTCAATAAGGGGCTGCAGGTAGAGATTAAAAAGTAGCGGTGATAATGCAGATCCCTGCGGAACCCCACAGCCCTATGAATAAGGGTCTGTTTCACAACTTTAACAGGAGAGGCCAAAATCTATGGTCGTGAGGAAGGCACCCAGCAATATTCAAGCACCAAAACACGTTGATGGAAAAAAGAAGCAGTGTCCGCTTTTAATTATGCGGCAGGGAGATCTCAATAAAAAACACGTTTATAGCTCACCCACATAAAACTTTATGAAAGGTAAAGCATTTAAAGAAAGAGAGAACCAAAATGTCAACATAAGAGACATAACCTCGCTTAAACTAGGGGACTCATAACTAGAAGACTGTAGTACCAGTGAACAGTAGTACCCCTGAATGCTTCCCATTGCTAGACGTCAAACACACTTTTGAAGTGATGGAGCGAGATTTGGAAATAAATTTATTTCAACTCGCAAAGTTACACTTCCATAATGAATAATACATTAATAATGTGTGCAGTGTGAAATACTAATCAACCTAGATTTAAACTTGCAGATCACTACACGCGGGAAACTAATATGTGTGCTCATATATGTGCAATTATGTGCAAAGTGTTTGCATGTGAGAAATAATAAACTAATCCTGTCTATTGTGTTGCCAGAATTAAATGCAGCTGTTTATAATGGCATGTGCTTATTTCTGTGTGCTTATGTTTTGTTATTCTGTCTTAAATGTTGCAAGAATCTGTTTTGTTGCTTTATTTGCTTCTGCTAGGTAACATAGATTAATGGGTAATTATTAGCAAAGGTGGGTGGGTAACAGAACAAACGTCAATTCTTAAATTAATTTATGTTTTATGTTTGTTTAAATAAAAGTTTTCTAAATGAAGCTTAGAGTTGGCTGCAGAAAAATAATACATTTTAAAAGTGACGCAAGAAAAAGTGGCCCTTTCTGAAAAGAGGCCTGCTGATGAAAAGCCACAAGAGAAAACTTATTTTGAAAAAGATGAGAAGCCTATAAACTTTTATTGTGAAAAGTTTTGAAAAGAACTGCCAAAGGCGACTCTGTGGAGAGGTTTGCTATTGTGCCATGAGAAGCTCAGAACGGACAGGCTCAAGGTTGGGAGGAAGAGCCGTGACATTTTTTGTATTACATGAACATCTTTGCTACAAAATGTAGCAGCCTAAGGAAGTGTCGCCAGGACTCTGTGCATGAACAATGGGTTAGTGAAAAAGCCCGGACATGAGGTGTAAGATGTCGCAATTTACTGTGGCATGAGGTGGCTCAGCCAATGGAGAGCTAGAATTCAGCTGTTGGAATGTGAAAATAGTTAGTTTAGCTTAGTTTTAGGGTATAAGAATTAGCTCAAAGAGCAGACTTTTGGCCTACGCTTCTTGATTCCAGAGGGACGTGTTCTGCTGATGGACGAACGCACGTAAGGAAAGGAGACTTTTAAAAGACTTTATTTTCAGGCGATGAGGGTAGAGACAGGGAAATAATTCGTGTTTGGAAATGCTTATTTTCACTTATTTCTGCTAATGAATAATATTTCTTGAATTAAGCTCTCTTTATAAATGCTGAATAAACTCTTCTTTATGACATTTTCTAATACTTGTTTAATAAAGTTCCAAAACCTAGGTTTTCATGAATATGTTTAAATAAACTTACTAAATGACAAGCTGGTCTTGTTTATTGTGGATAGTTTAAACAACATATATAGATCTAATCGCCTCATGATTCAGTTGTTCTGTTGTTGATATGGGCCTAGTATTGTATGGTAAGTTTGGTGGTAGTATATAGAGTTATTTGTGCAAAATTGTGGCAGGAGCGCTGGATCAGTTTTTGGTAGCATTCGTACGGTTTATATGTTGTTTTTAACATACATGTTACATACATGATACATATATGTTGGTATATTCATAGGATCAATGTTTAACATATGTTAAGTTTTTGATTTTGTCAGATTGTTATATGTAGTTGAAAGGGTTTTTCCAGCAGTGTGAAAAGTCCCTGGTTTGCCATGGCAAGAGTAGTGTAATGCTGTGATCAGGACGCTGTTTTCAGGTTACACAGTTCATTTGTTCTGCTTCAAAAGGTGATATCGCTGCATATCATCGTGTTGTGGACGTACAACACAAGTTTAGGGTTCTAGGTATGTTGAGTAAATTGTATGTATGATAGTGAGGATTATCTATGAAATTGTAGCCTTGAGTATAGGGACTTGGAGCCTGTTTTAAAACTCTCTGTGAAAAGAGTAATAGAATTTATCCAAGCTTGTGTGAAGGGTAAGCGTTGTTTTCTCTTCTAAGGTTAGAGTCCTAAGGAAGAAAAATAAGCATTGTTTTCTCTTCCAAGGTTAGAGTCCTAAGGAAGAAAAATAAGCGTTGTTTTCTTACTGGCAAAAGAGATTTTCTTTTAAGGTTAGAGTCCTTAAGAAGAAAATAAGTGTGCATGAGTAGGGATTTCTTCAGTATATATGTATGTCTAAATGTGATAAGAAAATATCCTGGGGAAATAGTGTCCTCTATTCCAAATGAATGAAATTCTGTATGTCTGAAAATACTGTCCTTTATAGGGAAGCGGACAAATGGTTTGTTTATTGTAGTTACTAATATTGAAAAAATAATTGTGAAGCGTTTTTGAAGTTGTGTAGTCACAAATTGTTCCAAAAGTAATTGTAAAGAGCTTTAGAGCCTTTGGAGAAATTTTGCGCTATTTAAATTCATTTGAAAGTATTGCACGCTATTTAAAATGCATTCAAAAGTGTCCCGATCGAAATTGTGAAGGAGGGGCTGTTTTTATGAGTGAAAGCATAAGGGCAGAGCTTGAAGCCGCAGCGGCTGTGTACGTCATAGCCGCCGCGCTCTGATTGGCTGAGGCGTCCGAAGCGTCACAGCAAAGCGGCGCTCTGATTGGCTGAGGCGTCCGAAGCGTCACAGCAAAGCCGCGCTGTGATTGGCTGAGGGATTTGTCGCGCCGCAATTGGCTGATGCGCGTTGTTTACCACTGCCGAGTTATTTCCTTTGGTTTCCCGCCGGCGACCGTTGCGCGCTGTGTTTGAGCTGATGGCACATTGTTATGAGCCGATGTGTTCCTCACATCAAGTGTTGTGAGCTCGTTTGGCAGAAAAGGGGCTGTTTTGGAGTGCGAGAGCACGAGGGGAGAAAGGGAGACTGCAGCAGCAGTATACGTCACTGCAGCTGCGCTGTGATTGGCCGAAGCGTCACAGTAGCTGTGCAGTGATTGGCTGACACTCTTGTGGTCGTGCAGTGATTGGCTGATGTGCGTTACCACTGCAAAGTCAAGTGTTTCGATTTACATCTGCGAGTGCTTTGGTTTTCTTTAGTACTAGTGCCTAGAATTAGCCTAAAAAGCCAACAAAAAGTTTATAAAACACTCACCAAAAAGGGAGCTCTAGGGACTGGTTCATAATTTGATAGGTAATGAAAAATCGGTTTATATTAAAACAGATCTGTAAAGTAGTGTATAGCAAAGGACAACAGCAACAGAAGTAACCAGAGAAGGGACATTAACAATATCAGCTGTCATAATATTAGGTATTAGTGCAGCATTAACAGCTGCCACCAGAGCTACAAATACAGCCACAGCAGCAGTAGTTTTTACTAGAATAGGAAGCATAGCAACAGCCATAGCTGTGACCTCAGCCACTTCCACAGTAGCATCGGTAGTTGTAACAATGGTTGTAATTTGTGATTTATAAGTCAAATTAAGTTCAAGGAAGACTGGTTTAAAGCTGGTTGACAGAAGGGAAAATGGAGGATCGTGCAGTGTAATTAAATAAATAAACATTACTGAGTCTTCCCCACAGCTGATATTTTGTGTGTGTGCAAATGAGCAATTTTTTTTACACCTAATCAATTACAGATGTTTCCACTCCTGCCAGTCTAAGTATTTTCATCGCTGCTTTTCGCTAAGCACATTTTTCTGCCTAAATTAAAACGTGAATATAGGTAAATTAAAAGGAATATTAATTTAAGTAGGAAGTTCTGTTTATAGTGCAAAGTATAACATCACATGACTTTGTTGAATAATTAATAATATGTATTGATTAGCAGATGCTATAAGGCCAATAAAGTGAACATATTTTATTGTGATTCATTTTTAATAAAGGTAAATATTTTATAAAACTTGGATAATTATTATCTAAAGAAAGAAAAAATGTTTTCCTGGTACCAGAAAATGAAAAAGGTTGTTGTTACATATGAGAGCAAATTAATGAATACACCACCTCTCCCAAAGGAAATAAATTTTAATGAAAATTCGGTTTGCAAATTTATAAATGAAAATTATAAACATGAGAAAGTAGAATTTATTGATCAGTGTAGAAATGATGTTTTAAATACAGATCAGGACAGAAATTTAAGCAGACCCCCAGAACAGATTAATGTAACGCCAAGAGTCCCAGTTCAGATTAATAGAGTCCCAGCCCAGACCTCTTCTCAACATGTCACAACAGAAAGGTATGATGAGATGCCTAGTACTTCTGGAATAAATATTCCTGGTTATGTAAATTCTACAAATGATTTAATTGAGCAGTTAACCAGAAATATGGATGCAGTGACAGTTCCAGGGCTTAGAAAAGATGAAACTAGTTCCACAGTTTTAACGGTCCCATAAAATTCTGGAATTCAAAATTTTGCTGAAAAACTTTATTCTAATGTATCTGAAAGTCAGCCAGTAATGATTTCAACTAAGCAAGAGAGAGTGATGACTACAGCTCAAGCTAGTGAGGACTCTGATGTTGACCTGATTGATCTGACACAGCCCGATGAGTCAAAATTAAAAGTTGTTTTAGAAGAATTAATAAATGGTACTATCAGTACAGACATGATAAAAACATATCAGGGAGGCGTGGCTGAGACAGCGATGTGAGCAGACGTGTCTCACTTGAGCTCCGTCGCCCCGCTGCTCTACTTAGCTTGCTTCAGCGTAGTTTTCGGGGGGTACACACCCCTGGGGACCCCTGCACATCACTGATCCTGCTGGTACCCCTCCTCGGCGACGAGACGCGGTGGTGACAGTTCCGGCGGCCGCACCGCCAGCCTTCGGGATCCCCCGCCAACGGCCGCTGGCCGACATCTTGCCCTGGGTCCGCTGCTGGAGAGTCGGGACGAGCTTCTGGGGAGAGAACCGGCACTGCGTCCCGGAGGAGACACCGGAGCACCCCTGGCCTCATCTGCGGCTGTGTGGGACCAGCGGACCCAGCCTGTCGCCGGCGGAGCCGCGCCGGAGCTGCTGGAATCGGACTACCGTCAGTGAGAGGCACAGCGGCGGCCCGGACGCCGCATCTGCCTGAGTCCCCGGCCTCGGCGGGAAAACCGGGCCCAGATCTGAGGGATTGTCGGCGGCCCCCGTGCAGCGCGAGCCCTGGTCGGGACTCCATCGCCCGTCGCTGGGCCCAGACGGTGAGCTGCAGCGCGCTGCCCCCCCCCTCCCGCCAGCCATCACCCGGAGGGGCCCGGCGCTTGCGGGGCCCGGCGGTTGGTCTTCTCGCCACTTCCCCCCTTTGGCGGAGGGCCGGCCCCCATACACCGACAATCCCAGCCTGAGCGCCGGCCCGGAGGAGACACCGGAGCACCCCTGGCCTCATCTGCGGCTGTGTGGGACCAGCGGACCCAGCCTGTCGCCGGCGGAGCCGCGCCGGAGCTGCTGGAATCGGACTACCGCCAGTGAGAGGCACAGCGGCGGCCCGGACGCCGCATCTACCTGAGTCCCCGGCCTTGGCGGGAAAACCAGGCCCAGATCTGAGGGATTGCCGGCGGCCCCCGTACACGCGAGCCCTGGTCGGGACTCCATCGCCCGTCACTGGGCCCAGACGGTGAGCTGCAGCGCGCTGCCCCCCCCCTCCCGCCAGCCATCACCCGGAGGGGCCCGGCGCTTGCGGGGCCCGGCGGTTGGTCTTCCCGCCACTTCCCCCCTTTGGCGGAGGGCCGGCCCCCACACGCCGACAATCCCAGCCTGAGCGCCTCCAGCCGCCCTGGACACGTAGACTGCGGCCTGGTGAGATATAGAGCCGCTGTGTATTGGCGACCCCTGAGCCTAGGTGGGCCCCAGCCCTGCAAAACACGGCCACTGGCCGCCTCGCCGCCGAGACCCGGCCCTGTCACGCCTGGCGGACCTCGTACTGAGTGACCCTGCCGTGAACACACGGGGACCCCAGGGGCCTTTGCCGCCTGTTACCCCCTGACACTGGGCTCCTCGCTGCTGAGAGGCCGGGACCCTCCTGGACACTCCTTACCTGCTGCGGTGGGACCGGCTGGACGTTACGCTGAGAGGAGGCCCTGACCGGGGGACTGAGCCACACCACGGGACTGAGAGAGGCCCTCCGCCTGCGGACTCTGGGCCCGGCCTGCTGTGGCCCATCTACAGTCCTCGCCTATCCGCCGCCTCCCCTGCCTCCGCGCTGCCTTATCTGCTCGGGTGCGCTACCCACCCTAGCTCCGGCGGCCCCTCCACGGCCTGGACTTCTTCTATTTGAGTGCGACCCAGGTGGACCATGACCCGCGGCAGGGGGAATAAACTGGACCCCACACCCACGACGACCAGAGGGGCGTCAGTAGCCTCTATGTGGGGTAAGGCGGGCTCACCATTGCCATCCGGAGGGCCCTCATCATCGTCAGGGGAGAAGCCCCCACCGTCAACCGACTCTCCACCGGTGACGCAGGCCTTCATGACCTCCTTTATGGCTGATCTGAAGACTGAGATTGGGTCCCTCAGGACGGAGGTCCACACCTGCGTCAAAGAAATGCGCAAGGAAGTCACCGACCTTGGCGACCGCGTCGACGGCCTGGAAAGAACGGTCGACTCCCGCACTGAGGACCTAGAGCAAATCTGGCAGAGAGTGGCGACCCTCGAGGAACAGCATATCCAGCTCCAGATCAAACAGGAAGATTTGGAAAATAGGGGACGCCGCAACAACCTCCGCATACGGGGTGTGCCACTCGGAGAAGAGGGGACTAATACCATGGCCTATGTGGCCCTACTCTTACAAGCGGTGTGGGGCGAAGAGGAGGCCCCCCCGCCGCGCCTAGACCGCGCGCACCGTGTCTTCGGAGCGGGAGGAAAAGCGGGTCTCCTTCCCGACATCGTCACCAGGCTCCACTACTTCACCGAGAAGGAGGCCATCTTGAAGGCGGCTAGGGATAACCCGGACCTGCGGTATGAAGGCCACAAGATCCAGATCTTCCAGGACCTGGCCCCCACCACACTCCACAGACGGCGAGTCTTCCGCCCGATCACAGAGAAGCTCCGGACCCTTAACATCTCTTACCAGTGGGGGCATCCCTTTGCACTCATCTTCAGGTGGGAGGGCAAGCGCAGGTCACTCAGGTCCTACCGGGAGGCGGCAAGACTGCTGGACATGCCGGAGTCACCAGACCACAGTCCGACGCGTCCTCGCCACTCGGAGAAGGCCCCTCCACGCTCTGAATGGTCCACTGTGCACAGACGTCGGCGGTCCCCTCCGGTGGACGCGCTCTCTACCTCGCAGACCAAGCAGGACATCATTGCCCACATCCGCTCCCTCGAGGGCGACCGCGAGGGGCGGGCCTCCCAGCCCACCGCTTCTGGATCTGAGGGTGGGGATCGCCCCTCGACTCCAGATGACCACTGAACGTTGCCACTGTGACTCCAGCTGTCCTGTACACACGCTCGCCCACTAGGCACTTCAGCGTGTCTTCCTGCTCCATGGTGGCCTACTCCCATTGTTCGTGGAAAGAACGACGCCCTTTGCCTCCCTCAGGTCACGGACTTCACCGCGGAGCCCCAGCGCCCCACTGGCGCCCGAACGGGTCGTGTGGCCCCGCAGCCTGACACATCCCCGGACTACCTCTAGGCAGCGGGGTGGATGGACTCTGAGATGATTTGATTCTACTTCACTTGCCCGGATCTCCGCTCCCTCCCTTTGTCCTATAGGAAGTGACATTCCTGGCTTCATCCAAACCCTCGGGTAGAGGATGTCCGATACCTGGGACACTGTATACTGGCCCTGTTGGCCTGTTTTGGTTCAATCTCTTCTTTGCGCCTTTTTTCTCTTTTATTGCCTTCCTCTTCCTACTTCGCTCTTATACTGCCCTTTCCTCTCACGTTCTCCTCGCGCCTGCGGTGGGGTGGAGGGGTGGGCTCTGCGGGGGCTGACACGCTGGAGGCGAGAAGTGGCTGCCGCTGTATTGTCTGCGGGAGGGTCTGCTACACTGAGTTCTGCGCGACTCCACTCCCTCTTAGTGCTATGACGGCGACCATCCCTACACCCTTGAAGGTCCTCTCCCTCAACGTCAAAGGGCTCAACTCCCCCAACAAGCGGCAGCAGGTATGGCGCTACCTCCTACACCACGCCCCTGACATTATCCTCCTCCAGGAGACGCACCTTCTCAGGGGAGACACCAAACGCATGGCCCACCCTAGATACCCTACACAGTTCTGGGCATCCTCTGACACCAAGACAGCGGGGGTGGCAATTCTCTGCAGGGTTGGCATTAGGCGGGGATCCGTGAAACCTTTCAAAAGTGCTGATGGGCGCTTCCTCCGAGCCACGATACAGATGGGCCGTGTGCAGTTCACTCTTGGATGTGTATATGCTCCCAACCAGTCGCAGGACAAATACCTCCAGACGCTCCTGCGGGAACAGTTCCCACCGGGCGACAATAATGTGATCCTGGGCGGCGACTTCAATCTTGTCTGGGACCCCGAGCTAGATCGGGCGGGAGCCTCCTTTAATGGGGCGGGAGCAATGTCTTCTGCTCTTAGAACTCAGCTTAGGGACCTGGGGCTTGTGGATGTGTGGCGCTACCACAACCCGGGAGCCCGGGACTACTCCTTCTACTCGCATTCCCATAGGACGTACTCCCGAATCGACTACCTTTTCACCTCCCTTGAGGTGGCCCGGGACTCTTTGGCTGCAGCTATCTCCGACATCTCCCTGTCGGACCACGCTCACGTGGCGCTCTTGCTACAGGACCCCCTGGCCCACGCCACTCGGGAACGCCGATGGACGCTCCCTCCGAGGATCCTTCGGGACCCGGACGACGTCGCCAGCATCCGTGACGCCATAGACTCGTATTTCGCCGTTAACGACACCCCTGATCTGCCGTTTCACACGGTTTGGGACGCCTTCAAGGCTACCATTCGGGGCCACATCACCTCCCTGGCGGCGGCACGGAGGAAGGAAGCGTCCAAGTTGGAAACAGACCTGGCTAGCGAGATCAAACTTGCGGAGGCCCGGGATCGGGCCTCCCCCTCGCGGGCGTCAAAGAGAACTCTCGCTAACCTACGGGGGCAACTCCGCACCCTGCGTACCAACAAGGCGGAGCACTCCCTGCTAGCGCTCAAGCAACGGTATTACGAGGGAGGGGACAAGGTTGGCCGACTACTGGCCGGCAGGCTGCGGGCATGTACCGCTAGGGCCCACATCGCCAATGTCAAGCAACAGGACGGCACTTGCGCCACGACTGAGAAGACCAAGCAGGCCGCCTTTGTTGCTTACTACTCCTCCCTATATGCCGAGGAGCCCACCTCTCCGGAGGCCCGGGAGGCCGTCCTCGCAGACTACGGGGGGTCTACCCTGTCCCCGGCATGTGCGGCCTCGCTGGAAAGCCCCTTACAGGAGGAGGAAATAACGGAGGCTGTTAAAGATCTCCCCGTGGGGAAAACTCCGGGGCCGGACGGCCTGCCATTGGCCTTCTATCGCCTGTTCTTGACCCAGCTCCGCCCGCATCTGTTGCGACTATACAGTTCCTTTTCTGACACCGTCGGCCCCTCCCCCGACATGGGCCTGGCGGAAATAGCCCTGATCCCCAAGCCTGGGAAGGACCCGGACCTGTGTGCCTCCTACCGCCCCATCGCCCTCCTCAACACTGATCTCAAGATTTACACCAAGGTTTTGGCCAAACGACTTGACCCACACATGCCGGGCCTGGTGAATCCAGACCAGGTGGGATTTATTCGGGACCGCCAGGGAGCCGACAACGTCCGCAGACTGGCGCACTTGGTGGGAAAGGTGCACCATTGGAAAATCCCGGCTTGCCTCCTCTCACTGGACGCAGAAAAAGCCTTCGACCGGATCGATTGGATCTTCCTGCGGGCGGTCCTCAAGAAACTAGGTCTTGGCCCTACCATGATATCCAGATGCATGGCCCCCTACCTAGGACCGCAAGCCCGAATTCGGGTCAATGGCCAATTGACGTCGCCGCTTTCGGTCCACAGGGGCACGAGGCAGGGATGCCCGCTGTCGCCGCTCCTGTTCGCCCTTGCGGTTGAGCCGCTGGCGGAGCTGATTAGGCGTACCCCTGACATTCATGGTATCTCCCACGGAGGGCGCACTAATAAGGTGGCGCTCTTTGCTGATGACCTGATTCTTACCCTTACAAACCCTCGGGTCTCCTTCCCAGCAGTGCAGAAAGCCCTCTCCCTGTTTGAGCAGGCGTCCGGCCTTAAAATCAACCACACCAAGTCTTGGGCGCTTAATCTCACCATCCCCGACGAGGAGATCTCTTTTCTGCAGGGAGTCACGCCCTATCGCTGGGCGGACAGCCATATTCAATACCTGGCCCTAGACCTCACGCCCCATCTTGACTCGTGGTCCTCGAGGAATTGGGCCTCTTGCCGCAAGGAAGTTCTGGCTGACCTGCGAAAATGGAAACCCTTGATGATTTCCTGGTTGGGGCGGCTCAACGCGGTCAAGATGTCCATCCTCCCCCGCATTCTGTATGTTTTCCAGTGCCTCCCCACCCCGATCCCGATTCACTGCATCAGAAACCTCCAACGCGACCTCACGTCCTTCATATGGGAGGGCAAAAGACCCCGGTTCTCGCAGAAAGTCCTGATGGAACCGAGAGACAGAGGCGGCCTTGCCTGCCCGAATCTCCTCCACTACTATTGGGCGGCACACCTCCGGTTCGTGATCGAATGGGGTGCACGCGAAAGCGACAAACACTGGCTCCACATGGACCGTTCGGTCACGGGGCGCACCATATGGGACCTGCCTTGGTTACCGCGGGTGGCACGTTCCAGAAGTGCATATCTTGCGGTCCCCACGAGGACGGTTCTTGAAGTATGGGACAGGGTGGCAGTGGCCAAGGGTCTCACCACGTTTCCCTCTCCACACACTCCCATTGCAGGTAACCCGCACTTCCCCCCCGGCTGCCCGGACCCGAGCTTTTGAGAGCTGGACGCAAGGCGACTGCAGAGTTGCCGGAGACCTTTTTCTTGGCGGGTCGTCTAAAACATGGCTAGACTGCAAGGAGGAATTCAGGCTCCCTCTCACCGCTCACTTACAATATGTGCAGCTGCGCCACTGGACCTCGGGAGACGACATGTACCAGGCTGCTACTAGGGCATATACCCCCTTTGAGAAATTGGCACGATCCCTCGGGGGACTGAAACGACTCATCTCCCAAATCTACAACATCTTGCAGCACCCCACCGCCCCACCTGCGCACCCCTATCAGAAGCAGTGGCAGTCGGCGACAGGCACTGACATCACTCCCTCTCAATGGACTCGGCTCTGGAATGACATCCCCAAAACCTACCGCAGCATCCCGCAAAGAGAAAATGCGTACAAGATGCTGACGCAATGGTACTACACCCCCCTGCGACTCAGCAAAATGTTCCCCACTTCCTCGCCGCTGTGCTGGAGGTGTGGCACTGCGACTGGTGACTTTGTACATATCTGGTGGTCCTGCCCTACCCTAGCTGTCTTTTGGAAGGAGGTCCTCAGTCACATCAAAAAGGTGTTGGGTTTCCCCCTCCCTGAGGAGGTTTGTACACTCCTACTGGGCGTTCGACCCCCCACACTTAGAGCCCTCACGCGCAGCGACTGGATCCTCACCCTTCACATGTTAGGTGCTGCCAAACAGCTTATTGCCCTGTACTGGAAGCGGGCAGAGGCGCCGCCGATAGCATCCTGGTTCGTGCGCCTCTGGCAGGTCCTGACTATGGAACTACTCACGGCGCGGATACAATCCAGGGGGGTGCGCTTCAAGGCAGTATGGGAACCCCTAGTGCGTCACCTGTGCTCCATCAGCTATGCCCGCCACATGCCTCCCAGGCTGCGCGCTCTACAATTGTTCGAAGACGCCCTCATTCCTGCTGACCCAAGTAGACTAGGCTCTTAACCGCTTCCCCCAGTGCCGCTTTGTGTTTTCCTGTTTGTGGCCACGGGCACACCCCCCTGACTCCTCTTCACCTTGACACTGCTAGCTCCTTCTCCGACTTTTCTTCCTTCCTACTTGCCACTCTGGCTTCCACCCCTCTTCGGGACAGTTAGGTCCCTGTTGGGCCTTTTGAAAATGTGACACCATTGCTTTTCCTCACATACGCGCCTACCCCACACAATGACGCATTGCCAGTTTATGGCCACCTCTTGCTCTGCTTTCCCCTACGCCACGCGGCCGGCCCCCCCTCCGGGGGTTGTAGGCAGGGCGCTGTGTTAATGACTCCGCCTCCCCTGTCTAGTTTACTTACTGGCTTTACTATGCGCGGCCGGCTCCAGAAAGGGGTTGTAGGCTTCTCGCTGTGTTCACAATAAAAACAGATTTGAACAAAAAACATATCAGGATGATGAATGGATGTTTCTTTGCAAAAGCATTACTTGGAAAATAAAAAATAAGCATGATGCTGTTGAAGAAATGGCTTTAAATTTAGAAATTGATTTGAGTAAACAAAACTTTACTGAAAGGGACATTGAAAGCTTGAACAAAACAGAAAGAATCGTCCATATAAATGATTTAATTTGGACTTTGAGAAAATGGGGTAATTTGAATAAATGGAAAACAAAATGGACAAAGAAAAAGAAGAAGGAAAAAGCAAAATTAGCTTTTGTAAGAGAGTGTACAAATTCGCCCAGAAATATCATTAAGAATGAACCATGGTCTGATACGATTACTGTTTTGAATCATTTGGCAGATGAGGGACATCAAGTGTCACCTGCAAAATTACAGTTTTCCAAGCAAGAAGTAAAATACCTTGGTCACAGAATTGCAAAAGGAATCAGACAAGTGACAATTGAGAGAATCAAAATGATTCAGGGAATGCAACCTCCAAAAACACAGAGACAGGTCAGAATGTTTTTAGGAATGGTTGGCTATTGTCGTCATTGGATTAGTGGAATTTTTGTAATTGTGAAACTACTGCAGAGATTAACAATATCAGATATAAAAGATCCAATTGTCCTTACAGAAATTGAGATGGAAGCTTTTGAAAAAATAAAAAGGAGCTTGTGTGAGGCACCAGCCTTAGGCATGCCAGACTGCGAAAAAGATTTTGAGCTGTACTGCAGTGAAAGAGAAGGGTGTGCATTGTCTGTGTTAATACAGAGACATGGAAAACTGAGAAAACAAATTGCATACTTTTCAGCGGTGCTTGATCCAGTTGCTAAAGCATTACCAGGCTGCTTAAAAGGAGCAGCTGCAACAAGTGTGAGCCTTGATCAAAGTGAGGGAATTATAATGGGATTTCCTGTAAAAGTCTATGTTCCCCATTCAGTTGAGATTCTCCTTACCAGAAGCAAAACGCAACACTTGACAAGTAACAGACTTACCAAGTACGAGAAGATTATTCTGGGATCAGATAATGTCTCAATAGCAAGATGTGTGAATTTAAATCCTTCCACATTATTGCCTGATGGTGCTATAACTGAAATCAGAAATGAAAATGACGTTGATCATGAATGCTTGGATGTTTTGGAATATTGCACCAAGCCAAGGCAGGACATTAAAGATGTTCTTCTGCCAGAGTCAGATTATGTTTACTTTGTTGATGGTTCTTGCCTAAGAACAGAGGAAGGCTTTTTGAGAGCAGCATATTCTGTCTGCACAGTTGCTGATGTTGTGGAAGCATCATGTCTTGAAGGAATTCTTTCAGCTCAAGTAGCAGAATTGATTGCTTTAATTCGTGCATGTGAAAGAGCAATACATTTGAAAATAACTATAATAACTGACAGTGAGCACGGTTACGGAGTTGTGCATTATTATGAACAGCTCTGGTCTCAAAGAGGCTATTTGACCTCTGCAGGTTCACCAATAAGAAATGCAAAATTAAATAAAAGACTGATCGATGCCATTCAATTACCAGAAAAGATTGCTGTCGTAAAATGTTCAGCTCACAAGAAAGGTGAGGATTTTATTACCAAAGGAAATGCTTACGCAGACGAGATGGTAAAATACTGCCAGAGAAACAATTTTGCAATTAATGGGGAAAAGATTGATAAACATGCTTTGAGTTCACTAATACTAACATCTGTAGTTGAAACATGGCAGGGAGTCAAAGATTTACAAGATGAAGTAACTGTTAAGGAGAAAAACACATGGTTGAAAGCAGAATGTAGACAGCGAGATGAGGATGGAATTTGGACATACAAAGATGGCAGAGTAGTTTTACCAAATAGCATGATTGCTGACATGGCTAGGATGTATCATGGTCAGGCACATATTGGAAGAGATTCCATGATCAGGCTTTTTAGAGAGACATGGTTCAATCCAAAGTTCAGAATTATTGCAGAGTCTCTCTGTCAACGGTGCTTAGTTTGCCAACAAATGAACACCAACAGAAAAACAGTTGTGAACAATAGGACGGGAGGGTGGTCCTTTTACCAGGCTACAAATGGATTTCATTGAAATGTCATCACATAACAAGTTGCATTGTGACTGGGTAATAGTCTGTTTGTTTTCAAGATGGGTTGAAGCATTTTCTATGGGACATAATGATGAAATTACTGTTGCAAAGTTACCTGATGGTGGAAGACATTTTGAAAACGGATTGTTGCAATTGATTTGTGAAGCTTTAAACATTGAGCAGAAATTGCATTGTGCATACATACCAGAAACATCAGGTGTTGTAGAACAAGTGAATGGAACCATAAAGAACAGAATCGGAAAAATGTGCCTAGCTACAGGAATGAAGTGGACTGATGCCCTTCCACTTGTTTTGATGTCTCTGAGAAGTACTCCTGATAAAAAGACAGGTTTAAGTCCGCATGATATTCTCATGGGCAGAGTTATGAGACAAGCTTTTATTCCTGTAGGGAGATCGATGGCTATTAATGATAGCGTCATTTTGGAGTACTGTAGGAATCTATCTGACGTCGTGACTTCTGTGTTCAATCAGGTGGGAAATGAAGTGGAGACAAGAGAAAAAGAGCAAGCACAAGATCTGTTACCAGGTGACTGGGTGAGAACAAAAATTCATCGAATAAGAAATTGTCTGGTACCCAGGTGGCAGAAAGCAAGACAAGTTATTCTTGTCACAACAAATGCAGTGAAGTGCAAAGGCCTGAAGAGGTGGATTAACACTAGCCATACTATTCGTGTACCTACACCTGAAAACTCTGATGAAGAAAGTGATACCACAGCTGATTCAGATTCAGAAGAAGAACCTGAAAGAAATCCAGATCCTGAAGATCGACAGGCAGGTCGACATCTGGAAAATTCAACTGTGAATGGAAATTTGAGTGAAAAAGATTTGGAAATCATAGTTGTAGACTCTGAAAATGATGAAGATCTGTTAGAAAAAGAAGCAGAAGAAGAGTCTGATCAAATTGTGATTAAAAACCAAGAAAGTATTGAAAAGCAGAAAAGAAACTCTGAAAGCAGGAACAAGAAATCTGAAACTGGGAAGTTGAAGGTAATTGAAGAAGAAGAAAAAGATGAATTATCAAGTACCAGCTATAAGGATGATGTTCCTAATGGAGTGAAACTGCCGAGTAAAGAAGTACCTGAGTCCAGAATTGAAATTTCTAACAGTGAAACTAATGAGAGTGATGAAGAATGTGGAGAAGCGTGGCTCAGTGGTTAGAGGCGGCAGACCCGGAAGCTGAGATCGGCCGTGGACCAGGGTTCGATTCCCCGCCTCGGCAGGTCTCGGGCTCAAAATTCCATGGGCTCGACAATTCTCGCTCTGGTGCCTACTCGACTCACGGGGTCACACTCTGCGACTCTGGGCAATAGCTTGCTTAATCTCCACTACGGCCCCTCGCGGCGGGATGCCTGGCTTTCACCTTGTGGGTACCCTGCCGGGGTATCTCACAGGGGAATACCAGGACGGGTTCCCTAAGCAAGCGCCTTGATACCTTCGGGTGATACGTGCGCTATATAAGTCGCAATACAAGATTCTCAAATAAGAAAATTGAGAAAAAGAGCTTGGAGAACAGAATGTAATATGACCGAGCAAAAGAAGAAATTTCCAAGAAAAGGTGATAACTGGCCAGAAGAAAATGAAGGCCTGAAATTGAAATTGGCACACAAATCAAAAGAACAAATTAATGAAATATCAAGTCAAAAAGATCCTGAAAAGAAAAGTGAGGCAGAAAAGAAAATAGAAGTTCCACCTGTAGTGGAGATCAATAGTAGCAGTCAGGAAGAAATAGATGACAATAGTGACAACGGTTGAAGTATTTACAGTTAAAATTTAGTTTCTTTTTCGTTTTTGGCATAAGGCTGAAGACAGAGTCTAATAAAAAAAAAAAATTTTAAATGGAAAAGGGGGGTGTTAGAATATTTTAGAAAATTTAGACATTTTTAAAATTTTTGTTTTTTCTTTGCAAACTTAGTGAACATGCCTTATGTTTTTGTAAATGACAGTTCAAGATGCTCCATCTTTAAGAGATGTTGTAAGATGTTTCTGATATGTGTGCTCCTAATAATTCTGCTTTGGTTAGTTTTAGTTGTCATTTTCCCTTTTGGAATTGACAAGGAGAAGTTTAAGGTCAATATGACAAGCAAAGCTTCAGCTAGTCAAGACAAACATGGCGTAATCACTGAGCTGCAATGAGAAATTGTTCCCTTAGAAGAGGATGATTTTTCTGAACGTCTGTCTAAAATATTTTAGGCAATCAACATCTGGTTTCAAGAGATTGGTGGTTCAATTCTTGGCAAGATACTAACACCTTTATTGGTTATAGTTTTTGTGATACTTTTGTTAAAGATCAGTTGCATGTTACACAAGAGAAAGAAATACCTGAGGGAAAATAAGAGAATTTACAAAATCAGAAAGGCAAAAGAGAGAGAGATAGATCTGGAGGAGTTTCGTAAAACTCAATATGAGAGTTGCAGACAAACTGAAGAGACAAGTCTTTAGAAATACTATCACAAGTGAAATCGAATCATGTTCATCTATAAGATAAAATTTTGCTAAATTTTTGGGTGTGGTTTGGTGATTTTGAAATCACCAGATGAGGGAGTTGATGGAGCGAGATTTGGAAATAAATGTATTTCAACTCGCAAAGTTACACTTCCATAATGAATAATAAATTAATAATGTGTGAAATACTAATCAACCTAGATTTAAACTTGCAGATCACTACATGCGGGAAACTAATATGTGTGCTCATATATGTGCAATTATGTGCAAAGTGTTTGCATGTGAGAAATAATAAACAAATCCTGTCTATTGTGTTGCCAGAACTAAATGCGGCTGTTTATAATGGCATGTGCTTATTTCTGTGTGCTTATGTTTTGTTATTCTGTCTTAAATGTTGCATGAATCTGTTTTGTTGCTTTATTTGCTTCTGTTAGGTAACATAGATTAATGGGTAATTATTAGCAAAGGTGGGTGGGTAAAAGAACAAATGTCAATTCTTAAATTAATTTATGTTTTATGTTTATTTAAATAATAGTTTTCCAAATGAAGCTTAGAGTTGGCTGCAGAAAAATAATACATTTTAAAAGTGACGCAAGAAAAAGTGGCGCAGAAAATTGACGCTTTCTGAAAAGAGGCCTGCTGATGAAAAGCCACAAGAGAAAACTTATTTTGAAAAAGATGAGAAGCCTATAAACTTTTATTGTGAAAAGTTTTGAAAAGAACTGCCAAAGGCGACTCTGTGGAGAGGTTTGCTATTGTGCCACGAGAAGCTCAGAACGGACAGGCTCAAGGTTGGGAGGAAGAGCTGTGACATTTTTTGTATTACATGAACATCTTTGCTACAAAATGTAGCAGCCTAAGGAAGTGTCGCCAGGACTCTGTGCATGAACAATGGGTTAGTGAAAAAGCCCGGACATGAGGTGTAAGATGTCGCAATTTACTGTGGCATGAGGTGGCTCAGCCAATAGAGAGCTAGAATTCAGCTGTTGGAATGTGAAAATAGTTAGTTTAGCTTAGTTTTAGGGTATAAGAATTAGCTCAAAGAGCAGACTTTTGGCCTACGCTTCTTGATTCCAGAGGGACGTGTTCTGCTGATGGACGAACGCACGTAAGGAAAGGAGACTTTTAAAAGACTTTATTTTCAGGCGATGAGGGTAGAAACAGGGAAATAATTAGGGTTTGGAAATGCTTATTTTAACTTATTTCTGCTAATGAATAATATTTCTTGAATTAAGCTCTCTTTATAAATTCTGAATAAACTCTTCTTTATGACATTTTCTAATACTTGTTTAATAAAGTTCCAAAACCTAAGTTTTCATGAATATGTTTAAATAAACTTACTAAATGACAAGCTGGTCTTGTTTATTGTGGATAGTTTAAACAACATATATAGATCTAATCGCCTCATGATTCAGTCGCTCTGTTGTTGATATGGCCCTAGTATTGTATGGTAAGTTTGGTGGTAGTAGATAGAGTTATTTATGCAAAATTTTGGTAGGAGCGCTGGATCAGAAGCATACCATGCAAGGTAGGCGAGGGGTAATCAAACTCTGTGAGTAAATATGATAATTCCACAAGCGGTTTGGCAGTTTCTGAATGTTTATACCTTGAGAGCATACTAGAGTCCTTAAGCCCACAATGCAAAATCCAGAGCCAGCCAGGGCATAACGGAGACTTCATCCCCTAACGTTCTTCGTGGCAGGAGCCGCTGACGCCGTTTCGCGCACCAGGAGGCGATCTTCCAAATTCGCCCAGGGCTCCCGCGGCGCAGGAGACCACACCGCAAAATCCACAGCCAGCCAGCTGGCCAGGGCATCTGACATTGTTTTACTCGTCGCCTGTTGTGTTTCCTTCCCTCCCACGCATCTCATGTTCTTTTGTTTTCTCCTATGTCTTTACTTGAAGCCTGCAATTGATGTAACTATGTAACATGTAACGCTATGATCCTCATGTAAAGTGCTCTGATACCTCCGGGTCTAGCCAGTGCTATATAGAACTTTGCAAATAAATATCTAAATAAATAATGGGGACTTCATCCCCCAATGTTCCTCATGGCAGGAGCCGCTGACGCCGTTCCGCGCGCCACGAGGCGCTCTTCAAAATCTGCCCAGAAACCCCGAGCCAGCCAGCCAGCCAGGGCATAACGTGGACTTCACCCCCCAACATTCGTCGCTGCAGGAGGCGCTGACACCTTTCCGCGCACCAGGAGGCGCTCTTCAAAATCTGCCCAAGGTTACCGAGGCACGGGACGCGCACATGCGTGTCCGGGCCCGTCAGTTCCAGGAAGTGGTAGGGCAGGGCCACCTCACTTGGCTTCCCAACGAGGGACTTTGATTGTATCAACTTATCTAAGCACATCAGAAACTGTGTTTTTAAGGATCATTTGGGACACTTGCATGTTTCTCATGTATTTACCTATTCATACCTTACTTCTCCATTAAATTATTGCTTTGGTGCAACACTTCCAGCTCAGTGACATGGGTAAGCGTAAGGCTATAGACATGGCTTTCAGGGAAATGAATGGGAAAAAACTCCTAACAGGAAGGTGAGCTGTGATATACTCACTAGAATTGACTCGTTTTTGACAGATATTATTTCATCCAACTCTGGGCTACCCAATCCAAGTACAGCGGTCCTCTCTAGTTTACCGCCAAAGCGATTTCACAAAATGTTCGAAAAGCAACCTATGTAATTTCATGTGCTAGCGCCAGAGGGGATCGACGACCCATCTAATCATGTCCACTGTGATAGCCCACCTTTAACCCATGAGACTCTAATGGTAGAATGCAGAAATAGGTATTCTGTACTTGATAACACTGAGTCTGATTCGGAGAGCCGCACTCTGACAGGGAGAGACTGCGTGACTACTGGGACTTTGACTATGTTGCAGAGTTTGATGGAAGTTTTAAAAGAGCAAGTTAAAATCCTCCTTGATGTTGTCGGAAATCATGTTGGGGGTATACTAATAATCACATGTGCTATTGTAGGGGTTGTGGGCGGCTGTGAAAAGATCAGAGAAGTGCTGTGCTAAGGTTAACCCTCCATCTAGTCCCTTAGACCAGTGTTGTTCGCCACTAGACACAGATGTTCAGTCCCACCCAGCCCCACCCATGAGTCCAAATCATAAACGAAACATTTTGGAATGATGCCTTTGCGGGGGTTGTATGGGAGGAGATTGCTTGGAGAGTTTGGGGATGCAAGCAAGTAGCGGTGGGGGGGGGGCAGGGGTCCTGTGTGACCACTTGGCTAATCTATGGCCGTGGAATAATGGAGGGCCATGGGGAAGGGTGGTGAAAGGGCAGCTGTATATCGCACCCATGTTCCAAAGCTACCCATTGGGTCATTGGAAAAGAAGGAGTCCCGGACAAACAAAGTCATCCCTTGGTTCCGTGAAACCAGACATTGTTACTCGATTATTAGGAGCGACATTTTAGATGTGGAAAGGCTCCCAGCGTTAGCTGTTACCCAAGATCTAATCTGGGTCTCTTTTGTGAGGTATGATCTAGTGGAGGGACTCATGGCCGTTGAAGCATGCACAATATCAAACGTGCATACTGCCATCAGCTTAAATGTTGTGCTCTGACAGACCTCTTGATAGCAAAGCGTGCTAAGATTGATAGGGGATCAGGTGAAGAAAGTAGTGCAGTTAGAAGGAACCACCAGGGACTGGAGCATAGTATCCAGTGTATTCTGGATGTTGGCACAAATAAGGGCGATGGAGAATTTGTCGTCACTCCTTATACAAGAAGAGGAATCTCCCAGGGATAGGGAGTTTGATTCTGGGAGCCTAGCATTTGTTTGCATAGGCAAGAAGGGTCAGCGATAACACAAGTTAACAATAAGCCTATTATTAGAAATCCAAAAGTTATCCCTACCTTACACGAGGCAGAATTAACCTTGGAACCCTTGGTGAGGATTGCTTCATGGAATGTAGCAGGATTAGCTAAACTTTTGCCTGATGTCGCGTGGGAAGAACTTATTGACACCTACGGCATATGTCTATTTCAGGAAACCTGATGTCTTACCCCATCTTATAGGTTTGGGTACACATCCTTTTGTGTCGAAGGAACCAAGAGTACCAAGGCAAGGCCCTCAGGGGGACTGGGTTTATGGATAAAGACCTCGCTTCGATGTACCATTAGCACCTTGCTCTTTGGTTCCAAGGATATTTTAGCACTTAGACTCTCGTTTCCCTCTGGTTTGTCCATAAAATTAATGAACGTTTATAACAGAGTAGAGGGTAGAAACAATGAAACCATTACTATCTGCCAACTCGAGCAACTACTTCTGAATTCTGGGGCAAGAGATCTCTTATTGGTGGCAGGAGATTTCAATGCAACATTAGAGCCATTAGTTGCCGCCCCACATGACCTAACCTCTGAGTTGGATAATCAATGCGGAATACCCCATCTAGAACTGCCCAAAGTAAGATGGACACCAAAAGCGGGTCAGCTGTTGACATTAACACTCGAATATGAATTTAGAGCCACTAATGGTAGGTGTATCTCAGACCTCCAGGGTAACGCCACCTTCAATAGGCAGGGACACTGCAGTAGAATAGATTACTTCCTTGCCCAAGTTGAGTTATGGCCTGTCATTATGGACATAGAAGTGATCGAACGACTAGACAGTAATCACAATACCCTTAGCTTGTCATTGAGCATTAAGAAAACCCCACACTATGGGAGTAGGGGTCATTGTGATATTGGAGCACTTCAGCCCACTAATAACCTTAGATCTATTAGTTGGGAGTGGGTTTTTAAAAACCCTGTGCAGCTAAATACCATCAAGGGAATTGTCAAAGCTGATTCTGAACATCTGTCTAAACTCCCCAATAATAAGAGAAACAAAATGATAAAACATGCATATGAAAAGCTTGGAGAGATAATAAGGGATGTCTTGGGTAAACCAAGGGAAAAAAGAGTCCCTGCTCGAAAATTGAGTCCTGGTATAACAATACCTGTATAGTGGCGAAAGGTGAGCTTCTTGCTGCTATTAAATCTAAATCACAGGTGGAGATTATTAAATCTAGAGCACACCATAGGGCAGTAAAACGGGTGTGGGAAGATTTGTTATGGTCAGATCTGCACGATGCCCTGGCTAATAGGGATACCAAACATTTTTGAAAAACTGCAGCTGCGGTCTCTAGGGGGAATAAACCTGCCATTGACTTTTGTATTCAACCAGAAGAGTGGGTTGCACATTTTAGCCATTTGTATACAGATGGATAAAGACAGAGTCATCCTAGTTGTGAGTGGGGCTCCATTGGCACCTAATGATTTGCAATTTTCACTTAGTGAGACAGAAAACGCAATTAGCTCTTGCCCCTGGACCCTACAGAATACCCAATGATTTATATAAAGAAAATATAGAATTCTGGGGTCCATACATTAATCTACTCTCTAATATTATCCTCTTGGGTATGGAAATTTCCCAATTATGGAAGCTGGCAGAAATAGTTACTATTTTTAAGACATATTAGCCTTATAGATTCCCTACAAAAAATGTTCTGCATGCAGATCCTTGTCCATCTCCAAGACTGGATCAGCAATGGGAATATTATTTCTGCGTGGCAGGCTGATTTTATGGCACAAGTCAATGTAAATGTAAATTGATACTTGTATAGCGCACTACTCACCCGCAAGGGTCTCAAGGCGCTTGTACGAATACCGCTGTGGAACCCATCCTGGCTTTCCCTGTGAGGTGTCCACTCCTGGGCACCCCCAGGGTGGAGGCCAGGCATCCTTAGCGTTGTGGGGGCCGTTGTGGAGATTAAGCAAGCTATTGCCCAGAGTTGCAGAGTGGGACTCCATGATTGGAATAGGCACCGAGGCGAGAATTATCAGGTCCATGGAATTTTTTGAGCCCAAGACCCGCCGAGGCGGGGAATTGAACCCTGGTCCCGGGCTAGACCTCTGCATCAGGGTCTGCCGCTCTAACCATTGAGCCACACTTCTCCACAAGTGAGTACCCTATACCAAATCTTCCGCTTTATGTGCATTTTCTGGAGGGAAGTGACCATCCATAACGGCAAATTACATGTTGCCTTTGTGGATCTGCGTGCCGCTTTTGATATGGTACCGAGAGTGAAATTATGGGAAGTCCTAAAAGACATGGATATACCACCTCCCCTTCTGAACATTTTAATAAGACTTCATAAGAATACACTGGCACAAGTAGGGTGGGGAGACAATGGGGCTCTAACGGAGGAGATTCACACTGATAAAGGAGTTAGCCAGGGGTGTGTATTAGCACCCACCCTGTTCACCCTGTTCATTAATGATGCCATTAACTTTTTGAGCAGGGACGGTTGTGATGCTCTGAAAGTAGGAGGGCAATAGGCCCTTGCTCTCCTTTTTTAGGATGATACTCTGCTCATATCGAAGTTGCCGCAAGGGCTCCAACGGCTGTTAAATGATTTTCAGGCATTTTGTCTGGAACGGGGGTTGGATCTAAACAGCTACAAAACAAAATGTATGCTTTTTTCATCAAGCTTAAAGACTAAATGCAAGAAGCAGCTGCATGTGGGTGGCGTTCCCCTACAACTAGTGACAGCGTTTGATTATCTTGGTCTATAATTTACACAGAATATGAGTTGGCTCCCACAATTGGAAAGAGGGCATCTATCCTTAATTCAGCAAACAGTGAATATAGTTAAAATTCATAGCAAAACTATATACAGAAAGCTGGCACCAGCTTTAGAGTTATATCATGTCAAAGCCCTAGGTGCAGCCTTATATGGTGCGGAGGTGTGGGGCTATTCAAATTGTAGCAATCTCTCAGTAACTGAACAATTATTTTTAGAACCTTACCGAATCTTCCGTTGTCCACCCTGCTGATTCCACTCTACTTAGATCTAGGCCAGAAAAGAATTGTCCATAAAATTGTTCTTAGAATACATATGTTTTGGCACCGGCTATGGTCTACTGCAGCACTTGCTGCCCATAGGTTGGGTCTCTGTGAATTAATTACACAAACTTGTGTGGACAAGATTCCTTGGATGAGCACAATTAAGACTTTGCTACAAAAACTAGGATTAGATGTATACTGGAGTCAACCGGAAACCCTTAGTCAGATTAACAAACTCAGTCTAAAAGCTGCATACTGGGGCATTGTTAAGACCGTTTGGATAATGAATTGTAAGGGTTCACTCTCAATTGCTTTTATGAATTTTAAACTCATATCAGCATTTGAGGCCACAATAGATAAAATCGAACAAGGAAGGAAACTATACCTACATTTTAGGTATGGTTGCCTACCTGTAAATGGATAGCCCCACTATGCAGAAATCTGAGAAAGTAAGAAAGTACAAGGAGGTGTATAGAATACTGCTGTCAAATACAATGCGTATGATTGTATTCTGTACAGCAAAGTTTTTAATGGCTATGTGGATTAGGCATCCTAAGTACTCCCCCGATAGTTCTTAGGTTGTACCATACTGTATGGCTCTTGCTAAAGTTGTACTTTGCCTTGTGCTTTTTTAAGTGAACGCTGTTTTTTACACTTTTTAAGTCTTTTAACATGTTTTATTGCTGTTTGTTAGGCTATTTTATTATGGAGTTTTCGAGTACAAATAGTGATGTATTAGAAATTGTTTCACCTTGCTGCTATTCCAATGAAAAATAATGATGCATTCTGATCACTCTATTATGCTGCTACTGTAAATAAACTGCAAACGTTTATTTATGATGTTATTTGTATTTGGTGTCTGCAAGTGTCTTGTTCTATGGTGTACTTTTATGATCTATAGTGATCGAAATAAAGTGCTTTGATTGATTGATTAAGTCCTCTTACTCCCTCTTTAGGCCCTCATTGCTAGGTGCCTCTTAGTTCGAATGGGGCTGATAGGAATTATGAGATTTGTGGGAACACCACCGATCTCTTTACCTTCGTCTGGTGATTTCGGCTACTGAAAGACCTGGCCATTTTGGCAACTGAAACTAGCCAAAATCTTTATGTGAAAGTACTGGGGAAACTAAAAATGATGCGGAATCAGACCAAGCAATACTGATTACCTTAGTAATCCTCATTTCTTAGTGGGCCCTTGGTGTAGATTTTCCAAAGGCCCGGATTTCTCTGACCCACAGATTTACCGGTACCACTGATATTGGTAACTCCAAGAGTGGAGAAAATCCAGCCCATTTGCCAGCCTATTTATAATGAAGAACTTAGGTCCTGATTTAGATCTTGACGGGACTCTCTGCATCTCACCGCAGCGGAGTTCACAAGTACTTCAACATGCTGAGGGAATCCCACCCACCCTATTTAGATGGGTGCTTGCTGAATCGCCGTTTCTGCCAACAGAGTGTTTTCTGTCACGTAAACGGTTCACCACGGCCGACATAGCAGATGTTTCTGCTGGCTAACATTACTCCATCGGCCTCAAGGCGGCGGGATTGCGCCAAGCCTATTTAGATGTTACAGTTATGCTGGCGGTGTTCTAGCAGAGGGTTGCAGAAGAAGTGATTTTGTCACGGGACGCGGTCAATGTTGTACTATCCTTGTGGATGTAGGATGGATGCTAGCATCACACACCTGATGTGTTTTGTCTAGTTTTGTTCTGCATACCACACTATGAAACACACTCCATTTCAGAGGATGTATGACGTTACAACGCATACTTTTACTCCGCAGACCATTACAACGCGACTTTTACACCGCATACCGTTACAACGCATAGCGCTTAGAGGTGCTGGATAGTGGTAAGTATAATTTACTATTCTAACTCCAGTCCCCGTGGACCCTAGGGAAGGTGTTGGATAGTAAATTATACTTATTCCCTATCCTAGAGCGCCCCCCAGCGCAATGCGTTGTAATGGTATGCGGAGTAAAAGTCGCGTTGTAATGGTAGTGCGGAGTAAAAAATGCGTTGTAACAGGTGTATACCCATTTCAGACCATGATCATTTGCCATTCCACTGCGCCACAACTGTTAAGCCAGGTTATTTCTGGGGCTTTCTCTGTTTCTTGGCCCTTTTTTCTACTCTCATTTATTTTCTTGTGGGTCATAAAAATTATTTTAATTTTGTTTGTTTGATAGTGACTCGGAGGAGAAACCCCATTTTACAGAAAGAGAAAATGCATGAAATTATTAGAGTAGAGCCACAATTGTTTGTAGCCCAAGTACAAAATACAACCATATCTCAGAAAAGGCAAATGTGGGCCGAAATAGTTAACAAAGTGCTGTAGCAAATAACCTGTGCACACAGGAGGAAATTAGGAAGAGGTGGAACAACCTGCAGGGGAGAGTGCGTTCCCTGGCCTCCAAGCATCACCTGGAGGGCCAGAAGATGGGTGGTGGTTTCCCAGCCCCCCATACAGCTTTTTCCCTGGGAGGACATGTTCTTGCAGATCCTACATCCTGAAGGCTTGACAGGAATCCCTGGTGGAGTGGAGACTGGTAAGTTACACCTTTGAAATTGTCACCAAACCTAAATCTCATTTTGATTTTCAGTTAGCCTTTGCTAATGTGTTTTTCATCTTTTGGGCACAACCAAACTTGTATATATATTTTTTATCAATTTGTTTGTTGTATTGTTTGTTTGAATGTATTTTGTTGAATATAAGATTACAGGTTTCAATGTCCATAATATTGCAGATGATTTAATGCTGCTTATAAGCTTTTTTACACCAAATAACATATTGCATATATGTCTTTTTATATTGTAAATGCCTCTTCTTTTCAACAGCATATTTTGTTTTTAATATGTTTATTAAGGTTTTTGAAATAAGGAAAATAAAACAGGACAATGAAAGAAAGTCATTGACATGGTCCAAGTGAAATCATCTACATTCAGCAGTTCAATAAGTATACATCGTTGTTGCAGATTATAAAAGATAGGGATAAAACAGCTAGCACATCCGACACACATGTGGTCTTGTCCATACAGCGATACATAGTTCCTTGTCTGTCATATCATTATCCAGATGGAGAAGGCGCATGAATACTTAAGTGGTAAGTGTCAAAAATGAGGGTCTCTTTATGTGGTAGGCTCTTGGTTGTCGTGGGCTGTCATCACCGGGGGGTAGCGCCGTCACGGTCTGTGGTCGCCGGGGTGAGTTTCCTGGTCATATATAGGGCCCAGAAGTTTTTGGGTCTGTTGCGGGTTGGCAACAACTCGCTATAATTTTCCGTTTGAATACAGGAGTACAGCATGTCTCTGGACCAATGCGCTAATGTAGAAGTCGGTCCGCGTAGCCAGCAGAGCGCCACACACCTCTTCGCCAGAAGGAATGCCATGTCCACAAGACGTCTGTATGCCTTAGGTAGTGGTTTGGAATAGCCCAGCAGAGCTAGGATCAGATCAGGAGATAACGCCATATCCGTAACGTGGTTAATCTCAGCGAAGACATCTCCCCAGAAGTGGGCAACCCCGGGCAGGCCCAGGCCAAGTGGAAGAAATCCGCAATTAGCTCCCTGCATCTTTCGCACTGAGATCCCTCGCGCAGGCCATGGCGATATAATCGTTCTGGCGTATAATAAACCCTACTAAGGAATTTAAAGTGGACTAACCTATGGCGTCCATTTAGCGAGATACGTTTGGTGCTTAAGCAGCAATAGAGCCACTTGTCATCTGTCAATTCTACCTGTAAGTCCCGCTGCCATGCCAGTCGCGGTTTGGTATATTCGCCGTCCCTGTCAGACAGTGCGGTGTGATATATTTTGGATACTAATTTAGCGGGTGACTTTGCCTTAATAACAGCGGTCAGAGCCGGGACCTCCGGGGGTTCCGCCATATCACCCCCGAGTAGATCTCTGAGAGCGTGTCTAACTCTGTGGAATTGGAATTGCGCAAGGAGCGGCTGGGTGTCTTCCCCCTCTGCAACATCCTCCCAGGAACGGGCAGTGCCATCTGTAAAGAGGTCTCCTATAGTATGTATGTTTAGCCTCTGCAATGCAATTATAACTCCCCTGTCAGTACACAGATCAAGCCAGTGGCACCAGTCAAGACAGCCATTGGAGCATATAATATATTAACGGCTTGGGCATCCAGTAGATAATGCCAAGCATATGTGACCGAGTTCAGAGAGTCCAATATGCCAGTGCGTCTGTCACGAGGTGAGAACAGCAGGGCTGGAAGAGGCTTGAGATCGGCAACTATGGTCTCAATCTGTATGTGAGGGATGTCAGAGGGTCCATGCATCCATTGATATGCATGGGAGCATTGAGCAGCTCTATAGTATAGTTCCAAGTCGGGAGCACCGAGGCGCCCCATCTTGTATGGCAACGTCAATATCTTCCATGCGACGCATGGCTGTTTGCCCGCCAACGCCAAGCAAACCATTAGTGAGTGCAGACGCTGAAAGAATGTTTTGGACAGGACCATGGGGATGTTGGTAAAGAGGAAAAGGAAGCGTGGGAGGATAATCATTTTCATTAATGACACTCTGCCCATCAATGATAGCGGGAGGCTGACCCACCTATCTACACATCTTCCAGCTTGGAGATAGCATCTCCATAATTTTCTCTCAGGACAACCTCTGAGTCGGTATGTAGCCGTATACCTAAGTATCGCACCGCCTCTGTGGTCCATTGCAAGGGATATTCCGGCTCAAACCTCACCGTGGCTGAAGTGAGGGGGAACATGATGGACTTGTTCCAGTTGATGTTGACACCGGAAAGAGAGCCGAAGAGTACCACCTCGCGCAAAACCGAAGATAGGTTGGTTTCAGGCCCTCGAACATAGAGAACCGTGTCGTCTGCATATGTGGATACAATTAAGCGGTAGTTTGGAAACCGTATGCCCCTCTGCCCATGATATTCCCATAGGGCGTAGGCTAGGGGTTCTGCCGTCAGTGCATATAGTATTGGAGACAGGGGGCAACCCTGGCTCGTGCCTCTGCAAACTCGTATGGGGTCAGTGGCCAGGGATCCAATCCGGATGCGCGCCGTGGGGGAAGAGTACAGTGTCGCGAGAAGTTGCAGGAAGACTGCCCACACTCCCATCCCATCCTAGGCTAGGGGTTCTGCCGTCAGTGCATATAGTATTGGAGACAGGGGGCAACCCTGCCTCGTGCCTCTGCAAACTCGTATGGGGTACGACCAGGGATCCAATATGGATGCGCGCCGTGGGGGAAGAGTACAGCATCGCGAGAAGTTGAAGGAAGACTGCCCACACTCCCATCCGGCCAAGGACCTGTCTCATGAAAGGCCATTCGACTGAGTCGAAGGCATTTTCCATGTCCAAAAATACAGCGACTGCAGGGACCTCCGGGCCGGTATGTTGTAGAGCTGCAAAAACGATGCGTAGATTATAGGTTAAGTTCCGGCTAGGTACAATGCCCGCTTGCTCTGGTGCCACCAAGGTGGTGACAAGCAGGCTGAGACGAATGGCGAGCAGTTTCACGAAGATTTTTACGTCCACATTCATGAGAGACAAAAGCCTATACGAGGCGCACTTATCTGGAGGCTTCCCTGGTTTGAGTATGGCCACATGGATCGCTTCTCGCATAGTTGGAGGCATCGTTCCTGAGATGCAGATATCCTCAAACAGTGTGAGTAAGTGTGGAATTAGGAGGTCCTGAAACGCCTTATAGAAGGCAACGGTGAGAGAGTCACTCCCCGGCGTGCTCCCCGCGCTCCTCTCCGAGAGGGCCAAGACTATTTCTTACAGCAGAATCAGACGCATCAAGAACTTACGATGCACATCGGATAACCACGGGAGTTCAATGTGGGTCAGGTAGTCTAGAACACGCTCGTCAGGGCTGCAGCCGCGGGAGGAGTAGAGGTCTGCATAATACTTTCGGAACTTCTCTGCCACCTGTGCCTCCGAGAGCGGGGTGTCTCCCATCTGCGGTTTAATGTCTGGTATTGTACTCCTGTCCCTACGTTGTTTAAGGATCTGTGCGAGGACCACCCCTGGCCGTTCGCCCTCGCCATAGATACGGGCAGTGGCATATTTTCCAAGGTGTTTTATTTCTGTGTCTGCCTCCTCATGATAGTCCCGGAGTGCCTGAGCTAGCTCCAGAGTAATACCCTCACTCTGGTCCGCCACGCGAGTGGACTCAAGATCCTTCAATTTGCGCTCCAGAGCCACCAGCCTGCTGCGTATCGACTTAAGGACCCCCACATGTTTGGAAATAGTTACCCTCCTGTTGTATACCTTAAAGGTGTCCCAGACCATTTGAAAGGAGTCCACAGAACCAATGTTTGTCTCGAAAAACGTCTCAATGGACATGGCAAGTTCCTCCTTAAACACACCATTCTGGCTGAGGCTGAGGGGTGTCTGTCCGGGCCATCAGACTTATCAAGAGCCGGGTGTCTGGTAAAATTAAAATCTCCTCGCCACAAGATATGGTCTTGAGCGTATGGTTGGGTAAAAGTTGTCAGGTTAGTATAAAAGTCTGGATGGTCATAGCTAGGGCCTTAGACATTTACAAGGAAAAGTTCTCATCCCTTCCCGCAGCATTTTGATAGCACAAATCTACCCAATCTGTCCGTTTCCAAGGGCGTGAGTGTTATCGGTGTCTTCAGATTCACTCACGTCATGACCCCCCTAGCGTGAGAAGTAAAGCCCGCCGCGTGGACATTGCCCAGCAGTTCTTTAGCGCGTAAAATGGGGCTGCCCGGGTGAAGATGTGTCTCTTGTAGGATGGCTATGTCGACGTTGTGTCTGTAAAGGTAGCTTAGAATTTTACGGACCTTTTGGTGGTCGTCAAGACCACGCACCTTCCAAGTAATCAGGACCAGTGTGTCAAGCGCGCTCTCAGGATCAACCATCAGTGTATCTATCATAGTAGGACATATAGCTCAGAGGTAGCAAGAATATTCTCATCAGGACCATGTCACACCAAGGCTGCACAGCATGAATTAACACAACAAGGAATACGTCCAAAAACAGTCCCAACATGTACCCACCCCCTCTCGTGTCCGGCCAGATTCGTGAGGGCCAGTCCTCTTTAGCTGCAATCCCATAATCATGCATGATGTAGAAGCAATCAGTGCGAGTGAGTGTTGCAACATTTCACGATTCAATCCCCCCCAACCCTCTCCCACGCCTGCCCAACCCCAACTTGGCTGCGGTACCATCCCTCCCTCGGAAAAAGAAAACCCACCCATTCCCAAACAACAAAACATATCCCAGGTGTGATTCCCACAGGGGTGGATGTAGCTCGCACCTAAATAAGGATGTGTGACCTATAAGGTTCCAGATCCCCATCCCGCCATTCAGAAATACTCACAGCTGTGATATAGTGGAGTACCTCTCCTTCCCGTAATATAAAACTATACTCAGCCGTTAGTGACACCATGGCGGGGTCAGTCTTGTTCGTCCATAGGTTCTCCTGTCGCCTCATCTAGGAGATGTTGTTCCGGGTGAGGCCGCTTCTCTTTCATCCAGTCTTTCAACACTGTCTGTAACGCCTTCGGGTCAGTGAAAATATGCGAACAACCCTGCTGGTTCACCCTCAGCTTTGCAGGGTACAACATGGCGTATTCCTCTCCGATTTTATGAAGTTGTCGTTTCATGGGGGCAAACAGACATCGTGCTTTTTGTACTTTAACTGTGAAGTCTGGGAACAAAGATATTGTCGACCCCTCAAAGCGTAGTGGTTGTTTCCCATGGGCCAATTTGAGCGCAACATCTCGATTCCTGAAGTTTAACAGTTTCGCTATGATCGGTCTGCAGGATGCCCCTGGCGTTGGTCTCGGGCCAAGGGAGCGGTGCGCCCTCTCCACCACAAACATTCTCGAAAACGAGGAATCACTCAGTAGAGTCTTCAGGAGTTTTTCTATGAAGAGCTCCATGTTCCCTGTTGATGTGGACTACGGAAGGCCCGTGATGCGAAGAACGGACTTCCAGGTCCTCTGTTTTATCCTGCAAGACTTTGAGTACTTTGCCCAGTGGTTTGGGCTCAGTATCTAGGACAGTTTGTGCTTGCTCCGTCTCTGTCAATCTGCGCTACGACATGTCGAGTCGTTCCGCATGTTTGTCCAATATTTCAGACTTAAAAAGGAAAGAGAGTGCCCTTTGAAGACACAGGAACTGACTAACTAACTGACTGACTGACTAAATAGAATAATTTCCCCAGAGAAAACATAACCCAGGGAACACTACTTTTTTTTATCATTGTCCAATATTTCAGTCATGTGGTCCATTCTGTAGGTGAGGGTGTCCATCTTGGTGCCCAAAGAGGATATCCCACCTTGAAGATTATTTTCCATCGACAATAGGAGACCACGAATGTCCTGGTGTTGGTCTTTCATGATCTGCTCCTGCTCTCCAACGCCATCCTCAGTGGTAGTCTCGCTGGATTTGGACCTCTTCTGGTCAAACGACAATTTCTGTTGTGTTCTGTCCACTCGGCCCATCTCAGCGTCACAAGTGTGTCTCCTTGTTTTCAAGGGACAACTCGTTTGTCAGGGTAGCAGTGAAATGGGCGTCCCGTCGTAGCCTCGGTGCCTACAGGGGGGCGCTGCAAGGTTCACCGATCCAGCCAGAGCCTATTCTGCGGTCTCCGCTCAGTAAGGCCTCCACGCAGTGTCGCAGGTGAGGACACCGCAAAATGCCTCTCCGTGTATAGTCCGCTGTCCAGTGCCCCGGGCAACAGGGCCTACCCGTTCACCCTCCGAAGAAGTTCACCTATCCGTCTGGGGGGGGGGAAAGGGGTGTTCTCCACAGCAAGCTGTCAGGTTTGTAGGTCTCACGTTTGCATATTCTCCCACTCAGTGTCCAGGGATTCTCTCTCTCGGGTTAGTCATTATATTTTGCTAAAATCACAAGAATATTAGGTTTTGATGAAAAATAGTTCTCTTTCATTTCAAGAACTTAACAAAGGAATGCGGATGGAGTGGCAGTAGAATAAGAGTTATAGTGCTGCATTGCACGCAATTTACCATCTTGTGCCTTCCCACCTCTGTTCACAATGCCAGCCGGAAGAGAGTAGGGTGCCCGTAAAGTGGAGTGTCCCGGCGTGCAACGTTGCCTTTAATGGTGTTATTGTTTGTTGAGTGTCCTGCCCCATATGACTACTCCATGATTTCTCTTCCTTCAGCACACCAACAAGCCCATCGTTGTTTGTGAAAGAATTACGCATTCACTAGCTGCATCAAAGTACATTGCTTTACAACACAAAGCTCCATTAGTCCTTTTGTTGGCATTCCATGCGTTGTTTTTCTTTACATCGGTGTACTCGTATATGGTGTGGGTGTTTTTATAGATTTAATATGAATGCTCCTTGTGGCCAACTCCCTTGGGCCCGTAAAGGATCAACAGGGGTCACTGAGGCAATGTGTGGATTCGCCCCCCCCTCACCGGTATGCGTCTAGCGGGTCTTGGACCCCGCTCGGGGAGGCGAGGGGCTCAGATCGGGGAGAGGTCCACAGTCGCAGGCCTGCAGCAGTTAACAGTTCCTGGGGGGGAGGAGCGCACCCTCCTTGCTGGTCTGCCGCGTTGGGGAGCAACAATTCCCTCTAGTAGGATCATGGGGTCCTCAGGGGCACACTTATCAGGATCGAGTCAAGTGTCCCAGCGGCAGCCGCCGCAGCGCAGTCTCCGCTCCCTGCGAGACCTCGGCTCTCTAGTTATAGCAGGGCCGCCTCGCCGCTCTCTCCAGATGGCCAGCCCCACCCCCCGCAGCCACCAGGGGCGCGACAGGCCGGCAGTCACAGGGATCAACAGCGAGGACTCCGCGGCGCCGGTCCTGCCTCACCTCTCCAGGGGTGCCACCGCGGGACTCCGGTCAGGGTCAATCACCTCCTCTTCAGGCAGGAAGGAATAAAGGAGATCCCTGCACCGCAGCAGGCTCAACGCGGCGCCAACGCCCGGAGCCCAGACAATCCGGCAAGCGACAGGCTGTATCAACGCTTAGGGGGCAGGTAGGCGAGCCGTTCTTCCTCCAACCTGCGCCGCACTGCCTCAGGAGGACCCGATGCACCTTTACACGCCAATAATAGTACACAGCTGCAGGATAGTGAGCGGATCATAAGGCAGAATAGCGGAGCTCTCGGCTCAAGCGGCCATCTTGGTCGCGAGCTAGCTCCGCCCCCGTCAACAGCATATTTTCACTAGGTATGTTGAAGGTACAAATTTGCAAGTGTCGTTAATGTTGAACTGAAATGACTACAATTACCATGAAGCCTTGTTTTAGGTTTGTGAATATCAGATAGCAATGTTATCTTGCCCATTCTCTCTTTCCCATCACATTTTCATATATGTCAAAGTGTAATGTATAGATACATCTCTATATCATGCTATGTTGTGAAATGTTTTTGTGTATAATTTAGTATGTTTTCCTATCCCTGTAATTTGATGTAATTGACATATTGTCTTACACAAATCAAAGTTGATTTACTTTAAAATTTTAAAGTAAGTAATTTTGTATGCTGAATATAAGTGGTTCTTTTTGTTAAAATGTGCTCTGCAATGTTCATATGATGTTTAATTTACTTTTAGGTTGCCTCATAATTTTGCTTCAAAATAATTAGATGAATAATCAAGATTTTCAAAATTTGGATATTTGATTACTTCATAAAAGGTCGAGCAGCCAGAGTATGTGGACAAGCCTCCACCACAGAGGATACCTCCATTCCAGACCAGGATCAAGCCTTCAATGAGGACTACAGTCCTGCGAGTCCAGGTGATGAAGAGCAGTCTGGTCCATCTGGTCTGTCTAGAGCACAGCTTTCTAAACTTTTGATGTTGGTGACACACCTTTTTGTGAAAATAATTTCAGGGACACGGTAACGTGAGAAAGCGCAGTGAGCAAGGTTCGGGCCCCACACACACACCCCACCCCACACACACACACCCCACACATACACACCCCACACACAACCCCCCCACACACACACAACCCCCCCACACACACCCCCCACACACCACCCCCCACACACACAACCCCACACACACCCCCCACACACACACCCCACACACACCCCACACACACACCCCACACACACTCCACACACACCCCCCACCCCCCCACACACATATACCTCACACACACCCCACACTCCCTGCACCGCCCAAATACACCCCCACACACACACCCACCCACACACCCCACCACCCCCACACACACACCCACACACACCACCCCCACACACACAACACCACACACACACCCCACACACACACCCCACATACACCCCACAAACACAGAGTCCACACACCCCCCACACACACACCCCACACCCCCAAACCCACACATCCACCCCCCACACACACACACACCACACACACACACACACACACACACACCACATTCCATACACCACATTCCACACACCACATTCCACACACCACATTCCACCCACATTCCACACACCACATTCCACATTCCACACACATTCCACACACCACATTCCACATTCCACACACATTCCACACACATTCCACATTCCACACACATTCCACATACCACATTCCACACACATTCCACATTCCACACACCACATTCCACATTCCACACACCACATTCCACATTCCCCACACCACATTCCACACACCACATTTCACACCCCACATTCCACACACCACATTCCACACACCACATTCCACACAGCACATTCTACACACATTCCACACTCCACATTCAACACACATTCCACATTCCACACACCACATTGCACATTCCACATACCATATTCCACACACAATCCACACACATTCCACACACACACATTCCACATTCCACATATCACATTCCACACACATTCCACACACCACATTCCACACACCACATTCCACACACATTCCACACTGTTGGACACGGCCTCGTGGCGTGGTCCGACCCCGTCCGCATGGTGGGCCCGGGACGACATCGGCCCTCCATTTACCTACTATCGACCCCCTGATACGCACATTCACGAACCATCGGCGCGAGCAGCCTCCAGCTCTCCCCCTCCCTGGTACCCCGGCAGGACCTGCTCGCCAACGCTGCCAGCCTGGCACCCTGACCCGGCCACCCTTTCCGGCCCGACTCCATCTTGGGACCCTCACGTCCCGAACACGTGGCCGCAGCCATCCCGGGCCCGGCCCCAGCGAAGCCCAGACATTGAGGCACCAGGATCCTCCCAGGTGGTAAAGTGGCCACTCGACCAGACCCCGGAGGAGGAGAGTCTCGAGGGGCCTTCCACCCCCCCCCGGACGCCTGGTATCGATCGCTCTCCCGACTCCCTGGGCGCTGGCTCCGCCCCCCTGCTGGGTGTCTGGACACCTTCATCCCGGCCCCTCTGACCCCCAGGCGCGAGGGTCCGGACATCAAAGCCCTCCAGTCCTATATCTGGGGCAGCCCCGGATCAAGACAGCAGTGGTATCTGGAGTCGAAGCCCTGCTGACCTCGTCGCGGCTGATCCTGATCCTAACTCCTGCACCTGGAACCACCTTCGAGGCCCTGCTGACGCTGTCGCGGCCTGCCCAAGCTGAACTACCTTCGAGGCCCTGCTGACGCTGTCGCGGCCTGTCCAAGCTGAACCACCTTCGAGGCCCTGCTGACGCTGTTGCGGCCTGTCCAAGCTGAACTACCTTCGAGGCCCTGCTGACGCTGTCGCGGCCTGTCCAAGCTGAACCACCTTCGAGGCCCTGCTGACGCTGTCGCGGCCTGTCCAAGCTGAACCACCTTCGAGGCCCTGCTGACGCTGTCGCGGCCTGTCCAAGCTGAACCACCTTCGAGGCCCTGCTGACGCTGTCGCGGCCTGACCAAGCTAACCCATCATCGAGGCCCTGCTGACGCTGTCGCGGCCTGAACCCTTGAACTATCCACGCACCAGTGGGTGCCAAGACTGTCCCGCTACCCCCTTTCCCCCGAGATCACGACATTAAGGATCCCTCGATCCTTGCCGCTATCCTGCCAAGAACTTGCATTGAGTACTTATATAAAGATTCTTGTGAACATCCTTCCTGTGTAGTGTCTATCTGTAAGTAGTGTGATTACTCTGCTGTTACGATTGTAGGAGAGGAGCCTCGCCAGGGAGGCCTCCCTACGGCGCTCGGCCTATTCCATACAGAGAGGTGGGTCTCGGGGCGGACAGTCAGACACCTTCTGTCTCCCCTGGGGTCGCCTTTCCAACATTGGTGGCAAGCGACGGGATCCGAGCCCACGCAAATCGTACAGCGAGTAACACGTCACTACTGACAGAGACCCACAGCCACGATGACTACTAAGGAAGCCGGAACGTCCGCAGAATTCCAGAAAGACCTGTTAGAGGAGTATACCCATAAAGAACTTAAACAATTTTGCAAAGACTTGGGTATCGCTACCACTGGACTAAGTACAAAGGACGATTTCAAAGAAGCGCTGCAAACCTGGGTGGAGACCAGAGAGACCCCACCCCAAACGAACGAGGACATTGTCCGAGAACTACCCGTGAGTACCGTCATAGCCCCCATCGAGGAAAGAACCGCCAACAGGGACCCGGGCCTCTCCCATGAAGATGCCCGGGAGCGAGAGAGGAGTCGGCTCCATGAACTAGAGCTCGCCCGATTCCGGCTGGATGGAGAACTCCAATTAGCAGAAAAAAAGATGGCCCTTGAACAACTGCGATTAGAGGGAGATCTGGAAGAGAGGCGGCGGCAAAGAGAATTGGAAGAAAAAAAACTCGCATACGAACACGAGCGTGGCCTCAAAGAACTCGAAATCAAAGCCAACCTCGAAGGAACTGGCGCCACGGTAGCCCGGAACCCCTCACCTCCTGCCGACCCAAAGGTCCACATCCCGAAGGATATCGTCAAGGAGTACTACAAGAATGACGATATCCAGCAATGGTTCAAGGCGTACGAAGTTGCCATGACCGCGCACCGCATCCCACGATCAGACTGGGGTGCCGGCTTATAGGGGAGATTCGTCAGCGAAGGAAGAGACACCCTGCTGGAGCTGGCCGACGACATAATGTCCTCCTATGACCACATGAAGGACGCCCTGCTTGTCCGGTATGGCCTCACCCCCGAGATGTACCGGCAGAGATTCAGAGACTGCAAGAAAATCCCCGGTACCACGTGGGTCGAGTACGTGAACCTTTATAGCAGGGCCCTGGAAGGATGGATAAAGGGCAGCAAAGTGTCCACCTACGAGCGGCTGTTCGACCTCATCGTTTGGGAGCACCTCTCCAACAACTGCTTTGTCGAGCTCCGACAGCATCTACTCGACAGCAAGCTAACCGAGCCCCGGAAACTCGCCGTCGAGGCAGATCGATGGGTGAGCACCCGGGTCCCCCGAACACCGATAGGAGAAACCGGTCAGGGCGGCCGGGGGCACCCCCGCCAGCGGGGAGGCGGAGGAGGGCAGAACCAGAGCCGAAGCTTCCCGCCGGCCTCGGGCCGGGGCCCCCCTCAGGGGTTCCCCCCGAATAACACTTCGCCGTCCCTGAAGAGGGATCCTCCAGCACGGCCGGGGCCCCACCCGAACATTACTTGTCACAGATGCCAGCGGACCGGTCATTATGCCAGTGACCCCCTCTGCCTCATGAACCAGCGTCCCGGCACCACGGGGCCTCCGTCCCGCCAGTTCGCTGCTGCAGCTCTGGGAGAAGAGAGAGAAGAAGACGTAGAGGTCTGCGAGGAGGATCAAATCGAATATGAACCGGCCGCCATGGCCCTAGCCTGCCTGGGCAATAGAGACCTGGTACCCCAGGCCCCGCTACCGAGCAACACTCGAAAATACCGTCAGTGGGTCCACATCAATGGACGACGGACCGAAGCCCTCCGGGACACGGGAGCCAGTGTGACGGCCGTCCGCTGCCACTTGGTGACCCCCGAACAGATCATCCCGAACGTACGCTGCCCCGTGAGGGCCGCCGACAACTCAGAAACTCTATGCCAGATGGCCCGAATTCCCTTCGAATGGGGGGGAGTGTCGGGCACCCTCAAGGTGACCGTCCGGGACGACGCCCCCGTGGACTGCCTCCTTGGGAACGACCTCGAGAGCTCTCCCTGGGCCCAAGTCGAGCGGAGAGAGCACCTAGGAATGATGGGATTACCAGAGTGGGTCTGTGCGACGACCCGATCTATGGCGGCCCGAGCCCCGGCAGCGACCGAGGCCGCCCCGACCGAGGAGCCGGAGTGGCCCGCGCCACCACCCCCTGCCATCCCCGAAGAATACGACTCCGAGACCAGGCCCTCGGAGCCCGGAAACCTCCACGAGCTCAGCGACATACCCGAACTAGCCCAATGGCGCCAAGAGGGTGGTCCCACCCGAGAACAGTTCCGGCAGGAGCAGAAGGCCTGCCCTTCCCTCGAGGGGACCCGCCAACAAGCCGCTGCCCAAGCTACAGGGGACACCTCAGGGTCCCACTGGGTCTACAGGGACCACGACCTCCTATATAGTGAACAGAAAATTGCCGAGCTGGGGGCCAGCCGAGTGCTAGTGGTCCCCCTGCGATTCAGAGACTTCCTTTTGAACCTGGCGCACGATGTGCCCCTCGCAGGGCACCTGGGGCAGGACAAAACTTACAGCCGCCTGGTGACCCATTTCTACTGGCCCAAAATGCGCACGGATGTCCATAACCACTGCCGCACCTGCCCGACATGCCAAGCCAGCGGAAAGAGCGGAGGGAAGGTGAAGGCCCCGCTCCAACCCTTTCCAGTCGTAACCACCCCCTTCGAGCGAGTGGGAATAGACATTGTGGGGCCCCTGGACCCCCAAACCTCGCAAGGGCATCGCTTCATACTTGTCCTGGTGGACCACGCCACCCGCTATCCTGAGGCCATCCCCCTCAGAACCATCACCGCTCCCGTGGTGGGGCGAGCCTTGATGGGGATCTTCTCCCGAGGAGGATTCCCCCGGGAGGTCGTGAGCGATCGGGGCACGAACTTTATATCTAAATATATGCGGTCCCTGTGGCAACAGTGCGGGGTCACATACAAGTTCACCACCCCGTATCATCCCCAAGGGAATGGACTTGTGGAGCGGTTCAACCGGACACTCAAGGGAATGATACAGGGCCTAGAGGAGCCACTACGACGCAGATGGGATGTCCTGCTGCCCTGCCTCCTGTTTGCCTATCGGGAGGTACCACAGAAATCCCTGGGGTTCAGCCCTTTGAACTCTTGTACGGACACCCTGTCCGAGGTCCGCTCAGCCTGGTCAAAGAGGGCTGGGAAACTACCGTCCAAGGCGCACCCCCGGATGTCTACCGATACCTCCTGACCCTCCGAAACCAGACTCGGAAGTTCCGGGCCCTTGCAGAGGCCAACCTGGAGGCCAGTCAGGAGGATATGAAACGCTGGTACGACCAGCACTCCTCCTCCATCGAGTTCGAGCCGGGCCAGCGGGTCTGGGTCATGTCCCCGGTCGAACCCTGTGCCCTCCAGGACAAATGGTCGGGGCCCTTCAAGGTGATCGAGCGCAAGAGCCCCGTCACATACCTCGTGGATATGGAGTCTCCCCGGAACCCCCTCCGGGTTCTGCACGCCAACCGGCTCAAACCTCATTTTGCCCGCACAGAACTGAGCCTGCTACTCGCTACCGACGATGGGACCGAAGACGACTCCGAGCCCTTGCCCGACCTCCTAAAGTGCACTGAGAAGGACGGCTCCGTCGAAGGGATCTCTCTCTCCCCCGACCTGACCCCCGCACAGTGCCGAGACTGTCAAGAACTGTTGGGACAATTCACAGATCTGTTCTCCCTCACCCCCGGGGTTACCCAATGGTGTGTCCACGATGTCGACACCGGGGACAGTCAGCCAGTACGACACCGGGCCTACCGGGTCCCCGACCGAGTTCGGGCCTGCATCCAGACGGAAGTCGCCAAGATGTTGGCCCTGGGGGTAGTCGAACCCTCCGACAGTCCCTGGGCCAGCCCAGTGGTCCTGGTCCCCAAGGCCGCCGCACCTGGCAACCCTCCAGAACTCCGGTTTTGCGTCGACTACCGGGGGCTGAATGCTGTAATGAGAACCGACGCACATCCCATCCCCCGGGCCGATGAACTGATCGACCGCCTGGGGGCCGCCAAGTACCTCAGTACCTTCGACCTCACCGCCAGGTATTGGCAGATCGGCCTCACCCCTGGCGCCCAGGAGCGCTCCGCCTTCTCCACCCCCGACGGCCACTTCCAGTTCAAGGTGATGCCCTTCGGCATGAAAAACGCCCCGGCCACCTTCCAGAGACTAGTAAACAAAGTACTGGCGGGGCTGGAAGAGTTCAGTGCCGCCTACCTAGACGACATTGCGGTCTACAGCCTCCGCTGGGCTGAGCACCTGAAACACCTCTGGGAAGTCCTGACAGCCCTCCCCCGGGCCGGGCTAACTGTGAAGGCCAGCAAGTGCCAGATAGGCCAAGGGTCCGTGACCTATCTGGGACACCAAGTGGGGAGCGGCCAAGTGGCTCCCCTCCAACCCAAGATCGATGCCATCCTAGCCTGGGAACCCCCGGTCAACCAAACCGCCGTCCGAGCCTTCCTGTGTCGTGTATTTCTATAGGTTCTGAATCAGTCCCCCTATTCCTGACCCTATTCTGGTTAAACTAACTATCAAGTTAACTAACAGTCAGCCCATGAGGCAAGAAAACCCCCATGATGCAGATACCGTTATCTGACGCAGTCACACTACGGCACAGGAACGTGTTATCTGATTAGGTCATAACGCTTGAGATCTAATTAGACAAGCGACATTCCTCCAGCCCCTGATAAGGCATACGACGTTCTCATAACAAATCAAACCTATGACAACCTGGATAATCCGTGCGGCCATTGTTTTGATTTCACAGAGAACTTTAGTAAAGAATGTGCTAACGAGCAAGTCGTATGACATCTTTATTGACGTATCTATGTCCATCCTTACGTCAATCTCGGCACCTTTAAGGTATAAATATTGCCGACCTTGCCCTATGCAAACACACGCGTGGTGACAAGACGGAGCAGCCATACTTGCCGAAGCCGAGAGCAGAAGCAGACCCCGCTGGCAGCAGCCCCGCCTTCCTGACGCGCTGAGAGACGCGCTGCTATCTCAACCCGAGAGACCCAGCACCGGCGCTTCTAGGCAGCCCTCGCAGGCAGCCTGGAATATCGAGAGCAGAGAAAGAGATACCATTCCTCATTCATCCTAACTTCCAGGTACAAAACTGAATAACCCCTCACAGAGAATTCTTTAGTTATTCACTTGGCAAAAACAAACTTAACTTAAACTGTAACTTTCTATTCCCGCCCACACATTAGACTTAGGTCAGGTACACGGGGTAGGCGTATTTAGAAACACCAGTTGAGTACGTTTAGTCAAATGTATATGTGTATGTAAATATATTTTAATCATTTTAAACATCATATGGCTCAGAAACCATATCAATGTTTTTACAGTATTATTTTATACTATTGCTTTTAATGTATGCACTTTACTTAACTATAAGTATTGCAATAATATCGATCCATTTCTCTTGTATGAGAAAAGAGACTGATCAATAAATAACACCTTTTTATTGAACACGCCCGTCTCTTCCTTTTCTCTACATTCTGATGAGACTAAGAATGCACGTACTGACTGAGTAAAATAATTGCCTTGTGCTCACACGACTCTTGAGATTGACTCTTGATTAGGGGAGAGCAAAGTTGTCATGTTCTATGGTTGTCAGAAACTAAATCCCTTCTTGTCTAATCAGGGGAGTTAATTCCTTCCTTGAACATTCGAGAAAGTTTCTAGCGAACTCTGAGCTTAGCTGGCAAAACCAAAAATTAAGTCTAGTATCGACAGTAGTAGACCTAGTTAACGTGTGGCCTAGGCCTTTACTGCTGTAGGTACTATTCCAATGCGCAGAGCCTATTGGGAAAATAGGAGCTACACTACATGGCGCCCAACGCGTTTGGAAAGGGCGATAAAACTAACGTAAGACATTTAGAGTAACTCAGTCGTGCTTTCTCACTCAGACCCCTTTTCCCATTATACTCCAAAGACGTCTGGAGTGGGTGAAAGGTTATATCCTCCAAAACCTCGCAGGAGGGAACTCCTATGTATGGTTCTTGGTATAGTCAACGTTGAAGGATACACTGTTCCAAAATATTGTGCATCTAATCTTTGTTCCATAAAGAAACCTGATCTGCAAATAGACATAATACCATCCTGTCTGTAAAATGGGAGACAGTGATGAAGAAAGAGAGGCAGTTAGATTAGCTACTGAACTCGCAGATGCTGATGCTACCATGCAAGCAGCAGACCCGAATATAACACTCAATCCGGTCATTAAAAGGAGATCTATAACCTTAAAACTTATAGAAAATGGACTGACACCTAGAGGTGGCACAGTCATATTCGTAATTGAGGCACACGAATATCGGCAGACAGAGGTATACTATTCATGGATACATTTTCCAGCAGCAAATGCTGTAACAAAGTACTTCCACTATTACAAAGTAGAGGAACCTCCTGAAACATACACTCCTTTCGAGGAGGTGGAAGTACCACTCAAATTCCAAGAGCATTTGCTCTTATTTGATGGCGCCCTAAAACACAATAATCACATTACAAGGCTCGGTCCTTTAGGAAGACCAGGAGCAACGTGGCCGGTCTTAGCCGGATACACACCACATCCAGACATCGATAGAATGCCTGCAGCAGAGCTGTTAATACAGCTAAAACAACTACTAAAAATTCATAGACAATTAGTTCAGTATGTAATGCGGACTTCAACAATTCAGCCAGCGATTAAACTTCCACAGCTGACCCCTCACCAGGGGAACACAAATAAAATTACACCACAGAACATCCAATCCTGCCTGGGTAAAGTTCCAGCTAAACGGGAACAAATACCATTCTGGTTGGCACAGAAAATCACCCAAATAGAGGCGGTGTTTCCTGACACCACCCCGCTGGAAAAACACAGGATTCTGACTATATGTCTCCCAATGGGAATCGCACCACACATTGAGGACTGTGACACTTGGGGTACAGTCTTTGCTTCCATCTACACAAAAACGCACGGTGTCCCATCCATTTCGGTGATACCAGATGTGCTAAAACAAATTCAAGATGAATACGGTCCAGAACCTGCTTTAACTCTTGGTATGAAATTACTGAAAGACTTCAAGCAGGTCTCGGCTATATTACTAGCCAACATAAAAGGTGAAGCAGCAAACGTGGCGATCCGCCAGAGGTTAAAAGAGACAGATATAGCAGACCAACCAGCTAAAGTTGCCAGAATCATAGAAAAATCCTATGAAGAACTAGGCAGAGATAGTCTAGGTGGAATACCAGTAAAACCGCAACTGACTACAAGTCCAGAAAAAATATTTTTTAAGAATAATTCACCAAAAAAGAACTGGGATGGAAACAAACAATCCAATCCTAAAGAAAAGAAATTCCAGTCCCGAGGGAGGTCTCCCAGGCGAAGAGAGAAATCTCCAAACCAAAGACAGAGGTCACCGCAGAGTGACCCCTCTGGGAATAGATATAACCTTAGAAATAGGGATAATATTAAAAAACCTGATAGATATCAAGACATTGATACACGTCCCTCTCAATCTTTTCAGAATTCCTCGCAGAAATCGGAAAGAAGAGGACGATCAGAAGAGCACGCCAAGTCCAAAGACAAGGAACCTGCTCAACTAAAAAAGAAATTACAATTTCCAAAAAAGAAGGTAGCCAGTATCAAGGTAGTTAACAATGCCGAGAATACTGAGGACACAACTGAAAAACGGAGAGTGGGCTCAGACAATGCTAGACAGCGCAGCAGAGGTGAGCATAGCTCGCAAAGTCCTTATGAATCATCTGGAGACAGTGGACACGAATGAATATCTTCAAGTGGAAACTGCAGACACCAGAGTTAGCAAGCCCCACAAGATATACGAGATAACATTACGTATAGAGGGAGATAAGACTAGGAAAATAAGGGGACTATTTTGGGATAACCTCTCCAAAGGCTATGACATCCTTCTAGCTGAAAAAGACTGGCCACCAGAGTTTGTCATGGAGTGCCCTCATGGCGAAGAAGTAATTATGCCTGCCTTCTCGAATCAAATCCCGATTCATAAAAAATATACACTTGCTAGAAAGTGGGCAGTGGCCTTAGCACCTGCTTTATATAAAAATCATGTAGGATGGGATGAGGATTCTCCTCCTCACAAAATCCAGTTAAAATCACAACCTACTGCACAAAGGCAGTACCCAATTAAGCAAGAAGCTAAAAAACAAGTAAATGAAATACTAGATCAGCTAGAATACCAGGGGGTGATTGAAACTTGCACCTCACAAATGAACAATCCTTTGTTTCCGGTCTCCAAACCAGACAATTCATATCATCTAGTTTTGGATTACCGACACCTTAACACATGTTGCAAAACTTTTGCAGTGCAAAACTCACACAGTGCTGCACTAATGAATAACATAGTGCGCAAAAAATACAAAACTACCTTGGACATCTCCAATGGATTCTTTTGTCAAAATATAGCACCAGAAAGCAGATATTTAACTGCATTCTCAGTAAATGGCACTCAAAAACAATTCTGTCGGTTAGCCCAGGGGTACAAGAACAGCCCGGGGGTATTCTCAGCGAGAGTAACAGAATTACTACAACTATATGATGATGAAGCATTATCTTATGTCGATGACATTTACTTAACAGATGATGACTTGGAGACTCACTTGAAAAGAGTGAACACCATAATACTTGGGTTCGCTGCAGAGGGTTACAAATTCAACTTTAAAAAATCCAGAATTGCCCATCTGACAGTCCTATTCCTAGGATATGAGTTATCGAGTGAAGGTAAAAGCCTGGCAGACAATTTCCTAGAGAAATGTGCCGTAATCCAAGCTCCTAAAACACTAAAAAACCTACAGTCAATTCTAGGCTTCCTAAATTTCGGAAGAACATACATTGCAAATTACGCAGAAAGGGTCAAACCCCTTTATGATCTAATTAAACCAGACTTTAAAAGATCCAATTGGACTCAAACACACACAGAAATTTTGAGATCCTTACAAACAGACATGCTAATTAAAACAAAATTAGAAACACGTGATAACACACGCAACCTTGTGATCCGAGTCATCCCAGGAAGATGCGGATTCACATACCTGACCTCTAATGAGGGAGAAAAGGTACCAATTGCATTTAAATCACACTTGTACACTAAGGCTGAAATGAAATTTAGCCCAACGGAAAAAAATCTTACAGCAACACAGACAGCGATAGCAAAAGAACGAGCCCTGGCACAAGGTAAACGAATAGTTATCGTAACACCAATACCAGCCTTAGAGGCGGTAACAAAGGCAAGCATTCCAAATGCTAAAGCACTCCATCCGAGATGGATACAGTGGGCTAATTCTCTTGCTGCAACAGACGTGGTGTACGAATTTGATCCTTACTTAAAAACACAAGAATTTCTCCAATATGAATTTGAATGTCCTCCGCCAACCGAAATTCTGCCTCTAGATCAATACGGCTGTATAATATATACAGACGGATCAGCACAACCCGCAGTAGGGGGTAAACAAGCTTACAGTGCTGCGTGCGCGATTGTTAAAGGTCGTTGGCACGAAGGGAAATTTAAACCAACCCTCACTAAAACACAATCACTAGGAGATTGTACAGCTCAGCGAGCTGAACTACTAGCATTCAAGATGGCGCTTGAAAATACCGATCGAGAATTCCCCACACTCATAGTGTGCGATTCGTATTATTGCGTTCAATCTTATAATGAATACTTGCAGATCTGGCTTCAGAACGGTTTCAAGGATGCGAAAGGTGGCACAATCAAGCATAAAATGCTCTGGGAACAAGTAGCTCTTTTACAAAAAGAACTACCAAAGACTCACGTGATACATACACTGAGTCATCAACGTGACGGCGTTCACGTTGCAGGGAATTCATTGGCTGATGAGGCCGCGAAGGCAGCTGTGCAAACGGCTTCCGTAGCTGCCGTCACCCGGTCAAAAACAAAAATAGACAGCGAAATATTACAAGCTGTCAGCGCTTCAGAAAAGGATTCGATAGAACCACTCCCTAAAGGCTTTCCAGTAAAATACTCATACATAACTGATGAAAACAATGTTCCTTTTGCTCAAATCCCTGGAGTGGGGGATAGGGCAATTCCAAACATGGAACATAGGTTAGGACTAATAATAGCGGCACACGAAGGGCTTGCTTCTATCCATACTGGCGTCTCAGCCACAGTATCATTATTAAAACAGAGATACTGGTGGCCACAAATGAGAAGACAAACAAGGAACTATGTTCTAGCATGTGAAATATGTCAAAAAATGAAAGTATCAACGGTGAGACGTCCAGCACAGACGCCCCTTCTAATCTCGGATAAACCATTAGCCTGTGTTTATCTAGACCACTGCGGTCCCTTACAAAGGGATGGTAACTATAAATATATCTTGGTCGCAGTGGATTCATGCACGAGATTCATATGGATGTGGCCCCAGCGAACGGCTGACGCCAGAACTGTTATAAAAGATTTGCGAGTCTTTATCGGCACATACGCAATTGGCATGCTGCATTCGGACAATGGTCCTGCTTTTAGCTCTCGGGCTTATAAGGAGGCCATGGTCAGCATGGGCGTGCAATTGCGGTACTCTTGTCCATTTCACCCTGAGGGGAACGGAATTATTGAAAGAAAAAACCGTGACATAAAGCAATCTATAACGGCAAAGGTATTAGGTTCGGGAGCTGGGTGGGTCAAACATCTAATAAGTGTCCAACGTAGTCTAAATAACTTGCCAAGAAATTCTCTGAAGGGATTCAGTCCGTACGAATTATTATTTGGAACTAGAATGATTATCTCTGACCTTGATAGTCAGACTTCAGTGGTGAAAGAAAAAACCTTTGATGTCAAAGACCGTTTGGCTATTTTGCAGGACTTAAACAAAACAAGAAAAGACCTGAGCAACATACAGTTGAAACAACAGCCAACAACCACTGAAGAATCACCACCTGTCCCAGCAAGACCTGTCTGAATTCCAAAAGTCGGGGATCTAGTCAGGGAGAAGATCGCGGTAAAGAAGGAATTTGGGCCTTCTTACAGAAAAGCAGTTCCTGTCTTGTCTGTCAACGGGACAAGATCAGTTGTACTACCGCCACTTGCTGGAAAAAAGGAGAACCGAGTTGTATCCATCGACCTGGTAAAACCACAACATGTGGCCGATAACAAACAGTAGGCCAAGTGGACTCCCAATAAGTAGCAGAACACCAAGGTTTGCTACCAGTATAGAGGTCCTAACAAAGAGGCTCATCACATTCGAAACGCCTACAGAAGAACAACAAGGACTATGCAACAATGCAATAGAACTCAGACCTCTGAAAACCCAAATAAAGACATTTAGCAGAGACACACCAATCTACAATGAAGTACCGAGTAACAATGCAAGAAACAAAAATCCTGAAGCAATTGGAACAATTGACAGAACTGCATCCGGGTACTTCATCAACTTCGATGATTCCTCTGAAGGCTTCAGTGAATCAAAGACACAGCCATCATCAAAATCCTTTAAAGACAAAGCTAAGGAACTTTTGAAACAACTGAAAGAAACTTATCTGATTTCTCCATGGATTGAATTTTGGGTGGGTTTTGGTGCATTTATCCTCATACTTTGGCTCATCATGGTATTTACTTTGGGACGCTTTATTGAGGGAAAATATGCTAAAATGGACACAGCAAGTCAGAACATCAACTTGGTCCTCAAACCACACACATCTTCACACGTCGAGAAAAGAGAACTTTCTTCAGCCAACTTCACAGCCAATCCGATACCTGGTGGGGTAGCCTGGGACAACACTGACTATGAAATTTATGGTCCGGTCGAGATCCTGAAATATCCACACCAAATCAAGATCTCCTTGAGTGACTTTGCAAAACCAAACTCATTTGCTGATGATTGGGACTTCGAAAGCATTAACAACATGATGTCTGACTTAGTAATGTCTGCTAAATTTACAAAACATGATTATTTGCAAGGTTCTACAAATTATGATAGTATGTATTGCTATAACCATTATGGTAACCATTTTTTACATAAATCTGCACAACCTAGAAATGTTTTAAATTATAATCAATGGGAACATTGTGCTACACCTCCAAAAGGGAGCTCAAGAACCGTTTATGACAAATATTCATATTTTTCAGGTTTTAACACAAGTAATGCTGAAGCATTAGATTCATTCTTTGAAAAAATGAATACTTTTGGATTTGATTATTGGGACAATAATGTTGATTTGAAAAGTGTTTGGGGTACAAAAGAATGGCAAGTACAGGGTTTAGAAGCTTTGTTTAGAGCTTGCATGATCCCAGAACAAATGATATTTTTAAATGACACTGTTCAACAAACCACCTGTCTTGGCTTAGCCAAAATCAAAGATTTAAATAATCCGTCTATTCCAAAGCCAACAATGTTTAGCAATAACTCTGATACAGATGAAGATATAGACGTAAACCATATATTATACCAAAACAGAACACATCCTGATTGGAAACAATGGTTGATCTGGCCCACAGATACAAATAACTGTCAAGACAGATTCCTGAATAAAACACAGGGGTTCAAAATGACCAGGCCAGACCCTAGATATCCCCAAAGACATCACCCAGGGATAATAACAACCTACAGTGTGGGCAAATTATGCCTTCAATGGCTACAAACTTCCACACTGCCTGAAATTAAGCAACACCTAACTTTACTTACTGATGGTGCTGACTTGCGTGATTTCATTCTGGGACCACGCAAACAGCGTCAAAAGCGTTTCATAGCAGCCTCTGTATATGCAGCATACAATGAGGCCTGCAAGGTTACTCAAATTGAAACAGCAGAAAGAATACGGGAAATTGACCGTATCAATTTGGAAAAATCACTTTCTGTAGTGGACAATGGGTTAATGACTCTGTCCTCCAGAATTTTTTCATTGGACAGCATTGTGTCTTCAGCAATCGATATATTATCGCAAGACTTACTGTTATTACAACATGGTCAGTCACAATTGCGTTCCATTGTACAGCTTGGCTGGACGTTACAAAATCTGCGTTCAGGCTATGTGCCTTGGCGTTTAATCAACACAACGTCACTATTCCAAATCTTTAACCTTACTGATAGACAAATCGGTATGGCGCAAAAGGGTGCTGATTATACAATCTTGAGCATTGAAAAACTAGAAAGATTACCATTAACAATGTCAGAACGACCTGTCAGTGAATGGATAATCCACGGAATAATAAATATTCCAATTTCAACCTTCAGGTTTCAATACTGCCAAAAATATATACAGGCTGGCATGTACGAGAAATTGGGAAAGGGGTACCTTAAAACAACTTGGAACCTGCCCTATTCACATGCATGTGTCAGTAATAAAGGACAGAAAGTGTTTCTTAGTGGCAACAATTGTGCTATGTCACTAAGCGGCACGCTTCTGTGTAACGGTATTAGTTTGCACGGAGCCTGTGAAGGGAATTCATACAACCTTTCATGTCACCAGCAAGGCGCACCTGCAACTGAAATAGAACCATTCTTTCAAAGACTCTATAATGGGAGTTACATTCTTATTGTAGACCGCAGATGTTGCAGTCTTATGCCCGGGACTCCTTATCTAGTAACTACAACGGCGAAGGTCAAGTGCTGTGGACGTTCTTTGTTCCCCAGCTCCTTTCCAGACAGGGAGGCAAGGGCATGGCCCAGTTTGAAAATTACTTCTATTCGAATAGACACTTTAAGCAGAATGAAAACAGTGCTTCTTCAGACGCCTACAAGGCTCATGTCATCAAAAGAAACGTATGATCTACAAGTCGCAAGGACGACTGCAGAGATACATACATTATTATCAACTAATTCCCCCGTACATTTCGCGGAAATCCTAAGCGAAATCTTAAATATTTCTGATACCACTGGGGTCTCAAAGGTATTTAAGACAGTATTTTCGATGGCATTAACACCATTCAAAGCCATACTGGGTATTTTTCCAGATTTCGTCCATTCGATTTTTGGCGGACTTCCCCTGATCCTGGGACTAATTGCAGGAATCCTATTCCTAGTCCTTATTTTTCGTTATGGCAACCCATGTCACAGATCAAACTCTCGCGACAATGGAAGATACGATCCTAGACATTGGATACCGGGACCGGATATCAAAAATCCTGGGACTCTCCCGGCTTAGAGACCTGAACATGACTTGGTTTCCTACCAAGGTTCACGCTTTGTGCTGCCCTCAAAGGCTGCCAATCCTGATGACGGCATTCCTGGAATCTTCACCACTACGATTGAAGAGTAGTGAAGTTCAAGATGAAAGCAGCATCGAACAGGTACGACCTTCTGTCAGTGATGCAAATCAGAATGTCAATGGAGACAATCATGCGCATGAATGCATGGTTACACCTATTTCCGACTTAGTGGAACTTTCCCATGAAGCTGTTGACAGTTTTTTCGAAAGCCTGAATGATATGATGTTCTCTCCAGAACAGAAATAGAGACTTTTGAGTAAACTCGCACACGGCGTTCCCTGAATTCGGCCTTCAACTTTAAAAATAAAGTCACATGAACAATTACAATCCAGTTCACGGACAGCAATTTTCAGCAACCCCCTAAAATATTTTCCCATATTTTTTCCGGGACACTGATCTTCTGCTTAAAGTAAGAAACTATTCCTAGAGAACTAAAATTTCTATTTTTAGATACTTTATAGACTTTAGCTGCCCGCTGGTATGTTCACAAATATTTTATTATGTGATGAAATGGTCTCGAACTTCCTTTCTGTATAGCCATATTAAGAGCCATTTCATGTGTATTTCTCATATACCAATAAGCAATAATGCATAAAAATGCGTGTTTACTTTTGCATTTAATTCATAGCTTGAGTGCATACAATATATATGACTGCAATTTTTCAGTATATTTGAAAATTTCAAAATGCATTTATGTATTTTGGGGTGGTAAGGTATACACTATACTCTATAGTATGTTGTACTAAGTTATACTATGCATAGATTAGTAGATATGACCATAGTTAGCGTGGAGTGGGTGTCGTGTATTTCTATAGGTTCTGAATCAGTCCCCCTATTCCTGACCCTATTCTGGTTAAACTAACTATCAAGTTAACTAACAGTCAGCCCATGAGGCAAGAAAACCCCCATGATGCAGATACCGTTATCTGACGCAGTCACACTACGGCACAGGAACGTGTTATCTGATTAGGTCATAACGCTTGAGATCTAATTAGACAAGCGACATTCCTCCAACCCCTGATAAGGCATACGACGTTCTCATAACAAATCAAACCTATGACAACCTGGATAATCCGTGCGGCCATTGTTTTGATTTCACAGAGAACTTTAGTAAAGAATGTGCTAACGAGCAAGTCGTATGACATCTTTATTGACGTATCTATGTCCATCCTTACGTCAATCTCGGCACCTTTAAGGTATAAATATTGCCGACCTTGCCCTATGCAAACACACGCGTGGTGACAAGACGGAGCAGCCATACTTGCCGAAGCCGAGAGCAGAAGCAGACCCCGCTGGCAGCAGCCCCGCCTTCCTGACGCGCTGAGAGACGCGCTGCTATCTCAACCCGAGAGACCCAGCACCGGCGCTTCTAGGCAGCCCTCGCAGGCAGCCTGGAATATCGAGAGCAGAGAAAGAGATACCATTCCTCATTCATCCTAACTTCCAGGTACAAAACTGAATAACCCCTCACAGAGAATTCTTTAGTTATTCACTTGGCAAAAACAAACTTAACTTAAACTGTAACTTTCTATTCCCGCCCACGCATTAGACTTAGGTCAGGTACACGGGGTAGGCGTATTTAGAAACACCAGTTGAGTACGTTTAGTCAAATGTATATGTGTATGTAAATATATTTTAATCATTTTAAACATCATATGGCTCAGAAACCATATCAATGTTTTTACAGTATTATTTTATACTATTGCTTTTAATGTATGCACTTTACTTAACTATAAGTATTGCAATAATATCGATCCATTTCTCTTGTATGAGAAAAGAGACTGATCAATAAATAACACCTTTTTATTGAACACGCCCGTCTCTTCCTTTTCTCTACATTCTGATGAGACTAAGAATGCACGTACTGACTGAGTAAAATAATTGCCTTGTGCTCACACGACTCTTGAGATTGACTCTTGATTAGGGGAGAGCAAAGTTGTCATGTTCTATGGTTGTCAGAAACTAAATCCCTTCTTGTCTAATCAGGGGAGTTAATTCCTTCCTTGAACATTCGAGAAAGTTTCTAGCGAACTCTGAGCTTAGCTGGCAAAACCAAAAATTAAGTCTAGTATCGACAGTAGTAGACCTAGTTAACGTCTGGCCTAGGCCTTTACTGCTGTAGGTACTATTCCAATGCGCAGAGCCTATTGGGAAAATAGGAGCTACACTACACCTGGGGCTCACGGGGTACTATCAGCGTTTTGTCAAGAACTATGGGAGCATTGTGGGCCCCCTCACGGAACTGACCTCGAAGAACCGGCCCCAAAAAGTGCAGTGGACACCCGCGTGTCAGGTGGCCTTCGAGACCTTGAAAGCAGCCATGTGTACCGCCCCTGTGCTCCAGGCCCCCGACTACAGCCGAGAGTTTGTGGTCCAGATCGATGCCTCGGAACACGGCATCGGGGCGGTCCTATCGCAAATGGACTCCGAGGGAACTGACCATCCTGTGGCCTTCATCAGCCGGCGGCTGCTGGCCCGAGAGCAGCGATGGAGCACCATCGAGAGAGAAGCCTTTGCTGTCGTGTGGGCCCTCAAGAAACTCAGGCCCTACCTCTTCGGCACCCACTTCCGGGTGCAGACTGACCACCGGCCCCTAAGGTGGCTGATGCACATGCGTGGCGAGAACCCCAAACTGCTGCGATGGTCCACCTCCCTCCAAGGCATGGATTTCACTGTGGAGCATCGCCCTGGCAGTGACCACGCCAACGCTGACGGCCTGTCCCGGTTTTTCCGCCTCGACGAAGAGAGCCCCCAGGACGATGGGTGACTCTCCCCGCCTTCAGCTGGAGGGGACGTGTGTTGGACACGGCCTCGTGGCGTGGTCCGACCCCGTCCGCATGGTGGGCCCGGGACGACATCGGCCCTCCATTTACCTACTATCGACCCCCCTGATACGCACATTCACGAACCATCGGCGCGAGCAGCCTCCCCGGCCACCTACAGCTCTCCCCCTCCCTGGTACCCCGGCAGGACCTGCTCGCCAACGCTGCCAGCCTGGAACCCTGACCCGGCCACCCTTTCCGGCCCGACTCCATCTTGGGACCCTCACGTCCCGAACACGTGGCCGCAGCCATCCCGGGCCCGGCCCCAGCGAAGCCCAGACATTGAGGCACCAGGATCCTCCCAGGTGGTAAAGTGGCCACTCGACCAGACCCCGGAGGAGGAGAGTCTCGAGGGGCCTTCCACCCCCCCCGGACGCCTGGTATCGATCGCTCTCCCGGCTCCCTGGGCGCCGGCTCCGCCCCCCTGCTGGGTGTCTGGACACCTTCATCCCGGCCCCTCTGACCCCCAGGCGCGAGGGTCCGGACATCAAAGCCCTCCAGTCCTATATCTGGGGCAGCCCCGGATCAAGACAGCAGTGGTATCTGGAGTCGAAGCCCTGCTGACCTCGTCGCGGCTGATCCTGATCCTAACTCCTGCACCTGGAACCACCTTCGAGGCCCTGCTGATGCTGTCGCGGCCTGCCCAAGCTGAACTACCTTCGAGGCCCTGCTGACGCTGTTGCGGCCTGTCCAAGCTGAACCACCTTCGAGGCCCTGCTGACGCTGTCGCGGCCTGTCCAAGCTGAACTACCTTCGAGGCCCTGCTGACGCTGTCGCGGCCTGTCCAAGCTGAACCACATTCGAGGCCCTGCTGACGCTGTCGCGGCCTGTCCAAGCTGAACCACCTTCGAGGCCCTGCTGACGCTGTCGCGGCCTGTCCAAGCTGAACCACCTTCGAGGCCCTGCTGACGCTGTCGCGGCCTGACCAAGCTAACCCATCATCGAGGCCCTGCTGACGCTGTCGCGGCCTGAACCCTTGAACTATCCACGCACCAGTGGGTGCCAAGACTGTCCCGCTACCCCCTTTCCCCCGAGATCACGACATTACGGATCCCTCGATCCTTGCCGCTATCCTGCCAAGAACTTGCATTGAGTACTTATATAAAGATTCTTGTGAACATCCTTCCTGTGTAGTGTCTATCTGTAAGTAGTGTGATTACTCTGCTGTTACGATTGTAGGAGAGGAGCCTCGCCAGGGAGGCCTCCCTACGGCGCTCGGCCTATTCCATACAGAGAGGTGGGTCTCGGGGCGGACAGTCAGACACCTTCTGTCTCCCCTGGGGTCGCCTTTCCAACACACACACATTCCACACACCACATTCCACACACATTCCACACACATTCTACATTCCACACACATTCCACACACCACATTCTACACACATTCCAAACACCACATTCCACACACATTCCACACACACACCACATTCCACACACCACATTCCACACACATTCCACACACATTCCACACACATTCCACACACCACATTCCACACACATTCCACACACATTCCACACACATTCCACATTCCACACACATTCCACACAAATCCCAAACACCACATTCCACACACACACCACATTCCACACACCACATTCCACACACACCACACACACAACATTCCACACACATTCTACACACCACACACCACATTCCACACACATTCCACACACCACATTCCACACACATTCCACACACCACATTCCACACACCACATTCCACACACCACATTCCACACACCACATTCCACACACACATTCCACACAAATTCCACACACATTCCACACACACATTCCGCACACCACATTCCACACACATTCCACACACATTCCACAGACCACATTCCACACACATTCCACACACATTCCACTCACATTCCACACACCACATTCCACACACATTCCACACACCACATTCCACACACATTCCACACACACCACATTCCACACACCACATTCCACACACACCACATTTCACACATTCCACACACCACATTCTACACACAACATTCCACACACAATACACACACCACATTCCACACACACCACATTCCACACACATTCCACACACCACATTCCACACCACATTCCACACACCACATTCCACAGACCACATTCCACACACATTCCACATTCCACACACCACATTCTACCCACATTCCATACACCACATTCCACACACATTCCACGCACCACGTTCCACACACCACATTCCACACACATTCCACACACCACATTCCACAAACATTCCACACACCACACACATTCCACACAAAACACACCACACACACCACATTCCACACACATTCCACACACCACATTCCACACACATTCCACACACATTCCACACACATTCCACACACCACATTCCACACACATTCCACACACCACGTTCCACACACATTCCACATTCCACACACCACATTCCACACATATTCCACACACATTCCACACACATTCAACACACCACATTCCACACACCACATTCCACACACCACATTCCACACACCACATTCCACACCCACATTCCACACACATTCCACACACATTCCACACACATTCCACACACCACATTCCACACACCACATTCCACACACCGCATTCCACACACATTCCACACACATTCCACAAACACACACTCCACATTCCACATATATTCCACACAATCCACACACACACACACCACACTCCACATTCACACACTCCACATTCCACACACATTCCACACACATTCCACACACCGCATTCCACACACATTCCACACACATTCCACACACATTCCACACACCACATTCCACACACATTCCACACACATTCCACACACCATATTCCACACACATTCCACAGACATTCCACACACCACATTCCACACACATTCCACACACATTCCACACATTCCACATTCCATGCACATTCCACACACACCACACAAACCACATTCCAGACACATTCCACACACCACACACCACATTCCACACACATTCCACACACCACATTCCACACACCACATTCACACATTCCACACACCACATTTCACACACATTCCACACACATTCCACACACCACATTCCACACACCACATTCCACAAACATTCCACACACCACATTCCACACACCACATTCCACACACCACATTCCACACACATTCCACACACCACATTCCACACACATTCCACACACATTCCACACACATTCCACACACCACATTCCACACACATTCCACACACCACATTCCACACGCACTCCACATTCACACACTCCACATTCCACACACATTCCACACACATTCCACAAACCACATTCCACACACCACATTCCACACACCACATTCCACACACTACATTCCACACACCACATTCCACACACCACATTCCACACACCACATTCCGCACACATTCCACACACATTCCACACACATTCCACACACACTCCACATTCCACACACATTCCACACACACACACACTCCACATTCCACACACACTCCACATTCCACATTCACACACTCCACATTCCACACACATTCCACACACCACATTCCACACACATTCCACACATTCCACACACCACATTCCACTCACATTCCACACACCACACACACCACATTCCACACACATTCCACACACCACATTCCACACACATTCCACACACATTCCACACACCATATTCCACACACCACATTCCACACACCACATTCCGCACACATTCCACACACATTCTCCACACCACATTCCACACACCACATTCAACACACCACATTCCACACACCACATTCCACACACATTCCACACACCACATTCCACACACCACATCGAACACACCACATTCCACACACATTCCACACACCACATTCCACACACATTCCACACACCACATTCCACACACATTCCACACACCACATTCCACACACATTCCACACACCACATTCCACAAACCACATTCCACACACATTCCACACACCCCATTCCACACACCACATTCCACACACCACATTCCACACACCACATTCAACACACATTCCACACACATTCCACACCACATTCCACACACATTCCACACACATTCCACACACCACATTCCACACACCACATTCCACACACATTCCACACACCACATTCCACACACATTCCACACACCACACACCACATTCCACACACATTCCACACACATTCCATACACATTCCACACACCACATTCCACACACATTCCATACACCACATTCCACACACCACATTCCACACACATTCCACATACCACATTCCACACACCACATTCCACACACATTCCACACACCACATTCACACATTCCACACACCACATTCCACACTGTTGGACAGGCCACATGAAGGGCTCGCTCCCTCCCCGCAGGACAGGGCCCGGGCCACCGTCAGCACCATTGCCCGGCCCAGCCGCCATCTTGGACAAGGCACCACGCGGCCGCGCGGCCTCAGCCCGACCCCAACCCTGGGCCTGGCCAGGCCCCGACATCCCGGCACCACCCTCCACCCAGGAGGTGAACGGCCCACTTGGCAGGTCAATGGAAGTACGAAGTGTCGACGGCTCTCCCCCGCCAGGTGCCGAGCACCCCCAGCCTCCTCGGGCGCTGGCTCCACCCCCCTGCTGGGTGTCTGGACTCCCTCATCCCAGACCTCCCGACCTCCAAGAGCGAGGGTCCGGACATCAAAGGGCGCCAGACCTATAACTGAGGCAGCCCCAGGACAGGAAGGCAGTTGTATCCTGGAGTCGAGAGACACCGCGACGAACTCATCCTTGACGGACTGTTGGCGCTGCCACAGCCCTGCCTTGTGAACTATTGTCCTGCCTGCTGGCGCTGCCGCGGCCCTCTGCAACCTTCATCCTCGTGGGACCTGCTGGCGCTGCCGCGGCCCTCTGCAACCTTCATCCTCGTGGGACCTGCTGGCGCTGCCGCGGCCCTCTGCAACCTGCATTCTCGTGGGACCTGCTGGCGCTGCCGCGGCCTGTTGTAACCTTCATCCTCGTGGGACCTGCTGGCGCTGCCGCGGCCCGTTGCAACCTGCATTCTCGTGGGACCTGCTGGCGCTGCCGCGGCCCGTTGTAACCTTCATCCTCGTTGGGACCTGCTGGCGCTGCCGCGGCCCGTGCCACCTACGACCTCTTCGGGACCTGCTGGCGCTGCCGCGGTCTGACCCATCCGAACACCGAGCTCGAGGATTGTGAGCTATCACCGTTACACCCCCGTACCCGTGGGTACCAAGACTGTCCCGCTACCCCCTTCCCTTACTAGAGACTAGAATTGAGAGGATCATCGTGTCCTGATCGCCCTGTATCGTACCACTCTACTACCCGAAGTGCCTATAAAAGGTGTTACCATAAGCTTTGTGTGGTGTCCATCTGTGGGGGGGAAGTTACCTGTCTGTGCGATCACTCTGCTCGGCCGACCCTCCAGGTCCCGTTCTAACAGTGGTGGCTAGCGGCGCGATCCGAACCAACGCGTACCGTACAGACAGTAACTCACCCTACGACTAAAACCACAATGACGACCAAAGAGAGCGGATCGGCGGAGAAGTTCCAGATGGAAAAGCTGGAAGAATACAACCACCGAGAGCTCAAACAATTTTGCATGGACTTAGGCATTGCTACCACCGGGCTAAGCACAAAAGAAGACTTCAAAAACGCCCTAGAGGCCTGGACAGAGACAAATACCGCAACCCCCCGGGACCCCGCAGCCCCGGAAGTCAACACCACCCGGACGGAGGAACGGAGACCAGGCCCCTCCCATGAAGAGATCCAGGAGCGGGAAAAAAATAGATTACACGAGTTAGACTTGGCACGACTCAGATTAGACGGAGAGTTGAAACTGGCGGAACAAAAAATAAACTTAGAACACTTACGGCTCAGAGAAGAGCGAGAGGAAAAACAGAGACAGAGAGACCTCGAAGAAAAAAGACTGGCATACGAGCACGAGTGCAAACTAGCGGAGATAGAAATACGCAAACTGAACAAAAACCTAGGGGTGCCCGAGCAACCGCACTCCCCGGGTCCTACCGAGCAGAAGGTCCACATCCCCAAGGATGTGGTCCGAGAATATCACCGGAACGACGACATACAGCAGTGGTTCAAAGCCTATGAGATTGCCATGACCGCCCACCGGGTCGCTCGAAGTGACTGGGGAGCCGGTCTATGGGGGAGATTCGTCAACGAGGGTCGTGATGCCCTGCTGCAGCTTCCGGACCATCAAATGACGTCCTATGACCATATGAAGGCCGCCCTCCTCAGTCGATATGGACTTACACCCGAAATGTACCGCCAGAGGTTCCGCAACTGCACCCGGATCCCAGGTACGACGTGGTTGGAATACGTGAACTATTTCAGCCGAGCCTTCGAGGGGTGGATCAAGGGTAACAACGTAACCACCTACGAACAACTCTTCAATCTCATTGTGTGGGAGCACCTCTCCAACAACTGCTTTGTCGAGCTCAGGCAGCACCTCCTCGACAGTAAATTGACTGAACCCCGGCAGCTCGCCACCGAGGCTGACCGGTGGGAGAGCACCCGAGTGGCCCGGAGTGGGCCGAATGAGCAGAACAGAACCAACCAAGGTCACCATCGTCCCCGAGGAGGAGGAGGAGGCCCGGGCCGGGGCAGAGACGCCGCCCCGGCCGCACCCACGAACGCCACCCCGGCTCCAGCAGGCCGGGGAAACCCCCCGATGCGCCCGGGGTTCCGAGCTAACGTGACGTGTCATCGATGCCAGCGAGTCGGCCACTATGCCAGTGACCCGACCTGCCCGAAGAACCAGGTCCCCGGGCCCCGCCAGATGGCGGCCGCCGCCCTGGGAGAAGAACAAATCTCCGAAGACACGGAGACCTATGAGTCGGAGCAGTTCGAGTGGGAACCCGCCGCCATGACCCTGGCATGCCTGGGAGGAAGAGACATGGTCCCGCGGACTCCCCTGCCCGCCAACACTCGGAAGTACAGCCAATGGGTGAGCATCAATGGGCGCAAGGCCGAGGCCCTGCGTGACACCGGGGCCAGTGTGACGGCCGTCCGCTATCACCTGGTGACCCCAGAACAAATCCTACCAAACGTACTTTGCCCCGTCCGATCGGCAGACAACTCGGAGAGCCTGTGTCGGATGGCCTGCGTCCCCTTCGAATGGGGAGGAGTGTCCGGCATGCTGAAAGTAACTGTCCGTGACGATGCCCCCGTAGACTGCCTCCTGGGGAACGATCTCGAGAGCTCCCCGTGGGCCGCTGTGGAAAGAAGAGAGCATCTGGGGATGTTGGGTCTCCCGGACTGGGCATGCGTAACCACCCGGTCCATGGCCACCCGCACCATCCCTAGACCAGAAGAACCAGAATGGGCAGCGCCTCCGCCCTCGATCACTCCAGAAGAAGACTTCCCCCAGACCGACCACCCGGACCCCACCCCAGAGGGGTCCACACAGCCCCCCGAGCTTCCCGACCTGGCTCAGTGGCGTCAAGAAGGGGGGCCCACCCAGGAACAATTCCGGCAGGAGCAAAAGACCTGCCCCTCCCTCGAGGGATTGCGACAGCAAGCGCTCGCCCAGAGCCAAGGAGACACCACCGGGGCCCACTGGGTTTATTGGGACAATGATCTCTTGTACAGCGAACAGAAAATCGCAGAACTGGGGGCCGGGCGAGTGCTGGTGGTGCCCCTCCACTTCAGAGACTTCCTGTTGAACCTAGCCCACGATGTCCCCCTGGCCGGGCACCTGGGCCAAGACAAGACCTACCACCGCCTGGTGACTCACTTTTTTTGGCCCAAAATGAGGAACGATGTATCCAACCATTGCCGGTCCTGCCCGACCTGCCAGGCCAGTGGGAAGAGCGGCCGCAAACTCAAGGCACCCCTACAACCATTCCCCGTGGTGACCACCCCGTTTGAAAGGGTGGGAATAGACATTGTGGGGCCCCTGGACCCCCGAACATCACAGGGACATCGCTTCATCCTGGTCCTGGTGGATCACGCTACCCGCTATCCTGAGGCGGTCCCCCTTCGTACGATAACAGCCCCAGTAGTGGGTCGAGCCTTGATGGGGATCTTCTCTCGAGTGGGCTTCCCCCGAGAAGTCGTCAGCGACAGGGGTACGAACTTTATCTCAAAATACATGAAGTCCCTCTGGCAACAGTGTGGGGTCACCTACCGATTCACGACCCCCTATCACCCTCAAGGGAACGGACTGGTTGAGCGGTTCAACCGCACGCTCAAAGGGATGATTGGGGGGTTGGAAGAGCCCCTCCGTCGCCAGTGGGATGTGCTCCTACCGTGCCTTCTCTTTGCCTACCGAGAAGTCCCCCAGAAGTCCCTCGGCTTCAGCCCTTTCGAACTCTTGTATGGACACCCGGTGCGAGGCCCGCTCAGCCTAGTCAAAGAAGGCTGGGAAATGCCCCCTCTAAAGAACCCTCCAGATGTTTTCAAGTACCTCCTAACCCTCCGCAACCAGACCAGAAGGTTCAGAGAGATGGCAAAAGCAAACCTGGAGGCCAGTCAGGAGGACATGAAAAGGTGGTACAATAGAAATGCATCCTCCATCGAATTTGAACCCGGTCAACAAGTGTGGGTAATGTCTCCCACCGAACCATGCGCCCTGCAAGACAAATGGACGGGCCCTTCAAAGTAATCGAGCGCAAGAGCCCTGTCACCTATCTCATCGATATGGAATCTTCCCGAAACCCTCTCCGGGTCCTCCACGCTAATAGACTGAAACCCCACTTTGTACGCTCCGAACTCAGCCTCCTGATGGCAACCGACAATGGAACCGAGGAGGACTCCGAACCCCTCCCTGACCTCCTACGGTCACGGGAGAAGGACGGCTCCGTGGACGGGGTCCGACTCTCGGAGGCCCTCACCCTGGAACAGCGCCAAGGCTGCCGAGTCCTCCTGCTACAGTTCTCCACCCTGTTCTCCCTCACCCCAGGGGTCACCCCCTGGTGCTTACACGACGTGGACACGGGAGACAGTCCCCCTATCCGCCATCGGGCCTACCGCGTACCAGATCGGGTACGGGCCTGCATCCAAGAGGAGGTGGCCAAGATGCTCACCCTCGGGATCATCGAGCCCTCAGACAGCCCCTGGGCCAGCCCAGTGGTACTGGTCCCCAAAGCGGCCGCCCCCGGCAGCACGCCGGAGCTCCGGTTCTGCGTCGACTACCGGGGCTTGAATGCGGTCACCAGAACAGACGCACACCCCATCCCCCGAGCAGATGAACTAATCGACCGCATGGGAGCTGCCCGCTACCTCAGCATCTTCGACCTGACAGCGGGCTACTGGCAGATCGGTCTCACACCCCGGGCCCAAGAACGATCTGCATTCTCTACCCCGGATGGCCACTATCACTTCAAGGTCATGCCATTCGGCATGAAGAATGCCCCAGCAACCTTTCAGCGGCTAGTAAACCAGGTCCTGGCAGGACTCGAAGGATTCAGCGCCGCCTACCTGGACGATATCGCTGTGTACAGCCACCACTGGTCCGACCACCTCCACCACCTCCGAGAGGTGCTACAGGCCCTCCAACGAGCTGGCCTCACGATCAAGGCCAGCAAATGCCAAATTGGCCAGGGGTCCGTGACCTATCTCGGGCACCAGGTGGGAAGCGGTCTGGTGGCCCCTCTGCAACTCAAGATCGCGGCCATCCAGTCGTGGCAGTCCCCCATCACCCAGACCGAGGTCCGCGCCTTCTTGGGACTCACGGGCTACTACCGACGGTTCGTGAGGGACTATGGCAGCATCGTAGGGCCCCTCACGGAACTCACCTCCAAAAACCAACCAAAGAAGGTCAACTGGACCCCAGACTGTCAAGCGGCCTTCGAGAAGCTGAAGGCCGCCATGTGCTCCGCCCCGGTGCTCCAGGCCCCCGACTACAGTCGGGAATTTATCGTCCAAACAGATGCCTCCGACCATGGCGTTGGGGCAGTCCTTTCCCAGCTGAACCCCGAAGGACTTGACCAGCCAGTGGCTTTCATCAGCAGACGGCTCCTGGCCCGAGAACGACGCTGGAGCACCATCGAGAGGGAGGCCTTCGCCGTGGTGTGGGCCCTCAAAAAGCTCCGGCCTTATCTCTTCGGCACCCACTTCTGGGTCCAGACCGATCATCGACCCCTGCAATGGCTCATGCAGATGCGGGGGGAAAACCCGAAACCACTACGTTGGTCCATCTCCCTGCAGGGGATGGACTTCACTGTGGAACATCGACCCGGCCAGGACCACGCCAACGCGGATGGCCTGTCCCGCTTTTTCCGCCTCGACGAGGAGAGTCCCCAAGAAGATGGGTGACTCTCCCCGCCTTCAGCTGGGGGGGACGCATGTTGGACAGGCCACATGAAGGGCTCGCTCCCTCCCCGCAGGACAGGGCCCGGGCCACCGTCAGCACCATTGCCCGGCCCAGCCGCCATCTTGGACAAGGCACCACGCGGCCGCGCGGCCTCAGCCCGACCCCAACCCTGGGCCTGGCCAGGCCCCGACATCCCGGCACCACCCTCCACCCAGGAGGTGAACGGCCCACTTGGCAGGTCAATGGGAGTACGAAGTGTCGACGGCTCTCCCCCGCCAGGTGCCGAGCACCCCCAGCCTCCTCGGGCGCTGGCTCCACCCCCCTGCTGGGTGTCTGGACTCCCTCATCCCAGACCTCCCGACCTCCAAGAGCGAGGGTCCGGACATCAAAGGGCGCCAGACCTATAACTGAGGCAGCCCCAGGACAGGAAGGCAGTTGTATCCTGGAGTCGAGAGACACCGCGACGAACTCATCCTTGACGGACTGTTGGCGCTGCCACAGCCCTGCCTTGTGAACTATTGTCCTGCCTGCTGGCGCTGCCGCGGCCCTCTGCAACCTTCATCCTCGTGGGACCTGCTGGCGCTGCCGCGGCCCTCTGCAACCTTCATCCTCGTGGGACCTGCTGGCGCTGCCGCGGCCCTCTGCAACCTGCATTCTCGTGGGACCTGCTGGCGCTGCCGCGGCCCGTTGTAACCTTCATCCTCGTGGGACCTGCTGGCGCTGCCGCGGCCCGTTGCAACCTGCATTCTCGTGGGACCTGCTGGCGTTGCCGCGGCCCGTTGTAACCTTCATCCTCGTTGGGACCTGCTGGCGCTGCCGCGGCCCGTGCCACCTACGACCTCTTCGGGACCTGCTGGCGCTGCCGCGGTCTGACCCATCCGAACACCGAGCTCGAGGATTGTGAGCTATCACCGTTACACCCCCGTACCCGTGGGTACCAAGACTGTCCCGCTACCCCCTTCCCTTACTAGAGACTAGAATTGAGAGGATCATCGTGTCCTGATCGCCCTGTATCGTACCACTCTACTACCCGAAGTGCCTATAAAAGGTGTTACCATAAGCTTTGTGTGGTGTCCATCTGTGGGGGGGAAGTTACCTGTCTGTGCGATCACTCTGCTCGGCCGACCCTCCAGGTCCCCGTCTAACACACACACATTCCACACACCACATTCCACACACATTCCACACACCACATTCCACACACCACATTCCACACACCACATTCCACACACATTCCACACACCACATTCCACACACATTCCACACACCACATTCCACACACCACATTCCACACACATTCCACACACCACATTCCACACACATTCCACACACATTCCACACACCACATTCCACACACATTCCACACACCACATTCCACACACCACATTCCACACACCACATTCCACACACTACATTCCACACACCACATTCCACACACCACATTCCACACACCACATTCCACACACATTCCACACACCACATTCCACACACCACATTCAACACACCACATTCCACACACCCCATTCCACACACCACATTCCACACACCACATTCCACACACCACATTCCGCACACCACATTCCACACACATTCCACACACATTCCACACCACATTCCACACACATTCCACACACATTCCACTCACCACATTCCACACACATTCCACACACCACACTCCACATTCTACACACCACATTCCACACACATTCCACACACTTTCCACATACATTCCACACACCACATTCCACACACCAAATTCCACACACACACACACCACATTCCACACATTCCACACACAACATTCCACACACATTCCACACACCACATTCCACACACATTACACACACATTCCACACACCACATTCCACACACATTTCACATACCACATTCCACACACATTCCACACATTCCACACACCACATTCCATGCACATTCCACACACCACACGCCACACACACACCACAATCCACACACATTCCACACACCACACACCACATTCCACACACATTCCACACACCACATTCCACACACATTCTACACACATTCAACACACATTCCACACACCACATTCCACACACATTCCACACACCACATTCCACACACCACATTCCACACACATTCCACACACACACACACCACACACACCACATTCCACACACCACATTCCACACACCACATTCCACACATTCTACACACAACATTCCACACACCACATTCCACACACATTCCACACACCACATTCCACACACCACATTCCACACACATTCCACACACATTCCACAAACACACACTCCACATTCCACATACATTCCACACATTCCACAAACACACACTCCACATTCCACATACATTCCACACATTCCACACACACACACACACACACACTCCACACTCCACATTCACACACTCCACATTCCACACACTTTCCACACACATTCCACACACCACATTCCACACACCACATTCCACACACATTCCACACACCACATTCCACACACATTCCACACACATTCCACACACCATATTCCACACACATTCCACACATTCCACACACCACATTCCACACACATTCCACACACATTCCACACACATTCCACACATTCCACACACCACATTCCATGCACATTCCACACACCACACACCACACAAACCACATTCCACACACCACACACCACAATCCACACACATTCCACACACATTCCACACACCACCACATTCCACACACCACATTCCACACACATTCTACACACATTCCCCACACCACATTCCACACACCACATTCCACACACATTCTACACACCACATTCCACACACATTCCACACACCACATTCCACACACCACATTCCACGCACCACATTCCACACACATTCCACACACCACATTCCACACACATTCCACACAACACATTCACACACCACATTCCACACACCACATTCCACACACCACATTCACACACCCCATTCCACACACCACATTCCACACACCCATTCCACACACCACATTCCACACACCACATTCCACACACCACATTCCACACACCACATTCCACACACATTCCACACACATTCCACACACATTCCACACACATTCCACTCACCACATTCCACACACCACACACCACATTCTACAAACCACATTCCACACACATTCCACACACTTTCCACACACATTCCACACACCACATTCCCCACACCAAATTCCACACACACACACCACATTCCACACATTCCACACACCACACTCCACACACAACATTCCACACACATTGCACACACCACATTCCACACACCACATTCCACACACATTACACACACATTCCACACACCACAGTCCACACACATTTCACATACGACATTCCACACACATTCCACACATTCCACACACCACATTCCATGCACATTCCACACACCACACACACACCACAATCCACACACATTCCACACACCACACACCACACACCACATTCCACACACATTCCACACACCACATTCCACACACATTCTACACACATTCAACACACATTCCACACACCACATTCCACACACATTCCACACACCACATTCCACACACCACATTCCACACACATTCCACACACCACACACACCACATTCCACACACCACATTCCACACACCACATTCCACACAAACCACATTCCACACATTCTACACACAACATTTCACACACCACATTCCACACACATTCCACACACCACATTCCACACACATTTCACACACATTCCACACACCACATTCCACACACCACATTCCACACACATTCTACATACCACATTCCACACACATTCCACACACATTCCACACACCACATTCCACGCACATTCCACACACCACACACCACACACACCACATTCCACACACATTCCACACACATTCCACACACATTCCACACACCACATTCTGCACACATTCCACACACCACCACACACATTCCACACACCACATTCCACACACCACATTCCACACACTACATTCCACACACCACATTCCACACACCACATTCCACACACCACATTCCGCACACATTCCACACACATTCCACACACATTCCACACACACTCCACATTCCACACACATTCCACACACACACACACACTCCACATTCCACACACACTCCACATTCCACATTCACACACTCCACATTCCACACACATTCCACACACCACATTCCGCACACATTCCACACACATTCCACACACATTCCACACACACTCCACATTCCACACACATTCCACACACACACACACACTCCACATTCCACACACACTCCACATTCCACATTCACACACTCCACATTCCACACACATTCCACACACCACACCACATTCTAATTTGGGAGTCTCCTGAGGCGGAAAGCCGGGAGTGAATTATGCTCTTTTAAAAATCTTTCTGTGTGATACTCTGATTTTTAACTTCACTTACCTCTGCACCTAAACAGCGCTCCTAGCGCTGCAACGAACGCTACCTGCCGCCATCACTGAGGGCGAGGCGCCACGGCGGACACGCCCACCTCAGCTGGCCACGCCCCCTCCCTGACACTATAAAGTGCGCGCGATTGGAAGCGCGTTACTCTAATTTGGGAGTCTCCTGAGGCGGAAAGCCGGGAGTGAATTATGCTCTTTTAAAAATCTTTCTGTGTGATACTCTGATTTTTAACTTCACTTACCTTTGCACCTAAACAGCGCTCCTAGCGCTGCAACGAACGCTACCTGCCGCCATCACTGAGGGCGAGGCGCCACGGCGGACACGCCCACCTCAGCTGGCCACGCCCCCTCCCTGACACTATAAAGTGCGCGCGATTGGAAGCGCGTTACTCTAATTTGGGAGTCTCCTGAGGCGGAAAGCCGGGAGTGAATTATGCTCTTTTAAAAATCTTTCTGTGTGATACTCTGATTTTTAACTTCACTTACCTCTGCACCTAAACAGCGCTCCTAGCGCTGCAACGAACGCTACCTGCCGCCATCACTGAGGGCGAGGCGCCACGGCGGACATGCCCACCTCAGCTGGCCACACCCCCATGCTCCTTCTCACACGGACATAAAAGATGTGCCTTGCCAGGAAGCGCAGCGGACGGGTGCAGCGGGCGCGCCGTCAGCGCGCCGAAGGCGCGCCAAAGGCAAGCCCGTCTGGGCCCGTCCGGGCCTGGACCGGGCCCAGGGCCAGTCCCCCTGCCTCTTCCTCTAAGTCCACCCGCATTTGCTGGACTACTACCCAACTACACTACTTAATACGCGCCCATGCCCGACCTGCCCTCGCTGCATCCCCAATCACCTGGAAACTGCTCATTATCTTTGCCCACTATGCAACTTTACACTCCCGCCCTGCCAACCTCGTCTCTCCCTTGCCCACCTTCACAGCCATCACCCTCTAATCAGTATACCTTACGAGCAGGTCTGATCAATTGCCGATCCCTTCCCTGTCACGCCAATGACATCTGGATGTCCATCTCGTCTGATGAATGGGATATTCTTTTCCTAACTGAGTCCTGGATCACAGACTCTTCCTCGCCGGATATTTATCTGGCTACCCCCCCAGGTTATGACATCAAATGCCTGAATCGGGCCGGAGGTAAGTCTGGTGGTGGTCTAGCTGTCATATTCAAATCCTCTTTCCAGCTGACTTTCACTAAACTTACTGAAATAGGTACAATCGAAGCTATGTACTTCTCAATCTCCGACTCCGCGTCAGCAATCCTTGCTGGCACTCTAGTTTACTGTCCCCCCCCCCGTCACCGCCCCCTCCCTCACTGCCCTGGTCCACTTATTGGCCGATCTATCTATTAAACATCAAAATTTCATTGTCCTGGGCGATTTTAACCTCCACATTGACAACCCGCTCTGCGGCAAGGCTACCAACCTGGTGGACACCATGGATAGCCTCAATCTTAAACAACTGGTTGTAGGTCCCACTCATGTGGCTGGTCACACCCTGGACCTCATATTCGCCAACTTTCCGCTCATCACTGTCCTTCAGCCTCTCCCTCTGACCTGGACCGATCACTACCTCGTCCCATTTTCTTTCACTATAGGACGTAAATCTGCCCCAATGGCCCATAGGAAGGAACTGGGAAGAAAGTGGCATAAGGTCACTTGCGCTACCCTGGATCCACTATTCCACTATCAGTCGGAGCACCTCTCCCCGGACATTGATGAAAATGTCTCCAGGTTGAACTCTACTCTCATCAAAGCAATTGATTCTATTGCCCCCCAGATAACCATTTCCTCCACCAGGTCGCGACCCTCGGCTCCCTGGTTCTCCACCCCCCTTCGAGAGGAGAAAAGCAGATGTAAGGCTCTAGAACGTAAGTGGAGACTTAATTACGACCCTGAAGCCAAACACCTTTACAGAACGGCCCTAAAACAATTTCTTAAACTTAAAAAATGCGCGATGAAAGACCACTTTGCCGCTCAAATTAATAAAGCCAAAAAATCATCTAAAACGCTCTTTAACATCGTCAAAGACTTTATTAACCCTCCGGCTAGGGCCCCCCAGAATACCGCCTGTCAGGTTCTTTGCGAGGGACTCTCAGATTTCTTTCTGGATAAAATTAACAAACTCTGTGTTTCCTTTCCCACAGAGTCTGTCACTCCATCTTCCCCTATCAGTCCCCCTGAGTCTCCATCCTTCCTTGCATTCAATAAACTCAACCAGGACGAGGCTATCAGACTACTCATTGGCTGTAAATCTGGTGCCCCCTCCGATCCGATCCCCGCTAAAATCATGGGAGAATTGGCGCCCTCACTGGCTTGCCCTTTCCTCTCCGTCTGGAATGCCTCCCTTCACCATGGCTTCTTCCCAACCACCTGGAAGGAGGCATTGGTGATTCCCATTCTGAAAAAGGCAGACGCAGACCCCGCTGTCTTCTCCAACTACCGCCCCATTTCCCTTCTTCCCAAACCCGCCAAGGTCCTGGAGAAAGCCGTACAGCTCCAACTTACGGACTATCTAGAAGACCACTCTCTGCTTCATGGATCCCAATCCGGTTTCAGAGCAGGATTCAGTACCGAGACAGCCCTGCTGGAGGTGTCTGAGACCATCCGGGAGTGCGTGGACGGGGCGAGGAGGCCATGTTGGTTCTCCTCGACCTGTCCGCGGCATTTGACACGGTTTCGCACCCTATCCTCCTGGATCGTCTCAAGCAGATAGGCATCGGTGGCACTGCCCTCGGCTGGATCGAGTCCTTCCTCTCATCCAGAAGTCAAAGGGTACTGCTACGCCCTTTTAAGTCAGAGAAAAAACCCCTGTCTTGTGGGGTGCCGCAGGGCTCCGCCCTAAGCCCCCTGTTCTTCAACGTCTATCTGGCCCCCTTGGCGGACGTGGTGGAATCTTACGGAGTCAGGGTGGTCTCTTACGCTGACGACACTCAGCTGGTGTTTTCCTTTCGGGACCACTCTGACTCCGCATTTCTCAACTTCCGCCAATGCCTTCTTAACATCAGTGGCTGGATGACTACGAACCACCTTAGATTGAACGCAGACAAAACAGAGGTTCTGTTCTTTAATCAGAAAACCTCTATCCCCTCTTTTTGGTGGTGGCCTACGGCTCTTGATCCTGCCCCATCCCCGGTTCACTCGGCTCGGAACCTTGGCTTCCAATTTGATGACTCTTTGTCTTGTAAAATTCAGATCAACAAAGTTACTTCCGCATGCTTCATGAAACTTCGCATGATAAGGAAGATCCTTCCGTACCTCCCCATGGATTCCCGCCGCACAGTTACCCAGGCCCTTATTACGTCCCACCTGGACTATGCCAATAGCCTTTATGCAGGGGCCCCCCAGTACCTGATTGGTCGGCTGCAGATCGTCCAGAATGCTGCAGCCAGACTGATCGGTAATATCCCGTACCGTCAATCTGTCTCTGCATACCGGAGGAAACTCCACTGGCTCCCTGTGGCTAGCCGCATCCAGTTTAAGGTCCTCACTCTTACCTATCGAGCCGTCAACAACCTCGGTCCTACTTACCTGCAAAATCGGGTCTCGATATCCCGCTCCACCAGATCCCTGAGATCCAATGACCTCCGCCTCCTAATCTCGCCCCGTTTCAGACTGTCCAGAACCGGTGGCAGAGGGTTTGGTGTCATTGCTGCCAGACTCTGGAATTCCCTTCCGCTTGAACTGAGGTTTTGTCCCTCTGAAACCATCTTCCGAGCCAAACTTAAAACCTGGCTTTTCTCCGGACTCTAGTTTCCCCTTCATCTCCTTCTTTTTCTCTTCCCTTTTTTCACTTGGGTACCCCTGGATTTTAGCGCCGGGACACCCCCTCGGGGGTAGCTGCGCGCTCTACAAACTCCATAAAAATAAATAAATAAAATAAATTCCACACACCACATTCCACACACCCCATTCCACACACCACATTCCACACACCCCATTCCACACACCACATTCCACACACCACATTCCACACACCACATTCCACACACCACATTCCACACACATTCCACACACATTCCACACACATTCCACACACATTCCACTCACCACATTCCACACACCACACACCACATTCTACAAACCACATTCCACACACATTCCACACACTTTCCACACACATTCCACACACCACATTCCCCACACCAAATTCCACACACACACACCACATTCCACACACCACATTCCACACACCACATTCCGCACACCACATTCCACACACATTCCACACACATTCCACACCACATTCCACACACATTCCACACACATTCCACTCACCACATTCCACACACATTCCACACACCACACTCCACATTCTACACACCACATTCCACACACATTCCACACACTTTCCACATACATTCCACACACCACATTCCACACACCAAATTCCACACACACACACACCACATTCCACACATTCCACACACAACATTCCACACACATTCCACACACCACATTCCACACACATTACACACACATTCCACACACCACATTCCACACACATTTCACATACCACATTCCACACACATTCCACACATTCCACACACCACATTCCATGCACATTCCACACACCACACGCCACACACACACACCACAATCCACACACATTCCACACACCACACACCACATTCCACACACATTCCACACACCACATTCCACACACATTCTACACACATTCAACACACATTCCACACACCACATTCCACACACATTCCACACACCACATTCCACACACCACATTCCACACACATTCCACACACACACCACACACACCACATTCCACACACCACATTCCACACACCACATTCCACACATTCTACACACAACATTCCACACACCACATTCCACACACATTCCACACACCACATTCCACACACCACATTCCACACACATTCCACAAACACACACTCCACATTCCACATACATTCCACACATTCCACAAACACACACTCCACATTCCACATACATTCCACACATTCCACACACACACACACACACTCCACACTCCACATTCACACACTCCACATTCCACACACTTTCCACACACATTCCACACACCACATTCCACACACCACATTCCACACACATTCCACACACCACATTCCACACACATTCCACACACATTCCACACACCATATTCCACACACATTCCACACATTCCACACACCACATTCCACACACATTCCACACACATTCCACACACATTCCACACATTCCACACACCACATTCCATGCACATTCCACACACCACACACACCACACAAACCACATTCCACACACCACACACCACAATCCACACACATTCCACACACATTCCACACACCACATTCCACACACCACATTCCACACACATTCTACACACATTCCCCACACCACATTCCACACACCACATTCCACACACATTCTACACACCACATTCCACACACATTCCACACACCACATTCCACACACCACATTCCACGCACCACATTCCACACACATTCCACACACCACATTCCACACACATTCCACACAACACATTCCACACACCACATTCCACACACCACATTCCACACACCACATTCCACACACCCCATTCCACACACCACATTCCACACACCCCATTCCACACACCACATTCCACACACCACATTCCACACACCACATTCCACACACCACATTCCACACACATTCCACACACATTCCACACACATTCCACACACATTCCACTCACCACATTCCACACACCACACACCACATTCTACAAACCACATTCCACACACATTCCACACACTTTCCACACACATTCCACACACCACATTCCCCACACCAAATTCCACACACACACACCACATTCCACACATTCCACACACCACACTCCACACACAACATTCCACACACATTGCACACACCACATTCCACACACCACATTCCACACACATTACACACACATTCCACACACCACAGTCCACACACATTTCACATACGACATTCCACACACATTCCACACATTCCACACACCACATTCCATGCACATTCCACACACCACACACACACCACAATCCACACACATTCCACACACCACACACCACACACCACATTCCACACACATTCCACACACATTCCACACACCACATTCCACACACATTCTACACACATTCAACACACATTCCACACACCACATTCCACACACATTCCACACACCACATTCCACACACATTCCACACACACACCACACACACCACATTCCACACACCACATTCCACACACCACATTCCACACAAACCACATTCCACACATTCTACACACAACATTTCACACACCACATTCCACACACATTCCACACACCACATTCCACACACATTTCACACACATTCCACACACCACATTCCACACACCACATTCCACACACATTCTACATACCACATTCCACACACATTCCACACACATTCCACACACCACATTCCACGCACATTCCACACACCACACACCACACACACCACATTCCACACACATTCCACACACATTCCACACACATTCCACACACCACATTCTACACACATTCCACACACCACCACACACATTCCACACACCACATTCCACACACCACATTCCACACACTACATTCCACACACCACATTCCACACACCACATTCCGCACACATTCCACACACATTCCACACACATTCCACACACACTCCACATTCCACACACATTCCACACACACACACACACTCCACATTCCACACACACTCCACATTCCACATTCACACACTCCACATTCCACACACATTCCACACACCACATTCCACACACATTCCACACACATTCCACACATTCCACACACCACATTCCACGCACATTCCACACACCACACACCACACACACCACATTCCACACACATTCCACACACCACACACCACATTCCACACACATTCCACACACATTCCACACACCATATTCCACACACCACATTCCACACACCACATTCCGCACACATTCCACACACATTCTCCACACCACATTCCACACACCACATTCAACACACCACATTCCACACACCACATTCCACACACATTCCACACACCACATTCCACACACCACATCGAACACACCACATTCCACACACATTCCACACACCACATTCCACACACATTCCACACACCACATTCCACACACATTCCACACACCACATTCCACAAACCACATTCCACACACATTCCACACACCCCATTCCACACACCACATTCCACACACCACATTCCACACACCACATTCAACACACATTCCACACACATTCCACACCACATTCCACACACATTCCACACACATTCCACACACCACATTCCACACACCACATTCCACACACATTCCACACACCACATTCCACACACATTCCACACACCACACACCACATTCCACACACATTCCACACACCACACACCACATTCCACACACATTCCACACACATTCCATACACATTCCACACACCACATTCCACACACATTCCATACACCACATTCCACACACCACATTCCACACACATTCCACACACCACATTCCACACACCACATTCCACACACATTCCACACACCACATTCACACATTCCACACACCACATTCCACACACATTCCACACACCACATTCCATGCACATTCCACACACCACACACCACACAAACCACATTCCACACACCACACACCACAATCCACACACATTCCACACACATTCCACACACCACATTCCACACACCACATTCCACACACATTCTACACACATTCCCCACACCACATTCCACACACCACATTCCACACACATTCTACACACCACATTCCACACACATTCCACACACCACATTCCACACACCACATTCCACGCACCACATTCCACACACATTCCACACACCACATTCCACACACATTCCACACAACACATTCCACACACCACATTCCACACACCACATTCCACACACCACATTCCACACACCCCATTCCACACACCACATTCCACACACCCCATTCCACACACCACATTCCACACACCACATTCCACACACCACATTCCACACACCACATTCCACACACATTCCACACACATTCCACACACATTCCACACACATTCCACTCACCACATTCCACACACCACACACCACATTCTACAAACCACATTCCACACACATTCCACACACTTTCCACACACATTCCACACACCACATTCCCCACACCAAATTCCACACACACACACCACATTCCACACATTCCACACACCACACTCCACACACAACATTCCACACACATTGCACACACCACATTCCACACACCACATTCCACACACATTACACACACATTCCACACACCACAGTCCACACACATTTCACATACGACATTCCACACACATTCCACACATTCCACACACCACATTCCATGCACATTCCACACACCACACACACACCACAATCCACACACATTCCACACACCACACACCACACACCACATTCCACACACATTCCACACACCACATTCCACACACATTCTACACACATTCAACACACATTCCACACACCACATTCCACACACATTCCACACACCACATTCCACACACCACATTCCACACACATTCCACACACACACCACACACACCACATTCCACACACCACATTCCACACACCACATTCCACACAAACCACATTCCACACATTCTACACACAACATTTCACACACCACATTCCACACACATTCCACACACCACATTCCACACACATTTCACACACATTCCACACACCACATTCCACACACCACATTCCACACACATTCTACATACCACATTCCACACACATTCCACACACATTCCACACACCACATTCCACGCACATTCCACACACCACACACCACACACACCACATTCCACACACATTCCACACACATTCCACACACATTCCACACACCACATTCTGCACACATTCCACACACCACCACACACATTCCACACACCACATTCCACACACCACATTCCACACACTACATTCCACACACCACATTCCACACACCACATTCCACACACCACATTCCGCACACATTCCACACACATTCCACACACATTCCACACACACTCCACATTCCACACACATTCCACACACACACACACACTCCACATTCCACACACACTCCACATTCCACATTCACACACTCCACATTCCACACACATTCCACACACCACATTACGCACACATTCCACACACATTCCACACACATTCCACACACACTCCACATTCCACACACATTCCACACACACACACACACTCCACATTCCACACACACTCCACATTCCACATTCACACACTCCACATTCCACACACATTCCACACACCACACCACATTCTAATTTGGGAGTCTCCTGAGGCGGAAAGCCGGGAGTGAATTATGCTCTTTTAAAAATCTTTCTGTGTGATACTCTGATTTTTAACTTCACTTACCTCTGCACCTAAACAGCGCTCCTAGCGCTGCAACGAACGCTACCTGCCGCCATCACTGAGGGCGAGGCGCCACGGCGGACACGCCCACCTCAGCTGGCCACGCCCCCTCCCTGACACTATAAAGTGCGCGCGATTGGAAGCGCGTTACTCTAATTTGGGAGTCTCCTGAGGCGGAAAGCCGGGAGTGAATTATGCTCTTTTAAAAATCTTTCTGTGTGATACTCTGATTTTTAACTTCACTTACCTTTGCACCTAAACAGCGCTCCTAGCGCTGCAACGAACGCTACCTGCCGCCATCACTGAGGGCGAGGCGCCACGGCGGACACGCCCACCTCAGCTGGCCACGCCCCCTCCCTGACACTATAAAGTGCGCGCGATTGGAAGCGCGTTACTCTAATTTGGGAGTCTCCTGAGGCGGAAAGCCGGGAGTGAATTATGCTCTTTTAAAAATCTTTCTGTGTGATACTCTGATTTTTAACTTCACTTACCTCTGCACCTAAACAGCGCTCCTAGCGCTGCAACGAACGCTACCTGCCGCCATCACTGAGGGCGAGGCGCCACGGCGGACACGCCCACCTCAGCTGGCCACACCCCCATGCTTCTTCTCACACGGACATAAAAGATGTGCCTTGCCAGGAAGCGCAGCGGACGGGCGCAGCGGGCGCGCCGTCAGCGCGCCGAAGGCGCGCCAAAGGCAAGCCCGTCTGGGCCCGTCCGGGCCTGGACCGGGCCCAGGGCCAGTCCCCCTGCCTCTTCCTCTAAGTCCACCCGCATTTGCTGGACTACTACTACCCAACTACACCTACTTAATACGCGGCCCATGCCCGACCTGCCCTCGCTGCATCCCCAATCACCTGGAAACTGCTCATTATCTTTGCCCACTATGCAACTTTACACTCCCGCCCTGCCAACCTCGTCTCTCCCCTTGCCCACCTTCACAGCCATCACCCTCTAATCAGTATACCTTACGAGCAGGTCTGATCAATTGCCGATCCCTTCCCTGTCACGCCAATGACATCTGGATGTCCATCTCGTCTGATGAATGGGATATTCTTTTCCTAACTGAGTCCTGGATCACAGACTCTTCCTCGCCGGATATTTATCTGGCTACCCCCCCAGGTTATGACATCAAATGCCTGAATCGGGCGGAGGTAAGTCTGGTGGTGGTCTAGCTGTCATATTCAAATCCTCTTTCCAGCTGACTTTCACTAAACTTACTGAAATAGGTACAATCGAAGCTATGTACTTCTCAATCTCCGACTCCGCGTCAGCAATCCTTGCTGGCACTCTAGTTTACTGTCCCCCCCCCGTCACCGCCCCCTCCCTCACTGCCCTGGTCCACTTATTGGCCGATCTATCTATTAAACATCAAAATTTCATTGTCCTGGGCGATTTTAACCTCCACATTGACAACCCGCTCTGCGGCAAGGCTACCAACCTGGTGGACACCATGGATAGCCTCAATCTTAAACAACTGGTTGTAGGTCCCACTCATGTGGCTGGTCACACCCTGGACCTCATATTCGCCAACTTTCCGCTCATCACTGTCCTTCAGCCTCTCCCTCTGACCTGGACCGATCACTACCTCGTCCCATTTTCTTTCACTATAGGACGTAAATCTGCCCCAATGGCCCATAGGAAGGAACTGGGAAGAAAGTGGCATAAGGTCACTTGCGCTACCCTGGATCCACTATTCCACTATCAGTCGGAGCACCTCTCCCCGGACATTGATGAAAATGTCTCCAGGTTGAACTCTACTCTCATCAAAGCAATTGATTCTATTGCCCCCCAGATAACCATTTCCTCCACCAGGTCGCGACCCTCGGCTCCCTGGTTCTCCACCCCCCTTCGAGAGGAGAAAAGCAGATGTAAGGCTCTAGAACGTAAGTGGAGACTTAATTACGACCCTGAAGCCAAACACCTTTACAGAACGGCCCTAAAACAATTTCTTAAACTTAAAAAATGCGCGATGAAAGACCACTTTGCCGCTCAAATTAATAAAGCCAAAAAATCATCTAAAACGCTCTTTAACATCGTCAAAGACTTTATTAACCCTCCGGCTAGGGCCCCCCAGAATACCGCCTGTCAGGTTCTTTGCGAGGGACTCTCAGATTTCTTTCTGGATAAAATTAACAAACTCTGTGTTTCCTTTCCCACAGAGTCTGTCACTCCATCTTCCCCTATCAGTCCCCCTGAGTCTCCATCCTTCCTTGCATTCAATAAACTCAACCAGGACGAGGCTATCAGACTACTCATTGGCTGTAAATCTGGTGCCCCCTCCGATCCGATCCCCGCTAAAATCATGGGAGAATTGGCGCCCTCACTGGCTTGCCCTTTCCTCTCCGTCTGGAATGCCTCCCTTCACCATGGCTTCTTCCCAACCACCTGGAAGGAGGCATTGGTGATTCCCATTCTGAAAAAGGCAGACGCAGACCCCGCTGTCTTCTCCAACTACCGCCCCATTTCCCTTCTTCCCAAACCCGCCAAGGTCCTGGAGAAAGCCGTACAGCTCCAACTTACGGACTATCTAGAAGACCACTCTCTGCTTCATGGATCCCAATCCGGTTTCAGAGCAGGATTCAGTACCGAGACAGCCCTGCTGGAGGTGTCTGAGACCATCCGGGAGTGCGTGGACAGGGGCGAGGAGGCCATGTTGGTTCTCCTCGACCTGTCCGCGGCATTTGACACGGTTTCGCACCCTATCCTCCTGGATCGTCTCAAGCAGATAGGCATCGGTGCACTGCCCTCGGCTGGATCGAGTCCTTCCTCTCATCCAGAAGTCAAAGGGTACTGCTACGCCCTTTTAAGTCAGAGAAAAAACCTCTGTCTTGTGGGGTGCCGCAGGGCTCCGCCCTAAGCCCCCTGTTCTTCAACGTCTATCTGGCCCCCTTGGCGGACGTGGTGGAATCTTACGGAGTCAGGGTGGTCTCTTACGCTGACGACACTCAGCTGGTGTTTTCCTTTCGGGACCACTCTGACTCCGCATTTCTCAACTTCCGCCAATGCCTTCTTAACATCAGTGGCTGGATGACTACGAACCACCTTAGATTGAACGCAGACAAAACAGAGGTTCTGTTCTTTAATCAGAAAACCTCTATCCCCTCTTTTTGGTGGTGGCCTACGGCTCTTGATCCTGCCCCATCCCCGGTTCACTCGGCTCGGAACCTTGGCTTCCAATTTGATGACTCTTTGTCTTGTAAAATTCAGATCAACAAAGTTACTTCCGCATGCTTCATGAAACTTCGCATGATAAGGAAGATCCTTCCGTACCTCCCCATGGATTCCCGCCGCACAGTTACCCAGGCCCTTATTACGTCCCACCTGGACTATGCCAATAGCCTTTATGCAGGGGCCCCCCAGTACCTGATTGGTCGGCTGCAGATCGTCCAGAATGCTGCAGCCAGACTGATCGGTAATATCCCGTACCGTCAATCTGTCTCTGCATACCGAGGAAACTCCACTGGCTCCCTGTGGCTAGCCGCATCCAGTTTAAGGTCCTCACTCTTACCTATCGAGCCGTCAACAACCTCGGTCCTACTTACCTGCAAAATCGGGTCTCGATATCCCGCTCCACCAGATCCCTGAGATCCAATGACCTCCGCCTCCTAATCTCGCCCCGTTTCAGACTGTCCAGACCGGTGGCAGAGGGTTTGGTGTCATTGCTGCCAGACTCTGGAATTCCCTTCCGCTTGAACTGAGGTTTTGTCCCTCTGAAACCATCTTCCGAGCCAAACTTAAAACCTGGCTTTTCTCCGGACTCTAGTTTCCCCTTCATCTCCTTCTTTTTCTCTTCCCTTTTTTCACTTGGGTACCCCTGGATTTTAGCGCCGGGACACCCCCTCGGGGGTAGCTGCGCGCTCTACAAACTCCATAAAAATAAATAAATAAAATAAATTCCACACACCACATTCCACACACCCCATTCCACACACCACATTCCACACACCCCATTCCACACACCACATTCCACACACCACATTCCACACACCACATTCCACACACCACATTCCACACACATTCCACACACATTCCACACACATTCCACACACATTCCACTCACCACATTCCACACACCACACACCACATTCTACAAACCACATTCCACACACATTCCACACACTTTCCACACACATTCCACACACCACATTCCCCACACCAAATTCCACACACACACACCACATTCCACACACCACATTCCACACACCACATTCCGCACACCACATTCCACACACATTCCACACACATTCCACACCACATTCCACACACATTCCACACACATTCCACTCACCACATTCCACACACATTCCACACACCACACTCCACATTCTACACACCACATTCCACACACATTCCACACACTTTCCACATACATTCCACACACCACATTCCACACACCAAATTCCACACACACACACACACCACATTCCACACATTCCACACACAACATTCCACACACATTCCACACACCACATTCCACACACATTACACACACATTCCACACACCACATTCCACACACATTTCACATACCACATTCCACACACATTCCACACATTCCACACACCACATTCCATGCACATTCCACACACCACACGCCACACACACACACCACAATCCACACACATTCCACACACCACACACCACATTCCACACACATTCCACACACCACATTCCACACACATTCTACACACATTCAACACACATTCCACACACCACATTCCACACACATTCCACACACCACATTCCACACACCACATTCCACACACATTCCACACACACACACACACCACACACACCACATTCCACACACCACATTCCACACACCACATTCCACACATTCTACACACAACATTCCACACACCACATTCCACACACATTCCACACACCACATTCCACACACCACATTCCACACACATTCCACAAACACACACTCCACATTCCACATACATTCCACACATTCCACAAACACACACTCCACATTCCACATACATTCCACACATTCCACACACACACACACACACTCCACACTCCACATTCACACACTCCACATTCCACACACTTTCCACACACATTCCACACACCACATTCCACACACCACATTCCACACACATTCCACACACCACATTCCACACACATTCCACACACATTCACACACCATATTCCACACACATTCCACACATTCCACACACCACATTCCACACACATTCCACACACATTCCACACACATTCCACACATTCCACACACCACATTCCATGCACATTCCACACACCACACACCACACAAACCACATTCCACACACCACACACCACAATCCACACACATTCCACACACATTCCACACACCACATTCCACACACCACATTCCACACACATTCTACACAC